>NC_092789.1:5226910-5852743 GCF_047496795.1 Chiloscyllium punctatum | reverse complement strand
TTCGATGGCCAGTGCTCATGGCAGGGAGTGTATGAGGTATAAGCAGTACGGGGGGAGAATGAAGGGGAAGTGAGCGTGGTGGTGGGGCGAGTGAGTGGGAATGTGATGGTTGGGAAGGATGCAAAGGAGTGAACAGGACAATGGGGAAGTCGGTGCAGAATGAGTGAGACGGTGGGGAGACAGTAGGGAGTGAATGTCACAGTGTGTGAGGGCGTGGGTGAGTGAGCGTGACGTTATATGAGCATCATGGTTGGTAGACTGCGGCTGTGTGAGGGTGAAGTGGAAGCAGTTTGCAAAGAGTGAGCATGATGGTGGGAGAGTGAAGGTAACAGTGGGGGAGTGTGTAGGGAGTGACCATCATGGTGAGCGAGTGTGCAGAGGAGGGAGTTTGACAGTGAGGGAGAGATTTAGATGCATGAGTGTGATCATGGGTGAGTGCATGGAACAGACTGTGTGACGGTGAGGGACTGTGCAGGGAGTAAGTGTGATGACTGGGAAGTGCGTGAGAGAGGGAGTATTATTTTGGGGGAGTGCGTGAGGGAGTGAGTCCAGTTGTTGGAGAGTGTGCGGGGGAGTGAGCAATGCAATGGGGGAGTGTGCGGGAAGTGAACCTAATGGTGTGGGTGTGTGGTGGGAGTCATTTTCACAGTGGGGGAGTGTTTCTGGTGTGTGTTTGGCGATGTTCGACTGTGTTAGGCAGTGGGTTTGATAGTGCGGGAGCGAGGCAGGGAGTCAGGGTGACTTTGTGGAAGTGTGTGCAGGCGTGAGTTTGCCACTTGCAGAGTGTGTGGGAGAACGAATGTGATGTCGCATCGTGTATAGTGAGTGAGTATGACGGTGTGGGAGTTTGTGGGGAAGTGGGCTTGACGATGGAGAAGTATGTGGGGAACTGAGCATAATGGATGAAGAGAGTGTAGCGGTGTAAGCGTGCTGGTGCAGCAGTGCACAGAGCGTGGCAGATGGTGTTTGAGCGAAGGTAACAATGGGGTGAGTGTGTGGGGAGTGTGGGGACAAGGGAGTTTGATCAAGCGGAGAGGTCGGCGCATGAGTATGACTTTGCATCATTGCATGGTGGAGACTGTGTGACAGTTTGGAACTGCGCAAGGGAGTGCGCTTTATGCCGGGGAAGTACTTGGGGGAGTGATTGCGATGATGAGGGACTGTGCATGCCAGTGAATGTGACAGGGGGCAGTGGGCACGGGAATTAGTGTCAAGGTGTGGGGGTATGCAGCCGTGAGAACCACAGTGGGGTGTTTGCGTGACAGTGGGCGAGTTGCAGGAAGTGGGTGTGATGGTGTAGCATTGTGTGGGCGGGTGAGTTTGAAGACAGGTGGTGTGAGCGTGAAGGTGTAAAAATGTGTGGCGTCCTGAGGTTGACGTTGCGGGAGGCTGTTGGGGAGTGAGTGAGACAATGTGGGAGTGTAAGATGAATGAGTGTGAATTTGGCTCAGTGTGTGCAGGAGTGAGCATGACAGTGGCGGAGTGTGCTGGGAGTGAGCATGATACAGTGGAAGTTTAGGGAGGAGTCAGCGTGATGTTGGGGAAATGTATGGCGGCGTGAGGTTGACACAGGGGGATTGTGTGTGATAGTGAGTGTGCAGGTGGTGGTTTCTGGAGGGGATTGTCTGAGCTGGTAGTTATGTATAGAGAAATGAGCATGACTATTTGGAAGTGCTTTGCGGACTGAGTGTGACAGGGGAGAATTTGCAGGGGAGGGATCCTGACAGTAGTGGATTGTGCGGGCTGGTGAGCATGATGGTGTGGAGTGTTAAAGGGACCTAGCAGGTCGGTGTGTAGCAGTGTGAGTGTGTTCATGGGAAAGTTAGGGTGAAACTGTAGCAGTGTGCGGGGCAGTGAGTGTGATCACCAGGGAGGATGCCGGGGAGTGAATGGGACAATGGGGCAGTGTTGCTGGAGTGGGTGTGATGGTGGAGAGAGTGTGGGGAGGGAATGTTACGGTGTGTGCACTGCGTGGGAGAGTGAACATCGTGGTCAGGTTGTGTGATGGGAACTGAGCATTGTGGTGGGGGTGATTGCAGCGGTGTGAGGTTGATGGTAGGCAGTGCAGGGGGAGTGGAGATGATGGTGGGAGAGGGAAATTAAGAGCGGCAGTATGTGGGCAGTGAGCATCATGGTGAGGGACGTTTCAGGGAGTGTGATTGGCGGCAGGGATGTGCACGGGAGAATGAGTGTGACTGTGGCTGGATGTGTGATGGAGTGCAACCGTTGGGGAGTGTGCAGGGGAGTGAGCAATTCAGTGGGGGAATGTGCAGGGAAAGGAGCCCGATGTTGTGGGAGTGTGTGGGAGAGTCAGTTTGACGGTGGGGAAGTGCATGGGAGAGTGAGTGTGACAGTGTTGGATGGTATTGAGCTGGACAGTACGGGAGTGCATGGTTAGTCAGCTTAATGGAGAGAAAGCGTGCCAGTGTGAGGTTAACGATGGGCGAGCTTTGGGGGCGTGAGTGTGGGTGGGGAGAGTGCATAAAGTGCGTGTGACAGCGTGGGAGTGTGGGGGAGAGTGAGAATAACAATTGATGTGAGTTTTGCGAACTGAGAATGATGGTGGTGGAGTATGGAAGTGTGGGCGTGATGGTGGGGCAGCATACGGGGAGTGACATGATTGTGGGTCTGTAAAAGTAACAGTGGAGGAGTATCCAAGGTGTGAGCATGATGGTGTGGGAGTCTGCAGAGACGGCAGGAGAGAGATCGGGGCATGAGTGTGACTATGGGTAAGCACACGGAGGACATTGCGTGATGTGGGGGTCGATGCATGAGCGTGAGTTTAATGGCGGGGAATTGCGCAGGAGAGTGAGTGTGACGGTAGCGGAATGTGTGGGGAAATGATTGTGACGGTAGGGGAATGTGTGGGGAAATGATTGTGACGGTGGGGGAATGTGTGGGGAAGTGAGTGTGACGGTGGGGGAATTTGTGGGGAAGTGAGTGTGACGGTGGGGCGTGCGCGAGGAAGTGAGACTGATAGTGTTGTAGTCTTGGAGGGAATTAGTTTGACGTTGGGATACTGAGTACGACAATGTGGGACGGTGTAGAGGCGTGAGTTTTACTGCGCGGGAGTGAGCGGAGGATTCGGTGTAGAGATGGTCAAGTATGTAGCGGTGTAAGACTGACAATGAGGCAGCATGTGGGGAAGTGAGCGTGATGGTATGGGAGTGTGCAGGGGAGTGTGTGCAATTTTGAGTGAGAGTGAGGGGGAGGGTGCATGGCAGTTGGGGTGCAAGCAGGCGAGAGAGCCCGATGGTGATTGTGATGGTGGGTTTGTATGAGGGTTAGCAAACGTGTCAGTGGGGAATGTTGTGAGGGAGTAAGTGTGACAACGGAGGGTTATGCGGGAGAGTCGGTTTGAAAGCGTGGGAGTGCATAGGGCTCTGAGTCTAATAGTTGGAGAGTGCATAGGGTAATGAGTGCGACGGTGTGGGACAGTGTAGAGGAGTGTGTTTGTTGGCAAGTGAATGTGTGACAGTATCAGCGTGACAGCGGGGACGTTTGTGGTGCCGTGAGATTGATATTGGTAGTATATGCAGGAGTGAGCATGACGTTGGTGAATATGTTGGGAAATGACTGATGCGGTGAATGTGACAACAGCAAAGCGTAATGGCGGAGAAGTTTGTGATGGATTGATGGTGACAGTTGGGGAGAGTGAGGGGGAGTGAGCGTCATGGTGGGGGAGTATGCTTGATGGTGAGAGAGTGTGAGAGACTGTGCACAGGTTACAGAATGTAATGGTGAGGAAGTTTCTGGGGCAGTCAACGTGAGTAGGAATGTGCGGGGGAGTAATTGTGACAGTGGAATAGACTGTGCATTACAGGAATCAGGAATGAGCATTACAGTGGGGTATGTGTGGAGGAGTAAGTGTGACAGTGGTGTGTGCGGCACGGTGAGCATGATGGTTACGGTGTGTGCGGGGGATTGAGTGTTACCCCATTCCCACACTGTTCCACTTGCTACAGCCTGCGACCCCAACACCTCACCTTTCAGCTATCAACAGCCATTAACACAATCCTCGCTGTGTTCCCCTTGCAATGGACTCCACCAGTGTTCCCATTCTGTACTTTTAGCAATGGTATCAATACCATTCTCATGCTGTTCACCTAGCACTGGCCTTTTAATGAAACCTCAATATGTTCTTCTAACGTCCCGAGTGGTGGGAGAGATTGTGAGGGCTGAGAGTGATTGTGTGTAAGTGTGCAAGAGAGATAACAGGTCAGTGGGTCAGTGTCCAGGAGAGTAATGAGGCAAGTGCCGGGATGTGGGCAGGATTGATCGGGCAATGTGCGGGGAAGTCATCATGCTGGTTGAGGGTATGGGGGGGAGTGAGCATGTCAGTGTGTGGGCAAGTTGTGGAGGCGTGAGCGCGATAGTTTTGTAGTGTATTAGGTTGTGAAATTAATGGTGGCAGAGGAGCGAGCGTGACGGTGGGTGTGAGGTTGACAGTGGGTAGAGTGCGCGGGAGTGAGTGGAACAGTTGGGGGTGTGGGGGGAGTGAGTGTTGCGGCGGCAGCATATGCAGTGAAGTGAGCGTGATGGTGGGTGCAATTGTGATGGTCTGAGGGTGATGCTGAAGGGGTGTGGCGGGAGTGAGCGTGACAGTGGTAAAGTGTGCGAGGGAGTGCGCATGGCTGTGGTAGAGTGTGTGAGTGAGGAAGCGTGATGGTGTTGGATTGTGTGGGGAAAAAGGGCGACGGTCAGGAGTGTGTCAGGGAGTGAAGTTGATGTTGGAGAGTCTGCTGGGAGGTTAGTGAAATGGAAGGGTGTGTGTGAGGCAGTGAGTGAGATGGTGGTTTAGTTAAAGGGGAGAAACAGTTTTGGCCCAACGCTCAGGTTGACAGAAGGGGAGGGAACGAACGTCGAACTCAGGTGTTGGGTTTAAGTTACTCTATACTTGCTTTCACTTCTGATGATCTGCACCCTGCACAATTCTCCTTCACTTTCCCCCTCTCGCACTATTTCCATCTCCCAATATCTCTCTCACTGTTTTAAGTCACGATTGTGTTTCATTCTAGGGTGATGAGTGGACAGGTTGTTGCTCGGAGAGCACAGTGTGTATTGGCGTCACAATCCATTGCTCACGGAATAGAGTGGAGATGGGATCACAGGCCATTGCTCAGCCTACAGAGTGGAATTGGGTCGCCGGCTAAGGCAACAGACTGGGTTTATGGTCACAAGTCGTTGCTAGGGCCACAGATAGAGGATAAAGTCACATGTGATTACTCGGAGAACAGAGCAGGGACAAGTTCACAGATCGTTGCATGGGAAGACTGTTGGAATAGGATCACACGCTTTTTGTCGGGAAATAGAGTGGGTATGGGTAATAACTCGTTGCAAAGGGAATAGTTTGGGGATGGATTCACAGTCTGTTACAAAGAGTACCCGGTTGGGATGTGGTGACAGGCTTTGTTCGTGGAACAGATTAGTAATGCGTTCACAGTCTGTTGCAAGTTCAACAGCGTGTGGATGGGTTCAGACGCCGTTGGGAGTGGTAGAAAGTCGGGAATGCTACAGAGACTGTTACTTGGGGAACAGAGTAGAGATAGATTGTCAGACCGTTGCTGGGAGAACGGTGTTGGGGTGGGTTCTAACACCTTTCATATTAGAAGAGAGAGGGAACGGGTTCAAGGGTTGTTGCTAGGGAAACAGAGTGCGGAAGGGGTCACGGGCTTTGGCAAAGGGAACAGACCAGGGATGGGTTCACAGGCTATTGCGAAGAGAACAGATTTGTGATGGGATCAGAGTCCATTGCTTGGACAACAGATTGGTGGAGCGTTCAAAGGCGTTTGCTTGGGGAACAAGGTGGGGATTGTGTCACTAGCGTTTGTGAGGAAGAACAGTTTGGGATCGGGTCACAGGACGTTGCGACGGAAGCAGACTGGTGCTGGGTGCACAGGTGCTTCAGGCAACAAACTGCCGATGGTTCAAAGGCTGTTACCAGTAGTAAAGAGACGGGATGGGGTCACAGGTAGTTGCTCGGAGAACAGAGCAATGACAGGTCATAGGCAGTTGCAAGGACAACAGTGTGGTGATGGAGTCAGAGGATGTTCCAAGGGGCACACTGTGGAGATGTGTTCAGAGGCCGCTACTCGGACATTAGAGTGGGGATGGGATCACAGACATTTGCTACGGGAACAGAGCGAAGATTGGGTCACTGGCTCGTGCTGGACAACAGAGTGGGAATGGGTTCAGACACCGTTTCTGGTAGTACAGAGTGAGGATGCTATCGCAGTCCATTATTTGGGAAACAGAGTGAGGATGAGTTTACAGCTGCTTGCTAGGGGCACAGAGTGAGGATGGGGTCACTGGCGATTGCTAGGTGAATAGAGCAGGAATCGGGTCACAGGACGTGGCTGGAAGAAACGAGTAAAGGGATTGAGGATGGGATTAGCGGCCATTGTTACAAGAATAAATTGCAGATACTTGCTCAGGTCACTTCTAGGGGAATAAAGTGGTGATGAGTTCAGAGGTCATTGCTTCAATAACAGATTGGGAATGTTTCATCTCTCATTGTTCGTGAAACACAGTGGGAATAGAATCACTGACTGTTGTTAGGAGTACAGAATTGGGAAGCGTTGACAGGTCGTGAATACTGGAGCAAACATATACTGCAAATGCCTTTGCAAGTCCTTGCGCGGAAAACGGAGCAGAGACAGAATTACAGGCTGTTCCTAAGGAATCAAGGTGTCAATGGGTTCAAAGGCTGTTGTTGGGAACATAGAGTGAGGACTTATTACAGGCCTTTGCTCAGGGAGCAGACTCGGGATGCTAGGAGAACATAGTGAGGTTGCGTTCAAAGGCCAGTGCTAGGTGAACAGCATGAGAATGGTATTGAGGCCATTGCTAAAAGTACAGAATGGGAATACTTGTGGATTCCATTGCGAGGGGAACAAAGCGGGGATTGTGTTAATGGCCGTTGATAGCCGAAAGGTGTGGTGTTGGGGTCGCAGGCTGTAGTAAGTGGAACAGTGTGGGAATGGGGCAACAGGCCCTTCCTGGGAGAGGAGAGTGAGGATGGGTTCACTGACGTTTCTATGACAACGGAGTTGGGATGTGGCTTTGTCAGTTGCTAGGGGAATAAAGTGGGAATGGGTTCCTGGGTGAACAAAGTGGATATGGCATCAGTGTGTTAAAAGTTAAACAGTTTTGGGGTGTGTTCACAGGCCGTTGCTTAGAGAGGAGCGTTGGGATTGAATCATCGGTGTTTACGAAGGGAACAGCGTGAGGTTGGAATGAGAGGCGGTTGCAAGGAGAAAAGTGACGATGCGTTTACAGGCTGTTGCTCAGACAATAATGTAGCGGTGGGTTCATTGGTCTTTCCTTGGTGAAGAGAGTGAGAATCAGTTCACAGATTGCAGATGTGTTTAGAATTTGACTTATTCAGTAGTTGGTGGAGTGGAGTACATTGAAAATGTTTAAGGTAGAGTGAGACTGTTGACAAATCAAAGTGGATACGGGTTTGGAGATCAAAACTCAAAATCATTAACCATTCTCATTGAATGATAAGGATACTTTGTGGAGTTGAATGGCATTCTAACTCTTCCCTACTCATGTGTTTATATATTCACCCGTTATCCTTCAACACATCCCACTCTCTCCAACATCGCAACTTCCCCCCTTCCATTCACAATATGTCTTGCTCTGTACCAAACCACATTGCCCAGAAACAATCCAGCTCTTCCCATACACTCGTAACTGAAGTGTGAACACATAAACACAGTTCGAAATAAGTCACTCGGATTTTGAAATGTTAACTCTGATAATCTCTGGACAAACTCTGTAGACATAATAGCTCTCCTAAAATCTTCTGTGTTGGTTACGTTTTCTGCTTTACTAAATACATCTCAGGCCAGGACAAACATTGTTAGTTTTTCTGAGAACATAGGCATAAGAGGATTGGACAGGGAAGTAGAGTTTAAATCGGGGAGCAGTCACATTCACACTGAACAGAAAATCAGACTCAAAGGACAGATTGGTCTATTTACTGCATTCTCTAGGATGTAGGAATGGGCCTGGATGCTTTTTTTTTCTTTCATTGGAGAAATCATTCCTAGATTTGGTAAAATTGTACGTTTGCAACAGAGGGATAATTACAAAAATCTGAAAATTTCTGATTTAAAGTTTGTGTATCTTGTCAGTCATGAGAGGCATAGACAAGTTTGATAGCCAGCGTGATAGGGGAGTCAAATTCCAGACGGAATAGGTTGAAGGTGAGAGGGAAAAATAAAAATGGGTTGCTGATAACTGTTTTCATGTACAGGGTCGTGAGTGTCTGGAACAGGCTGCGAGAGGTATTGGTGAAAGTGAATACAGTTTTGTTGCTTAAGAAGAATTGCAGTATGTGTATGGGTAGGAGTGGAGGGACATGGACCAAATGCTGGAAAATGGGACCAGTTTATATTGTGAAAAATGTTCAGTATGGACTCCTTGTGCGAAAGGGCGTTTTTCCATGCTATGCATTCCGAGACATCTAATTGCATATCCCTCAATATCCTGATATTAATTCCCACTGATGGTACAAACTGTTGTTCTGAACTGGGAATTGACGTACAGGTTGAAGAGATGGATCATATTTTAGTTGGTCAGTGAAATGCCATAAGAATTTCCGGGGGTGGGGAGGGGGTGGTGTGGAGACGGAATATGGAAGTAATGGTTGTGATTCACACCTGATCGAATGAAAGTCCAGATTTCCACATTGATAGAGAGTCTCTCCTTTGTGACGAATATCCCAGAAAGGAATCAGGAGGTCTGCTTCCTAAAGAGAAAACGACTAATTTCCACGGGTGGATTGGGGTGGCGATGGTCATGGTGTCATGGCTGGCCGTTGAAATGTTTCCCATGACAAAAAAAATCAAACTGGACTCTTGGTGAAGTGTAAATGACTGGGAGTAGCAGCACGTCAGTTTGATACTACATCTACAAGAGAAACTGTTTCACAATTCTCAAACAGGATCAGGAACTAGAAACTATTATTCCTCTCAAGCTATTCTCAGAATGCATTCATGTAGAACTCTGAGCTCAAAAACTGCATGAATTTATGTAAAGCTCTGTTATCTCACCTTTTAGATTAGGATCAATCTAAACATCATGATATAGACAGAGAACACAGGGGGCCAACGCCTTCAACATATTGTCTAGCTATCACCATTGTTAACAGCTAACCCGAGAATGCAACGTTAAAAAAAGCTTTTGTGATTTACACATGAAAGAAGTGAAACGATCACTGTATTCTAACAGATGAAAGGCTTAACAGACAATCAATTTTTCAATGTATAATTTGAGTTACATCACACGGTAAATTTTTGCTATAAATTCTGTATTACGATCGAGCCCTCCACTATCGCCTGATGAAGGAGCATCACTCTGAAAGCTAGTGTGCTTCCAATTAAACCTGTTGGACTATAACCTGGTGTTGTGTGATTTTTAACTTATTTCTCAGAATGTGAGTACTTTTTGATCAGAAACACATTTACTGCCTGTCTGTAATTACACCCGGGATTATTGACTTCTTTTTTGTCACAGGTTTATATCAAGGTATGACATTAAAGCAAATGCGACCAAGCAGGTAGATGAGAATAAATCGGTTGATGTGGTGTTAATGGATTTCAGCAAGGCGTTCGATAATGTTCCCCACAGTCGGCTATTGTACAAAATGCGGCGGAATGGGATTGTGGGAGATATAGCAGTTTGGATCAGTAATTGGCTTGCTGAAAGAAGACAGAGCATGATGGTTGTTGGGAAATGTTCATCCTGGAGTTCAGTTACCAGTGTTGTACCGCAAGGGTCGGTGTTGGGTTCGTCATTTTTATAAACGGCCTGGATGAGGGCGTAGAAGGGTGGGTTAGTAAATTTGCAGACGACACTAAGGTTGGTGGAGTTGTGGATAGTGACGAAGGATGTTGTACATTACAGAGAGACATAGATAAGCTGCAGAGCTGGGCTGAGAGGTGGCAAATGGAGTTTAATGTGGACAAGTGTGAGGTTATTCACTTTGGTCGGAGTAACTGGAATGCAAAGTACTGGGCTAATGGTAAGATGCTTGGTAGTGTAGATGAGCAGAGAGTTCTCATTGTCCAGGTCCACAGATTCTTGCAAGTTACCACCCAGGTTGACAGGGTTGGTAAGAAGGCATACAGTGTTTTATCCTATATTAATAGAGGGATTGAGTTCCAGACCAGGAGGGTATGCTACAGCTGCGGCCACACTTGGTGTATTGTGTACAGTTCTGGTCACCGAATTCTAAGAAAGACGTGGAAGTTTTTGAAAGGGTGCAGAGGAGATTTATTAGGATGTTGCCTGGTATGGAGGGAAGGTCTTATGAGGAATCGCTGAGGGACTTGAGGCTGTTCTCGTTCGAGAGGAGAAGGATGAGAGATGACTTAATCGAGACATATCAGATAATCAGAGGGTTAGATAGGGTGGACAGGAAGAGCCTTTTTCCAAGAATTGTGACGGCGAGCAGGAGGGGGCATAGCTTTCAATTGAGGGGTGATAGACACAGGACAGATGTCGGAGGTAGTTTCTTTACTCAGAGAGTAGTAAGGGTATGGAATGCTTTGCCTGCAAGGGTAGTAGATTCGCCAACTTTAAATACATTTAAGTCGTCATTGGACAAGCATATGGACGTACATGGAATAGTGTAGGTTAGATAGGCTTCAGATTGGTATGATAGTTCGGCGCAACATCGAGGGCCGTAGGGCCTGTACTGCACTGTAATGTTCTATGTTCTACGTAAGCAATTTCTGAGGGCATTTACTGGTCAAGCCAGCATAGAGCAGACCAGATAAGGATGTCAATTGAGTACAAGAGTCAGGATATCATGTTGCAGATTTATGAACTTTGGTTAGGCTGCCCTGAGATTATTGTATTTATTTCTGGTCATCACATTATAGGAAGGTTGAGAAGGCTTTGAGGAGAATGCAGAAGAGCTTTTCCAGTATGCTGCCTGAATTGGAGAGCATAAGATTTAAGGAGAGGTTAGGAAAATCTAATACACTTGTATAGTCAGCATTCTCAATTCCAGCTCTATATACCTTGCTATCTCTAACCTCCTCCAGCCCATACAGCCCATTCTACATCCATCATAGAGACATAGACGTCTGAAGCATAGAAACAGGCCGTTTGGTCCGACTTTCCCTTGCCGTCCATTTTTCACATTTTAAACCAATTGTGTTTACCTGCATTTGGTCCATATCCGTCCGTGCATATCCTCTCCACATACTTGTCTAAATGTATCTTAAATGACAAAATAGTAGTTAATTCCACCACTAACTCAAACTGCACGTTCCAGAATATGATCGCGCTCTGTGTGAAGAACATTGCCCCTCTGGACCGATCTGTATTTCTCGCTCTCACCTTAAACCTTTTCCCTCTGGTTGCTGTCTCCCCCACCATGGGGAAAAGCTGTCTAGAATTGAACTGATCTATGCCTCCCATGATTTTGTATATCTTGTAAAATCAATCCTTAATCTCCTTTGCTGCAGGAAAAAATGTTCCAGCCTACCCAACCTCCCTTTGTAACTCAACCCTTCCAGTCCAGTTCACATCCTAGTAGATCTATTCTGCACTCTTTCGTGTTTTATAATATCCTTTCTTTGGTGGAACGACGAGATCTGTGCACAGTAAGGTAAATGTGTCCTCAATAACGTACTGTACAGCTTCAGTAAGACGTCCCATCCCCTATGCTCAATGCTCTGATAGACGAAAGCTAGCTTTCCAAGTGCATTCTTTATGGTCCTGTCTACTCGTGACTCCACTTTAGTGTTTGTTGATGATACAAAACTCGATAGGAACGTGGGTCCTCTGAAGAATACGATCGCTGACAGGAAACTTGGATAGTCTCAGTGAGGAGTTTATTTTATTCACTCTTGGGCAGTAGACATTACAGGATACACAATTATCCGGGGAAGTAATGGCCTCGAAGTAGTATTGCTTCTCGAATCTCATGTTCTTAGGAGACTGGCTTAAATCCCACCACGGCACATTGTGGAAATTGAATTCAACAAAAATAAAATGAATTGTGAATCTATTGATAAACACATTACCGATTGTCAGAAAGCTGCATCTGTCTCAGTCAGAAGAAAGGAAGGAAATCTACCTCCACACATGGTCTGGCCTCCGTGTAAACCCAGATCCAAAACAATGTAGTTGAATCTCACCTGCCCGGTCAAAGGACTCAGGAAACCAACAATCACCATGACGTCTCGCCTTGACTGCAGCAGTTCTACAAAGCAGCTCAGCACCACCATCTCTAGAAAACGAGGAAATAAAAATAAACACAGGCCATCGTCCCACAGTGAATTAATAAAAGTATTTCCCATCTTTGTTTGCCGCTGGAGGTGGTGGTGAGCTGCCTTGCTGACTCAAAGCAATCCTTTTGTGATAGGGGAAACCACAGTGCGAGGAGGAGTGAGCGTGGCTTGGAGCGGTGGTTGAAAAGACGGTGGGTAACATACACATATTGCCTTTTCCCTTCCTGCGTGCAGTGCATTTGAGTGTGTTAAGTGTTTCTGAAAGACTCTTGCTGAATCGTTGCATCTGTTGCATGGTACACACTGCTGTCACTGTGTGATGGACTGAAGTGAGTGAATCTTGAACTTAATGAATGAGGTGTCAAGTATGGGGCTGCTTTGTCTGGGTGGTGTCAGGCTTGTCGAGTTTTTGGAGCTGTATTCTTCCTGGCAAAAAGGAATTACTTTATCACCATCCTGACTTGGGCGGTATCAACGGTGGACATGTATTCTATCCGGTGCAGTTTTATGAAGTTTTTAGTGGATTACGATGTCAGTCCTGTTTTTGTGAAGATTGGTTTGATCCTGAGATAGATGAATGATAATTTGTGCATTTGGAGCTGTTTATTCTCCTTCCTCTGGATGGTGAGTACCCAGTAATGTGTGTGTGTGTACGTCAGTGAGTGTGTGTGTGGGTGTGTGTGTGTGTGAGTGTGAGTATGTGTGTGTGTGAGTGTGTGCGTGAGTGTGTGTGTGAGAGTGTGTGTGAGAGTGTGAGTGAGTGTGAGCTTGTGTGTGTGAGTGTGTGTGTGTGAGTGTAAGTGTGTGCGAGCGTGTATGTGAGGATGTGTGTGAGTGTGAGTATGTGTGTGATTGTGAGTGTGTGTGCGCGTGAGTGTGTGTGTGACAGTGTGTGTGTGGAAGTGTGTATAAGTGAGTGTGATTGTGTGTGTGTGAGTGTGTGTGAGTGTGAGTGTGTGTGAGTGTGAGTGTGTGAGTGTGTGTGTGTGCATGTGTGCGTGAGTGTTTGTGTGTGTGAGAGCGTGTGTGAGTGTGTGCGTGGGTGTGTGTGTGAGTGTGTGTGAGTGTGAGTATGTGTGTGAGTGAGTGTTTGTGAGAGTTTGTGTGCGTGAGAGAGTGTGTGTGAGTGTGTGTGTGTGAGTGTGTGTGTGAGAGTGTGAGTGTGTGAGAGTGTGTGTGTGAGAGTGAGTGTGTGAGTGTGAGTGTGTTTATGTGAGTGAGTGTGTGTTGAGTTTGTTTTTATTCTGTGGACTGCAGACACTTGTTTCAATAGAAGGGCCTGATTTTCCTCCATCCTGGGCACTGCACATGGCCAGGGACTGTGTGGGGGACTGGGTTTGTCACTTGTCAGATATAAATGATCAGTTCCCTGATTGGAGTGGACTACTCTTTTTGTTCTGTGCACTGTGCATTTTCATTCCTCATTTGAGGGTTGGTAATTATACTTTGGTCTGCAGATGGTCAGTTCCGGTGTGAGGAGCTAGTTCCTTACATTAGCCTGCGGATAGTCAACCGCTGTGTTGGGAACAGCTCCTAAACTGTGGCCTGTAGATAATCAGTTTTTCATGGCGACGAGTTCTTATCCTCTCGCTTTCAGGTGGTCAGTCCCTGTGTGAGGGCTAGTTATTATCCTGTGGAGGGTCAATGGTTAATCCCTGTTTGTGAGCTGTTTAGTATCCTATGGGTTGTCGATGGTCAGTCCCTATGCGGGGGAGTGATGTTATCCGGTGGTCTCTCGGTGATCTGTCCCTGTGTGAGGAACTGTTTCCAAGGTGTGGACAGCAGATCGTCATTACCTGTGTAGGAGCAAGTTATTTTCCCGTGACCTGCACATTGTCCGTCCCTGTGTGGGCGTTGTTCCAACCTAAGGCTCGCAGATGGTCAGTCACTGTGTGGGCTGGATAATATCCTATGGGCTGCAAATGATTAGTCTCTGTCTGGGCGTCTGATTATTATCCTGTGAGCTGCAGCTGGTCAGTGTCTATTTGGGGGCCTTTTATTTTCCTATGACTTGGACATTGTCTCTCCCTGTGTGCGCATAGTTACAACCTGTGGCTCGCAGATGGTCAATCTCCTGTATGGGAGCTGATTATTTTCCTGCTTTCTGGAGTTGATCAGGACCTGTGTGGGAAGCTGTTTCCAACCTGTGGCCTGCAGATGGTCAGTACCTGTGTAGTGAACTATTCCCAACCAGTGGGCGGAAGATGGTCAGTCTCTGCGTGAGGGGCGGTAATTAACCTATGGCCAGTCCCTCTCTGGGAGTTGTAGATTATCGTTGCTTGTGCAGGTGCGATTCTAAACTGTGGCCTACAGCTGATCAGTCCCTGTGTGCGGACCAGTTGTTAGCCAGTGAGCTGCATATGGCCAGTTGCCGTGTTGGGAGTGTTTATTGTCTTGTGGCCTGCAGATGGTCAGTGCCTGTGCGGAGGTGTTTATTAACCTGTGGACTGTAGTTGTTCAGTCTCTGGTGGGGGAGCTGTCTCCAACCTGTGGTTTTTTGGTGGTCAGTCTCTGTTTGAGGAGACAGTTTGTGCAGGGAGTTGTGATAAGTATTATGGTCTTGGAATGGTCAATGTTGTTTTGGTAGCAGTATATAATGTTACGGTCTGTAATTGGTCAGTTTTGTATAAGGAAGCTGTGTTTAGAATTATGGTTTGTGAATCGTCATTATCGTGTCAGGAGCTGTGCTTGACATTACAATCAATAATTGATCAGTATTGTATGGGTGAGCTGTATTTATGATGATTGTAGATGAATGTTCAGTATTCCATAAGGGAGGTGTGTTGTAATATTGTAGTCAACAAATAATTAGTGTTGCTGAGGTAAGCACTGTGTATAATGTTACTGTCTATGAATGGCCAGTTTGGTGAGAGTGATCTGAGTTTAATATTGTGGTCAGTGTCGCAAAATCAGCTATGTTTATTGTTGCAGCATATGAATGGTCAGTTTTGTTTGGGTGAGATATTTCTAAAAGTACCGGGTATTAATGGCCAGCTTTGTTTGGATGTGCTGTGTTTAATAGTATGATCTATGAATGGTCAGTTTTGCGCTGCGTTTAATATTGGTGTATGAATAGCCTAAATGAATGAGGTGTTGTGTTGAATATTACGATGTATAGTGTCATAGTCATAGAGAAGTACAGCACGGAAACAGACCTTCGGTCCGACCCGTCCATGCCGACCAAATATCCCAACCCAATCTAGTCCCACCTGCCAGCACCCGGCCCATATTCCTCCAAACCCTTCCTATTCAGATAGCCATCCAAATGATTCTTAAATGTTGCAAATGTACCAGCCTCCACCACATCTTCTGGCAGCTCATTCCATACACGTACTACCCTCTGCGTGAAAAAGTTTCCCCTTAGGTCTCTTTTATATCTTTCCCCTCTCAACCTAAACCTATGCCCTCAAGTTCTGTACTCACCGACTCCAGGGAACAGACTATGTCTATTTATCCTGTCTATGCCCGACATAATTTTGCAAACCTCGATAAGGTCACGCCTCAGCCTCTGACGATCCAGGGAAAATAGCTGCAGTCTGTTCAGTCTCTCCCTGTAGCGCAGATCCTCCAACCCTGGCAACATCCTTGTAAATCTTTTCTGAACACTTTCAAGTTTCACAACATCTTTCAGATAGGACAGAGACAGGAATTGCACGCAATATTCCAACAGTGGAGTAACCCATGTCCTTTACAGCCGCAACATGACCTCCCAACTCCTGTACTCAATGCTCTGACTAATAAAGGAAAGCATACCAAACGCCTTCTTCACTGTCCTATCGGCCTGCCACTCCAATTTCAAGGAGCTATGAACCTGCACTCCAAGGTCTCTTTGTTTAGCAACACTCCCTGGGACCTTACCATTAAGTGTATAAGTCCTGCTAAGATTTGCTTTCCCAAAATGCAGCACCTCGCATTTATCTGAACTAAACTCTATCTGCTACTTCTCATCAAATTGGCCCATTTGTTTCAGATCCTGTTGTAATCTGAGGTAACCCTCATCGCTGTCCACTACGCCTCCAATTTTGGTGTCATCTGCAAACTTACTAACTGTACGTCTTATGCTCGCATCCAAATCATTTATGTAAATGATAAAAAGTAGAGTACCCAACACCGATCTTTGTGGCACTCCACTGGTCACAGGACTCCAGTCTGAAAAAACAACCCTTCACCACTACCCTCTGTCTTCTACCTTTGAGCCAGTTCTGTATCCAAATGGCTAGTTCTCCCTATATTCCATGAGATCTAACCTTGCTAATCAGTCTCCCATGGGGAACCATGTTGAACGCCTTACTGAAGTCCATATCGATCACATCTCCTTCTCTGCCCTCATCAATCTTCTTTGTTACTTCTTCAAAAAACTCAATCAAGTTTGTGAGACATGATTTCTCACGCACAAAGCCATGTTGACTATCCCGAATTAGTCCGTGCCTTTCCAAATACAAATACATCCTGTCCTTCAGGATTCCCTCCAACAACTTGCCCACCACAGAGTCAGGCTCACCAGTCTATCGTTCCCTGGCTTGTCTTTAACGCCCTTCTTAAACAGTGGCTGCCTTGCTAATCTTTGAGGGGCCCTATTCTCTCCCTAGTTACCATTGTGTCCTTAATATATTTGTAAAACCTTTGGATTCTCCTTAATTCTATTTGCCAAAGCTATCTCATGTCCCCGTTTTGCCCTCCTGATTTCCCTCTTAAGTATACTCCTATTTCCTTGATACACTTCTGATGATTCACTCGATCTATCCTGAATATACCTGCCATATGCTTCGTTCATTTTCTTAACCAAACCCTCAATTTCTTTAGTCATCCACATTCCTTATACCTACCAGCCTTCCCTTTCACCGTGACAGGAATATACTTTCTCTGTTTTCTCATTATCTCATTTCTGAAGGCTTCCCATTTTCCAGCCTTCCCTTTACCGGTGAACATTTGCCTCCAATCAGCTTTCGAAAGTTCTTGCCTGATACAGTCAAAATCGGCCTTTCCCCAATTTAGAAGTTCAATCTTTATATCTGGTCTATTCTTTTCTATCACTATTTTAAATCGAATAGAATTATGGTTGCTGGCCCCAAAGTGCTCCCCCGCTGACACCTCAGTCACCTGCCCTGCCTTATTTCCCAAGAGTAGGCCAAGTTTTGCACGTTCTCTGGTAGGTACATCCACATACTGAATCAGAAAATTATCTTGTACACACGTAAGAAATTCCTCTCCGTCTAAACCTTTAACAATATGGCAGTCTCAGTCGATATTTGGAAAGTTAAAATCCCCAACCATAACTATCCTATTATTCTTACAGATAGCTGAGATCTCCTTGCAAGTTTGTTTCTCAATTTCCCTTTGACTATTGGGGGGTCTATAATACAATCCTAATAAGGTGAGCATCCCTTTCTTATTTCTCAGTTCCACCCAAATAACTTCCCTGGATGTATTTCCGGCAGGGTGTTCCCGCAGCACAGCTGTAATGCTATCCCTGATCAAAAAGGCCACTCCCCTCCTCTCTTGCCTCCCTTTCTATCCTTCCTGCAGCATTTGTGTCCTGGAACATGAAGCTTCCAGTCCTGAGCCATGAGCCATGTTTCTGTAATTGCTATGATATCCCAGTCCCATGTTTCTAACCATAACCTGAGTTCATCTGCCTTCCCTGTTAGGCCTCTTACGTTGAAATAAATGAAGTTTAATTTATTAGTCCTACCTTGTCCCTGCCTGCCCTGACTGTTTGACTCACTGCTGTTCTCAGCTGTACCTGTCTCTGCTCGATCTCTTTCCTCACTATCTCCCTGGGTCCCACCCCACCTTACGAGTTTAAATACTCCAAAGCAGTTCTTGCAAATTTCCCTGCCAGTATATTAATCCCCTTCCAATTTAGGTGAAATCTATCCTTATTGTACAGGTCACTTCTATCCCAAATGAGATTCCAATGATCCAAAAATGTGAAACCTTCTCCCATAAACCAGCTCGTCAGCCATGTATTCATCTGCTCTAACCTCTTACTCCTGCCCCTACTACCTCGTAACACTGGGAGTATTCCAGATATATATGTTTGGTTACCTTTGAGTGGGGAGCTGTGTTTATTATTATGGTCTATGAATGGTCAGTTTTGTACGGGGAATTATGTTTACCATAAGGGTGTATGATTGTTCGTTTTTTTATGAGAAAGCTGTGTTTTGTATTATTGTCTTTGAATGGTCAGTTTTGTTTTGGGAGTTGTTTTTAATATTATGGTCCATGGATGTTCCGTTTTGCATGGCAGAGCCATATCTTTTATCATGATCTCTGAATGCTCTGTTTTTTGGTTGGACTGTATTTAATATTCTGGTCAACAAATGGTCGGTTTTGTGTGGGTGAGCTGCGTTTAACATTATGGTGTATGAGTAGGCAGTTTCATGCCAGGAGCTGTGTTTAAATTTATGGTCGTGGAATGGCTCGTTTTGTGCATGGAACCGTATTTCATTCTAGTCAATGAATAGCCAGTTTTGAGAGGGGAGCTGTGTTTATCATTAGTCTGCCAATGGACAGTTTTGTGTGGGGCAGGTGTGTTTAATATTGTGGTATATAAAGAGTCAGTTTTCTTTCGGGAGCTGTGTTTAATGTCACGGTCTATGAATGCCCAGTTTTATGTCGGTGAGCTGTATTTCATATTACGGTCTGCGAGTGGTGAGTATCTCGAAGTCAGTACTGTTTAATACTACACACTATAAATGGTCAGTTTTGTGTGAGTGAGCTGTGTTTCATGTTGGAGTCGCGAATTGGTCATTGTCGTGAAGTCAGTTGTGTTTAACATTACAGTTTAAGAATGGTAATTTTAGCGTGTGAAGCTTTGTTTAATATTATGATCTATGCACGGTCAGTTATGATTGGAGACCTACGTTTACCATTACGGTCATTGATTGGTCAGTTTTGTGTGGGGAGCTGTGTTCCATTTTCCAGTATATAAAAAGCCCGTTTTTTTTGGAGCTGTGTATAATATTACTGTCAATTAGTCGTCCGTTTTGAGTGTGGAGTTGTGTTCAATATTGCAGTCTATCAATGGTCAGTTTTGTGTAGGTGAGCCGTGTTTAATATGACATTCTTTCAATTGTCACTTTTCTGTGCATGGGCTTTGATTAATATTATCATTGACGAATGATGAGTGTTCAGTGGTTTGCTGTGTTTAATCTCATCGCGTATGAAAGGCCAGTTTATGTGGGTGAGCTGCCTTTAATATTAGGGTCTATGAATGATCAGTTTATGCAGGGAACCGTGTTTAATCTTTTTTGTGCAAAGCTGTTTTTAATATTCCGGTGTATGAATTGTCACGTTTGTGTTCGTGAACTGTGTTTAATATTACAATCTATGAGCGGTAAATCTTGTTTGGGACAGCTGTGTTTAATATTAGTCTCTGAAAGGTAACTTATATGTGAGTGAGCTGTGATTAATGTTGTGGTCTCAGAATGGTCAGTTTTGTGTCAGTGAGATGTGTTTAATATTTTGGTCTAGGAATGGTCAGTAATCTGCAGGAAATTGTGTTTAATATTTGTCTATGAATGGTCAGTTTTGCGCGTGGAGCTTTGTTTAATAGTACAGTCTACGATTGATCAATTTTGTGTGGGTGAGTTGTGTTTAATATTGAGATCCGCGAGTCGTCAGTGTCCTGAACATAGCCGTGCTCAATATTACACAGTACAAATGGACAATAATGTGTTGCGTTGCCATTAATATTACAGTCTCTGAATGTTCAGTTTGTTACTTTGAAATGTGTTTAATATCATGCTCAATGAATGGCCACTTTTGCACGAGGATGTCTGTTCAATATTACTGTGTCTGTGTCGTCAGTTTTGTATGGGGAGCTGCATTTCATCTACGGTCGAATGAATGGTCAGTTTCATACCAGGAGCCGAGTTTCATGTTGCAGTCTGTGCATGGGCTGTGTCTAATATTACGGTCAATAAATGGTAAGTTTTTGTTCGGGGACCTCTGTTCAACATTACGGTCTTTGAATTGTGTATGTGTGTGTGAAGCTGTTTTTAATATTACGCACTATGAACTGTCAATTCCGTGCTAGTGAACTGTGTTTAATATTAGAGTCTAAGAATGGTCATTTTTGTTTGGATGTGCCATGAGTAATATTAGTCTTTCAATTGTCAGATTTGATTGGTAGCAGTGTTTCATATTGCATTCTATGAACAGTTTTGTACGGGGAGTTGTGTTCAATGTTACAGTTTAAAATCGACAGTTTTGTGATGGGTCTGTGTTTAACATTACAGTCAATGAATGGTCAGTTTTGAGTGGGGAGCTGTGTTCAATAGAACTATCTATGAGTCGTCAGTATTGTGTAGGGTCTTTGAGTGTTAATATTTTGTGGGTGAGTTGTCCTTAATATTACATTGCATGAATGGTCAGTAATGTGTCAGTGAGGTGTGTTCAGTATTACATCTATGAATGATCAATTTTGTATGGTTAGCTGTATTTAATTTTATGGTCTATGAATGGGCAGCTTTGTGTGGGGAGATTTGTTTAATTTTGTGGTCAATGTATGGTCAGTTTTTGTGCGTTCGAGCTGTGTTTGATATTTGTGTCTATGAAATGTCACTTTTGTCCGGGGTGCTGTGTTTATTAAAATGGTCGCTAAAAGTTCAGAGCTGTGTTGCTAGCTGTTTACTCTACGGTCTGTGAAAGGTTAGTTTCCTGCCAGCTGCTGTGCTTAATAATTCAGTCTGTGAATAATTAGTTTTGTGTGGATGACCTTCTTTTATTATTATAATCAATGAATGGTGACATTTCTTCTGAGTGTTGTGTTGTGTTTTGCTGCATATGAATTGTCAGTTTTGTCTGGGTTAATTGCGTTAATATTTCGATGAGTTTTCGGCGAAGAGCTACGATTATGATTAATCTATGAAGGGTCAGTTTTGTTCTGGGAACTTTAATAAATATTGTGTTCTTTGAATCGTCAGTTTGGTGTTGGGAACCATGTTAATATCAGGGTCTTTGAGAAGTCAGATTTTTGTGGGTGAGCAGTTTTTTATATTTCTGTCTGTGAATTGTCACTTTTCTACGGGGAGTTGTGTTTCATCATACGTTCTCTGAATGGTCACTTGTGTGTGGTGAGCTGTGTTTACTTTACGGTCTATGCAAGGGCAGTTACATGTCAGGAGCTGCGTTTAATAAAACGGTCTATGAATGGTCACAGCCAGTGATCAGTGAAAAACTTCGTAAGCCACACATGAATTCCATCTCATCTCAACTTCTCAGGAGATCTCTGACTGTGATGTTACTCTTTACTCAGCTTCTTTATTCCATGCTTGATCTGAGATAAATACATTCCGAGCTAGTTGTACAATGTTTTGTTCCAGGAAAAATTGACAGAAACAAACATTTTACAATTTTTTCTTTGAGATCACTCTTGATGTGTGATTGCCCAAGATGATATGTAGATTACCTCATCAGCCGTAACAGCCCCCAGAAGGACACAACAGAGACCGAGCGCAGCGGCCGATCCTCGATCCCGTGGGTTTGCAGTCTAAATCACCATCCCAGTATCCGTTACACATGTTTCTAGGGGGTCAACGGAGTGAGCGAGAGAGTGGATCACACAGTGAGCGAGAAAATGGATGTGACCAGCACTCGTCAAGTACAATGGCAGTCGCTGTGTTTTCCTTCCCGTCCTCTCCCCTTCTTCCCACTCTCCTCACCTCTGTCCTCGCACTGCCTCAGCGGGAGGAGTTGCCCAGCGCTGAACTGTGAAACTGCACTCGCAGTGCAGGCAATTTGAGTTCAAACAGCAGTTCCTGCTCTCAAGTTAACTTAGACCCATCCCTCGCCACTGTGCCAATCCCTTGTGCAGCTAAGCCCGTGTGGTAGCTGATTTGTAATGGTGTCCCCAAGTTAAAGATGCCACACACGCATCTTTCACACCCTGAGGATGGAGTTGGGACATGGACCATCAGGACTCATTATGGACAGTCCCACCAGTGACAGACTGGAACGCCATACCGCCATTATTCCCCAAGAACACAGACGCTATGAGACAACCGTGAGTAAAACCCAGCGGGGGGGGGGGGGGGGGGGGGCGGGGGGGGGGCAGGGGAAGGAGATCTCAGCTCAGAGAGCAATGTGGCGGCGGTACATTTCTCTAGGAAGTCAAGGCCGAAGAAGAGGCCTCGATCCATGGAGTCAACTTCACAGTGAAAACCAAACTGATGGACCAACTCTGAGTTCCCCTGAGAAATAAATAAACACCTCATGGCCCTCGGCCTCCCCCTTGCTGGGAACCAATGTTACAACAGGGCGTGAAAACTTTCTGCAAATTAAACCGGACTCACAGAGAAAGCTCAACTCGCCTCGTAATCTGTATGAGTGACAAGAACTACCCAAATTCCACTGTTTGGAGAATAAATATCAATTGTATTCTTTAACTTTAAAAGTTAATATTAAACAACAGCTACTTCCGACTCAATAACTCGTTTCTCATAAAAGCTTGTTATCAACCTCCCACTCTCTAACAATATACTGATCCAATAAAAGTCCCCAATAAATTTAAAGCAACTGAATTTTCAAAGCTAATCAGAGGCTGTCATCGTCGTTGTCGGTCTTCTATGCACTGCCAGATGTTCCTGGGTTGTTATCGGTCTTTTGCTGCAAAGATGTTTCAAATGAAAAAGGTATTTTGATCGAGGATTGTAAAGAGAGAGAGGGAGGAGGCAAAGCGTGAGAGTGGGAGTGTAGAAGAGGGAGAGAGTCAGAGAGTAGGAGGCGATTAGAGAGAGAAAATGAGGAAGGTGGTCTTGAGAGAGAATGAGAGAGATTGGGAAAGCAATAGAGAGTGAGGTAGAGTGAAGTGTTATAGAGCCACAGAGTGGCAAGGAGGTACGGAGAGAGAGAGAGAGACATGGGCGGAGAGGGAGAGAAAGAGAGGAAGGTAGAGGGAGACAGGATCAGAGTGGGGGCGTAAAGGGAAAGAGTGTGCGGACAGTGGAGAGAACGAGAGAGTGGGAGCATGGTAGGCAAAGAGAAAGATAGATTGAGAGGGATGTAGTGAAAGAGGGTAGAGAGAGAAAGAGCGTGCGAGGTGCGAACCTGGAGAGAAGGTGAGAGTGGGATAGGATGTAGAGAGTGAGTGGGAGGTGGTAGATGAAGAAAGTTAACGAGAGAGAGAGATTGTGCGGAATGTAGAGATTGAAGAATGGCAGTTCGAATGAATAAGGGAGAGGGATGGGGAAGAGAGAGGAAGGGAAGGGTAGAGAGAGAAGGAGAATTATGGGGAGAGTGTAGAAGGTGGTCGACGGAGAGAGACACTGGGAGTGGTTAGACAGAGCGAGAGAGAGAGGGAAGCGTGCAGAGAGAGAAAGAGTGCGGGGGAAGAAAGAGAGAGTGAGAGGGGAAATTAGAGAATGTGTGGGAGAGTTGTCGAGAGAGAGGGGGTGAAGGGTAGAGATACATATTGTGGAAAGCGAGAGTGGCGGTGTAGAGATAGAGTGCAGGGGGCACAGCGAGACAGAGTGGGTAGAGTAGAGAGTGGGACAGGTCGAGTGAAATGGCTTACACAGAATGAGTGGAATGTATAGACAGAGAAATCAGAGGAGATGGCCCGGGATTGACAGAGGAGGAGCCGATCGGGAGAAATTGGGAGGGCATGGAGGGGGTGATTCTATGAAAGGGGTACAGTGTGAGGGTAGAGAGAGAGACAAAATGGGAGGGTTCAGATGGAATTAGTCAGAGGGGTGTAGAAAGACAGAGAGCGTGTTAATGGGCACATGAAGGGAGAGTGGGACGGCGGTAGCCGGAGGGAGCCAGATAGAGTTGAAAGGGTATATAGAGAAAGAGGGAGGGGTACAGACCGAGAGATTAAGAGGTGGGAAGAGAGAGAAAGTGAGACTGGGATGGTTTTAACACAGAGAGTAGGAGTGGCTAGAGAGAGAGATGAGGAATTAGCGTGGCTTAGGGGGACATTGGATATGGTGTAGAGAGACAGTAGGAGAGGGTATCTAAGGAGAGATTGGGAGGAGTGCCGAGAAAGAAGGAGGGGACTTAGAAAGATACAGGGACGGAATGGAGAGAAAGAGAAGGGGACTTAGACAGAGAGTGTGACGGGTGTTGAGAGAGACCGTGTGAGGCGAGTAGAGAGTGAGCCAGAGAGAGGGAGGGAGGGAGGGGTAGAGAGACAGAATAGGAGGGTTTGAAGAGAGAGATGGAGGGAAGTTAGAGAGAGAGGAGGTGGTAGCGAGAGGGAGATGCTTAAATAGACAATGTGAGGTGGAGTAGAGGCAGGCAGTGCGTAGGATTTCAGTGAGAAAGTGAGAGACAGGGAGTGAGGTCGAAACATAGAGTGAGAAGGGTGTAGAGGGAGAATGTGGCGTGTATTGAGAGGGAGTGAGAGTGGGAATCTAGAGATAGAGTGGGAAATAGGTAGAGAAACAGAGAGAGAGTGGGAGGGGTGTCGCGAGGGAATGAGTGGGAGTTCCGTTAAGAGAGAGAGAGTGGGGGCGTGGCGGCAGACTGAGTGGGAGGTGGGGAGAGCAAGCGGTAGGTGGGTGGAAACAGCGTGAGAGGGATTCGAATGAGAGAGTGAGGCTGGGTGGAGACAGATTGAATGGAATGCGGTGGAAAGTTTGTGGGAGGGCACAGATGGAAGAACGGGGTTGTAGCGGTAGAATGATTGGGAAGGGTGTAGAGGGAGAAAAGGGAGACGGTGGAAGGGGTTTATACAAAGAGTGGGAGCAAGTTGGAGAGACAGAAAATGGAAGGTGTGATAATTGAGAGAGAGGGGGATGGGCCTTTAGAGGGAGAAGGAGAGAGTAAATGGGAAGGGGGTCGGGAGGGATAGATTAGGAATGGGTAGCACGAGTGTCAGAGTGGGACGGGCGTTGAGAGAGGGAGAGCAACGTAGGTAAAGAGAGACCGAGACAGTGTGGGTCGGGTGAAGAGAGAGAGAGGGGGAATGATAGAGAGAGAGAGAGAGAGAGAGTGGGAGCAGGATAGTGAGAAGCAGTGAGAGGCAGAGAGAAAGGGTGGGGAGCTGGAGACAAAGAATGGCAAGGACGTAGACAGACAGAGACAGATTGGGAGGGGGCAGAGAGAGAGTTGGAGTGGGAGATGGGTTGAGGAGAGAGAGAGAGAGACAGAAGGAGAGAGAAGAGTGTGGGAGTTGTTAGGAGAGACAGAGAGAGTGCAAGGGAGGAGACAGAGACGGAGGTTTAGAGAGAGCTTATGAGAGTGACAAGAAAGAGAGACAGTGGGATGGGTGATAGAGAGAGAGAGTAAGAGAGAGAGTCTGTTGCAGCGAGAGATAGTGCGAACAGGAGTGGAGTGAGAATTTAGGAGAGGGTATAGAGAGAGTGGGAGGGTGGAAGAGAGAGAAGGATGTTCGGTAGAGTGGAGGGAAAGAGAGTGTGGGAATGAGTAGAGACAGTGTCAGAGTGAGCTGGGTAGAGAGAGATTGATAGAATGTGGGGGTCGCAGACAGAGAGGCAGAGTTGGATGGGGGTACGGGGAGAGAGAGAGAAAGAGGAAAATGGGAGGCTGGTAGAGAGAGAGTGGGAGGCGCACAGGGAGAGAGAGTGGCACAGGATAGATCGATTCAGAGAGGGACTTGAAATTGAGAGGGAAGTCGAGAGAAAGTGGGAGGGATAGAGGAAGCGAGATTGGGAAAGTCGAAAGACAGAGCGAAATGGAAGTGGATAGAGAGGCAATGGGGGTGTTGTGATTGTAAATGTCAGCGAGCAGTGTAGAGCGAAAAAGAGAGTGGGTGGGGCCTTGAGAGAGTGCAAGAGAGAGTGAAGAGGGTAGAGAAAGAGACAGGAAGGCGATTAATGAGAAAGGGAGTGAGTGCGATCGGATATAAGGAGAGAGGGAAAGGTAGAGTGAAAGCATGGTCGGTACAATGAGAGACAGAGCGAGAGTGGGAGGGGGTTAGAGAGAGGGAGAGGGTAGGAAGCAGTATAGTGAGAAAGTGGGAAGGTAGAGATTGTGGAAGGGAGGCAGAGAGACAGAGAGAGTGGGAAGAGACAGGGAGAGAGACAGAGTGGCTGGATCGTAGAGGGTGCGAGAGAGAAATAAAGATGAGTGGACAGGATTAGAGACAGTGGGCGGGGATAGATAGAGAGTGACAGAGGGAGACGAGAGTGGGAAGTAGTACAGAGAGAGTGCGAGGGAGGAGACAGGGAGGGCGTAGGAGATAGAGTCGGGAGAGTGAGGAAAGAAATCGGGATAGAGAGGTGTTAAGAAGAATAGGATGGGGCCCAGAGAGAGATAGTGGGAGGGTACAGAGTGAGAGTGAGGGAGAGTGGCAGAGAGTAGAGGACGGGAGTGGTTACAGAAAGAGAGTAACACAGAGTGCAGAGAGAGAAATGATGGCGGCAGAGAGATACTGGGACAAATAGATACAGAGTGGATTGGAGAGAAAGAGAGACAGCGGGGGTAACGGTCAAGACAGAGAGATTGAGGGAGAGGGTTAGAGAGGGAGAGTGTAAGTGTGTTGAGAGGAAGAGTTGGGGGCGGGTTGAGCGAAACATGGAGACAGAATGTGGAAGAGTTAGAGCAAGACTGAGAGAGGGAGTGGGAGGGAGTATCGAGAGAAAGGGCAACAAAGAGTGAGAGGGAGGTAGGGAGATAGAGAGTGGGAGGAGGGGAGAGAAACAGAGTGGGTGAAATTTAGAGGAATCGAGAGAGAAGTGAAGGTGAGTGGACGGGGATGAGAGACTGTGAGAGGGTAGGTAGATATTGATAGTGGGAGAGGAAAGTGGGAGAATGTACAGAGGGAGATCGCGCGCGGGTAGCGAGAGAGAGTGTAAGGGAGGAGACAGAGAGAGAGAAAGTGGACGGGGTAATGAATGTGGGAGGGTGGTAGAGAGACAGAGAACGAGTTTGGGTTTGTAGAGAGAGAGGGAGAATGTGGGTGGATAGGGAGAGAGAATGGGAAGTGAGAGAGTTGGAGAGAGGTAGAAAGAAAGAGAGAGAGACAGGGGCACAGAGACAGAAATTGGAAAACAGGCAGTGGAGTGAGAGAGAGAGAAATAGCAGAGTGGGACGGGTTAAATAGAGAGAGAGGACGGGAGGAGAGTGGACGTTGTGTAGAGAGGGAGAGAGTGATATGGGGTATGCGGAGAGATCGGGGTATGTCGAAAGAGAGAGTAGGGATATGGGGTTAGCGAGAGATAGAGTTGGGGGGCTAGACGAGAGAGTTTGAGGGAGGTGAAAGAGAGACAGGGCAGGGAGAGATAGAAATAGAGGGGTGTGGAGAGGGAGAGGGAGTGGATGAGAGAGAAAGGATGGGAAGGGTCAGAAGAAAGAGACTGGTTTGGATAAAAAGAGAGAATGAGAGAGAGTGGGGGACGGTAGGGACAGTGATGGGGAAGAGAAAGAGAGGGATTGGGACCAAGTGGAGTGAATGTAAGTGTGTGGGTAAAGAGAGAGAGAGAGAGAGAGTCGGAGGAGATTCAGTGAAAGAGTGAGGGGAAAAGATAGGGTGTTGAGAGCGAAAGAGGGAGGCGATTCGAGAGAGAGCGAGACAGTCAGAGTTTGGGAACGTTTTAGAAAGACGGGGACAGAGTGTGAGAGGGTATAGAGACAGAATGGAGAGACACTGTGGGAGCGGGTAGAGAGAGTCAGTGGGCCGGATGTATAAATAGAGAGAGGGAGAGAGATAGAGAGAGGGAGGTGTGCAGATAGAGTAGGGGCTGCGAGCGACATGAAGGTCGGTTGAGAGAGGGAGACTGGGTGGGAGTCGGGTAGAGGGAGACAGAGAGAGTAGCTTTGGCGAGAGGGAAAGAGTGAGTAGTTGGTGCTGGACGAAGAGAGAGAATGAGAGAAGAGGAGAGAGATTGAGAGTCGGTAGGGTAAGAGACACCGTGAGATTTTGGGAGGGGTTCCATAGAGGGAGAGAAGAGTTGGGGGTGTAGAGAGAGAGAAGGGAGTGGACAGACATCTAGGGGTACAGAGGAAGACAGAGAGTGGGGTAATGTGAGTTAGATTGTGGGATAGAGAGAAATCAAGAGAGGGAAGGAAAGGAGTGTGGGACGAGAAAGAGATAGAGAGGGACTTGGTGGAAAGAGTCTGAGGATGGGAGGTGAGAAAGAGAGTGGAGCGGAGCTAGAGACAAAGAGGAGAAGCAGAGAGATAGAGAGTGGGAGTGGTTAGCCAGGAAGAGTGGAGATGTAGAGGGGGAATGAGTGGGAGGTAGGTAGACAGAGAGATGGGTGGGCGAAGAGTGAATGGGGGTTAGAGAGAGTGAATGGGACGGAGTGGAGAGAGAAAATGGGACTGGTGCAGAAAGAGTGAGAGAGAGTGAGAGGCGAAAGAGTGTCGGGGAGAAAGAGAGAGATAGAAAGAGGCAGCTGGTGGAGACAGACTGAGGTTGGGAGAGGAGATAGAGAGTGGAGCGTGGCTAGAGAGACAGTGTGGAAAGGTTAACGGAGAAAGAGAGTGGAATGGAGTTGAGAGGGGGGTGTCGTGAGAGAATTAGAATGACGCAGTGAGAGAGACAAAGAGAGACAGTCGGAGGAGTGTAGATGGAGATGGGAGAGCGTGGGTGGCTGCTGTTGAGAGAGGGGAGACAATGGGAATGGACTAACGAGAGAGAAGGAGAGAGAGGGAGTTAGGTAGAGAGAGTGGAGGGGTATAGATAGAGAAATGAGGAGCAGAGTGGGAGTTGTTCGGGGGAGAGGGAGAGAGTTGGAGAGAGAAGAGTGGTGGGATAGAGAGAGAAGGAGTTGTGTAGAGAAAGAATGTGGGTGTACTTCGAAACAGTGCAAGGGAGGCAAGAGAGAGAAGAGTGAGAGAGGAGAGAGATAGAGAATATGTAGGAGGAGCAAGAGTTAGACTGGTGGGTGTTAGTGAGTGAGAGTGGGGTTTAGAGAGAGAGAGTGGGAGGCGGGTCGAGAAAGAGTCAGTGAGAAACATTCGGCGGTGTGCAGAGAGTCAGAGAGAGAGATAGATGGACAGCGATATATAGACAGTGGTCAGAGAGAGACAGTGGGAGACAGAGGGTGGCAAGCATGTCTAGAAAGAGAGTTAGAGGGGTGTATAGTGAAAGGGAGAGAGACAGTTGGAGGAAGGGTGAGAGAAAGAGGGTGAGGAGTATATATGGAGAGACACTGGGATGGAGGCTAGAGACAGTTAGAGTGGGAAGGTATAAGAGAGTGAAGGATGGAGGAAGAGAGACAGAATGAGAACGTGGGAGGGGCAGAATAAGAAGAGAGCGAAACATGGGGTGACAGAGCGATGACATAGAGGAGAGTTGGGGCAGTTAAGAGGGACAGAGTGGGTGGTGTTTGAGTGCGAGATTGGTGTCGGGAGAGCGCGTTTTAGGAAGAGTTAAAGTGGGGGGAAGAGAGAGTGCATGGGTGGAGACAGACAGATAGAGGGGGTAACGATAGAGAGAGTGGGATCACCGATAGACTGGGAGTGGTGGGGAGAAATACAATGCGAATGGGACAGAGAGGGCTTGGGATGATTTAAAAAGAGAGAGAGTGGGACAGCATTGACAGAGAGAAAGTGTAGGGGTATGTAGGAAGAGACAGATGGGGTAGAGAGAGAGTGAGGGGTAGAGAGAGAGAGAGACTGGGGGTGTAGAGAGAGGTGGAACAGTGGGAGGGGCTAGAGAGAGATTAGGATGATATAGAGAGAGGGGGAGGAGCAGGGCTTTAGAAGAAGAGAGATAGAGAGAGGGGTTTAGGAAGAGTGTGGGAAGAGAGAGAATATGAAGTGTGTAGAGAGAGGGACAGTGAGTGGGAGGGGGCACAAAGGGAAACATAGTGGGAGTGGGTAGAGTGAAAACGAAAGATAGGAGAGTAGGAGTGGGGTAGAGAAGGATTGGGAGACGCTGGAGGGAAATAGAGAGAGATGGAGTTGGTGCAGACAGATAGTGGGAAGGGTGTGGAGAGAGAGACAATGGGAGATGTTAGATGGGTAGACACAGCGGAAGATAAGAGAGAAAGGGTGTAGCGTGAGAGAGTGTGCAGTTTACAGAGGGAGAACGTGAGGCGGATCGAGGGAGAGAGTGAGTGGGAGGAGATAGAGGGACACAGAGTAGGACGTAATCGAGAGAAGGAGAGAAGGAGAATGGGGTGAGAGACGGATATGGAGGAGAGAGTGGGACGTGGTAGGGAGACAGAGCATGGAAGACGAAAGAAAGACAGTGGGAGACGTTGGAGAGAGTGAGTGGGAGAATGAGTGGCAGGCGGGTTTCCAGAGAGAGACAGAGAGGAAGGTGTGTAGAGAGAGATTGGGAGTAGGTAGAGAGAGGTGGTTGGTCCGGGTGGAGAGAGGGTGGGGTTTTATACAGCGAATAAGTGGGACGCAGGTGGAGAGAGAGACAGAAAAACAGTGAGAGGGGTGCATAGAGAGGGAGGGAGGGTTTGCTAGGTATAGAAGGAGATATCGAGGAGAGAGATAGTGTTGGTGTAGAGAAAATACGACTGGGAGAATTGTGGAGAGAGAGAATGGGAGGGATGTAGAGAGAAATAAAGAGAATGAGAGGGGCCTACAAGGAGAAGGAGAGATAAAGTGGGAGGGGGTTGAGACAGGGAGCGGGAGGAGAGATCATCGGGAGCCAGAGAGTCAGAGGGGTATCGAAAGAGAGCGAGGAAGTTGCAACAGGTGCAGTCAGAGACCGGGAAGGAGAATGGGAGTGGTGCAGAGAGAGCGTGATGGTGTCGATAGATATATATTGGGAATGTAGAGTGAGAGAAGGAGGAAATATGGAGAGTCTGAGGTGGGAGGTAGAGAGATTGCGAGACAGAGGGAAGGGGGAAGCTATCGAGATGGACAGGTGTGAAGAAAGTGAAGGAGTGGGAGGGGAGAGAGAAAGTGAGACGGGCTAAGAGAGGGAGAGATGGAGAGTGTCTTGGGTAGAAAGTGTGAGCGAATCAGAGGAGGAAGAGGGAGAGAGATTGGGAGTAGAGAGTGAGGCTGTAGTGAGAGAGAGAGAGGGAGGCGGGTCGATTGAGAGAGGCACACAGAGGGAGAATGGGAGGCACTATGGAAGGGGTTATAGGGACAGACGGAGAGATAGAGTGAGGGGCATTAAGACAGAATGAGGGAGGAAGAGCGTGAAACGTGGGTAGAGAGAGGCAGAGCGAGTGGTAGAGGGCTGACAGCGAGACAGAGAGGGTCATTGACTGATACATGTATCTTTAAGAGAGCTCTGTGTCTGTACATGCTGATCGGATTGGCAATTCTCGCGCAGCTGTTCACGTTTTCCAGGTATTTTACCGCTAAAGCATCGGACAATGTCCCTGTTTTTTTTAAAAAATATTCAATATCGTAAACTAAAAATGGATTGGAGTTTTGTATTTTGGGGATATAGTATAAATTGATTGCCCGAATTCGTATTTATTTATTTCTCTGCAGGCAACCAGCGACACTGGCTGCCAGACTGAAAGGTTACATTGTATCTTGTTCAGAACACTTGATTCTGTCAGGTAGTTCTGCTAGTTTTTAACTTTCTTAAAGGTGCAGTACACCCAATTTTCAAAACAAAAGAGAAATTTCAGTACATTCTTCAACTGCTGTCTGAACTTAGTCTGGGTCACGGCATAAATCGCGGTGTTTGTGCAGCAACTGAGGAGCTGCAGCATGAAGGCCAATTCCAGCACAAAGTCATCGAGATGCACAGATTGATATCCAATATCATACATTCGATACCATATAGAATATACCATAAACATTGCCCATAACAGTATGAAATTGGCCGAGATGACAAACAGTAAAATGATGGATTTTTTCCGACTTTGCATTTCTGTGTCAGACTGAGCATTCCCATTGGTGTGAGCCCGGAGTCTCCTGCGGGCTCTGCTGCTCACTAAAATGTGTTTGATGGTGAAAACATTGAGCAGCAGAATCAGGAGAAATGGGAGAGCCGGGGTTAGAACGTGATGAAGGAACTCAATTGTGGCCCAGACAGGAGAGTGCTTGACAGTGAGTGTTATAGAACAAAACGAGGGAGAGTTCCAAAGCCAATACCGAGATGTGTACATAAAATACCAGAAAATGTTCTTTAAACAGCTCAGCACAGTGACTGTTCCCAGAACCACAGCCGCCGTTTTCTCTCTGCAATATTTGTTTTTCAGCTTCTGGTAACAAATGGCCACGAATCGATCAAAGGTCAACGCAACGGTGTACCAGACAGAACAGTCAGTGGCTGCATAAAGCAGGACGGCGTGGATATTACACATGGGGATGGACCTCACGAAATGAAACTGGTTTGGAAAAACAATGGGAATGTGTCTCAATATCAGGTCGAGGATAATGACCAATAGATCCGCCACTGCCATTGCCCCAAGGTAATGCCTGACACACGGAGACAATCCACAATCTTTATAAATCAGGACATAGATTGTCACTACATTAACTGTGAAAAAAGACAAACATATAAATTAAACATCGACTTGGAATCAACGTTACAAGTTTCATTGATAACACAATGAGAGTTTGAAATGTGTCTCGACATTCAGAGATTTATCGAAATAATTGGAGCTGAAATATAAAAGAGAAATGTCTGAAGTACTCACAAAAATGTGACGTGAAACGCAAGAAATCCGCCCTCCCCAAACAGACACAGACAAATCCATACAACAGAATGGTTTCTGGAACACTCCTACAGACTTGATCACTCGAGGGCAGACACATGTCACATCATCCCACTTCTATCCTGAACGTTGCTGTCCTGAGTATTCTATCCCAGTTTATTGAAGGCAAACAACATTTGGATATTTCTGTCTTTTCGTCTCAATTGTGGTCAATCATTTGCCGTGAAGAAACGTAAATGCAGGGAAAATGTATTCATTCCTTTAATTGCCAGAGGGAATATCAAAACCGTGTTTCCTTCTCACTGGAAGAGGATCTCTTCCCTCAGAATCTTATCTTTTGTTTAATTAACTAATGTTGGAAGTTCACAAATCTGGGCTGCTGGGAGTACAATTTTCTAGAGAATGTCGGGTTTAGAATATTCATAGGATTGTCGGGTATAGAATGGTCCAGAGAATGTTGACTCCAGAATGTTCCGCAGCATTCCCGGCATAGAACATTCCAGGGAATGTTGGTTAAAGAATGTTCTGGCAATGTCAATTCCAGTGAATGCCAGATCCAGAATGTTCCAGGACTGCAAATAGAGAATGCTCTGGCGAATGTCAGGTATAGAATGCTCAACGGAATGTCGTTGCAGGGAATGTCGGGGAGAGACTTTTCTAGGGAATGTCAGGTATAGAATACCCCGGGGAATGCCTGATATCGAATGCTTTGTAGAAGGTTTGGTCTACAACGTTTCAGAGAAAGTCAGGTATAGAATGTTCTGGGAATTTCAGTTACAGAATCATCCTGAGAATATTGGCATGGAATGATCCAGGAAATGCCGACAGGAGAATGTTCTGGGGAATGTCAGGTATAGAATGTTCTGGGGAATATTGGGTATGGAATATGCTGGAAATGTCATTTTTAGAATCTTCCAGGCAATATCGGGTATAGAATATTTCAGAGAATATCTACTACAGAATGTTCCACAGAACATTGGGTATGGCATGTTCTGGAGTATGTCGGTACAGAATGTTCTGTAGAATGTCGGTTACAGAATATGCTGGGAATGTAAGTTATAGACTGTATGGGAAGTCTCGGTTCCTGAACGTTCTGGTGAATGACAGTTCCAGAATTTTCCAGAGAACGTTGGGTATAGAACGTTCCGGGGATGTCAGATATAGAACGTTCCAGGGAATGTCGGGTATTGAATGTCCCGGGGAATTCCAGTTACAAATGTTCCGAGGAATGTCAGGTGTAGAATATTCCAGGGACTGCAGAAAAATGTTCCAGAATGTTATTTGTAAAATGATCTGAAGAATGTCGGATATAGGACATTTCAGGGAATGCCAGTTACAGAATGTTCAGGAGAAATTCGGGAATAGAATGATCCGTGGATGTCGGGTATACAATGTTTGTGGAGAGCCAGGTGTAGAATCTCCCAGTGAGTGTTGGTCGCAGAATATTCCACAGAGTGTTTGGTATAGAATGCTCCATGGAATGTTGGTTCCAGAACATTGCAGGGAATGTCGGGTGCACAAAGTTCTGAAGACTGTGGTTTGTCGAATGTTCCGGGTATTTTATGTTGTACAATGCTCCGAGCAAAGTCGGGTGCAGAGTGTTTCAGGGAGTACCGGGTATAAAATGTAATGGATTTACAAATATCCATATCTCAGAAGCTCTTGTGCCCAATAATTTGATGAGATCTGCTCAGCCGCAAGGCGGTAATGTGTCTCCAAATTCAACTCAGCTATTATTTTAAACAAAATAGAATAAGATTAAGCCAAAAGCTTCATCATTTCCTGCAAAATCCTCCTCCATGGTCAGACACAAATAATCCCTTGTTTGGATAACTACCCAGTCTTTGTTTTCAACTTTGTGTAACACTCCGAAATGGCTTGGACATACAGTTCCCAATATTGGCCACACCCTTGATGTACGTTTGCTCGCTGAGCTGGCAAGTTCATTTTCAGACGTTTCGTCAACACACTAAGTAACGCCATCAGTCAGTCTCCAAATGAAGTACTGTCGGTGTAGGCCGCTTCACATTTATATGTTTGGGTTTCCTTGGGTTGGTGATGTCATTTCCTGTGGTGATATCATTTCATCTAGTGATGTCATTTCCTGTTATTTTTCTCCGGTTTTGGTAAATGCAATCCAAGTCAATGTGTTTGTTCATGGAATTCCGCTCGGAATGCCATGCTTATAGGAATTCTCGTGCAGGTCTCTTTGGCTTGTTCCAGGATGTATGTGTTGTCCCAGTCGAAGCGGTGTCCTTCTCCATCCATATGTAAGTATATTAGTGACAGTGGATCATGTCTTTTTGTGGCCAGTGAATGTTCACGTATACTGTTGGCTAGTTTTCTGCCTGTTTGTCCAATGTAGTGTCTGTTACAGTTCTTACAAGGTATTTTCTAAATGGTGTTAGTTTTGCCTGTTGTCTAATAGGGTCTTTGAAGTTCATAAACGGCTGTTTTAGTGTGTTGGTCCGTTTCTGGGCTACCATGATGCCAAGGGGTCTGAGTAGTCTGGCGGTCATTTCCGAAGTGTCTTTGATGTAGGGGAAAGTGGCTAGAGTTTCTGGAGGTGTTTTGTCTGCTTGTTTGCTTTACTCCAAATGATTCCACCGAAACTGGAGGTTTTCAGCTGTAAGAATAAGCTGGGATTTTTGTTTTAACCGTCTAAAATCGGACGATGAAGAATGACCTTGTAGACTTTTTTAAACCATAAGCAACATTTGTATTTTGAGGATCCAATGTCTCTACCCCATGGCAGAGTGATCTGAAGTAGACAGTATATGTTGAAGGAGATCGGGCTAAGATTTAAAATCTTAAATGACTTCACGGCAACTTTTTTCTAACAAGTGGGTGGTGCATGTATGGAACGAGCTGCCAGAGGAGTGGTAGATGTAAATGCAATTACAGGCTCTAAAATAAATTTAACATGTGCATGAATATGAAAGGTTTAGAGTGGAATGTACCAAAAGAAGGTAAATGGCCACACAGCTTAGGAAACCTGGAGAGCATGGAGGAGTTGATTGGAAGGGTCTGTTTGCAAATTGTATGACTCCAAAATTCTATGACTCTGTAACTCCAATTTCATGGCAAATTATTCATTACCCTCAATTCACTTAAAGGTCAAATACCATTGTTAAATACTTCCACTTATCGAGCTCCTCTAACTTTGAATCGAGAATACCTGACATTGTCTGCTGGTTGTAGACCACAGCAGCAACAGAGAAAGATTTGTATTCAACTCCAATCTGTAACATTGTAATAAAGACATTGATACAATGAATAGTATTTCACACCCGAATAGGTCAGCTTAAGGGCACGTGAAGGGCATTGCCAGAAGCAAAGAGGGAGAGAGTAAATGAACAAGTCTTCTGATGAGGTGAGTAATCGTCTGTAGAATGAACAATTGGATCCAGAGTCTCAGCAGGAACAATAATAAGGAGTGCACTGTAGATGCGACGATTACTAATGCAGTCTCTGCCTCATTTAAAGAAATAACATCTGAGACTTACCACAGACATCAATGATTGCCATAATAGGACGATAGAAAAAAGATTAATGAAAAATGCATAACAGATTCATGAAAATAATGACAACCAATATGTCGCAAGCTTCCAAACATTCCCAGATAAACTCCGTTCCATCGTTATAGTATTCCAGTCTAACCTTCTCAGATTCTGATCCACTGTTGGAAGATTTCAGTCCAATGTTCTCAGATTCTGATCCATTGTGAGAACATTCAGGTTTACTGTTCCCAGATTATGATCTCTCTTTCCCGTCCGTCTGGAGCTGCTTAACCGTAATAACACTGCTGGTGACGCTTTTCCTCATATAATGTGATAACATATTGAACAGAGGTTATTTATCATTGAAGGATCAATACCCTTCACATTGCTTAACTCCACACAGAAGCAGGTCGAATGGTTTAACTGTGACGTGCCCTCCTTTTCCGTCTTAAAAAGTGAAGACTGCAGATGCTGGAGATCAAAATCGAGAGTGCGGTGCTGCAAACATTCAGCAAGTCAGGCAGCATCCGAGAAGCAGCAATAAAGATGTTTTGGGCAAGACCGCTTCATCCTTTTCCCTTCCTGATGAATCATATCCCACGCCCCAAACTCTAATGGACAGGGATTTCAGCTGTAACTGACCCGTCTGCTGCACTTCTGCCCTCAACCCTTCCCCTCGATCCCAGATCAAGTCAACCATTAATACCGCAGTAAACACAATACTTTCTGATCTGAAATAAAACACAGAACTGCAGATGCTGGAGATCTGAAACAATACATCGTACAATGAAGAGTGCCTAGATTTGACATGCTATCTCCACTTTCTTCCTACAGGTGCAGCCAGAACCACTGACACTGAAAAACAATTTGTTGCATATCTTATTTCCTGCTTATAACAAACATAAAAATTACCCTGCAGGTTTGATTTCGACATAAAAAATTCACCAGTTTTTTTTTTAAGTCTACTTACTGTTTCGAAGATCCACACAAATTGTTTCTGTGTAATATTAGCATTGTTGTCTCTGGTGATGCTAATGGTGCATTCAGTGATGTTTTTCCAGAGGCCTTCCTTAATGTTAAGGTAATCCCACTGCCTCTTCTTCGTTATTCTCAATGGGAATTGTGAGCTTGTCTCTCAGTCTACCCTTGCTCAGGCAAGGCAGAAAAGGACAATGTTTGCCCAGCAATGCTGTGCATTCATCCTGATAGCTGTAGATGCTGTAACCTGGAGGGTGGGGGAGACAACCACAGGCCAAGCAAGCATGGTTTGCTTGCATGGCTTCCATCCTCGTCCCAGGCCAAGGGGAAGTCATGTTTGTGACACTCCCCACCCAGTAGAAGCTTCGTGACCATTCCCACAATGCAGGTTTGGGGAGGGCAGTAAATTTCCTTTTGCCTGCCACGAGCAAGCTCAATAACAGTGCTGTGCATGGTAGCTCTGCATGGACTGTGCTTGTCCCGGTGCACTATGGAGCTTTCACAAATGGCACTGGTTTCCAGGATACTGGGTAATTCAGGGCTCCGGTAAATGGGAGTTTATCTGGAATGTGGTGCAGTAAGCAGTGGGAATAAACCGACAAGATTATCACTGTGAGGCCTCAAACACGTGTGTTGAGTTGGGTGAGATTCACTCAGCCACACGGTAGGAATCTCTCCCCAAACCCAACCCAATTGGCACTTTGTTTAAAATACGAAAAGATAAATCCAATACATAAGAACATAAGCACATGGAGCAGGAGTAGGTCATCTATCCCCTGTGCCATTCAATAAAATCATGATTGATATTTTCATGGGATCAGCTCCTCTTGCGCTCCCGCTCACTATAGCCCATAATTCCTGTAATTTTTATGTTTGTTATAAGCAGGAAATAAGATATGCAACAAATTGTTTTTCAGTGTCAGTGGTTCTGGCTGCACCTGTAGGAAGAAAGTGGAGATAGCATGTCAAATCTAGGCACTCTTCATTGTACGATAAAAAAAAAATCTATCTTTATTTTCCGTCAAAACATTCAACGAAGTTGCCTCAGCTGCTTCCTTGGGCAGGGGATCCCACAGAGGGCGGCATGGAGGCACAGTGGTGAGCACTGCTGCCTCACATGTCAGAGACCCGGGTTCAAGTCCCGCCTCGGGCAACTGACTGTGTGGAGTTTGCGCATTTTCCCCGTGTCAGCGTGGGTTTCCTCTGGGTGCTCTGGTTTCTGCCCAAAGTCCAAAAATGTGCAGGTTAGGTGAATTGGCCATGTTAAATTGCCCGTAGTGTTAGTTGTATGGGAATTGGTCTGGGTGGGTTGCTCTTCGGTGGGTCGGAGTGGACTTGTTGTATCGAAGGGCCTGTTTCCACACTTTAAGTTATCTAATCTCATCAAGTTTCATAAGCTTTTGGGTCAAGAATTTCCTCCTCAACTCAGTCTTAACTCTGCTTCCGCCTTTTTTCACGCAATGTTTCATCAATCAGTAGAAACAGACTCCCTATTTTGATCCTATCTACTGCCTTCATAAGCTCATATTTTTTTCTGTAAAACCCCCCTCATTCTTCCTAATACCAATGAGTATAGTCCCATTCTACGCTTTCGTTTCTCATGAGACAAACTTCCCAAATCCATAATCAACCTCGTGAACCTGCTCTGCACCCAGTCCAGTCCCAGTACATCCATTCTGATGGAGGGCGATCACAACTGAACACATTACTCCATGATTGGCCTCATCAGCTCTATATATAGTTGCATCATTATCTTCCTGTTTTCAAACTCCATCCCTTTAGCAAATAAGGACAATTTCCATTTGCCTTCTTGTTTATTTGCTGCACCTGCAAACCAGCTTCTATTGATTCCTTTACAAGGACACACAGATCCCTGTACATAGCAGAACGCAGCAAGATTTCTCCATTTGAATCTTACTTTATTTTATTGCTAGTGGTAACAAATTATTTCGGCAAAATGTACGACCTTACGTTTACCAACGTTGTACTCCATCTGTTAGAATATTTCCAACACTCTCTACTGGTTAAGACTGGTTTCTCAGCCAGAATATTGTAGTCATAGAGTCATAGAGATGGACAGCATGGAAACAGACCGATCCCTCCAACCCGTTCATGCCGACCAGATACCCTGAAACAATCTAGGCCCACCTGTCAGATCCCGGCCAATATCCCTCCAAACCCTTCGTATTTGTATGCCCATCCAGATGCCTTTTAACTGTGGCAATTGTACCAGCCTCCACCACTTGCTCTGGCAGCTCATTCCATACACGTATCACCCTCTGTGTGAAAAACGTTGCCCCTTAGGTCTGTTTAATATCTTTCCCTTCTCATTCTAAACCTATATCCGCTAGTTCTGGACTCCCCGACCCCAGAGTAAAGGTTTTGACTATTTATCATATCCATGCGCCTCATGATTGTGTAAACCTCGATAGGGTCACCCCTCGAACTCCGACGCTCCAGGGAAAACAGCCCCAGCCTGTTCAGCCTCTTGCTATAGCTCAAATCCTCCAACCCTGGCAACATCCTGGTAAGTCTTCTCTTATCCTTTTCAAGTTTCACATCATCTTTCAGATAGGAAGGAGACCAGAATTGCACGCAATATTCCAACAGTGGCCTAACCAATGTCCTGTACAGCTGCAACATGACCTCTCAAATCCTGTACTCAATACTCTTACCAATAAAAGAAAGCATACCAAAGGCCTTCTTCACTATCCTATCTACCTGCCTCTCCACGTTCAAGGAACTATGAACCTGCACTCCAAGGTCTTTTTGTTAAGCAACACTTAACACTTTACGGCTCGGTGCGGCGTGGAGACTCAGTCTGCTGTGGTCCAGAGGCTGGACCGGGTGCTGCCTGGAGACTGGGCCGGTTGCGATCTGCAGACATGGCCTGACGTGGTATGGAGACTGCGCCTGGTGTAGCCTTTAGACTGAGTATGCTGCAGTATGAACACTAGCCCCAGTGCGCTCTAGGTACATCGAATTTTGAAGCTTGGAACTCAGTCTGCAGGAATCGGGAGACTACGCCCAATGCGGTCGGGAGACTTGGCAATGCGCGGCCTGGAGACTGGATTGGTGAGGTCTGGAGACTTTTCCCAGTGCAGTCTAGAGACGGGCCCAGCACGATCGTAGAATGGGACAGACTGGCCCTTGTGCTGTTGAGAGGCGGGGCTCAATAGCGTCAAGTGACTGGGCACAGTAGCGTGTGCAGACTTTCCTTCTTGCAATCTGGAGACTGTGATCGGGAGACGTGGCCCACTGTGTTCTGGAAACATGGCCTGGTGCAGTCAGGAGATTTGGCCCTGTACGTTTTGGCGATTTGACCTGGTGTCATCTGGAGACTGGGCCCGGTGTGGTGTGAAGACTCGGCCTGGAGCGGTGTGAAGAGGTGGCACTGTGCAGTCTGTAGAATCGGCCCGGTCCAGTCTGGAGAGACGGCCTGGTGTGGCAAGGAAAATCGGTCTAGTCCTGTGTAGAGAATGGGCACAGTGCGGCCCGGTGACTGAGCCCTGCGCAGTCTGCAGAATGGGCCCGGAGTGAACTAGAGACTTGGTCTGGTGTGATCTGCAGTCTTGGCATGGTGCAGTGTAAAGACTGGCTCCGCTGTCGTCTGGAGATTTGATCTGTCGCTCTTTGGATACTTTGCCTACTCCAGTCTGGAGACACGGGTCCATGTGATCTGCAGTCTTGGCTTGATATGATCTGGATACTGTGTGCCGTGCGATCTAAGGACTGGATCTGGTGCAGTGGGGAAACTGGGCCGGGTGCAGTCTGTATAGTTAGCCTGCTGTTGTCTGGAGACCTGGCCCAATGCAGTCTGGAGACTTTGCCCAGCGCAGTCTGGAAACTTGTGCTGGTGGAGTCTGCAAACATGGCCTGCTTCAGTCTGGAGACTTGGCCCCGTGCAGTCTGGAGACTGGGCCCAGCACGCCCGGAGACTGGGACTGGTCCAGTCTAGAGACTGGACCTGGTGCAATCCGGAGACTGGGTTCAATACCATCAGGACACTTGACACGGTAAGATGTGCAGACTTGGCTTCTTGCAATCTGGATTCTTGGTGTGGTGTGGTCTGGAGACATAGCCTGATGTGGCCAGGAGACTGGGCCCGGAGCAGTCTGTGGACTGGTTTTGGTGCAGTCTAGCGACTGGACCTGTTTTGCTCTGGACGTGTGGCCCAGTGCGGTCTGGAGACACGGCCCAGTGTGATTTGGAGGTTTGGCCGAATGCGGTCTGTGGGCTTGGCCCAAGGTGACCTGCAATCTTGGCCAGTTGAGGTCTGGAGACCTTGTCTGGTGCAATCTGGAGATGCAGCCCAGTGTGATTTGGCGAATTGGCCTGGTGTGGTCTGGAGACTTAAAGCAGTGTGCTCTGGTGGCTTGGTCTAGTTTGTGGTATGGACACTTGCCCTTGTGCGGTCTGGGGATTTGGCATAGTGTGGTCTGGAGACCAGGACCAGTGTGGTCTGAAGATTCGGATAGGTGCAGTGCGGACTTGACCTAGTGCAATCTAAAGACATGATCTGATGTGATCAGGACACTGGGTGCCATACAGTCTGTGGACAAGGTTCAGTGTGATCTGGGGACTGGGCCCGGTGCGCTCTGAATACTTGGTCTGGTTCAGTCTGGAGTCGTGGCCTCATGCACTCTGGAGGTTGGGCCTGGCACAGTCTGGAAACCTGGACAGCTGTAGTATGGAGGCGGGGCCCAGCACAGCCTGGAGACGAGGACCAATGCGGTCTGGAAACTGGGCTCAGTGCAGAGTGGAGATTCAGCCTGGAGTGATCTGGAGACGTAGCCATGTGAGGTTTCGTGGATTTGGCCTGGTGTGGTCTGGAGACTAGGCACAGTGCTCTCTGAAGACTGGGATCAGTGCAGTCTGGAGACTGAGCCTAGTGAGTCGTGGAAACTCGACCTGGCAACAGTCTGCAAACTGGGCTGGGTGCGATCTGCATTCTTGGAGTGATGTGGTCTGGAGACACAGTCCAGTGTACTTTGGAGGCTTGGCCATGAAATCAGTCTGGAGACTATGCCGGGTGTGGTCTGGAGTCTAGAACTGGTGCAGTCTGGATATCAGGCCTGGTGCGGTCTGGAGTCAGAGTTCAGTGCAGTCTGGAGAGTGGGCCTGTTGCGTTATCGAGACTGGGCCTGGTGTGATTTGGAGACTGGGCCCAGTCCGGTCAAGAAATTGGGCTTGGTGTTGCCTGGAGACTATGTGCTGGCAGAGACTGGGGTGAGTGGACAGTCAATATTATCCATGCCTTTTTTCTTTTTTTTTCGTTTTGCAGGAGTCTCGTTTGCTATTATTCCAATTTTGTACCAAATCCATAAGAATCTGTTCTTAGGTATATTGTACCGAATGTGGCTGAATAACCAACAACATTGTAAACTTTTCACTGCACACATTCGAGCGCTTCTGAAAATAAAGCCAACTTAATTCAAATGTGTGAGTGTCATTATCTTTGATTCTTTATCCGAACAAAGCAGCGTTGTGTGGCAGCCAGCAGCGGGTAGTATTACTTAAACTTTAAACACAATAGGAAGAGACAGACGGAAAGAGAGTGAAGACGGACATTTTGATTCCAGTTTCGATGGATTCACCCCCAAAACAACAGAAATCCAAATGCTCAGAAATGCATCTGCCGAGACACGCACATTAATACACAAAAACACGCACAGGCAATCACAGATACGCACACAGATAAACACAACAAAACACACACAGCCATATGCAGACATTCGCCCCCTTATGCCTGTCTTGCCTTTCGGTAAGACCATGGATGATCTATTCTAGGCATCAACTTTATGTGCACTTCAGAAATAAGGCAGAGCAAGTAACTGAGCTGTTCGACTGGGAGCACTTTTGGTACCAGTGACCATCATTGAATTAGTTTTGCAATAGTTATGGAAAAGGAGACGACTGTTCCATAAGTTGATGGTATAAATTAGAGCAAGGAGATAGAGAGGACGTCAGATGCTGGAGATCAGAGCTGAAAATGTGTTGCTGGAAAAGCCCTTTTTCCTGAAGAAGGAAAAAGTCGACTCTCCTGTTCCTTGGATGCTGCCTGACCTGCTGCACATTTCCAGCAACACATTTTCAGCTCTAAATTAGAGCAAGGTCAATTTTGATGGTACTTGCAAAATTGGTAAAACTGTTCGCAAGTTAAGGGACATCTGACAAGTTTGGGCCGAATGGCCTGGATTCATCCTGACATATTGTATGGCTTGATAAATTTACCTGATTATATTCATTTACAGAATCTCTGCCTTCTCTTGATATTTTAGTTTCCTGCTTACATAAATTGTAATTTCAGACACTAGTTACAGTATATTTGTTCCCTCAAATTTCCGTTTTATACATTAACATTCTTAAAGAGTAGAATAACTTTCGCCACCCTCCATTCTTCTGGAACGTCCACAGTGGCTGAGGAAGAAACAGAAATTTCCTCCCAAGCCTCCCACCACATTCAAGGGTGGGCCTTGATCAGGCCCAAGGTATTTATTCACCGTAATCCAATTGAACGCTGCAAACAGCTCCTATCTGGAATAGGAATGCGGCGCCAAAACATGCCCACTTTTAAAAAAAAATTCTCACCTTCGCATCCATTGTTTTGCCTTCAGTAAACACGGAGAAGTGATTTTTATTTAAATTTTCCCCATCTCTGTTGGCTCCATACCGAGACAGCCAATAGATAACAGTTCGGCAGGCGGAATATAACGTATCAGCTCAGCTGTCATTTCTTATCTAGGAGGAATGACAGGCAGTTTGTCAATCAAATGGACAAAGATGAAAGGATTGAGTGATTCACTGTGTGCTGGATGTTTTGCTCTGACCCGTTCAGACACCGCAAGTGTTGTTCATTCTCCTTGATTGTTTGTTTCATGACGTTCCCCAGTGGCTGCATTGCTCTCAGGACACACGGGATATTTTGATGCATTTGGTTGGCAGTGGGGACTGGTGAGGGGAAGATGGTTTGGTGCTGCTATCCGGGGACGGCTTTATCTGAGAGGCCATTTTTCTTTTCTGCACGGATACCCTAAGACGATGGGAATGTCTGACCGCTTTTGAATGAAGAGGCTGTGGTTGCTGCGAGGACAGGGGGTATTCACTCGCATGATATATTCCGAGTGGTCACACTGCAACATTAATTGAGTAAGAGTTTCTTCGGAACCTCTACATCTCCCCAGTGACATGGGGACGCCGCAAATCCATGTACACTATCGGGAATGTCGCTATACTGGGAAAACAAGGATACATCTGGCAACGAGGAGAAAGTGAGTACTGCAGATGCTGGAGATCAGAGTCGACAATGTTGTGCTGGAAAAGTATATCAGGGCGGACAGCCTCGGAGGAGCAGGAGAATCGACGTTTCAGGCATCAGCCCTTCATCAGGAATGAGACTTGTGCTTGGGGGGCTGAGAGGTAAATGAGTCGTGAGTGGGCTTTTGGGGAAGGGAGCTGAGAATGCGCTAGGTAGTTGAAGGTGAGGGCACATGGTAGCTCCCAAGTGAGGGACAAAACATTGTATTCACCTCATCCACCATACATATCTTCCAACATCGAATGGTGTCATTGTTGTCGACATACTTGTAGATGATGGTTATGTCAGCAACTCCTGACGGGAACGTTCCAGATCATAGAAGCTGAATGGAATTGTGACCCTAACAACAACTGGCAGCACCAGCCTCTCCTCGGTGTAAAGCTTCAGGTCGCGTTCAAAGAGGTGACACCGTTCAGTGACAAGCCCATTGTTCTATCAGGATACCCTAACACTCACTTCCTGCGGAAACTGTAGCTTGGGAAGTTGTTCTTGGAAAACCCGGGTGGATATAGCAGATCCCTTTCACTAAAAACAATCAGAAATTGACGTTGTCTATATGGACCTCAGTGGGGTGTTCAACATGGTGCAGCCTGGGAGTCTGGTTAGTACAAAAAGATGACATGGAATAAAGACAGAACGAGCCAATTGCATATAGAACTGTTTCCAAAATCGTAGTTACAGGGAGATGGTGAAGGGTTTGTCAGACTGGAGGCCGGTGACAAGCAAGATATGACAAGGACATGTTCTGTGCCATTGCTTTTTGTCACAATGATTTTAGTGAAAGCGTAGGATGTATTCTGAGCAAATTTGCAGATATCACCAAAATTGGAGGTGTAGTATACAGCAAAGAAGGTTCCCTCAGAGTACGATCGGATCTTGACCAGTTGGGCCAATGTACTGAGGCGTAGTATATGGAATTTATTCAGATAAATGTGACGTGCTGCATTTTGGAATGGCAAATCGGGGCAGGACATGTCCAATGATACGTAATATCCTGTGCAGTGTTGCTGAACAAAGAGTCTTTGCAATGAAGGTTGACAGTTGCATGAAAGTAGAGCAACAGGTAAATAGGTTAGTGAGGACTGGGTTTCATATGCTGACCTTTACTTTTCATGGCATGACATAAGAAATTAGGAGGTCGAATTGCAGCTGTACAGCACATTGGTTTAGGCAGATGTGTAATACTGCATTTAGTTCTAGTCTCTCTGCTGTGGAAAAAAGATTGTGAAACTTCAAAGGGTTCTTTAAGAATGCTACAAGGATATTGCCGGTTTTTGTATTTTGAGCTCCAGGAAGAGGCTGAACAGGCTGGGTCTGTTTTCGCTGATGTCAGGGGCTGAGGGATGACGTTATCGAAATATTTAAAATCATGAGCGGCATGGATAATATGATTTTTCACAATCTTTCTCCAAGGCTGGAGGAGTCCGAACCTAGAGGGCAAAGATTTAAAGTGAGAGCAAAAAAAACAAGTAAAAGTCTTTAGAGTCAATGTTTTCACCCAGACAGTGGCGTGTGCAAGGAATTAGTAGTCTCTGGACCCTGGAGGCTGGGACAATTACAACGTTTCAGAAACATCTGCAGGGGTGCATGAATACGAAATGTTTAGAAAGACATGGGCCAAATGTATGCCTCCCACCCATCCTCCTCCTCTAACCTACAAAAACAGTTGTGGGAACCAGACTGACAAGGTAAGGAAACTAGTTTATTTCCTAATCCATTTTTTTAGTAGTCACTTCGGCAGTTAGAATACTGGGAATGGGATTGAGGACAGTGGAATGTTCCTCCTGCAAAATGTGGGAAGTAAGGGTCACCACTAGTGTCCCTGCTGACTATATCTGTGGGAAGTGCACCCACCACCAGCTCCTCAAAAACCGCGTTAGGGAACTGGAGCTGGAGTTGGATGAACTTCCGATCATTTGGGAGGCAAAGGAGGTTATTGACAGGACTTACAGAGAGGTAGTCACTCGCCAGATAAAAGAAAAAGATAGATGGGTGACAGTTAGAGGATAGAAAGGGAACCGGCAGGCAGTGCAGAGATCCCCTGTGGCCATTCCCCTCAACAATAAGTATACCATTTTGTTTACTGTTGGGTGAATGACTTACCAGGGGAAAGCAGTGAGGCACCGGCTGCTCAGAAGGGAAGGAGGAACAGGAGCACAGCAGTCGTCATTGGGAACTCGATAGTTAGGAGGAGAGATCGGAGGTTCTGTGGGGACGATATAGACTCACGGTTGGTGTGTTGCCTCTCGGGTACCAGGGTCCTTGATGTCTCTGATCGTGTTTTTGGGATCCTTCCGGGGAAGGGAGACCAGCCCAAAGTCGTGGTCCACATTGGCACCAACGACATAGGTCGGAAGAGAGATGGGGACTTGAGCCAAAAATTCAGGTAGCTAGGATGGAAGCTTAGAGCTAGGACAAACAGTGTTGTTTTCTCTGGTTTGCTGCCTGTGCCACGTGCTAGTGAGGTGAGGAATAAGGAGAGAAAGGAGTTCAACATGTGACTACAGGGATGGTGCAGGAGGGAGGGTTTCGGGTTTTTGGATAATTGGAGCTCTTTCTGGGGTAGGTGGGACCTCTCCAAGCAGGATGGTCGTCATCTAAACCAGCGGGGGACCAATATCCTGGGTTGGAAATTCGCTAAAGCCATTAAGGTGGATTTGATAATACAGTGGGGGGTGGGAACCAAAATTTTAGGACAGGTATAGACGAGGATGAGAGAAGGGTGTTCCAAAATCAAGTATCTGATACTGGCAAGCAGGAACCTGGTTTGAAGTGTGTGTACTTCCACGTGAGGAGCATTCCAAAATAAACTGGGTGAACTGGCAGCGTGGGTTGGTACCTGGGACTTCGATGTTTTGGCCAGTACGGAGACATTGATAGAACAGCGACAGGAATGGCTGTTGCAGGTTCCGGTATTCAGATGTTTCAGTAAGAACAGAAAGGTGGTAAAAGAGGGGGAGGTGTGGCATTGTTGATCAGGGACATTATTACAGTTGTAGAAAGAATGTTTGTGGACTCGTTCACTGAGTTAGTATGGGCTGAGTTTAGAAACATGAACCGAGAAGTCACCATGCTGGGAGATTTTTGTAGGCCTCCGAATAGTCCCGAATAGTAGAGACAACCCTGGTAATTACAGAACAGTGAGTCTCACTTCAGTTGTTGGAAACGTTTTGGCAAAAGGTTAAAAGAGATAGGAAATATAACCAATATAGATAAGAATAATCTGATCAGGGACAGTCAGCACGGTTTTGTGAAGGCTAGGTCGTGCCTAACGAATCATTTCGACTTTTTTGACAAAGTGACCAAACAGGGAGATGAGAGTAAATCGGTTGATGTGGTGCATATAGATTTCAGCAAGGCGTTCGATAAGGTTCCCCACAGTAGGCTATTGTACAAAATTCGGAGGAATGGGATTGTGGGAGACATACCAGTTTGGATCAGTAATTGGCTTGCTGATAGAAAACAGAGGGTTGTAGTTGATGGACCATGTTCATCTTGGTGTCCAGTTACTAGCGGCATGCCGCAAGGGTCGGTATTGGGTCCACTGCTGTTCGTCATTTTTATAAAGGACCTGGATGAGGGCTTAGAAGGGTGAGTTAGTCAATTTGCGGACGACACTAAGGTCGGTGGAGTTGTGGATAGTGACGAAGGATGCAGTAGGTTGCAGAGAGACATAGATAGGACTCAGAGCTGGGCTGAGATGTGGCAAATGGAGTTTAATGTGGACAAGTGTGATGTGATACACTTTGGATGGAGTAATCGGAATGCAAAGTACTGGGCTAATAGTAAGATTCTTTAGAGTGCAGATGACCAGAGTGATCTCGGTGTCGATGTACACAGATCCCTGATAGTTGCTACCCAGATTAACAGGGTTGTTAAGAAGGCATGCAGTGTTTTGGCCTTTATTAATAGAGGGATTGAGTTCTGGAACCAGGAGGTTATGCTGCAGCTGTACAAAGCTCTGGTATAGCCAGACTTGGAGAATTGTGTACAGTTCTGGTCACCGCATTATAAGAAGGATGTGGAAGCTTTGGAAAAGGTGCAGAGGACATTTACAAGGATGCTGCCTGGTATGGAAGGAATGTCTTACGAGGAAAGGCTGAGGGCCTTGAGGCTGTTCTCGTTAGAGAGAAGAAGGTTGATAGGAGACTTATCAGAGACATACAAGATAATCAGAGGGTTAGATAGGGTGGACAGGGAGAGCCTTTTTCAAAGTATGGGGACGGCAAACACGAGGGAACACAACTTTAAAGTGAGGGGATATTGGTATAAGACAGATGTCCGAGGTAGTTTTTTTACTCAGAGACTAGTAAGGGTATGGAATGCTTTGCCTGAAACGTTAGTAGATTTTCCAACTTTAAATAGATTTAAGTCGTCGTTGGACAGGCATATGGACGTACATTGGAATAGTGTAGGTTAGATGGGCTTCAGATTAGTATGACAGGTCGGCGCAAAGTCGGGGGTCGAAGGGCCTGTACTGCGCTGTAATGTTCTATGTTCTATGTTCTATATGGAAGGAGATTAATATCAATCATCCAGTCGACAAGGACGAGTCGGACCGACAGATCTGTTTCTGTGCTGCACATCTTTATGCCTATGTGGCACTCCGTGGTTTCAGAGATTCCTCTCACTTCAGCATTTGCTCCATTTGTTGTTCATGTTGTAGACCCAGATGCTGGAACTACAGTCCCCATGCTCCGTCAAGAGTTGGATCACCAAACCCTCAGGTCTCCCTGCAATTGTAAGGCAGCTCATAGCACAACCTCCAGTAAACCATCCCCAGCAGCTCTACTGACTTTTCAACATCAGGAGTCAGTCAGTAGCCACTCTGCTATAAATGGAATGCCTGGTGTTTTTGAGCAGTACTCAACTGGCTTCCTCATGTTCCTGAATACACGATCCCCTGACCGGAACAAACACAAGCGTTCAGTGGACTGGCACAGACCATACTTGCAGACGACACCACCGTTGTTGGCTGGATATAAAATAACAGTGAATCCCAAAGCAGAAAGTTGTTGTGATGAAATGATAACAACCTCTCTCTCAATGTTGGCAATATAAAAAAAATGATCATTTAATTCAGAAAGAATGTAGGTGAACACGCCCATCTACATCAATGGAAATGAGGTGGGGAGAGTGGAGAGGGTCAAGTTCTTAACAGTGACGAAAACCAACAATATGTCCTTCTCTTACGAATTAGAAGCGACAGCCAAGAAGACACAACAAGCCTCTTCTTGCTCAGACTGCTCAGGAAGGTTTTTTTTATGTTCATAATTTCTACAGATGCACCATTCAAATAATACTGTCCAAATGCATTACGGTCTGGTCTGGCTGCTGCTCAGTGCAGCAATGTAAGAAACTACAGAAAATGGTGTGCACAGCCCATTCAATTACAGAAGCTAACGTCCCATCTATAAACTCCATTTATGGCTTCCGTTGGTGCTGCAATGCTGTCAACATCATCAAAGATCCCTCCCACACCGCTAATGCTCTCCTACAAACTCTGCTGTCAGACAGAAGATACAGGAGTTCGAGCATGCGCACCAATCGGTTCAAAAACAGCTTCTTCCCTACCATTACGAGACTGCCTATTGGACCTCTGCAACGTCAAATAATGTTGATCTTGCTAATCTTGATCTCGCTTTGTGCACTTCCTGTGCAGACATCACCTTGTATGTCTTGCTCTGTCTCTGCAATCAATGATCTATAAACTCTTGTTTTCTATGACGTTCCTCTACTGCTCCCACAAAAAAAGCTTTGCACTGTGCTTGGGCACTTGTCACTACAAAAACCACGAGTGTGCCATCGCAATCAGGAGAATATTGAATAAAGGCAGTGCCAGATCAGCTGAAATGGTTGGTTTCATCAAATTCTGAATCTGCTTCACAGAATCAGCCCAGGCACGATAAACTGGGGCAAGGTGATAGCCCACCATTGTCAGCTGAGCCGAGTTTACTGGGGCATTGCTTAGTAAACTGCGCTACCTGCCCAGCTTGGGGAGCTTTAGAAACCTTTGGCAGTACGTTATTGCAATGCTTGCAGTTGATTACTGCTTTGCATGGGGAAATGTGCAGCTCATGTTGTGAGTAACAGTAAATAAGGCTCCCATATGTCTCTGCAGCTCCATTGCAAGAGAACAAGGGAAGTTTGTGTGTCTGTGTGTGTGTGTGTGTGTGTTGGTGTGTATATATATGTGTGTCTGTTTGTGTGTGTGTGTGTCTGTGCACGCATGCGTGTTCTACTTGAAAGTCACTGTTTGGTAGAGAACGTGCATGGAGGAAATCAGTATAAATGTGAACAACTGGCAGGGGTTTCGGGAATCGACAAAGACTAAGGGACAGATGTGAGGACATGCTTGAGTATATTAAGACATTGCGAGTTCCAATAACAATGTAGATTAGTGTGTGCTGGAATCTGGGATGGGTTGGATGTTGACGTGCATTTGGATATAAACCATGGAGTATCGACTCAGATTAACTTCTGCAGATTTGAAGCTGGAAGTGTCAGTATCCTATGATTAAAATCATAAAGACTGTATTTCATTGCTCAACGTTCAAATAGCAGATGGGATGAGCCAGTAAAGAATATTCTCGCGATATCACTCGTTAGAATTAGGATTAGTCAGACGATAGTGTCAGGAATCAGCTCATAGCCAAAGGGATCACTACAGCTGTAATTCACCTGTTTAAGCCACAGAGTGTCGACAGGGATTGAATGGAGTCAGACTGATATTTAGTTTGTAACCAGGAGAGCAGACAGTGATCTCCATGATCCCCGTTTTGAAATAACAAGGGCAGTGATTCCTGTGGTTCCTTGCTGAAGCTCAATCAGTCAAAATAGAAATGTTTCCAGAGGCAAAGAGGAAGAGAATGACTGAAGATGTTCACTGATGCAGGGATTAAAACTTTGTGGAGTGAATATCTCGATTCAGAATCTCAGCAAGAACAAAAACAGTCGTAAGGACAGTAGACTAAATGTAAAAAACAAACAGTAGTAGAGTTACACATCGTTCATGCAAATGATAACTGAGCAGTGAGATTAGCAGGGACACTAACTACAGTCGGGATAGGATATTGAAAAAATACTGAATACTGTAAAGTTCATATTGGATCAACCATGATAGTGACCATCAATCATAATATTTAGAAAATTGTCAAACTGAAGAAACTGATGTTAATTTGAATAAACATATGTCCATTGTTGTGATATTCCAGTCTATTGTTTTAAGATTATGATCTCCCGTTCCCCTTTCTCTGGAGCTACTGATCTCTGGTAGTGCTGTCAGCGATACTCCCGCTCATACTATGGGATAGCACAGTGGGCTGAGCCCATTCATCATTAAAAATAGAACCTCTTCAGCGGGATAATTAGAGTTGATGGAGACTGACATTAATCACAGTCACTGAACAAACGGGTTCAGGTAAACCCTTCTTTGCCTCATTATGAATACACCAATTAAAGGAAACATTTACTCACCATGGTTGTTGTAGATTAGGGTTGCTGGGGGACTGACTATAAATGTTCCAATTTATTAATTCTCCTATCTTGTATGTGGGAGTACTGCCAGAACTTTGCAGGGTTGTGTATCTTCCAGATTGTTTATAAAAGAGACAGAGATAAAATAACAGACAAACTGCTTATAATGTCTGTAAGGGAAATTTCTAGATACCATACCCTCGTGCAACAACGTTTATTGCCCATTGACTTTGTATAATGCTGCTCCTAATTTTAAAGTGCCCCGTTATGAAACCCTTTCAAACCTTGAGATACCATTCAGAGCATTGAGACCGCTCCTCAGGAACAAAAGGGAGCAATTCTATCCACATGTACCTGGTACAGAGGTACAGGAAGAGGCCATTCAGCCCACTTGCGCTTATTATCACTTGATGAACTGCAAAGCTGGATTAGTGGCATATTATTTCAAAGGGAATCATTAAAAACACAGAGATCATGTAACTGCAGCTGTCCATGTGTTACTGAGAGGACACCTGGAGTACAATGTGTTGTTTGTGTTTCCATAACGAGTCTGTGACAGAGGGACTGGAGGAGGCCATTCATCCTCTCAGATCTGTTACAGATCGACAGGTGGAGGCCATTCAGCCTCTCAGATCTGTTACAGAGGGACATGAGGTGTCCTTTCAGCCTCTCAGGCCTGTTACATAGCGCATGATGAAGCCATTCAGCTTCTTTTCCCTGTTACACAATAAGTCTTAGTTTTCAAAATATATATGGAGAACAATAGACCTGATATAAGTTTTAAAGTTGGAAATAGAGTGAGATATCGTTTGTATATTTTAGGCAAGCACTTTGAGAAGCTGATCGGGAAAGGTTTTTCGCAGGTGAAGGGGAATTTGGAAAGCCGAAAGCTTTCAAGCATGTGATAATGAGAGTCCAGTGACAGTATGTCAGTGTTGGTGAGAAGTGCAATGCTGGTCGGTGCAGGAAATGTTGAATGGCGAGCGAAATTGAGGTTCGGTTCAAGAAAAAGGAGGAAGCATAGACAGGCATTGGCAGTAGGGATCGAGTGAAGTCATTGAGGGCCATAGCGTAATACTCGAGAGGGAAATTGGAGGGCAAAATGGGAACATGATCTACTTTTGGCAAATAGGATCTTGGAAAATCCAAACAGGTTCTGCAAGTGTGTCAGTGATAAAAATGATATGAGGGAGAGCAGGGCCTCTTAAAGTATTGCAAGGCTGCGTTTGTGGAACCACAGGAGATGGGGGAGTTATGAACGGCTATTTTTTGTCAGTATTTACTTTGCAGAAGGACATGAAATAAACGGGTAATAAATAGTGATATCTTGAAAAGTGTCCAAATAACAGTAGTGGAGGTGCTAGAAGTCTCTAAAACTCATAAAGGCGGCTCACCTCCTCGGACCTGATCTTCTGTGCCCCAGTACTATATTAGAGGGTAATTATTTATTATTGAGCCCTTTGCGAGCAATTTGTGTCATGAATAACCTTGGGCAAGATGCCAGGAAACTACACGGTGGTGAGTTATTTGGTAGTGAAAATCCATGGAACAGCAGACCAGTCAGCCTGATTGCCATGGTGGGTAAGTTGTTGGAGGGGTTCCTTCGGATCAGGTTTTATATGTATTTACAGTGCCAAGGACTGATTAGAGACAGTGAACACGACTCTCAGGAAAATGATTGAGTTTTTTGAAAAAATCAAAAAGCCTTTTGTGAAGGCACAGCAATGAATGTTGCTTATATGGCCTCCAGTAATGCATTCGACTGGTTACACATGGTAAACAGGTTAACAAGTTTAGGTTACATGGAATCCAGGGAGAGCTGGAGGCAATTGGCTCGAAGGTAAGGGGCGGGGGTTGGGGTGGGGTTTGGCAGGGTGGATGGTGATGGAGTGTTGCTTTTTGGAATGCAGGCTTTTCACTAAAATTGTGCATCAAGAATCGGTGTTAGGATCATTGGATTATGTCATTTATATCAACAATTTGGATGTGAATATTCGTAGGAATAGATAGAAATTTTGCAATGACAACAAAAGTAGCCGAGTGTTATAGTCAAACTTCTTGATGTACCTGTATTTTAACCTTTTGTGTTTAATTCAGAACAACACGCATAACTCTCTGTGCTGTTCTATCTTTTAGAATTTCTCTCCACTTGAACAATGGTTTATTTTTGAGTTTTCTGCTCGACTGCATGACCTCACATATCCTTACAGTGAGCTCCATCTATCTATTTCACTATGCAAATTTCTTATATTTTTATCACACCATGCAATCTAACCCATTTACGTCATCATCGCTAAATATTGATAGATTGCATTCTAACCCGGTCTCCAAACCACTAATATAGCGAGTGACGAGTCCAAGGGCAAATACTTGTGGTGCATCACCAGTTACATCTTCTGTCCTCGTCGAGATATATTAAACAAGACTCACCCTTTTGTGTCTTAACAAATCACTAACCACTGGAAAAAAAGGTAATAACTTGTGCAAGTAATGTTTTCTATAATAGCTTACCAAAGGTTTATCTAATCTAAATACACGGTCGAACGGTTAACTTTTAATATCCTTGCTTGCTACATCCTCAAACAACACAACAAATTTGTCACACACGATTTAGTTTTTCAATAACGATTTTGATTTGTTTGATATCATTGAGGTTTTGTAAGTCCCCTGTTAATTTTTCTTCCCGTTAATAATCTCAAACATTTCCTAACAATAGATGAAATTCTACCTAACCTGTAGCTTCCTGCTTCCTTGAAGCTTCCTTGAAGCCATTCATCACAGAAACTATGAATCTACTGGAATCCTCCTGAGAGTTTGGAGATATTTCAAAAAATGCCAGGAATATCTCTGTGGCAATTTATTTCAAAATGCCATTTTCAGACCACCAGCTCATGGTGGATAGTTTGTATGTAGTTTCATTCTTTTTGTTAAAGACTTTACTCTGAAGGTAAGACTTGTTGCAAGACCTTTCCTATCGATAAGACATGCGAAACTTCCGGGATAAACTCTATCTACCCAGTGTGATAACCAATGTAAAATGCTAGTTGACATTATCTGCTTTTTCTCACTTTTCCTGACTGGAAATCTCCAAATGTCCCAAAAAGACTTCAGCTGCTCTCTTTTGTTTTATTTATTTACACATAGCACTTCATGCTATTTCTCGTTATTTACAGGCAATTTATTTTCCAAACAGTTTTCTCCAACTTTATCTGTTTCAAATCGGTCAAATGCTGCATCGTTAAAACAAATTGCAGCTATCTTGCCTACCAGCAGTGTTCATCATTTGGTGTGGTTTTTTTTCTATTGTGCACTTACCTTGACTACTTTTCTTAATCATGAAAGGGTCATCGTCTTACAGATTCCTCTTCGATCATTATGAAACCTTCTTTCAGTTACCTGCCTTTGTTCATCAAATAAGCTTCCCCTTCGTCCTATTTCCCAGCACATGTAGATCAATCAGTAAGTAAAAGTGACTGAGCTGCGGATTAGACACCTTTCTTTTCTCAAATCGTCAAGGGGTGTGTTCCGGGACGATGGGGATGGGTGGGAGTTTCCTCATCTGGTTAAACACATGATCACCTTGACAGTGACAACACTCACTTTCAAAGGATAGCCAGCAAACAAGTTTCATAGACAAAAGTCACACTTGCACCAAGTGTGATAGACTGGGAAGTAAATAACAGTACAAGCAACACTACGGCACCACTGAATTAACAGAGAATACATTCAAGTTTAGTGATGGTAACAGAAGGAAACACATTTGCTTCAAACATCCCGTTAGGCAGCGCTGAAAGGGAGAAGGGCTGAGGAAGACATTAATAAGGATTTGGAGGAATAGACTAAATTGAAAAGTGATGCCAAAGACGAACCATCATAAGAATGATCACATGAAAATAGGTGTTAGAGCAGCAGAAGTCAGTGCAGGTTAATAGACATCGCAGTTTTGGGCGAATGGGGCAGTATATATCACCGAGTATATGAAAGATGGGTGAATGGGACAGGGTAGGTCCGTGTGTACCGGGATGATGGACGACTTGGACAGTGCCAGTCAGTGTGTACAGTGGAGATCAGTGAACGGGGCAGTATAGTAAAGGGGTGATGGGTGAATGGAAGAGTGTAAGTCAGTGAATGCAGATGTGATGGGTGAATGGGATGGTGTAGGTAAGTGATTATTCGGATGATATGTGAATGGAACAGTGTAAGTCAGTGCTAACAAAGAATGATGGGTGATTGAGACAGTTTAGGCCAGTAAGTACATGATTGTTGGGTGAATGGGTCAGGGTAGATCAGTGAGCACGGGGTTATGAGTGAACAGGACACTGTAGGTCAGTTAGTACAGGGATCATGGGTAAACGGAACAGTCTAGGTCAGTGATACTGGGAGTGATGTGTGAAATGGACATTATCAGTTGATGAATACAGGGGGATGAGTGAACAGGACCTTGTATGTCAGTGGTTAACGGGAGTGTTGGGCGATTGGAAAAGTTTAGGTCAGTGAGCCCATGGATGATGGGTTATTGGGGCAGTGAAAGTCATTGAGCACATTGTGTCGAGTAATGAGTAAATGGCACAGCGTAGGTAAGTGAGCACAGGGTTGATGGGTGAATGGAAGAGTGTAGCAAGGTGAATATCAGGCGTGTTGTGTGAATAGGATTGTGTAGGTCAGTGAGTGTTGAGGTGATCGCTGAATGGGACAGTGTAGGTCAGTGAGTACAGGTTTCCAGCATCTGCAGTCATTGTTTTTACCTCAGGGAGTACAGGGGTCATGAGTGAATGTGATAGTGTCGATCAGTGAGTGTAGGAGTGATGGGTGAACGGGACAATGTAGGTAAGTGAACACGGGGTGATGTGCGAATGTGACAGTGTATTTCAGTGAGTACTGCTGCCTCACAGCGCCAGGCACTCGGTTTCAATCAGTCGTAATCATATTGAATATCAGAATGGAAGGGCCAAATGCCCACTTCAGCTCGTAGTCCCTGTGGAACTCCCTGTACAATTACTTTCTGGATGATCTCCTTTTCATCAATACTAACTTCATCTAATTATTTGCAAGTACGTCTTGTGGAATCTATCATGTCCTCTGTTGAAAGTCAGGAATGTTCCTAAGACAGCATCTTCTAAAACTACAAACACATCCATCCGAAAAGATGAGTGCAGTAGACACATCGGAACACCATCATTTACGAGGTCTCCTCCAAGCCACTTGTCATCTTGACTTGGAAATATATCAACATATCATTGTTCCTTCAGGGTTTCTCCAAATCCTGCAACACCTCTCCCCCCACACACAACCGCCCCACTGAATGGTATTATGTTTCAATCTACACCAACTAGACGGCAGCAGACCAACAAAGAGCCGACTGCCATTTTTTTTCCAGGCAACTTTGGATAGAAAATAAACGCTGGCCCAGCCAATAACGCACACAATCCATGGATATGTTAAACCTAATACAAGTTACTCAGTTCACTGGTACTGCTCGGTGATTTTCTCTTCTCCATCCATAATTACCGAAACAATGCATGCTGCTACCCTGCAGCAGGTAACCTGATGACCTAATGGATACATCGATGGATTGCATCCTGGGAGTTGTCGGAAATCAAACCCATGTCTGCCTGGGAAGTTCCAAATCATAGAAATTCAATACAACTGTGACGGTAATGGCCACAGGAAGCACAGCCCTCAACTTGGTCTGACACTGAATATTTAGCTGGAAGTGGTGACCCAGCTCTGACGCCACCACCTCTTTGAACCAGGCTTGCCTCACTCTGCTTTTCCAATTTGATGGGAAACGTTTCCTGCAACAGTCAGGATTTATCAGGTGAGCACAAACTGCCTCACCTCCTCAACTACCCCACCATCTTCCTCCTATTTCTTTTCCGAGCGTTTCCTCTCTGAAGTCTTCGCTTAGATTTCACAGACTTTGCAGCTCCTGATTGAAGCTATGCCGCAGCTCAAACACAACGGCGACGAAAACATGCACCACACCGACACAACATTTCTGATGGAGAAACTGAATTACGTTTCAAAAATACAGAGGATGCCCATTCGCTACTTCGCAAACCAATCGCCTTTCCTTAATTTTGTACCTTTTTGTTCATTTCCCTTTCTTAAGAAACACTTTCAGATTTGAAAATTGGAAATTTCCACTTTCCATAGAAGTATTTGACAGTGTAGCTCGTACTGAAGTTCAGCTTCTCTAACACAGGTGGTGCCTGTTGAGGTAAACACCACACTCAGACAAAGAAACAGAGGGAAAGGAATTCACTTGAACAGGGTAATGCACATGTACGGAAGTGGAAACAATTTTCTGGACAAAATGTTAAGGCCGAGGAAAAGGACTCATCTTTCTTTTCAGTAATCGTTTCAGACATTTGGGCAACATTGGAAAGAACAGCTGTCCTTGTCAGTCCTGTAATTCCCTGAGTTGGGAGGCTTGCTCATCTATTGTGGAGGACAAGAGTGTGCTGATGGAAATGCACAGCCGGTCAGGAAGCATCAGAGAGGCAGCAGAATCGACGTTTACAGCATAAGCACTTTGTTCGGGTGTCCTCGGATGCTCCTTGACCGGCTGTGAATATCCAAAAACAAACTCTTTGACTCTCAACTTAAGCATCTGCAGTCTTCACCTTCTCCTATTCCAGAGGACACGTCAAAGCCAATGACATTTTTGCTTTCCGAAGTCGATATCACTACAATCCTGTGGTGTCCCAAGAAAAAGACATCTGTTGGCAGAACAGCAAGCAAAGTTCCCTGTTGAATTTTTACTCTTAGAACTGGTGAGGGAAAAGTACTGGAATACAAATTGCGTAGGAAATATGTACCGATAAGTAACCAGCTGGAGTGAGACTGAGATGGAAACTAGGGATATTGTGCAGTTAATGATGTACAGTGTTATTGCTGGGGCAAACATGGAGACAGAAGTCAATTCAGGGCAAGGTTACTCATGGAGGCTGTGAACAGATTGCTTCCTCCTTTGGTTTCAGGTTTAAACTTGTTTGATAAGAAATACAGCTCATAACTGGAAATGATTACAGTTGTGTCAATCTTTTCTGAACTTAAATACATAGGACAGTAATTCAAAGCAACAAGCTAATTAGAGTTCATGGTCGGATAGAGAGACTCACCAGGAACACCAACGATAGCGAGGATAGGAAAGTATCCAGCTTGGATCACCCAAAATGCAGCCCAGAGCCGATAGGATAATGGTATTCCATCACCAAAAAGCCAGTAAAGACCCAAAGGTAAACTCCTGTATATTGGTGGAACATTCCAGTCTATTGATCTCAGATTCTGTTCCATTGTGATAACGTGCCAGTCTGAAACTTTAAGATTCTGATCTCTTGTCTCCCTTGCTCTGCAGCTGCTGATACCTGTTCGTGTCGGAGGTGATGCCCACGATCATACTATGGAGTAACACATCGAGTGCAGTCGCTTATTAATAAGAGTGATAAATCCTCTAGCGACACGTTTTGAATCCTGGAGACTAACATTCATTACAGTCACTGAACAAACAGCTTCATTTAACTCCTTTCAAGTTAACACATGTTCTCTCACAATAAACCTAATATGTAGCCAATCTGGGTAGAAGGCATTGCAGAGGATGTGGGAAACATTTGTGGAAATAGGAGAGGGAATGACCAGGGTCATTCTATCCTCAGAGGACACGATCGATTCAACAGATGATTGAAGAGTTGTAAATCTTATAGAAAATAAAATGATATGAACACGGAAAAATACCTATTGTTTTCATAATCATCAAATCATTTTGGAAATTTGAAGAGTACAAGATCTGGAGAAAAGAGTTGCTGTTCAGAAAACATGCATTCATAAGGAAAATAAAGCAATCTGTGTTTGTGAATAGAAAATTGCACTTCGTAGATTCCATTCTGTCCTTTGACAGAGGAGGCTGAAGTGCGTATTTTGAGCTGGAGATCTTTATGGCTCAAGGTGCATCAGAACCAAATATAATGTCATTGAGTTGGACTTGGTTTGGAAACAGAATATAATCAATTGCAGTGGTGTGAGAATCTGGACATGGCTTTGAACAAAAATAGAGAAAGCAGGGGAAGTGAAGAGAGATGGTTGTTCTGATATTAATCACCAGGCACCAGTATTTGTGCAGCGCATTTGTGGAACGATATCAAATAAATCAAATGTACAGTTTACTGAAGACTCCAGAGGAATGAAATACAAGAGCTGATATTGTAAAAGAAAACAAAAGACTGTGAGCAGGAAGAGTGTGACTTTATGAAAACGCTTATCATTGCATTTGAGCATTTGTTTCGAGATTATTTACCGATTTGATTCTTGGGATGACTTGTTTATCATCTGGGAATATTGAGATTAATAAATTCTACTGGAGTTTACAGGAAGAATCGGTGATCTTTTTAAGACGTAAAAGGTACAGAAATAATTCGACAAGTAGCTGCTAAGATCATGTATCCTCATATAAGCGTGTCAGAACTGAGTTCCTCCGTTTCAAACGTCGAGTCTCCTAATGACTGGAGGTACTTTTTCGCCTAGATTTGATTTTCACCATTTTAACCTTTTCTATGCAGGGAACAATGGAGAGTCTTTATTCGTGTTTCAATGGTGAGTCAAGTCCTGAAGACGTATTACACCCGAAACATTAACTTCATTTCCTGATGCTGCCTGGCCTGCTGTGTTCTGTCAGGCCCCTGCATGTCTACCTGGCATTATGTACATGTACATCATGTAGATGTACATCATCAGGCGATTTTCTTGACTAACTTTGACCTGTTACCATGAGATTTCCCGGATGCTAAAATCAATATTGTGTAATTCCAGTGTAACTCCTTTCCTAAATATATTCCACGGTGACGGTGTGACAGGGTCTACCCGGGGTGGTAATGGGGCTTCATGAATTATTATCCATCAGGTCTCATTCTGTGAGTATGACGATGGAACCGCACAGTAGGTCAGGTGGTATCCGAGGAGCAGCAGAATTGACGTTTGTGGCATAACCCCATAATCAGGATTAGTGCTTGCGGGTCGTGGTGTTAGTGTATAAATGGGAGGGAGTGGCGTTGGGGAGAAGGTAGATGTGAATAAGATAGACGATGAATGTGGGAGTTTTGGTGACAGGTCGGAGAGGAAGATTGAGCAGATAGATGGGAAAGGTGATCGACAAGTTAGGAGGGCGGTGCAATTTGTAGGGTTGGATCTAGGATAAATCCAGGGGGTGGTGAAATGAGGAATCTGTTGAAATCCACATTGAACGCATGTGGTTGCAGGGTCCCAAAGAAGTTCTTCCTCCAGGGGTCGGGTGGTTCGGAGTTGGTGATTGGAGGAGGCCGAGGACCTTAATGTCATTGATGGAGTGGGAGGGAGAGTTAAAGTGTTCAGCCACGGGGCGATGGAGTTAGTTAGTGCGGGTGTCCCAGAGATTTTAGCTGGAAGGATTCAGAAGATGGCATCCTGTCGCCCGGATGTACAGGAGACCAATTTGGGTGAATGCGATTTGCTGAAGTTCAGGTAAATTTCTGTCCGATGTGGAAGGATCCGTTGTGGCCTTGGACAAAGGTGAGGGGAGATTTGATGGCGCATGTTTTGCACTTCCTGCGTTGGCAGGGGAAGGTGTTGGGGATGGGGTGTGGAATGGTGGATTTGCGTGGATCTGACAAGAGAGTCATGGAGGGAATGTGGTCTAGGGAACACTAATAGCTGCACGGAGAAAATATATCTCTAGTGGTGGGGTTTGTAGGTGGTGGAAGTGGTTTAGTATGAGGCGTAGTATCTGCTGGTTGGTGAGCTGGAAGGTGTAGACTCTGTGTTTCTGTCCCGATTTCATTGGGAGCGGTGGTGTTCAAGTGGGGAGGTATGGGAAATGGAGGAGATGCGTTGGATGGCATCGTCGACCACGTGGGAAAGGTATTTGTGGTCAAGGAAGAAGGAGTCAATTTGAGATTATGTGATGTGAAATTAGTCAACCTGGAAGCGTGTGAGGAGGAGGAAGAGGAATTGGGAAAAAGGAATGGCGTTTTTACAGTAGACAGTATGGAAGGAGATATAGTACAGGTAGCTCTGGGAATCGGTGGGCTTGCAGTAGATGTCCGTGGTTAGTCAGTCACCAGAGATGAAGATGGAGAGGTCCATGAAGGAGAGTGAGGTGAGTGAATTGATCCAAGTGACCTTAAGGACAGGGTGGAATGTGTTAACGAAGTTGAAGAACTGTTCATCCTCTTTTTGGGATCATGAGGTGGCACCGATTTAGTCATCGATGCAGCAGAGGAAAAGGTCAGGAATCGTGACGGTGTCGCCACTGATAGATTTCAAGCAATGTTCTCTACCCAACATTTATAAATGACACTGCTAGGACATTCTGTACACCACATTCTATAACCGATATTCCCTTGGAAAATTCTGTATCCAACATTCCATAACTGACATGACCCAGAACATTCTCTACCCGACCATCGGGATGGTCGGGAATATACTGTACCCAACATTCTATAATACACATCCCCAGATCATTCTGTACCGTACATTCTATAGTAGAAACGTGTGGTGCTTGAAAAGTACAGCAGGCCAGGCAGCATCCGATGAGCAGTAGAATCGACGTTTCGGTCATAAGTATAAAGAAGGGCTTATGCCCGAAATGTCGATTCTCCTGCTCCTGGGATGCTGCCTGGCCTGCTGCGCTTTTCCAGCACCACACTTTTCAACTCTGGTCTCCAGCATCTGCAGTCCTCACTTTCTCCCCGTACATTCTAGAACCGACATTCTCTGGACCATTCCATCTCTGACATTATTTGTGAACGGCCGAACGTCAGTGAATTGAACAAAAGATAAGATCCCGTTCCAGAGAGAAGGAGACTCTGTTCCAAAGTCCTCTCCGACAGTTAAAGATGTGAATACGTTTTCATTGTATTTCCATTTTTTCACTTGGATCAAATACAGTTTCGATGAAAGACAGAAATTTCCAACCTCCGTTTGTTTTCAAGGAACTGAGAGAGAATCCCTGAGGACAACACCGTTTTTAACCTCGGTATTAAGATCTCGAACCAGTGATTTGGGTCTGCTCTGGAGTGAACGAGTGTGTCGGAATGTTCTGGAAACCACCTGTTCTTATGGATGTGCCTCTGTGTGTTTTGGAAGGGAGGGTTTCATGTGTCTCTGACACATTTTTGTCCATAATACAGACCTTCCCATTTGTTATTTCAGCTCCAATTATTTTTATTAATCTCTGAATGCAGTGACACATTTGAAAAGTCTCACTGACTCTTCAATCAAACTGGTGACTTTGCCTCCAGGCAGATGGATAATATATTTCTTTTCCTTCCTCACAGTTAACATAGTGACGATCTACGTCTTCCTGTGTAAAGATTGTGGATTGTCTCCATGTGTCAGACGTTACTTGGGGTCTATGGCAGCAGCGGATCTACTGGTTATTATCCTCGACCTGGTCTTGAGACACATTCCCATTGCTTATCGGACAAAGTTTTATTTCCTGTACTCCATCCCTGTGTGTAATGTCCACGCCGTCCTGCTTTATGCAGCCACTGACTGCTCTGTCTGGTTCACCGTCACTTTCACCTTTGATCGGTTTGTGGGCATTTGTTGCCAAAAGTTGAAAAGTAAATATTGCCGTGAGAAAACGTCGGCTGTGGTTCTGGGAGCAGTGGCTGTGCTGAGCTGCTCAAAGAACATTTTCTGGTATTTTTTGCTCACCACTCGGTATCGGCTGGGAAATAACCCCTGGTTTTGTGTTGCAATAGACGGCGCTCAGTCCTCCCGTTTCTGGGTCACAACTGAGTTCCTCCACCACATTCTAACCCCGGCTCTCCCATTTCTCCTGATTCTGCTGCTCAATGTGTTTACTGTCAGACGCATTTTATTCACCAAGCAGAGCCCGTAGGAGACTCCGGGTTCACACCAATGGGGACGCTCAGTCTGACACTGAAATGAAAAACCGAAAGATTTCCATCATTTTACTGTTTGTGATCTCCGCCAATTTCATCCTGTTATGGTCAACATTAATGATGTATTCTATCTGGAACCGAATGTATTGGATTGTGGATACTCCTGTGATTCCCCATCCTTTCGTTCAGGAATTGGGCTTCATGCTGCAGCTCTTCAGTTGCTGCACAAACACAGCGATTTATGCCGTGACCCAGACTAAGTTCAGACAGCAACTGAAGAATGTGCTGAAATATCCCTTCACCCAAATTAACCAATCAAGTATATTCACTCATTAATCAATCCATCCGGGATTTTATCATTTCAGTTCAGTGTTTCAGCGATGGAGCAGCCTGTCCTTATTATAACAGACGGAGGGTAGCATTGGTTTCTCCATCCTTATCCCAAGGGTGGGGGGCGGGGTGTGGTTAAAGGGACACGGGGACTTATTTTAATGTTTCTCACAACTCAGTGGCCAGTGAGAAAAGGCACCATCGCACTGACTGTATCAATTACTTCAGTTTTGGAAACAATAAAAATGTTCATTAAATGTGATGAGCAGCACAGTCAATGATGTTCTTGTTTGTCTTTGTGTTGAGAAGCTGAGAAGTGGAGAGACAGACTCAGCTCCAAGTCTTGGTTCTCTCGACTGTGTTTCCTCCATCTCCACTCAATCGCATCCTTCTCTTTGTCGCTCACTTCAAACCCTCACTCTCACTCCTCCCCCTCACTCCCTCTCTTGAACGCTTTCCCCATTTCCTCTCCCCATCTTTCTCCTCCTCATTTCTCTCTCTCTCTTTCTCCTCAATCTCTCTCTTTCTCTGCTCTTCTTCTTTTCGGTTTCTCTTGCCCCACCCTCCCTCTATTTCTCTCTCACTCTCCTGCTACCTCTGTCTACATCCCGCCTTTCCATCTCTCTTCCTTTTTCTCCCTCCTCCCAACCCCCATATCCCTCTAAACTCGCTACCACCCCCCAACATCCACTCGCCCCCCCCCTCTCTGGAGCAGAGGGAGAGGGAAGGACCAGCGAGAGACTGTGTGTCAGATAGAGAGGGAGGAAGTGATATTCTGTCAGATGGACAGGGAGGGAGACAGAGGGTAGGAGAAAGAGTGAAAGGGACCGGGTTAGAGAGACTGAGAGAGAGAGATGGAGAGGGCTGAGAAAATTGGAGGGGGTGGAGTGACAGAATGGGAAGGGGTAAAGTGAGAGGGGAGAATGTGGTAGAGAGAGGGGTTTGACAGAGAGAATGGGAGCAGGGAAGATTGAGAATATGACAGAGTAAGGGAGTAGGGAGACATAGATGGAGTGGGATAGAGAGAGAAAGAGAGAGAGTTGGTGTGGTAGAGAGAGTGCGAAGGAGTAGATAGAGACAGAGTGCGAGGACGGAGGAGAGAGAGTGTGGGAGGGAGGAAGATGGAAAGAGTGGGATTCAGGAAGCGGGGTAGGAGGGTAGAGAGGGAATAGGTTACTGAGGTAGAGTTGGAGGGTCGTAGAGAGGATGTAGTAGGGATTTAGAGAGAGTGGGGAGGTGCAGAGAGAGATTGGGAGGTGTGGAGAGACTGGGGGTAGAGAGAGGCAGATTGTGACAAGGGTAGCAAGAGAATTGGAGGAGGGAAGAGAGAATGGAACGGGGTATAGAAAGAGAGATAGTGAGAATGGGAAATATTTCAGTGGAGAGAGAGTCGGGGGTATAGAGAGAGAGGATATAGAGTGTGAGACGGGAAAGAGAAAGGGAGGTTTTAGAGAGCGAGAGTAGGAGGTGGCAGAGAGTGTGGGTGGGGGTACAGCGATTGAGAGTGAGAGGGTGTAGAGAGAGATTGGTGGGGAAGAGAGAGGGTGGGAGCGTGTAGAGAGAGGGTGGAAGTGGGGAGAGATAGGGGAGTATACCGACAGAGTGAGAGTTGGAGTGGGGAGACAATGAGAGAGTGGGAGTGGGGAGAGAAACAGAGGGAGGGTGTAGAGAGAGGCAGAGTGGAAGGGTGTGGACAGAGAGATTTGCAGGATGGTAGAGACAGTGGGACGGGTACAGCAAGAGAGAAGCGGAGAGTGGGAGATGTTTGTAGCGAGAGAAGGGGGTAAAGAGAATGGAGTAGAGAGAGAGCGTAGGGAGAGATTGGGGTGGTGTCGGGAGAGAGAGTGGGACGTCGTCGAGTGAGAGTGTGTGAGTGGGTTTGAGAGACAGAAAGTGGGGAGTTAAAGAGTGAATTAGGGACGGGGAGGATGGAAGAGAAAGACAGAGAGAGAGGTGTCTTAGAGAGAGAGAATGAGACAGAGTGGGACGAGAGTGTATCACATTTTAATGGGGATCCCTGGGGATCCTGTCAATATTTACAGAAGGATTCTTGGAAGTGTGCCAATATTCACAGGTGTGTTCTGACCAGTGTGTCGGTGTATCCAGGGTCTCCTGGTGAGTGCTTTGGTATTTAGCGGGGCGTCCTGGAGAGTGTCAGTGATTACGGGGTGTCCGGGGAGCGCGATGGCATGTAAGCTCTGTGTCCCGGGGAGTGTGCTGGTATATACAGGGTGCTTCTGAGAAGAGTGTAAGCATGCGCAGGGGTTCCCAGGGAGTGTGTCTTCTCGCGAGTGTGTCAGTTTTTACGGGGGGGGTGGGTGTTTGGGGGGTAAGCTCCGGGAGAGTATCGGCATTAGCAAGGGACTGGCAGGCAGTGTGTTATTACTTACAGGGGGTTTCAGAGGAGACTGTCGGTATTTATAGGTAGATCCTGTGTGGAATGTAAGTATTTACAGTGGGGCTGAGGGGGACACCATCGAAATTTATGTGGGTGGTCCAGGGGAGAGTAGCGGTATGTTCAGTGTGTTCCCAGGGAGATTGTCGGTAATAGCATGGTAGTCATTATGCACACGGAATTTCCTTGGGTGTTTTCAGCATTTACAGGGGGTCCTGGGAAGTATGAAATATTTACAGTGGAGTTCCGGCACAATGTGACGGTATTCAGGTGTGTCCGGGGAGCATGTCAGTATTTAGAGGGGATCCCAGCGTGTGTCAGTATTGGGCGGCACGGTGGCTCAGTGTTTAGCATCTGCTGCCTCACAGCACCAGGGTCATTTCTATTGATTCCTGCCTGTCTGTGTGGAGTTTGCACATTCTCCCTGTGTCTGCATGTGTGTCCTCCGGGTGCTCCAGATTCTTTGCACAATCCAAAGATGTGCAGCTCAGGTGAATTGGCCAAGCTGACGTGCCCACAGGGTTAGATGCGTTAGTCAGGGGTGAATATCGGGTAGGGGAATGGGTTTGGTGGGTTTCTCTTTGGAGGAGCGGTGTGGACCTGTGGGGCTGAAAGGCCTGTTTCCCACAGTGTGGAGAATCTAATCTAATGTTTACAGGGGAGTCCTGTGAATTTTGTCGGTATTCGCAGGGATGTACCAGGGAGAGTGTGTGAATTTACAGCGAGCGTCCCAGCGAGTGTGTAATTATTAACAGGGCGATACCAGGGGGTGTGTCAATATTTACAGTGAAGACCCGGGGAGAGTGTTTGGAAATACAGGTCCAATGGAGTGTGTTGGTATTTACCAGGGGGTACCTGGGAATGGGTCAGCATTTAAAGGGCAGTTCCATGCAGCGTGTTTGTATTTATCGTGGGGTCCTGAGGACATAGTCGGCATTTATAGGGGGGTTCCAGAGAGTGTGCTAGTATTTCAAGTGGGTCCTGCGGAGTGTGTTTTTATTTACATGGGGCCCTGGAGAGTGCGTCGATATATACAGGGTGCCCCAGAGAGTGTGCTGGTATTTGCAAGAGCTTCCTGGGGAATGTGGTAGTATTTGCAGGCGGTTCCCAGGGAGTGTGTCAGCATTCAAGTGGGGTTCCAGGGAGTGCATCAGAATTTGCAGGATGGTCTAAGGGAGTGTGAAAGTATTTGCAGGGTGGTCCCGGGGTGTGTTGCAGTGTTTACTCGAGTGTTTTGCAGAGTCTGTCAATATTTTCATGAGGGGTCCCGGGTATTGTGTCAATATTTACAGCTGGGGTCCCGGGGAGGGTGTCGGTATTATCAGGGAGACCTGGGGAGTCTGTCGGTATTTACAGGGGAGTCAAGTGGAGCATGTCAGTATTTACATGGGGGCCCGGGAAGCGTGTCAGTATTGGCAGCTTGGTCCTGGGGACTGTGTTGGTATTTACAGGGGGGGGGGTGTCCCTGGGCGAGTCTGCATTTGCAGCGGTTGTGTCCTGGGAGAGTGTCGGTATTTAAAAGGGGTCCCCAGGTAGAGTGTCTCTATTTACAGAGGGTGTCCCAGGCAGTGTGTCATTATTTGCAGGGGCGTCCTGGGGAGTGTGCCAGGATTCACAGGTTTGTCCCGGCAAGTGTGCCGGTATTTCGAAGGGGTGATCCTGGGATTGCGTCAGTATTTACAGGGGTTACGTCCTTAGATAGTTTTGCTATTTACAGAGGCGTCCCGGGGAGAGTGCCTGCATTTATTGGTCGGGGAGGGGGTCCAATGCAGGGTATTATTATTTCCAGGGGGATCTTGGTGAGTTTGCCAGGATTCACAGGAGGATCCTCGTAAGTGTGTCAGTATTTACAAATGGTGTCCTGGGGAGTGTGTCACTATTTACAGGACAAGACCTAGGGACTGTGTCAGTATTTACAGGGGGTCCCAGTGAGGACGTCCTTATTTGGAAGTGTGTTGACATTTACAGGGGGCATCCCAGAGCGAGTGTCTGTATTTACATACACCATGGAGTCTGTCTGTATTGACAGGGATTTCCAAAGGTGAGTATTGGAAATTATGTGGGGTCCCGTGGAGTGTGTCAGTATCTACAGGGCTTGACGCCAGGGAGTGCATTGGTATTTAAAGGAGGCATGCAGGGTGTGTGTCACCATTTACAGTGTGATCCTGTGGTGTGTGTCAGTGTTGCCAGGGGTGTCCTGGGGAGTATGTCAGTATTTACACGGTGCTCCCATGGACTGTGCCGGTATTTACAGGAGGTGTCCCGGGGAGTATTTCAGTATTTACTGGGTGCTCCCATAGAACGTATCATTATTTACAGGGGGCGCCCAGCGAGTGTGTCAGTGTATACAGGGTGATGCCGGGGCATGTGTCAGTATTCACAGTGAACACTTGTGCTGTGTGTTAGTATTTACAGTTGGTTCCAGAGTTGAGTATCAGTATTTATAAGGGTGTCCCGAAGAGTCCATCAGTATTTCCGGGGGTGTGGGTTCCCGGTGATTGTGTTGGTATCTACAAGGGTTACTGGAGTTTGTATTTGTACTTACAGGGGTGTCACTGTGTATTTTGTCATCATATACAAGGGTTTTTCCGTTGCTTGTGCCAGTAGTTGCAGGTGGGGTCACAGGGTGATCGTCTGTATTTACAGGGTGTGTCCCAGGTAATGTGTCGTAATTCACAGGGGGATCCTGGGGAGTGTGTCAGTATTCACAGGATCGTAACAGGAAGTGTGTTACAACTTACTGGTATCTTCTTGGTGAGTGTGTCAGTATATTGAGAGGATTCAGAGGAGTGAATCAGAATTTATAGGGGTTTTTGGGGAATATGGCAATATTTGGTGCGGCAAGATGGCTCAGTGATTAGCAAAGCCACCTCACAGGGCCAGTGGCACAGGTTCGAATCCTGACTGTGTGTGTAGTTTCTACATTCTCTCCGTGTCTGAGTAGGTTTCCTCTGGGTGCTCCAGTTCCCTCCCACCGTACAAACATGTGTAGGATTGGTGGATTGGCCAAGATAAATTGCTTGTAGTTTTAGGCGCATTAGTCAGAGGGAAGTGGATCTGGCTGGTTAGTGCGGACTTATTGGGCAGAAGGGTCTGTTTCCACACTGTAGGAGAATCTAACCTTTACAGCGGGGTTCCCGGAGACAGTGTCTGCATTTACAGGCGTGGTCTCAGGGAGGGTGCCATTTCTTACTGGGGGTTTGTACAAGGGAGTGTGTCAGTATTTGCAGGGTGTTAAAGGGGTATGTGTCAAATCTATTGGGATATGGCGGGGAAAGTGTCGGTATTTATAGGTGGTCCTGGGGAATGTGTTAGTATTTATGGGGGTCCCGTGGAATGTATTGATATTTACAGTTGTGTCTCGTGGAGTGTTTCAATATTTAGTGGGAGTTCCAGGGCGTAGGTCAATATTTACAGGGGTGTGTGCAGGGCAGTATGTCGCTACTTACAGGGGCGTTCCCCGGGAATGTGTCATTATTTACGGGAAGTGTGTCAGTCTTTATGGGGGGGAGGTAAAAGGGCAGTGTGACAACATTTACAAGGGTGTGCCGAAGAATGTGTCAGCATTTACAGGGCTCCTGGGGGTGGGCGGGAGAGAGTTCATTTTTATCGGGGATGCCATGGGGTTTGTCAAGAATTAAAGGGGTGGTCAGAGGGAGTGTGTTGGTATTTGCAGAGAGTTACTGGGATACATGGCAGTATGTACAGTGGTGTCCAGGTGGAAAGTGTCGGTATTTACGAGGTGATCATGTTGAGTGTGTCAGATGTTCTTGTGGAGACTGCTGCACTTCCGCATTGGGTGTCTTGGGGACGATGTCGGTATTAACAGAATGGTTTCCACGTAATGTGTCAGTATTTACAGGAAGGATCCGGTTTGTGTGTCAATGTTTATGGGTGTGTCTCATGATGTGTGTCAGTATTGACAGGGGAGTCCAAGGGAGAAATTCGGTATATAGCGTGGGAATAGTGTCAGTATTTACAAGGGTTCTAGGCAGTACTTGAGTATGTACGAGGGGGCGGGGAGTGGTATACAGGGTAGTATGTCGTTATTTACAGGTAGTTTCTGGGAAGTGTGTCATTCTTGACAGGGTCGTGTTTCGGTGTGTGTGCCAATGTTTACAGAGGTTTTCCCGGGCACTGTGATGGCATTTAAAAGTGTGCGCCGAGGAGTGTGTCAGGAGTTACAGGAAGGTTTCCCCGGTTTTTCGGGTTTTCACAGGGCGTGCCGTCCTGTGCTGTGTGTCAGTATTCAGTGGGAAATTGCCAGGTAGCAGTCCGTATTTACAGGGGTTTCCAAAGAATGTATCCATATTCCTTGGCAGTGTGATAGTATTTACAGAGGTGCACCGGACATAAGCCCTTCTTCAGGAATCCTGAAGAAAGTGCGAAACGACGATTCTCCTGCTCCTTTGATGCTGCCTGACCTGCTGCGCTTTTCCAGCAACACATTTTTAAGCTTTGATATCCAGCATCTGCAGTCCTCACTTTCTGCATTTTTATCAGTGTTTACAGGGTCTCTCCAGGCAGTGTTAGCATTCACAGGGCGTCCTGGTGAGTGAGTTATTACTGACAGGGTGATCCCAGGTAGAATGCCGGTATTCACAAGTGTGGTCCCGTGGAGCTTGCCAGCATTTACCGAGATATCGCGGGGAGTAACTTAGAATTTACTCGGTGGTGTTGGGAATATGCGTCGCAGCTAATATGGCAGCACTTACAGGAGATTCTGCGGTATGCATCAGCATTTACACGTATGTCACACAAAAGTGGCAGAATTTAAATTGGGCGCCTGGTGTGTGTGTCGGCATTTAAAGGAATGTGCAGGAGAGTGTGCCATTGCTTACAGTGCACTATCGGGGTGTGTGCCAGTATTTACAGGCGTGTCCCAGGAAGTGCGTCTATATTTACAGGAATGGTGTGAGGAGTATATCAGTACTCATCGTGGAGTTCCTGTGTAGTGTGACGGAATTTACAGGGGTGACCTGGGGGATGGGTAAGGTTTTACATGGCAGGTCCCAGGCACTGGATCAGTATTTACAGGAGGTTCCTGTGAGACAATCTGTGTTTAAAGGGTGGGTCCTGGGGAGTATGCCAATATTTACAGCAGGGGTCCCGGGGAGTGCGTTGGCATTTACAGGTCGTTAGCGGGGTATGTGTCAATATGTGCAGAGGTGTTCCCGAGGAATGAGCCAGTTCCTACGGGTGGGGGGGGGCGGGGCAGGGGGGGGTGTCCTGAGGAATATGTCGGTACTTACGGGGGTGAAGTTACCAGGGACTGTGTTTTTTCCCAGGCAGTGCGTCCATAATTAACGGGTGATGCCGAGGTATGTATCAGTATTTACAGGGTTGTGGCGGGGAAATTGCTAGTATTTATGGGGATGGGGTCTCGTGAAGCATGTCCGTATTAACAATTTACAGGTTCATTCCGGGAGGTGTGTATTTATTTACAGGAAGGGTCGTGGGGAGAATGTTGGTACAGAACAAAGACCATAGAACATACTGCGCCAACCTGTCATACCAATCTGAAGCTCAATTAACCTTCACTATTCCATGTACGACCATATGCTTGTCCAATGACGACTTTAATGTACTTAATGTTGGCAAATTTACTACCATTGCAGGCAAAGCATTCCATACCCTTACTTCTCTCTGAGTAAAGAAACTATCTCTGACATCTGTCCTTCATCTATCATCCCTCAATTGCCCTCTCGTGCTCGCAGTCACTATACTTGGAAAAAGGCTCTCGCTCTCTTACCTATCTAACCCTCTTATTATCTTATTATCTCTATTAAGTCATCTTCCAACCTTCTTCTCTCCAACGAAAACAGCCTCAAGTCCCTCAGCCTTTCTTCGTAGGATCTTCCCCCCATACCAGGCAATATCCCAGTAAATCTGCTCTGCACCCTTTCGAAACTAATTAGCTTAGCTTCTTGGTGTCAGTGATATGTTGTCACAGCGAAGCTATTGGTATATAAAGGGGATGACTAAAATTAAACTAAACTGCCTGTGAGAGCGATTTATTCCAGACTTCCAAAGATTGTGATCTCTGGGACGATCCAAGAGAGAGACTTTACATGTCTGAGTCCACAAGTGGCTTACTGGGACATCTCAAATCTCAACTTTAAGACTCCCTTGCCAATTCGGCCTACTGGTCATAAGTGTGAGGTTCTCGGCTTTTCATGAATGCAAATTGTTCTTCTTAATAACTAAGAGCTAGGCCCAGGACTTTTGGCCATCTTTATCCCTTGTGATCAGTTCAGTTAATAACTAGGAGCTAGGCTTCAGGCTTAGCTCCAGATCCTTGACACCTCAGCCCATTCAGTGTGTGATGATGTCGTAGTCATTGACTGGGCCTCCCAGTGTGTCATGCCAGAGGGTGGGATGGAATGTTCCTGGGGATGCTTGACGCTTAGCAGGTTCCTGGAGGCCAAGCGCAGTGAGGTCACGATGCAGCACAGTTAGGCATCCGGGCCCTGGAGGCATGTAATGGTTCACTGCAGCTACTGGTGGAGGTTTTGCCTGGCCTTGTTCAGCTCCTCACTCACCCAGGATATGGTGCAGGAGGGCAGCCAGGTGATGGCAGGGGGCACGATGTTGACACAGGTGGTGAGCAGGCTCCCAAACATTCAAGTCGTTATCAGGTCTGGGCGTGCAGGTAGCTGGAGTTGGGCATCTGAGGACCCTGAAGGGCCGTCGGCGACTCCTCCTGATCCACTCGCTGGGAGGGAAGGATGATGGTTCTCAGGGATGGGAAGGCTGCACTCACCCGTGGCACAGTCGTGGCCCACCCATGCCAATTAGACAGTATCGAGGCCTCAGTCATAGACTCAGCTGATTGATGAAGCAAGTGAAAATGAAGCCTGATGTTAATTTCCCTGCAATGAGCTATTCAATAAGTCCTGTCCTTGGATTGGCTCTTTCAGCATTAGGCCCATTATACCGTCTGGTCCTATATTTACCCACAGTTAATCCATAACTGGGTGTGAAATTGACTAACCCAGCTCTAGCCCCTTGACGCATGCTGAGCCGATATTTTCCGGCATTGTGGAGACATTGGCTAATTCACTAACTCAGCATTCGGCCTGAGATGCAACCTGGACCTTCATCATGGCCAGGGTAGGAGTGGGATATGGCTCATTTAATCCACCACCATGAATCACATTGGCTGACAAGGACCAAGAAACAGCTTTAGCTCTGGGTGTATGGTTGGTGGAGATAATCACTGATCTGATACCGGGAGTGAAATTGGCTAATCTAGTCTTCGGCCAAGATTTGACCTTTGCTACATCTTCCTGATCTGTGGGTTTCAACTAGCCCTCGATTAGCAGTAAATATTTGGTTCAGGATCTGGATCCTAGGCCTAGGATTCCCCATACTGTGCTTCTCGATTCATCCCACATCATCGAGTGTGAGATCAGTGTAGGGATGTGCCAAAGAATGGAGCCTGAGACTCTCCTGCTCTGTGTGCACATGTATCTAGCTGGAAGGGTGAGGAAACTTGGTTCCACATTATTCCATCAGATGAACTAGCACTAGGCACACGATGAAGCCGAAGTTTACGTTTCCCTACGTTGTGGATTTTGGTCAGTTCAAGAAGGAAATGTCAGGAAAACTGGCAGATGAGGCATATTGATATGCATCACCTGGTCTACTTCAAAACAGAGGACCAGTACATTTACTTCCAAGGATTACTGGTTTTTACTCGGTCTGGTTAAGAATGAGATTGGTGATCTCGGAAGTATTAAGCCAAGATATAAGCTGGCCTGAGACTGAGCCTGCACGAAAATTACCCAGTCTGTGTCTCCAGATTTCCGAGATTGGATGGAATTATTAAATTGAGTGCTATGCTGATAATGGAGCCGTGGGCCTACATTTCTCAGTATGGGGCTCCAAAGGTCCCACATTACATCATAGAATATTTATAGCGTGGAAACAGGCCCTTCAATCCAACAACTCCACACTGATCCTCTGAAGAGTACCCCATTCATAGACCCATTTCCCTAAACTTTTCCTCTTTATTTACCCTGACTAATGCACCTGACCCACACATCCCTGAACACTGTGGGCAAATTAACATGGCCAGTTCATCTCATCTGCACACCTTCGGACTGGGGAGGAACCAGGAGCACCCGGAGGAAACACACACAGACATAGGGAGAACATGCAAACGCCACACAATCAGTGACCTAAGGCTGGAATCCAACCAGCGTCCCTGGCACCATGAGGTAACAGTGCTAACCGATTAAACATCGTGCCACCTCACCACTGATCCACCGTGCCACATTGGGTGGAATTGTTATATTCAGAACTAGGTCCAAGATAGAGACTGAGGTCCACATTACCCCTCATGGGGCTCAAACATTCCACACCAGGTGAAATTAGGAAAAGCAGAAATTAGGCCGTGGATGGAGAAATCCCGAGTCTTTGCTGTGCATTGCCAGATGGGTGGAGGATTATGTTCCCTGCCAAACAACAATTCGAGGAATAATATAAATGATCAAGGGCAGAGTTTAATCACTGAAAAGTCAGGAATGGGAAAGGTGAAACCACAATGGTCTCGTACAGGCCACACAACAGCCAGCAGGAGACAGAGGAGAGAACATGTAGACAGTTTTGGAAAGGTGTAACATTAGCAGGATTGCTGTTTTGGGTAATTTTCATTTCCTGTACATTGACTGGGCCTCACTGTGTGCTCGGGGCTTGGATGGGGCAGAATTTGGAAGGATCATTCCTGAGGGATTCTTGACATGATATGTAAACAGTCCGACCAGGGAAGGGATTATATGGAATCTGGATTTGGGAAATGAGCCCGGACAGGTGAGTGAATTTTCAGTGGGGGTCAGGAATCGAACCTGGGTCCTTAACGCCATTGGACAGCAGCGCTCGCCATTGAATCACTGTGCCACCCCACCACTGTTCCAACGGGCCACATTAGGGGGGGAGGGGTCGCGAGGCGTTGGTGGGGGAGGTGGTGTATTTCGTCAGTAGCGACCATAATACCGTAAGATGCTCGTGGATTAGCAGCCCTCAGGTGAAGGCCTTAATTTAGAGGAAGGGGAACTACTACAAGGCTGCATCTGGACATTCTTGATCGGAGCCGGCTGTTTGAGGGTAAATAGATATCGGAGATGTGGGAGTATTTCAAACAGCAGTTGATATGAGTTCAGGAGTGGCACATTCCTGGGAGAATTAAGGATGCGAATCACAAGATACATGAACCTCGGATGACCAGGGATGTTAAGACCTTGGTCAGAAAGAAAAAGAAAGCATTGCTAAGGTTTGATTTGAAGGTACTAGTATTGAACTATTGTGGACAATGTTAAAAATCACACAACACCAGGTTATAGTCCAACAGCTTTAATTGGATGCTCTAGCTTTCTGCACGCTGCTACTTCATCAGGTGGTTGTGGAGTATAAGATTGTAAAACACAGAATTAAGAGCAAATGTTCACAACGTGATATAACTGAAGTTCTATATTGAAAAGTTCTGAATTGTTTGTTAAGTCTCTTATTTTTTAGAATGGGCGTGATGGTTTCAGTTCATTAATATGCAAATTCCAGAACTTTCTAAAAGTTGCATTTTCTCAGAAACTTTAACCCTCGGTGCCACGTTGGCCCAGATAATGCATTGGAGGTGTGAGGTACCCTGTGTGAGGCTATCTGTGCCCTTGTGTTCAGAATGATACTAATCCAAAATAAGGATCTACAGAATCTTACATGGGCTTACGCCGTTTTTGAGCAAAATAAAATGTAATTCTGCAAGTAAAAATTCACCCCACAAACTAAGAGGTGTGTGTGTATTTGTGTGTGTGTCAGCTGCAGGGTCACATTAACCTAAGGTCCCGGTTGAGGCCATCTCCTTGAGTGCGTGGCAGGTAGTCATGTGACTCTGTCAACGTCGTCTATCTCATACACTGCAGGCAAGGATGTCCTGAGGCATGGTATATTGGTGAGAACAAGCAGAGGTTACAGCAACGGTGAATGGGCACCGCACAGCAATCAACAGACAGGAATATTCCCTCCCAGTCGGAGAACACTTCAGCGGTCCAGGACATTCGACTTCAGATCTTCGGGTGACCATCCTCCAAGGCAGAATTTAGGACAGGCAACAACGAAACGTGGCCAAGCAGAGTTTGATAGCCATGTTTGAAACCCATGGGGTTGGCCTCAACCAGGGGCTTGGGTTCATGTCACACTACAGGTGACCCCACTACATTAGACGCACACACACCTACAGACCCATTTCCCCACAATTCTACAGACCCATACACTCATGCAAATCCTCTCTCATTTGCAAGCTGTCTCTCATAAGCTCACACAGACTCCCACACTCACTCAAGCACCCTCTCACAGACTTATACCCCTTTACACTCACACTCACACGCATACACAGGTACGCTCTGTCTCACAGACACTCAACCCCACTCCCCCAAGTCCACATGCACGCGCACGCACACACACACATATCAGTTTGTGGGGAGAAATTGTGCTTGCAGAATTACATTTCATATTGCTCGAAAATTCTTAAATGCATGTAAGATACTGTATAATCCTTTCTTAGACGAGAATCAGTCTGAACATTAGGACACTGACAGCCTCAGGGCATCTTTCACCTTCAATACACCAAGGGTTAAACTTCATTTGAGATTGTAACTTCAAGAAACTACTGGAATTTACAAATGAAAGGAATGAATCCAACATGCCCATTGTAACAGATGAGAGTCCTATCAATAAACCAGGTCTTTTTCAACATATAATTTCAGTTACATCACACTGAACACTTTTGCTATACGTTCTGTGTCCTATGATCTTATACTCCACAACCACCTGATGAAGGAGAAGTGCGTAGAAAGCTCGTGCTTCCAAATAAACCTGTTGGACTATAACTTGGTGTTGTGTGATTTTTCACTTCCAAAGTTTTAGGAGGATGGGAAATGACAAAGGCAGTAAAGAAAGAAAGTTGGTATGGACTTATAAAAGGAATTAGAAGGTCTAAAAGGGGCCACGAAAAGTCGTTAGCAAACAGTATTAAGGAGAATCCCAAAGCTTTTCACACATATATAAATGAAACAAGAATGTAGCCAAGGAAAGGGTTGGCCCACTCAAGGATAACTGAGGGGATCTATGTGTAGAGTCAGAAGAGGTAGGTGAGGTCCTAAACGACTACTTCATGTCAGTATTCACCAAATAGAAGGAATTGGTGGAGGATGACTTCAGGGAAGGGAATGGCAAGTTTCGAAGACAGGTTACTGTTAAAAAGGAAGAGGTGTGCGTTTTAAAACATATTAAGATAGACAAGACACCAAGTTCTGATGGGATCTGTCCCAGAGTATTCTGTGATGCAAGAGAGCAACTTACTGGAGCATTCTCTCAACAAATTCTATCAGCTAACACTTTGAGTTAGACCCCATCTATCACCCCCTGAGAAAAGGAACAGGAAGTGATTTCACCACAGAAAATAACATCACTCCAGCAAATGACATCACCAACCCAAACAAATGCAAACATATAACCAGAATGCAGGAATTTTCAGCTTCAACAGAGAACTACTGAAGATGTTACCTCATAGGGTAACGAAATATCTGGAAATGAACCTTGCAGCTCAGCGAGCAAACCTACATCCAAAAAATCAACCTGAGCTACAAATCTTCTCAAAACGTATCACTAGAGCACAGAGAGATATCTTTGTGTCCTTTTTAGCCACATGTGATTTCACAGAGGTCTGGTGAATAGCTCACATAGTCCATGTAATATCTCGTAAATTCCCCTTTGCAAATAGAACCATTCTGGCTCAAGATTGGGATACAGACAGACTCTGATATCACACCTTTAAAACATTGTCTAAGCTGAGATGTCACCATTTGTTAGAAAATCATAAGTTAGCTCATGGAGGTGGCTTGAAAGAAGTTCTGGGATTTACTGATTAATGAAACGAAACATGCAAACCATTCTAAAAGATGGAAGAATTAACAATCCAGTTCTGTTCAATGTATCATGAAGCTTTATACATTCTGTGTCCTGTGATCTTTTACTCCACAACCACCTATTGAAGGAGCAGCGCACTGAAAGCTATTGTTTACAATTAAACCTGTTGGACTGTGATCCCGTGTAGTGTGATTTTTAACTTTACCCACCCCAGTCCAAAATTGACTCCTGACATAGTCCCATCATATCAAAAGGATAGCAGGGATAATCCTGGATTTTACAGGCCTGTGAGTTTCACATCGATGGGAGGGGAATTATTTGGAAATATTCTCTGGGACAAGATCTATGTACAGCCATAGAGATGTACAGCACGGATAAGGACCCTTCGGTTAAATCCGTCCATGCCGAACAGATATGCCAACCCAATCTTTGTCTATTTATCCTATCCATGCCCCTCTTAATTTTCTAAACCTCTGTAGGTTTTCCCCTCAGCCTCCGACGCTCCAGGGAAAACAGCCCCAGCCTGTTCAGCCTCTCCCTATAGCTCAAAACCTCCAATCCTTACAATATCTTTGTAAATCTTTCTGAAATCTTTCAGGCTTCAAAATATCTTTCCGATAGAAAGGAGACCAGACTTGCATGCAATTTTCCAACAGTGGTCCAACCAATAGCCTCTAAAGCCGCAACATGACCTTCCAACTACCGTAATCAATACTCTGTCCAATAAAAGAAAGTATACTAAACGCCTTCTTCATAATCCTATCTACCTGCGACTCCACCTTCAAGGAGCTATGAACCTGCACTCCAAGTTCTGCTTGTTCAGCAACACTCCCTAGGAGATTACCATTAAGTGTGGAAGTCCTGCTAACTAGTCCCTTGTCCTTACTAACCATGCATCTTATGTTCACATCTAAATCATTCACATAAACGACGAAACGTAGTGTACCCAACAACGATTTATGTGACACCCACTGGTCACAGGCCTCCTGTCTCGGGCCACAGTGCGTGGTCTCATAATATTTGTTCACTTATTTCAGAACAAGATGAGGATTAATTTCTTGTTATCTCTGAGGACTATTTAGGCTGGTGCATTAAGTGTACTGGAAGCTGAGATGGACAGATTTTAATCAGGAAGGCAAACAACGGTTTTTCAGAAAAGACAAGTCATTGTAGTTGAGGGCTTTCAGATCAATGGCGGTGACCTGATTAAATAGCTGACCAGACATGATGGGCTGAATAGACTACTTCTGTACCTATGTCTTATTATACGTTGCTCAGAATGAATTGACATTTTATTTTTTGAGTAGAGTCCCTTGCTGTTTTTGTTTGCACGTTACTTATTAATAAAGTGAACTCAACAGACGGAAATTATTTTACGGGCACTTTACTGTTTTCCCAACCTTGGATGGAGTGTCACAGTTCTGAAGTTATGCCTGTGAGGGAAAATCTTCTACATTTGGACTCCATCTCAAAATGGATCCTAATTGAAATTCGAGAAATTGAAGTATTGGACAGTGCTGAAGCTGGAAAAACTATCGACAAAATCGCAAAGTAAAAAAAAAATTCCATAGAGTAGACAAAGGCATTAACAACTGTGCATTCATAATATCAAAGATTAAATTGCCCGCCACCAGTGAATTAATGCTGAATAAAACAATCAATTACCAGTTCAGAACAGAGCAAATTAAACCTCAGCATGATGTGGAAGAAACAAAGTGTTGAAAGGTAAACTGTAAAGACAAATTGAGGAAGCTGTTGACTGAGAGTTAACTAATGTTTATGCTGAATGGGGATCAGAGGAAAAATTCAAAACAGCCGATTAAGTATAAAAATGCATTGGAGCAATGGCACAAGGGAGATTGCAACCAACCGTGATAGAGTTGCAGGTCTTCTGACAGACAAACTGCTTTTACCCAAAGAGCTCTGACAACACTGACAGTGGAGCATTTGTGGAGAGAGAGAGAGAGAGAGGTCTGGAAATCTCCGGTATCAGAATGAGAACCTGGGAAGAAATGGACATAAATTCCAGTGGGCAATGGCAGACGTTGGTGTTGATCTCTTTAGAAAGTGAATGAACCTTCAAGGCTTCATGAGATAAACATCCTGGGCTGTAAAAGTAAAACAAATTCAAAACATTGCAGAGAATGTTGAAGCAAACATTGTTTTGTTTGGATGTTTCTTCGTTTAACTTTTCAGTCACATAATAAAGTTCACTTTTGTAAAACAGTGTGAACTCTGGTGCTGTGCATCTTTCAGTTCGAATACAATCCCTACAGCCCTTTCGGTCCAAAAAGTCCACGCGGACCCGCTGAAGAGTAACCCACACAGACCCATTCCTTTCCCCTTTATTTACAACTGATTTACCAACCATACACATTCCTGAAGGCGAGACAATTTACCATGGCCAATTCACCTAATCTCACATCTTTGGATTTTGGGAGGAAACTGGAGCACCAGGAAGGAAGCCACGCATTCCTCGGGAAAATATACAAAATCCACACAGTTGCCCGAGTCCAAACCCCGAACCCACATCCATGGCGCTACGCGGCAGCAGTGCGATCCACTGCACCACCATGGCATTACTGAGGAGCATTTGAAAGTATCTTTAAACATTGATTGTCCCGGCAAAGATTACAGGATTCTTGTTCCCTGGGGACAAAAGATGAGCAGGGTTAATCAGTGAGAATCTCCACACACAGTGAGGCAGCAGAAGGAAGACAGGCTCTGGAAGTGATGACCAGATAAAGCACATATTTAAATGACATCGGGCACAGTGTGAGGCATTTGTTTTTCTTTTACACAGGGAGTATGTCTGAAGATTTTGGAAAATGTTTGAATGGGAGTGTGACAGGTGAGGCCAGAAGTGGATGTCCATCTCTAATTATCTCGAAAATAATGTATATATGTATGCAGATACATTCCATTTTTGCTCAGAAAGGACACAGTCAAATCCTACCAGAATTTATAAATTCCTACTCGAGAAATTGAACCAGTCTGACTCAAGTTTGGGATTCAAACAGACTCTAACCTCACAGCTTTAATATATTGTCTGAGCTGGGATGTAATTTTGTTTTTTAAAACCTTATGTTATCTCGAGAATGTTACTTAAACGAAGTCCTGGGATTTACATATTAATGAAGCGAAACCTGCAATGCATTCTAAAAGGTGAAAGACTTAATAACAATCTATGTTCGTTGAATATATCATTTCAATTGCATACCACTGTGATAGTTTACTATAAATTCATTGTATTAGGACCCCGCTGCACTAATTACCTGAAGTGGCAGCACTCTGAAAGCTCATACTTTCAAGTAAACCCGATGCTGTGTGATTTTTAAATTTATCCATGAAAGGTGATGGTGTGTCAGTCAGCTATTTGAAGTGCTGCAGACTCTGCGTCCCTGTATCTGCCTTGACACCACTGGATTCTGCTTCTCTAGCAGAATAAATGTGAATGTACTCCTTAAATTGTTATTCTTGCAAACGGTCCCGATGAACGCATGGTGGATTCGACAAGGGTGGGAGGAGGTTAACTGTTGAGAGAGAAATCAGCACAACAGTTGAGTGCGGACTGCAACTTACTGGCCCTTCCCTCCCTTCCTCCCCACGCTGACACACACTCACACACATGCCTCAGACTTGAAACCAACACAGAGATTCCTCACTCCCTTGTGGATGATGAATGGGAGAGGGCAGCCCCGGATCCTGTTGCAAACTACCTTGTGAATGATTGGGGGAGAGGAGAGGGCAGTCCTATCTCATGTTGCTCACTCGCTTGTGGATGATGGGGAGCGGTTAGGGCAGGCCCACCTCCTGTTGCTCACTCCCTAGTGGATGATGGGGGAGGATTGAGGGCAGTCCCAGCTCCTTTTGGTCACTCCATTTTTACGAATGGATTTTCCAGAAATTGCCTGAATTGGGCGAAGACCGATCTGACTGACTGGAATGGGCGAATGGAAAAGCAAGACTATTTTAACAATTGGCTTCCAGCTTTTCTGAAACTTGTGTGGATAGCATGACGGCCAATGAAAGATGGTGGAATGTCGGGGCAAACGTGTAACTGTCAAATGAGGTTAAGGAATGGGGATTGGCTAATGACAAGCGAGGAGTGTGTTGGAACTGAAAGTGTAATTGATCACTAATGGAGGAAAGGGTGGGAGCCTCGCTGTGGTTCGACATGCTGTGGGGTATAGGTAAAGCAGTGTTACTTCTGCAACCATATTTGCTTATGCAGAATAAATGAACTAACTCCAGTGTATAATTCTTTCAGCCAAGTGCTGAATAAATAATTGATTATGCAAGGTAAATGAACTTCACACCAGTGTATAAGTGTTTCAGCCAAGAATGGAAACAATGTGAAGGAAATACATAATTGCTTTCATTAGCTGAAATGTGAATACAAGAATGAAATGTGCCTGCAAACAATGGAAGATGTTACAGACAAACAGATAAGATGCAAAGAACATTGAGTTATGGCAGACCCGGCACGTTGCCCTCATATAGGCACTGAAATGAACCAAGTTAGTGACAGGGTAAAAAAGAGTGAGGGTCACTCAGCTTGGAGTAGGGGAGAAAGTAAAAAAGGGCGGAACGCAGCTAGGCAGGCGCAGAACACAATAAGTAATATTGATAGGTTTGAAGGCCAATGAGGGAAACGGGGAAGTATTTACAGAGAATCAAGTAAACTTTTAAATTCTGCCTTGGCGGCTGGGATTGAGTTCTAGTTGTTACGAAGGACTAATGAAGGAACTCAATATGGACTGTGCCAAGGGCAAGGATAAAGCCTCCGGGGACGAAAAAAAAGGAAATCGAAGTGGAGGCGAAGTCCCTGAAAATTTACCTCCAGAAAGTCCATTGGGCAGGATGTTGTGGAAACGGAAAAATAATACTTGTACAAGGGGAAAAGATTCGAAATGGGTGATGAAATATTGTTGCTTTTTATGGACTAAGGAGTCCATTCTTCGTCTTCTGGCCAAAGTACGGGTCGCAAAAAAACTATGTTTATAAATAGTTGAATTCATATGTCACGAGGAATCAGATTATGCTTCGTCTCGGAAGGGCTGTTACCTGAAGGACTACTGAGGGTACACTTCGTAAGAAATCATGGCCTGATATCCAGAAAAAAGATTCAAAAAAAATAGAGGGGTAGAGGGAGAAGCCTCTAGTGGAGTTGTTCCAGGAAATTCAGAAAGTGTCAGTGAGATACAGTGTGTGTGTGTGAGAGAGAGAAAATATAAGCTGTGCAGCTAATACAAAGATTAGCCCTTTGTGATTCGGTTTGAATACACATTTGAGTCTTGGTTATTGAATGTTTGTGCTTTGTTCCCTAGAGCTTGAGATCCAGGACTGCTTTGAATCTGATTTCTATTGTGGAAATATAACATGATTTATTTTAAGGTTAAGGATTTTACAATTATTATAAAATAAAATGTTAGTTCCTGTTCTTTTGCAGGTTATGACTGCCTTACTATACGTTTCTAACTCATCTCTATTATTCTGACATAAAAGCAATTTATAGAGGACAGTTGAAGTTCCAGTGCAACATTAGATTGTAACGTATAAATAATCTTATGGTTAATTCCAATGGCCTTGGATTCAGCCATTATTCATGCATTAGATTTTTGAAACTCGTGTTGACAAATCCTTTTAAGGAAGCGCCGGTTATTTTGCGAGTTATACCATTGTAATTGAGCAATGATCGGTCAGGACTACATAAGAAAAATAATTTTGGATTTAAATTAAGGAACTAAAACCGGGTAATTATAGTGGATTTCGAAGTTAGGAACTGTAGGCATTTTATATTTTAAATATTAAATATTGAATAAGTGAATTTATGATAGATAAATATATATTTACAAGTAAGATTCCAAAATGCATAGTTAGGAACAGGCTTTAAAGTGAGACAATCATAAGTTGATGAATCGGTATTTGTGGTTACAGGGAGCAAGAAATATTGAAATATTTCTTTTAAAAAAATCAAGATCTGAGCAAAACATTGGGTGATGGAGAAAGGCCATTAGGTGGCCCTAAAGCTGTTCAATTGGTTAAATCGGCTCAGCAATTGATCTGGCAACGTAACATGAGAAGCAGAAACTTAACGCAAAAATAATGATCGCCACGGTTGAATAAGTAATAAAAAGAAGGACAAAACTAAATGGAGAAGGAAACCGGAATGGTGGCGGGCAGCATGTTGAAAATATAGGGAGGAGAATTGATTAGGGAGGAGATATTAAGAGGTCTGGTGGACAGGAACAAGGATCGTAGTGAAAATCGAAACAGGCTGGATGTTATTACTATGGAAAGACATGTCACTTTAAGAGAGATTGTCCAGACCAGAAAAAGGAAGCAAAATCAGTACCGTTTATGAATCTTGATGAAGAATAGGGGTATCAGGGGTTCATTTCCCCAGGGGACCCAACATAAAACCTTGATAAATTTAAAGGTGGGACCTTACAAAGAGGACATGGTTTTCCGAGTTGATACGGGGGTAGCAAGTTCATACTTAAATTTTAAGTGCAAGGGAGTGGAAATCTCGAAACGACTGTTAATTCTTTCTGGACTAAAAGGGGAGGGATTTACAGTTCTAGATTTTGAACCTACAATTATAGAGAGTGGGAAATATATTTTCGAATGTGAACCGTTATATATTCCTGCTATCGGAAGTAACGTATTGTGGAAAGATTTAGTCATACTCCTCGGACTGGAGAATGGAGTATGGGCCCAGGGATTAGTGATACAAATGGCGGAGGCACGAAGACCGCAGAGTTGATCTCTTTATTGATCCTCTCGTTACAGTACACCAAGGCCCTTTCCGGCCCACTTTTGACTGTCCGGATAAAAAGTCTAACCCAATATATTTAACAATAAAGAAAACCTCATGGTATGAAGCAGTTTTAGTCGAAGAAACCTATCAGTTCCAGTTAGACCAAATATTTGGGATTGAGATGAAAGCAGACGGGAAGCATTTCCTGGAATGTTGTTTCAAAATACAGGTGAAAGACAGAACCCGAGTAGGAGAGAGGAATAATAGAGTCCCTTACTCTGACCCTAAGGTGATAAAAATTGCAAAGGTAAAGGAGTTAAAGCAGACCATTGAAGTAGAAACAACTGGGGACACAAACGCCTGTGTTGAATGGGTAAATTACACTGTGAAAAGTTTGACTAAAAGCAATTGTTATGCATGTGCTTCTGGGAGACCAATGGCACATGTAGTCCACTTTCTGCTTCGGTGGAAGCGAGACAGGAGGGGGATGACATGCACGATATCCCTGTATTAGAATAAAATGACAAGGAGTAAGAAAGATTGCACACTCCTTCTATTAAGGTTCCCTCCTTTAATGAAGGAAGGCTTAAAGACTCATCCCCAACCATCGCCCCACCATCATGCTTCTGCTGTGGTCGGAAATCACACATCGTGTGTAAACAGGTGAGGAACAATTCGGTCCAGATATTTGGGGGAACTGAAATCATGTACCGAAATTGAGTACGTGAGACAAAAGGGAGGGAACGACTCCGCATGAAGGATTCCCTGAGTGGATCTGTGGTAGTACTGCGGAGGGAAAATATTGAGACCCACCCTACCTTCAGATTGGATGGGCACGGTGCAATTGCACAATTGGTAATTCCGTTCACCCTGCCATTTAAAAAGAAAGAGATAATAAAGGAAGGGGGAATAAGTAAGTTATTACGATTGGGTACTTCGTTTGTGAGTCCCAAGAGGGGTACCTGATGAGATTAACGTTTGTAATCAGATCACGGCAGCATTTGAATCAGTACTCTTCTGATGGGTAACAGACAACAAAAATGTGAACTGAATAAATTATATTTTCTCCAATCAGCAAAAGTTAATCAATTACACTAGAGACGCAATTAAATGTATAACCGAACAATTTGATGCAACCAGCAGCAGAGCATGGGAGAATAGAATGGATCCAAGATATGGTACTAGCAGAAAAAGGGTTGTGTGTGTAATGTCAGGAGGGAGCTGTTGTACCTTTATTCCAAGTAACACAGCCCCACATGGGTCTACTACTCGAACCTTGCAAGGTCTAACAACTCTAGCTGAAGAACTAGCTGAAAATTCAGCAGTCAGCATATCATTCACTGGTTGGTTAGAATTGTGGTTTGGAAAGTGAAGGAGTGTGGTGGCTTCATTCCTAACCTCCTTGATCGTCGTGGTGGGAGGACTAATCGCAATAGGATGCTGTATCATGCTTTGTGCACGGGGGTATTCCAAAGCTTGATTTAAACAGCTGTGGCCACACAAAGGCTCCTAAAGAGTAATCCTGGAGAAGGGTTCTACCTGTTAAACAATGAGGGAATAAGTGACCTCGGGGAGATTTCCAAAATAAATGAAATTTCGGCAAAGATGCTGGTCAACTGGAAAGTGACAAAAAAGATGAATATAATAAAGATAAAGAAAAAGGGGGAAATTGTGCGATATCGGTAAACCAGTGTTACTTATGCGACTATAATTGCTTATTACCATCAGTATATAAGTGTTTCAGCTAAGTTAATAATTGTTAATTAAATAAAATAAACTTACACAGGATTTAGAACTATGTGGAAGGATTACATAGTTACTTTGCATTAGTTAAAATGTGCATACAGGAATGAAATGTGCCTGCAAACAATGGAAGATGTTACATCCAAACAGGTAAGGTGCAAAAGAACATCAGGATATGTCAAGCTCAGCTCATTTCCCTCATGTCAGCACTGAAGCGAGCCACGTCACTTACAGATAAGGAATGAGATAAATAGGGGTGAGGGTCGCCCAGCTTGGAGTGGGGGGAGAAGTAAACAGGTTAGAGCACAGCTTGGTAGGAGCAAAACACAAGAAGGAATACTGATAGGTTTGAAGGCCAATGAGGTAAACGGTGAAGTACCGAGAATTAAACTGTATAAATTGTGGAGTAATTCCTGGATCAGGGTGCCGACTTGTTAGCACAACTCCTTACAAAAACGCTTCAATATACTGCTTCAGAATTTGACTCGGACTGAAATCAATTATGTTGTGTGCTTTGTTTCTCACACAGGGGATATGTGCTCTGTCAGGGAAGAGGTGATGGAAGGTGAGGAGGGGTTTGCATTTTTGATGAGGGCGAGTATTCAAGCAGTAGTCAAGGTGTAAAAACTGATTGATCATCCACTGAGGCTTTTGGATAGAGCTAAGCTCAAAGTAGAGGATGGTGACGTTATAATATAAGCCCACCAAACAGTCAATTAGAAGAACAAGTATGCAGGGTGACTAGGGAGACTTCCAGGCGCAATAGAGTTGTCATTGGAGGGGATTTTAATTTTCCCAAAATAGACGGGTTTGCAAGAGCATGGAGGGCTTAGATAGGTTGGAATTTGTTAAGTTCCTTCAGGAAGGTTTCCTCAAGCAATATATAGAGGATCCTACTGCAGAAGGGGCTAAACTCGATTTACTCTTGGGAAAGTAGGCAGGGCTGAGGTGGCAATGGGACCAGTAACCATACGTCTATTAATTTTAAGAGAGTTATTGAGAGGGCTAAATTGGGACAAGGAATTAGACAGGAGCTTGCCGGGATTAATTTGAATAGATTATTTGCTTGTAAAAAGACATTTGGCAAGTTAGAGGCCTTTGAATTTGTGATAATTGGAATTCGAGCTCTATCCTTTCCTTTGTGGATAAAGAGCGCGGATGGCTGGAATAGGGAGCCTTGGATAACAGATATGCTGAGACTTCGTGCAGAAAAAGCGGAGGTGTGGCTTAGGGAGAGACAGCTGGAATCAAAGGAATCCCTGGAGGGATACAGGGAATACAGGAGTTTACTTTAGAAGGAAACCAGGAGGGCGAAAAGGGAGCAAGAGATAGACTTGACTGAGAATATTAGGGTGATCCAAAGAGGTGCTTTAATTATATTAAAGGAAAAAAATAATAACTAGAGAGCGAATGTGGCCCGTCAAGAACCAAAGTGGATGAGTATGTGCAGAACCACAGCAGAGGGAGCGATATTCTTAAGAATATTTCTCCTCTGTGTTTACGGTGGAGAAAGACATATAATCTTGGGAAAGTGGGGAAGTTAGTGGTGATATCTTGGGGAATATCCATAACACAGTCGAGGTGGTAATGGATGTATTAGAATGCATGAAGGTGAATAAATATACTGGTCCTGACCAGATATATCCAGGAATACTGCAGGAGTCCAGAGAAGTAATTGAGGGGAATCTGGCTGACAGTTTCGCATCATCTTTAGCTACAGGCAGAAGACTGGAGGATAGCGAATGTTGCTCCCATATTCAAGAAGGGCTGCAAAGAAAAGCCTAAAAGCTGAACGTCTGTGGTGGGTCAGTTACTTGAGAGGATTCTGATAGAATAGATATGCATGCATTTGGAAAGACAGGGTTAGAGTAAAAGAAGACAGCATGGCTTTCTGAGTGGGAGATGAGGCCACAAAACTTTGTTAAATGTTAACAAGGGCACAATTGTAAACACAGTCAATATGCAATTCAGTCAGGCCTTTGGTAAGGTTCGAAATGGTAGGCTGTTTTGGAAGGTTGGATTGCATGGAATCCGGGGTGAGCTGGGAAATTGGACGAACAATTCGATTGATGGTGGGAAGCATGCTTATCGGTCGCGAGAACTGTGACCAGTGGAGTGCCAAAGAGGTTGGAGCTAGGACCAAGACTGTGTGTTTTCTATATTGATGATTTGTTTGAGAATGCACAAGGCATTATTAGTATGTTTGCTGATGATGGTGATATAGCCCGTATCATGAACAGTGAGGAAGGTTTACACAAATTTCAGCAGGACCTAGACCAGCTGGGGAACTGGGCCAAGAAATGGCAAATGGATTTTAACATAGGTAAATGTCAGGTGTTGCATTTTGGAAAGTCAAATCAAGGTAGGAATTTCATGGTGAATGGTAGGGCCTTAAGGAGTGTAGTGGAACAGAGTGACCTTGGAGTTCAGTTTCACAGTTCGCATAAAGTGGAATCACAGATAGACAGGTCAGTGAAGCAGGCTTATGGCAATCTGGCCTTCATCAGTCAGTGCATTCAGTATTGAAGTTAGGAAGTTATGTTGCAGTTATACAAGATGTTTGTGAGGCTGTAGTTGAAGGATTGTGTTCAGTTCTGGTGACCTTGTTATCGGACGGATGTAAATAAACTCGAAAGATTGCAGGCGAAATGTACAAGGAGGCTGCCTTTCCTCATTGGTCTATGTTATATGGAGCGATTGAACAAGATAGTCTTTTCTCATCCTCAGTCTCGGAGACTGAGGGGGGATCGTATAGATATATATATAAGATCATGAGAGGCATAGGTTGAATGCACTCAATCTTTTTCTGAGGGTTGGGCAATCGAGGATTGGAGGGCAACAGTATAAGGTTAAGGGAAAGAATAAAAGGGAACCCGAAGGTCAACATTTTTTTAATACAGAGAGTGGTATGCGAATGGAAAGAGCTGCCAGTGGAAGTGATTGAGACGGGTACATTTACACGATATAAAAGGCATTTAGGCATGGATAGGAAAGATTAGGAGGATATGAACCGACTATTGGGAAATGGATTTCACGTGGACAACCCATTTTGCTGTGCATCTGTCAGTTTGGGCCAAAGGGCCAATCACTGTGCTGGAAAGTTATGACTCTGTGAGTGAGCTACAGGATCTGAGATTGCCTCCTGCGCCCATCATCCACAAGGGAGTGAGCAACCTCTGTATGGATTTCAGATCTGGGGCCACTGTGTGAGTGTGTGTCAGGTGAGGAAGGAAGGGAGGGACAGCGATGCAGTCTGGATTCAACTGCTATATTGCTGCTTTCTCTTTCACGCGCTAACATGACCCACCCTTCCAATGCATGCATTCGTCAGATCCATTTGAATGAATACCAATTTAAGTCGAAAACTGACATTTATTCTGCAGGAGAGGCAGGCCCCAGTGGTCGCAAGGCAGACACAGAGACTCTGAGTTGGCAACACTTGAAGCAGCTGACTGATACCCCATCACTGTTCAGGGACAGAGTTAGAGATGGGCACCCAGTGTTGGCCTCGCCAGTGACACTCCCATTCAAATATTTTCAAAAATCTTTCTTCTGACAGACTCCCTGTGTCAACTGAAAACAGATTCATCACAGTGTGGGCTTAGCAATTTGAATATATGCTTCACCTGGTCAAAGTATACAATCACACAACACTAGGTTATAGTCCAAACGGTTTATTTGGATGCACTAGCTTTCGGAGCGCTGTTCCTTCCTCGGGTGGTTTATCTGGTCATCACTCCATATACCGCTGCCTCACTGTATATGGAGATTCTCACTGACTCACCCTGGTCTCCTCTGTCCCCAGGGAATTAATAACCTGCAAGTTTGTCAGGGCAATCAACATAGAGTCATAGAGTTCACAGCATGGTAACAGACTCTTCGGTCCATCCCGTCCATGCCGACCATTTAACCCAACCGAATCTCGTCCCACCTGCCAACATCCGGCCCATATCCCTCCAAAGCCTTGCTATTCATTTCAAACATTCATCAAGTAATTGTATGGCACCACATGGCACTTTGTTAAGCAAAACTAAATTTTATTGTGCAAATGAGAAGCGAAACAAAGCATCCTTTATTTTATCACAATCCGAATATCTCTGTGATGCTTTGGATTCAATTTTACTTTAACTGCCCATACGTTTATCTTGTGTAGTCCTGAAGGGTCATTCACTTTCTCACGGGATCAACCCAACCGTATGCCATAGTCCACTGGAATTTACACCGATTCCTCTCCAGTTTCTCATTCTAACACCTGGGATTTCGAGAGCTTTCTGGTCTGCAAATGTCCCAGTGTCTGTGTTGTCACAGCTGCCTGTGCACAGACTTGCAACTTGTTCATGGTTGGTTCCCACCTTTCTTGGTGATGTTATTCCCATGGATTTTTACATTCAAGGGGCAAGTTTGCTTTCTAGATTATTTGTTATTGTTCCTAATCCCCATTCGGAGAAGAAACTATATGTCCTCAATAATGTCATCAGCTTTCTCAATTTTGGGGTTTGTTTTGTTTCTAGACTCTTCACCAGGGCAGGATTGACAGGCACGAGGGGTCATACTTTTACGATATTAGCAGAAAGGTATAGACGGAATATCAAAGGTAGGTTATTTATGCAGAGAGAGGTGAGCGTATGGAATACGTTGCCAGCGGTGGTGGTGAGTCATTAGGGACATTTAAGTAACTGCTGGACATGCACACGGATAGCAGTGAATTGAGGCGTGTACAGGTTGTTTTATTTTCCATTTGGATTTAACTTCGGCAAAACATTATGGGCCAAAGGGCTCGTTCTTTGATGTACATTTCTATGTTCGTATGTTCTAACATTTTGACTCTTCCACATCAGTCTGAGGTTTAAAATCTTTGCTGCTTTCCCCACCCACCCCTCTGACTTATCAGCTTCATCCCCACCCCCATTCACCTCTTGTAATCTTTGGTGACTTGCCACCAGATCCACACCACACGCCCACCCCCATTTATCTCTCCACCCTGGAGAGATGAAGGTGGGAGAGGAGGACGGAACAGATAGGTGGGAAAGGCGAAGGAACGGTCAAGGAGGTGGTGCTGAGGTGGCGAGACAGGACAGGGACAACGGGGGTTTTGGGTGAGGCGGTGTGGGTAAATGTGGAAACTGGTGAAATCCACATTCTTCCCGTTTGGTTGCAGGGTCCCATGGTGGAATATGAGGCATTCATCCTCCAGGTGTGGGCGGTAAGGGTTCTGTGATGGAGATGGCCTAGGACCTGCATGTCGTTGGCAGAGTAGAAAGGGGAGTTGACGTGTTCAGCGACGGGTCGGCAGGGCTGGTTGGTGCAGGTGTGCCAGAGATGTTCTCTGAAACGATCTGCAAGTTGGCGTCTTGTCTCCTCGATACAGAGGAGACGACAACAGTTTCAACGGATACAGTAGATGACATTAGTTGCGAACCACATAAATTTCTGTCAGATGTGGAAGGATCCTTGGGGACCTTCGATTGAGATGGGGAGAGGGAGGGGAAGGTGTGCGTGCAGGATTTGCAATTCTTGCGGTGGTAGGGGACGGTGTCAGGAGCTGGTGGGAGGGGACGTGCAACTGTTCAGGGATCCGTGGAGGGAATGGTCTCTCCGGAATACTGATAGAGGTGGGAGGGAAATACGTCTCTGTCGGTGGGGTCCGTTTGTCGGTGACAGAAGTGGCAGAGGACGATACGGTATATTCGAAGGTTGATCGGGTGAAAGGTGAGGACCGGGGGATGGCTCTGTCCCTGTTGTGTTGGGAGGGGTGGGGGTGGAGGGCGGAGGTGCACTTCGTGGAGGAGATGCATTGGCGTGCATCGTCAACCACGTGGATGGGGAAACAGCGATCTTTGAAGAAGGAAGCATATTGGGAGTTCCCACAATTCCTTGATTAATGCAATGAAGATTTTGGAAACTGTTTTTCTAATAAAGGTTTCCACTGAGTTGGCAACTCAGAATAAAAATCTTTCTTGGCTTTCTCGGGCAGTCGGAGTGACTCTGCTGAAAATATAAGTGTTTTGGAATTGATTGTGTCTATTTTCACTCGTGGTAATCACATTAGAAAGAATTGGTGTCTCAGAAGCTTCTGCCTCTGGTGCAACATTCCCTGGGGAAACACCAGTCACTTTTCCCAACACTGATTTGCTCCATGCTCACAAGAAATTTGATTTAAAAGTTCCACCTTTTGCAGTGAGAACATACCAGTTTTACTGACTCAGTTGTAGCTTTGACATCATCTTTTGACCACATTGTGGGGAAAGCTTTGAGGGTTTAGACAGGAGTGGAGATGACAACCCGATTGATCACAATCTTCTCACGTGGTGAGGCATCTTTAACGGCTGAATGGATTTCCTGCTCCTCATTCATATCTCCAATGTCTGACATCTTCCTGCCACCACAAGACCCAGTACCTTTCATCGACAGCCTTACTAGATATTACATCCTCCAGCTCGAGGTTCAGCAAGCTTTCTGGTTTCATTTCCCCTCAGCGATTCCAAATGAGCGATTCCATCTTTACAAATCCCCAACTACCTTCTGTGAGAAGCGCCCATGTCAATTAAACAAAACAACCGCCTGACATGACCATCTCAATGCCAACGTGGCACAGTATTGGACGAAATGAAATGCAGAGCAACCTATATTATCTGAAGGACACTGGTGGGGAGAATTTTGTTCAGTTCATTGAGAGTTTAGCTAAGCATTCCAAACTTGTGATCATGCCGGATAATCCAATATTCAGATTATTGAATGCCGGATAATTGAGGTTCCATTTTCAGACTAAACAACTTCTAACTTCCAAACTTTTCTTCATTCAATGATTCGTATGGCATTTGAAGCATCCATCTCACTGGAAGCAAAGTAGTGAGGGTGGCCAGTCTCGGAGAAAGAAACCCTCTGAGCTGCCCACTGGCAGGATCAACATGATTTAGTCTTGAACATGATGAGCAGCAGCGCCAACAGCAGACCACACTCCTGCAGTCACTAATGCTCTCGTTGGTGTTCCTGCTGCCGAGACACTAGAGTGTATCCCTTCTGCCGCCGACAGCAGGTAGGCAGCCTTTCTCGAGTGTGAACTGCCTGGTGTCTCTGCAGGTCGGATAACTGCGTGAATCCCTTCCCGCACCAAAGGCAGGTGGATGGTCTCTCCCCAGTATGAACTGGCTGGTGTCACTGCAGGCTGGATAACTGAGTGTATGCCTTCCCGCACTGAGATCAGGTGAACGTCCTCTCCCCAATGTGCAATCACTGGTGTCTCGGCAGGTCGAATATTTGAGAGAGCTTCTTCCCGCACTGACAGCATGTGAATGGCCTCTCCCAGGTGTGAATCGGCTGGTGTGTCTGCAAGTTGGATAATCGAGATCATGTATTTCCGCACAGACAGCAGGTGAACGGCCTCTCCCCGGTGTGAACTCGCTGGTGTGTCTGCAGGCTGGATAATTGAGTGAATCCCTTCCCACACTGAAAGCAGGTGAGTGGCCTCTTCCTGGGGTGAAATCACAGATGTCTCTGTAGGCTGCATAATTGAGTGAATCCCTTCCCACAATGTCAGCAGATAAATCGCCTTTCCCCAGTGTGAATCCGTTCATGTCATAGCATGGAGTAGAAATCAGAGAGTCTCTTCCCACACTGAGATCAGATGAACAGCGTCTCCCCAGTGTGAAGCCGTTGGTGAATAACCAAGGCAGATGGCTGAACAAATCCTTTCCCACACTCAGGGCAACACTACGGCCTCTCCTCAGTCTCAACTCGCTTGTGTCTCAGCACGTTAGCTGAACTGGTGAATTCCTTCCCACAATCAGAGCAGCGGAATACCCTTTTGCTTGCGCGCCAACGGGTTGGATATATCAGTGAGTCTCTTCCCACGGTCAGAGATGCATGGCCTCTGCACAGCCTGAAATTTCTGGTGTGTCAGCAGATTGGAGACAACACTGAATTCTTTCTCACACACAAAACAGGTGAACAGCCTTCTCCCCGCGTGTCTACGCTCATCAACCTCAAGACCAGATGACTAATTGAATCCCTTCCCACAGTGCTCACATTTCCATGGTTTATCCAGGCAGAAATTGCTCCCATTCCCTCTCCAGGTTTAACAATCAGTGGAAGGCTCATCCAAACATATATCATGTGAATGGTCTCTCTCGGCTTTAAATTGTGCAATTGTCTTTCTTGACTATTTCGGCTTTTCTCACTGTCGGTGCACTGACACACTCTCACACGGGTTTGTTAATATCGCAATGTTTTGTTTAAAATCCATTGAAGCAGACAGAACAGAGAAACATTTCTCCCTCCGAGGTGAAAGAGCCATGACGTTCAGTAACCTGACAAATCGAGTGTTTTCAGATCTTGACATGATGTTAATTTCAGATTTCATTCTTCAAATCCTTCCTTTCTATTATCTTGTTAAAGTTGTTTAAAAAGTCATCGATAACTCAGTGCAAGATAAAATTTCAAAAGAAATTATTTGCATGGTGATGCACATTCATGTGGATTGGTAGGTTTCTTTTTACTCTTAGTGCATACAGGATGGGCCGAACAGCCCCCTTTATACTGCATGGTAATGCTTGTTATAGAAAGGTTCAGATGTACAACATGAAAACAAACCTTTCCGTCCAACTCATCCATGCTGACCAGATATTCTAACCAAATCGAGCCCCATTTGCCTGCACCCGGCCCATATCCCTGTAAACCCTTCCTATTCATCTCCCCATCCAGATGCCTTTTAAATGCTGCAACTGTACCAGGCTCCAGAGCCTCCTCTGGCAGCTTATTCCATATAAACACCATCGGCAGTGTGAGAATGTTGCCCCTTAGGTCCCATTTATATCTTTACCCTCTCAGCCTAAACCTATGCCGTCTAGTTCTGGACTCACCCACCCTTGTTTATTTATCCTATCCGTACCCCTTGTGATTTTATCAACCATTACAAGTTGACCCCTCAGCCTCTGAAGCTCCACGAAAAGAAGCCGCAACCAATTCACCCTCTCCTTATCGGTCAAACCCTCCAACCTTGGCACATCCTTGTAAATCTATTCTGAACCCTTTCAAGTTTCACAAACTCTTTCCGATAGGAAGGTGAAAAAAATTGCATTTAATATTCCAAACCTGGCATGACCAATATCCTGTAGAGCCACAACATAACCTCCCAACTCCAATAGTCAATGCTTTGACCAATAAAGGCAAGCCCTTTTCGATATCTTGTCTACCTGTGGCTCTACCTTGTAAGTGCTATGAACCTGCACTCCAAGGTCTGTTTGTTCTCGAACACTCCTAGGACCTTACCATTTAGTGTACAAGTCTTGCTATGATTTGCTTTTCCAAAATGCAGCACCTTGCATTTGTTTGAATTAAACTCAATTTGTCACTCCTCAACACATTGACCCATCGCATCAATCTCCTGCTTCACCCTCAGGTAATCTTCGCAGTCCACTATTTTGGTGTCAGCTGCAAACTTACTAATTATACCTCCCATGTTCACATCCAAATTTTATATAAATAATGAAAAGTAGTGGACCCTGCACTGATCCTTGTGTCACTCCCCTGCTCACGACACCTCCAGTCTGAAAGGCAACCTTCTCCACCACCACCCTCTTCGAAACAGTCCTGTGTCCAAATGGCTAGTTCTCCCTGTATTCCATGAGATCTAACCTTGTTAACCTGTCTCCAATGGGGAACATTGTCGAACGCCTTACTGAAGTTCATACAGATTACGTCCACTGCTCTGCCCTCAACAATCCTCTTTGTTCCTTCTTCAAAAACCTCAGTTAAGTTTGTATGACATGATTTCCCATGCTGACTATCCATGACAAGTCTTTGCTTTTCCAATACATGTAAATCTTGTGCCTTCCACCGATGCCAGGTTCACTCGTCTATAGTTAATCTGGCTTATCCTTATCACCTTACTCAAACAGTGGCACTAAGATAGCCAACCTCTGGTCTTCCAGCACCTCACCTGTTACTATTCATGACACAAATATCTCAGCAAGGGGCCCAGCATTCACTTCCCTAGCTTCCCAAATTTCTAGTGCACACCGAGTCAGTTCCTGGGGATTTATCCACCTTTATGCATTCCAAGACATCCAGGACCTCCTCCTCTGTAATAAAGATATTTTTCAAGATGTCACCATCTATTTCCCCACAGTATTTATCTTCCATGTCTTTCTCCACAGTAAACACTGATGCAAAATTCGCGTTTAATATCTCCCCCATCTCCTGCGACTCCAAACGAAGACTGCCTTGCTGATCTTTGAAGGAGCTTATTCTGACCATAGTTACCCTTTTGTCCTTCATATATTTATAAAAACCCTCTGGATTCTCCTTAATCCTATTTGCCAAAGCTATTTCTCTGTCCATCGAGTATTCCCTGTACTTATCTGCTTTTCCTTTCACCCTAATGGGAATATACTGCCTCTGGATTCTTGGTATCTCAGTTCTGAAGGCTTCCCATTTTCCAGCCGTCCCTTTCCCTACAAACATCTGCCCCCACCCCCCAATTCGGTTTTTGAAAGTTCTTGTCTAACACCCTCAAAATTGGTCTTCCTCCAATTTACAGCCTTCAGCTTTCAGATCCTGACTAACCTTTTCCATCACGATTTTAAAACTAATAGAATTATTGTCGCTGGGCCCAAAGTGCTCCCCCAATGTCACCTCAGTCACCTATTCTGTCTTATTTCAAAGAATAGGTCAGGTTTTGTAGCTTCTCTGGTAGGAACAGCCACATAATGAATCAAGAAGTTCTCTTGTACACTCTTAGCAAATTCCTCTCCATCAGAACACTGAACACTATGCCACTCCCAGTCCATGTTTGTAAAGTTAACATTACCTACCATAACCAGCCTATTATTCTTACGGATAATTGAAATTTCCTTACAAATTTGTTGTCAATTTCCCGCTGACTATTATTGGTTCCATTTGGCAATCCAATAAGGTGATCATCCCTTTCTTATTTCCCAGTTCCACCTAAATAATGTCCCTGGATTTATTCCCAGGAGTATCCTAAGTACAGCAAGTAATGCTGTCCATTATAAGCATTGCAACGCTTCACCCCACCCTGGCTTGACCCCCTTCCCCTCCTTCCTATTGCATTTGTATCCTGCAACAATAAGCTGCCAGTCCTAAACATCCCCGAGTCACGTTTCTGTAATAGATATGCCATCCCAGTGCTATGTTCCTGATCATGTGCTGATTTCATCTGCCTTCCCATTTAGGCCTCTTGCATTGAAGTAATTGCAGTTTAATTTATCAGTCCTATCTTGTTCTCTGCTTGGTTCCTTCCTGCTCTGACTGTTTGACTTGCTTCCTTTCCCAACTATACCAGTCTTAGATTGACCACTTTCCTCACTATTTCCCAGGGTCCTCCCACGGAGCCCTCCGCTCGCCGTCACCATGCAAGCAATTAAACGAGTGGGAGTCCAAGTTGAATTGTTCAGCAACAAATCATTCAGCCAAGTCCTGAAGCAAACTCGCTACCACAGCCACATTATCTTCCTCGGTGCCTGCCTACTGATTCCGCATGGACTCCTGAATATGCACAGTGGCTTGACACTTCAACTCCCCCTCCCAATCCACCAAGGAGATGCAGATCCTGGGCCTCCTCCTTTGCCAAACCCTAATGATCTGATGCCTGGAGGATGAACTCCTCATCTTCCGCCTTGGGACCCTGCAACCGTACGAACTTAATGTGGATTTCTCCAGTTTCCCCTCCCCCACGTTATCTCAATCCCAAGCCTCCAAGTCGGCACTGCCCTACTGACCTGTCCATTGTCTTTCCCATCTATCCACTCCACCTCTCTCTCCAACCCCTCACCTTCTCCCACACCTTCATCTACGTCTCACATTGTCACCCACCTTCCTCCAGCCCCAAACGCCTACCATTTATTTCTCAGCCCCCAAACCACAAACCTCGTTCTTGATGAGGGGCTTATGCCCTACACGTCGCTTCTCCCCCGCATCGGTTGCTGCCTGACCTGCTGTGCTTTTGCAGCTCCACACTCTCGACTCTGACTTCTACCATTTGCTATCCTCACTTTCTCCTGGTGGATGTCGTATTCTCATGATATTTCCAAATATGTGCAGTATAACAAAATAAGGCATATCTCAACCTGATATTCAGTTAATGCCTCATCGCATGCCAGTTCTAGCCTGGAAATCACCCTTTTTAATTGTAAACAATTTGAAATGACATCATTCTAGAAGCCAGATAAACGAGTGCGCCAAACGAAATCTGTCAAGGATGACACAAACACACGAAGACGTTGCTGGGAAAACTCGGCGGGTCTGACATCATCAGTGGAGAGAAATCAAAGTTTAAAGTTTTGGGTCGACGAACCCTTCCTCAGCTCAGTAACCGATGTCACTGTCTTTTACAGAGCGGGAACCTGGACCTCACTTTCTGGAAACTGTCCCCTTCTCGAATGATCGATTATTTCTAGTCAGCAATTTCACCCCGAATGAGAAAAGAACAGAAAGTCAATAAAATACGAGCAGATGATTTCCCCACAGGAGGTTGGTTCAGTCAGGATGAAGATCCATCTAAATTCAGAGAGAGATAAGGAGCAGAAATACTTTCTCTGTGTCTATCAGCAGCTTCATTGTCCAACTTCCACATTCACTCAATAGGGGAGCGCTGATTTGCTGGAGGAGCAGCTTGCATCCGGTCCTCCAGAGTTTCCCATTGGCCAACGGTGATGCTAATCAATCGAGGGCTCAAACTGCCTCCTGCCCGTGCGCGATTCTGATGTTTAGCGAAATGAATATATTTGTCTGTTTGTAAGTAAATCAATTCATCGAGCTTCTCCACACCAGCGCATCCACATTTTTCCATTGTACAAGTGTGGCTTTGCAACCTGCCAACCCTCTGTGTTCAATCATCCAGATCAATGAATTCATGAGGAGTCACGATTGAAGGTCATGGATGCTCAGGTTTTTTTCAGACTGGATTCCCTAGTGTGGAAACAGGCCCTTCAGCTCAGCAAGTCCACACCTATCCTCCAAAAAGTACCCTACCCAGATTCATGTCCCTCCGAAGAGGCCTCTAACCACAAGGGATGAACTCAGATTTCTCCAGTTTCCTCATTTTCCCTCCCCCCATTTGTGTCAATCCCAAACCTCGAACTCAACACCACCTTCCTAACCTGCAATCTTCTTCCTGACCTCTCCGCCCCACCCCCACTCCGGCCTATCACCCTCACCTTAACCTCCTTCCAACTATCGCATTTCCAACGCCCCTCCCCCAAGTCTCTCCTCCCTACTTTTTATCTTATGCTGCTTGGCACACTCTCCTCATTCCTGAAGAAGGGCTCATGCCCGAAACGTCAGTTCTCGAGATCCTTGGATGCTTCCTGACCTGCTGCGCTTTTCCAGCAATACATTTTCACCAAGTTATCATGTCCAATTCACCCGACCTGCACATCTTTGGACTGTGGGAGGAAACCCATCCAGACACGGGGAAAACTTGCAAACTCCTCACAGACAATCGCCCGAGGCTGGATTTGAACCCAGGTCCCTGGTGCTGTGAGGCAGCAGTGCTAACCACTGAGCCAAACCAGATGTGTAAACAAATGTTTATTTTTGATGAGACATTAATCTGAGTTGAATCCAGGAGTTAGTATTGGGGAGCATATTTTTATCAAATGGAGAGGAGTATTTTTGTACTTTCTGTCTGTTACACTGGTCCCTTCATACATACGAGATAATTCATGGTGCCTTTTTAAATGTCTTTCTGTCCATAGGTCTGTTACTCAAACAGATTACTGCTTCACAACTCAGAGCTCATCCAAGCACTTTTCAACTGCTGGATCTCAGCTTCCTCATGTACGGGAAAAACCAGGATTAGTCTTTGTGCAATTCGATATCTCTATCTCACCATCGCTCCCCATTGCGCTCACTGATGTTAAAGCTGAAGGAATCTCACCGACACACTACTGAAGGAACTTGAGATTGAGGAGCAGGCGTCTGCAATTCAAGCATGTTCCACTCTTTAATATGACCATGGCCGATCACACCTCAGCCCGAACTCCACTCGTCAATCTGTTACGAATTAAAACTGCGTCTGTGTTCCCTTTTCGATGTCATCTATGAACTGATATCTAACATAATTTAGAAATGAATTCCATTGTTTCAAATCCAATTGAGGGAATAATTCCTCCTCACCATTGTTTAAATCTAATGCCTCTGAGCCACAATCTCTTCTATTCTCTCATGGTATATGGGCGTGGCAGGCTCGGCGAGAATAAATTCGCCATTCGTAGACTCTCCTGAGAATGTAAGGTGAGCTGCCTTATTGAACTGCTGCAGTCCACGTGCTATGTGTGCAACCACAATGCCCTCGGGGAGGGAATGCCAGGAGTTTAACGCAGTGATGTTGAAGACATGGCTGATATATTTCCAGGGTGATGACTGGCTTGGAGGGGAGCTTGTATCTGCTGCTGTTATCCTTCCAGATGGAAAAGTTCGTGAATTTGGAACGCACTGTCTAAGGATCGTTGGTGACTTTCTGCAGTACACCTGGTAGATAGTCCCCACTGCTGCTTAAGGGCGGCACGGTAGCACAGTGGTTAGCACTGCTGCCTCACTGCGCCAGAAAGCCGGTTTCAATTCAAACTTCAGGCAACTGTGTGGAGATTGCACATTCTCCCTGTATTTGTGTGGGTTTTCTCCAGATTCCTCCCACAGTCCAAAGATGTGCAGGTTAAGTGAACTGGCTGGATAAATTGTCCACAGTATTAGGTGAAGGCGTAAATGTAGGGAAATGCATCTGGGTGGATAACTCTTCGAAGGGTTAGTGTGGAGTTGTTGGGCCGAAGGGCCTGTTTCCAACCTGTAGGTAATCTAATCTGAACGTCCGTGGTGGTGAAGGGAATGGATGTGGTACCAATTAAGCAGGCCTAGTCATGTCAAGTTTAAGTGATGTTGGAGCTGCAGCCATCCAGGCAAGTGGATCATCACACTCCTTGACAGGCAACAACAAGGCAAAAATGATGTGATTGTTGTTTGTCTCTCACTCCCTCTGAATATTTCTATTACCCTTTCTGTCTCTTAATTCCCACGTCTCTTGACTCTCTTTTTCTTGCTAAATTTCTATCCCTCGCTCTCTGTTGTCTTGATCTCTCTCACAGATCATCTCACTGGATAAATGCGAGCTATTGTATATTGGTACAACAAGGAAGGGTAGATCTTGTACATTAATACTGGGGCTTTAGGTAGTATTGTAGAACAGAGGGACCGATGAGTTCACATTTATTGTTCATTAAGGTTTATGTCACAGATGCACAGGATGGTTAAAAGAAAGGTGTTTGGCACGCTTGCTTGCATTGGTTCGTGCTTTGGGTTGAAGAATTAGGATGGTATGTTGATATTGTTCAGGATATTGGTGAGGCCCCTTTTGCAATACAGTTTCCTGTTCTGGTCGGAAGTTATACGAAGGATGTTATCAAGTTGAATGGGGTTCACAAGAGATTTACCATTATTGTGCTGGCTATGGAACGTTTGAGTCATCAGGAAATGCGGGATAGGTTTGGACTTTTTTCACTGGATCATAGGAGGTCGAGAGGGGTGACCTGACTGAAGCTTGTCAAAGAAGGAGAGGCATAGATTAAGTTGGTGGTGGTTGTCTTTTGCCTAAGGTGGGGAAGTTCAAGACTAGAGGGCACATTTTTGAAGAGATAAATTTAAAGTAGATATTAGAGAATATTTTCTTACATAGAGGGTGGTTCGCATGTGGAATGAACTTCCCAATGAACTAGTGGATGTGGGTACAATTACTACACTTAAAATACATTTGGAAGGATATCTGAACAAGAAAGGTTTGGAGGGAATATGGGACAGTAGCAGGCAGGTGGGGCTAGTTTAGTTTGGGATCATGTTTGGCATGGGCTGGTTGGATTGGTCGGTCTGTTTCAGTCCTCTATGCTTATCTGTTCATCTCTCTTTCTCAAAATCTCTCTCCCTCTATCTATATGTACATATACATAAATATATAAACAGCTGTCGTCCTGTCTCATGTCTCACTCACGGTGAGAACAACATTGTTGGTCTCACATGAATCAGAACTGTCCAGATTCCCACGCTGCCATTCCCTGGCTCGAGGTGACCTGGGCTGGAGTCCAGGTGCCCAGGCTGTGTCTATCCATACCCATTCCTCTTTTGCTAAGATGTGCCAGACGAGTGGAGTGCGTACAGGGTTGAATGAGGTGTAAACTGACTGTCACACCACACAGCTACTCACACATGGCGCATCAGGAGCTGTGAACACGCAGGTTTGTGATCTCTCTCGCTCTATCCCGATCTGTTTCAATCACTCAGTATCTCTTTATTGCGGTCCCTATTGTTATCCCTCCATCTCACTCTCTCTATCTTGATCTCTCTCACAGTCCTTCTTCCCTTCTCTCACTGACCTTCTCTCTTTCTCTCTCTGCCCCTCTCCAGTTCTGTCTTATGTTTTGTCACTGCCATCTCACTGCCCTCTTACCAAGTGCCTCTCAATTCTTTATCTCTCTCACATGTTCTGTCCATCCTTCTCTCTATCTCTATTTCACAGTCTCTATCTCTCGAGCAACAACAACGTCATAATTTGCATATCATTAGCTCTCCTCAATCACAATTTTACATTCTTCATTACCCACCTTTTCTCCATGATAGGTCATTCATTGCGTAATACATCACTGCAATTTCAACAGAACCTCAATGAGTAAAGTTATCTGGTTACAGCAATATCTGTTTCTCAATTTGTCTCTCTTTCTACTTCATCATCCATCCTTGCACTCTAACTCCCAGTCCCAGAGGGTGGAAAGGACAATGTATCTAATAAACCGTGGCATCAGGCCCTGAGCGGGGAAAGGATAGTGTGTGTAACACCGTGACACCAGTCCCAGAGCAGAGACGGAAGGTGTATCTAATGCACTCTGACTCCCAGCCCCAGAGGGTGGAAAGGACAATGTATCTAACACACCTTGACACCAGTCCCAAAGCGGGGAAAGGATAGTGTTTCTAACGCACCATGATGCCAGTCCCAAAGGCGGGGGGGGGGGGTGTGGGGGGGGGATGGTTAGTTCATCTGATGCGTATTCCAGAGGAGGGGAAGGATTCTCTACCTAATGCGCTGTAACCTCCTGTCCCAGAGTGGGAAAAGACAGTGTATGTAATGCACCCTTGTTTCCCGATTCACGAGGAGGGAAAGGACGGTGCATCTAATGCAGCATGACCTCTGGTTCCAGTGGAGCGAAAGGACGGTGTAATTCACTGTGAATGTTGCTTCTTTTCTGGAAAATGTATAATATGGGACTCAGTGAATGAGACCCCGAAGGGATCTTACAATCTGTCAATCTGATTAGCTCATGGGGCCACCTCACTTCTTGACATGGATGTTCGTATCTCTCAACTAACAGTACAGTGCAAGAACAGGCCCTTTGGCCCTCCAAGCCTGCGCCACCATATTCTGCCCTTCGATACTTAAGCAGTCTTCCTTTACCGGGTCTGTGTACCTCCACTCTCTTCCGATCCATGTGCTTTTTGAATGATGCTATCGTGTCTGCTTCCACCACCTCCTCTGGCAACAGCCTCCGGGCACTCACCATCCTTTATGTGAAAAATTGCCTCACGCAATTCGTTTAAACATCCCCCACCTCGCACTTTGAACCTGCATGCCTGAGTAATTCATCCCCTCCACCCCGGGGAAAAGGCCTCATTTTCCACTCTATCCATGCCATTTCCAATCTTGTAAACTTCTATTTGATTTTCCCTCAATCTCCTGCGATCCAATGAAAATAAACCTAGCCTTGTCAACTTCTCCACAGCTAAAATCTGAAATACCAGACAGCATCCTGCTAAACATTTTCGGTATCCTATCCAAAGCATCCACGTCCTTCAGATAGTGTGGGACCACAGCTGTATGCAATATTTCAAGTGTCGAAGAGTGTGATGCTAGAAAACCCCGGCCAGTCAGGCAGTGTCCGAGGTGCAGGAGAATCGAGGTTTCGGGCATGAGCCCTTCATCAGGAATGAAACTAGTGGACCAAGGGGACAGAGAGATTAATGGCAGGCGTGTGTGGCTGGGCTGGGGAGGAGGGTTGGTGGTGGGAAGTCGCTGAGAGTGCGACACGTCAAGTGGGGGCGAAGATGAAAGGTCAGAGAGGAAGATGGGTCCAATAGGTGTGAACGAAGATGAACAAGTAGAACAGGTCAACAGAGTTGGAGGGATTCTTTGGGGGCAAGCTGGGTGAGGGAAAATGAGGGAACTGGTGAAATCGAAATTGATCCCGTGTGTTTGGGAGGGGGTCCCAAGGCGGAAGAATAGGCGTTCTTCCCCCAGGTGTAGGGTGGTTAGGTTTTGGCGATGGAGGAGGCCCAGGACTTACATGTATTTGGTGGAGTGGGTGAAGGAGTGTTCAGCCACGAAGTGGTGGGGTTGGTTTGTGCAGTTGTCTGAGAAATGTTCACTGAAACGTTTCGCAAGTTGGTGTCCTGTGTCCCCAGTGTAAGGGAGACCACATCGGGAGCAATGGCCGCAGTAGATGACGTGTGTGGAATTTCAGGAAAAGCTCTGTCAGATGGATCTTTTGGAACCTTGGACGGAGGTAAGCGAAGAGGTGAGGGCGCAGGTTTTGCAAGTATTGTGGTGGCTGAGGAATGTGCCGGGAGTGCAGTGTGGGCTGGTGGGGGAGGGGGCGGCGTGGACATAACAAGGGAGTCACGGAGCGAATGGTTTTTATGGAGGGCAGATAGGGGTGGGCAAAATATCCCTCATGGTAGGGTCTGTGTATATGTGATAGAAATGAGGGAGATGTCTCCGAAGGTTGATGAGGTGGAAAGGGCAAGGCTGGCGGGGTTCTGTTTTTGTCAGTGGAAGGGTAGTATTCAAGGGCGGAACTGCAGGAAGCTTTTGAGATGCAATGGTGGGGATCGTCGACCACGCGGGAGGGGAAATTGTGTTCAAACTCCCCGCAGCATAACTTGGCTATCCTTATCCTCAATGTTCCGTCCAATGATGGCAAGCATACCTTAAGCCTTTTTTCTAACTACCTTATTTACCTGCGCTGCCACATTCAGTGATCTGTGCACTTATTCACACAGAACTCTCTGCAAATCAATACTCCGAAGGATTCAGATATTCACTCTCTAATTTCCACCTGTACTTGACCTTACAAAATGTAACACCACACATTTCTCAGGATTAAACTCCATCTGCCATTTTTCTGCCCATTCCTCCAACTGTTCGGAATCCTGCTGCATGCTCTGACAATCCTCTTCACAATCTGCAGCTTCGCCAATCATCGTATCGTTGGAAAACTTACTAATTAGACCAGCTACGTTTCTCTCTACATCATTCACGAACAGCAGAGGTCACATCGATGAACCTTGTGGTGCACCACCTGTCATTACGCTTCCTTCTGAAAAGCATCCTTCCATCGTTACCCTCTGTCTCCTACAAACAACGCAGTGCTGTATCTATCTTGCCCGCTATCCCCGATACCATGTGACATCAACTTTTGTACCAGTCTGCCATAAAGGACGTTATCAATGGCTTTATCGAATACCATTTGGACAATATCAAGCGCTTTTCCCTCATCAATCATTTTCACCAGCTCCAGAAAAGGAGGCGGCGGTGGGAGGCCATGGCAAAGTTGAAATGTTCGTGCACAAACGCAGGCAATGTTCTGGGGACCCAGTTCCAGTCTTGCCGTGGCAAATGGTGAAATTTGCACATGATAAATATCTGGAATTAAGAGTTGAATAATGTCCATGAATCCATTGTTGAAAAACCCATCTGGTTCACAAATATATTTCAGGGAATGAAGTTGCCATCCATGCCCATTCTGGCCTATATGTGACTCAAGACCCATATCATTGTGGTTGACTCGTAACTGCCCTCTGGACAATTAGAGATGGGCAATATTTGCTGGTTGAGTCACTGACACCCTCATCCAGTAAATGAATAAATAAAAACTCGATTCAAATTAGCGAGGCACAACTTCCCCGGCACAAATCCATGCTATCATGAATAAGTCAATTTGATCCTGAATCTGGTACCTGAGAAGCTTTTCCAATAATTTCACTGCCACTGACGTGAGATTTACAGGTCTGTCATTTCCAGGATTATCACTGCTGCCCTTCATATATATGAAGGCACTAGATTGGCTATTCTCCAAACCGTTGGGATCTCACCTGTGACCAAATAGTACACAAAAACGTCTGTCAATGCTCCTGTCGTTTGTTCTCTTGCCTCCATAAATATTTTGGTATATATCCCATCAGGACCCTTTTTAAGATGTATGACTCCTCATACTTTTTAATACTAACTTGTCTTCGAAACTCGACACTCCCTTCCCTGAGCTAATCCTCCACATATCGTTCTCTTTGCTGAATACTGAGACAAAGTATTCGTTTGGAATCTCACCAACCTCTTCTGGTTCCAGCCATGCATTCCCTCCATACTCCTTGAGTTGGCCAACTCGTTCCCTGGCTTCAATCTTGCTTTTTGTACCTGTATGAAAAGCCATGGACCTCTCCTTCATCCTGTTTGATAACGACCTTTCATGACCTCTTTTCGGCCTTTTAATTCCTTTTTTACGCTCTTTCCTACTTTCCTGACATACTTCATGGGCTTCTTCAGTTCAAATCCTACCCGACCGTACGAATGTTTCCTTTCTCTTCCTGACCAAGGTCTTAACATCCCTGTTCATCAGAGGTTTATGTACCTTGCCATTCATATCCCTCATTCTCCGAGGATTGTGCCACTCCTGAAATCTTGTCAACTGCTGTTTGAAATAGTCCCACATGCCCGAAGTAGATTTACCCTCAAACAGCTGCCTCTAATCAAAGTTTTCCAGTTCCTTCCTCATATTGTTGTAGCTTGCCTTCCCCCAAATTAAGACCATCACCAAAAGACTGTTGTTATCCCTATCCGTGAATATCATACAACGCACAGTATTATGGTCACTTCTGCCAAAATTGTCCCTCATTGAAACTTCACTTACTTGGCCTGGCTCAGTTCCTAAACTCAGGTCCGTTCCCAGGATTGACAGTTCACGTATTGTGTCAAGAATCCCTCTTGAGTGGTCCTTGCAATTTCTGTCCATACAGTATCGTAGCGTGTCGGGGAAGTTAAAGTCACCGACCACCGCAACCGTGCTTTCATATCTTTCCAAGATCTGTCCATATGTTGCCTCCTCTCTCGCCTGTTGGTCGTTGGGAGACCTGTAGTCTACACCCAACATTGTGATTCCACATTTCCTATTCCTGAGTTTTAAGCAATTAATCTTGCACTGCCCTTGCTTCTTTGAATCTGTACTTGAGTGTTTATATTACACCTGGAATTGTTTCTTCACCAGGAACTAAATCCTTTTCCTCTATCCATCTTGTAATGCACTGCAGAGACATGCCGTTTCTTCACATAAGGCCGAGCACTGATTTACCAATTTCACCCGGTGGGGGGCGGTTCGAGCCCCATGCAGGGAAATGTAGGCCTCAGGCTGCAATTCCAGCCAAGCACTTAATTTAACAATTTCTCCCAACGTTGGACTTCTGAAGATTCAGACACGGAAATGTAGATGCTGTCACCATCTCAGGCTCGTGATTATTGATCCTTCATGGAGTCTATGACTGAGAGCCTCCACGTGCATGGACGTCCACAGCAGGAAAATTCCAGATTCGATCTTGTCCTCGTACTGCCGAGAATACCAATCTTATTACGAACCACTGAAAGTAAAAACCCAGTAATTCTTGGAAATGAACATACTGGTCTTCTGTTTTGAAGGAAGCCAGGTGACTCAGACCAGTATGCCTCATTTGGCAGTTTTCCTGACTTTTCCTTCTGGGACTGACCAAGTCCCACAGTGTAGGGAAACGTAAGCCTGGGCATCATCTTTGCGAGTTGACCTCACAGAATGCGATGAAAATAAGGACATTCACATTCACAGCTAGATACATGTGCACACAGAGCAGGAGAGTCCCAGGCTCCCTTCTCGGGCCCTTTCCAAAACCAATCACCAAATTAGTGATGTGGGATCAACTGAGACCCACAGTGCTGGGAAGTTTAGACCAAAGATCCAAATCCTGGGTCTAGCACTTACAGTTGATCTAAGGTTAGCTGAACTCCACAAATCAGCGATAGAGAGCACAGGTTGAATTTTGGGTGTAACCCTGAGTGTGTCAAATTCACCCCCAGTGTTGGTTGGATGGAAGAATCATCCCCACCGCCCACACCATCACCGGTAGAGCAGGGACATAACGGCTCAAGTTGTGTCTTGGGCCTTGTCAGCCAATGTGATTCGTGGTGGTGGATGAACTGAGCCACATCCCATCTGCACTCAGGCCATGGGGCAGGTCGAGAATGCATCTCAGACCTCGTGCTGTGTTAGTAAATTAGCCAATGTCTCCACAAAGCAGTGAAATATTAGATCAGGGTGAATCATGGGCATAAAGCTGGGAATGCCAATTCGCCAGTTTCACTCCTAGTAGTGGATTGAATGCAGGGGAATATAGGACAAAGCCGCCTATCAGACCTAGTACTGATTGAGCCAATCAGAGTGCAGGGCCGATCTTGCCGCTCAGTGCAAGGAAATCTACGTTCTGGAACCGTTTTAGGTTTTCTTCCCCAACTGGCTGTGCATTTGGCTGAAGCCTCGATGTGGCCCAATTGGTTTTGTGGACCACTACTGCGCCACGGCTGAGTGCAGCGTCACCAGCTCCCGACACAGTTTCAATGATTACCTACCAAGGCCTCCACCTCCAGGAACTCGCCCACTCCTGGCAACAACACAGAGGATTGGGGGGCCATCAGTCACCTGCACCATGTCATGGGTGAGCAGCAGTAGCTGAATAAGACCCAGCACCACCTCGACCAGCAGCTGCAGCTTACCATCACAGTCCTACAAGGCCTGGACGCCAACCTAGGCTGCGTCTTGACCTTGGTGGACTCCAGCAAGGAGGTGTACAATGGGCAGCCCCAAATGGTGCTCTGGGCTATCCTCAGTATGACGCACCGGAAGGCCATGCCAGTGCCTAAAAAACCACCCACTAGTGGGCAGCAGTGTTGAGGATTTGAAGCCTGGGGCCTAGCACCCAGCACGAAGAATTGGTCAATATCAAACATGGTCCAAAATCATCAGACCAAGTTTTCAATGGGAGGAAGATTTCAGAATTTCATCGAGGCCTCTCTGACAAACCTTTCATCCCCACCCACAACAAAATAAAGGTGAGACGCCATGTTGCTTCTCCACTTTGCGCTGGGAGTCACTGGAGTACGGTCACACGCTGATGATAGACAAATGGGCTTGCAGGCAGGATGCTGTGTTAAAATGTCTGGGCTACAGGAAAGTTGGGGTCATGCTTGTATACAGGCCGGAGGTACTCTGCAAATGGGGGTGGAAACTCGACGTTGAGCAGGGCCTGAATGCAGAGTGGATCTCACTTACATGCATAAAACTAGAGATTCTGAAATAAACGCTGCAATTCACACTGACAGACAGCAAGGTTCAGAGACAGAATGAATCCCACTTTCAATTTATGACAGGAAGCGAAGTTTCACAGTCGCAAGTTGGTGAATCTGATAATGAGTGGTGGGGAGGAAATGAAAGGTTCTTGTTCACATAAAGTACCAGGCACTGGATAATGCAGGAGGAATTCAACATTCTCTTACATTTGCAGAGATAGACAAAATGCGCTTTGCACAAACGTCAATGAACAATCGTCAAGCCACTGTCTGAATGACTGTTTTTTTTTTGTATAAAAACATTCAATCAAGTAGGAAACCACCAACAAACGATTTTAGAACCAGGATTTTATTGAACAAAATGTGCCTAGAACTCGTCTCCATCCTTACCATACCCTAATGGGCCTGTACAAGATAATCACGATTCATTTGCGTGCAAAGTTCTCTGATCTGTAAAAGTTATCATTCAAAATTGTGAGGGCAATGATTAGTCAAATTTACATTTAGTCTCAGTATTATAGAAACAGGACAATGCATAATTTGAGCATACTTTCTGTCTGATCATTTTATTTGCCATTTGTTGATTAGAATTGTTCGAGAAACAGCAGAAGGTTCGAGAAATAATACACGATTTTCTTCACTCGTTCCATGATTGGAAATTTCATGCATAGCTTTTAATGACGATGCAGTAAGATTTCTGTCAGATTTCTCAGAACAGTTATCTGAAATAACCCAATGAAAAATAGCAATGAAAGTTGATGGCTAAACTGCAGGTTTCACAGCTACTAAAACTTGTACACGGCTCTGGAGTGCAATAAAAGATGAATACAGTGAATGAGAAAATGTCGAAATGATCGAGTGTCTAAGCAGATTCTGTGTTATATTCGTGGAAGAAAGATCCTCAGTGAAACAGTTGCATGTGGCAATTGTGATGTTCGAAGATGTATCCTCAGAGCATCAGCATGGCTTCTATGAATTCAAGGACGTTTCCACAAGGACAATTGCTACTACTTTCATTCAGAAACAAATACATTCGTATTATCTTTAATCTATTTGTAGATTCCAATTCGGTATGCCAATCTATCCCAGTCCGGTTGGTGCTTGAACACTGCAAAGACCCCGCACGCCTGCGGGCAAGATCCAATGCACAAAAATCAAAAACACTCCAGGATCGTTTTCGCGTTTTGACCATTTCTCTCACAAATTGTGCAGTTGCTGAAACGACATCTTTCTGCAACTCACCAGCACGTGGTACTTCAGTCTGGGTTCGGGTTGGCGAGTTGCAATCCTGTTCCGAACTCTCTGCTCAGCATGCTTTACCGTTTGGAAGAAATGCTAAGTGAATCACTTCCTCCACCATTGTGCACAATTCTCACTGTCAACCAATTCCCAGTTATCATTATTCAACCCGATGTAAGTAAGATTGTAATGAATCACTCTATGTATTAGCTTCCCCCAAACCCCCACCCACTCAGTAATCAAAAGACATGAAGTCAGTCCTGAGGGCCATATTCAATTGAAGGGTTTCCAGTGATTGATGGATAACTGCTTTATCCGGAGCTGAATGTTTAATAGACTACTTAAATTTATGTCTCTCTGGGAAGAATCCGGCTCTGACGCAAATATTTAACTTGATTTAAAAAAAAGTTTACCAGTTACATTCCTGCTGTATCGGTTGAGAATCTCGCGTATTGTTCGAGCTGCATCAGTCCGAGCAAACCTGCGAGTATCTCATCATATTTTAGATGTCTGCCTTCAAGATGGTGCATACACATTTTCGAGAGTTGGGATGAGTTACTCACCACAGAAAACATTGCATTTAATCTGCTCCTGTATCAATGTTAATAAAATGATGAATAAAGTTCAACGCCTAGTTGATCCTTTCTTTGTTGAATCAATTAGCTCTGTCTGACAGAAAATGATTTTGTTGATTGTCATGTAAGGAATAGTGTCCTGCAGTACACAAGCTTAACCCATCTTTTTGTTTGCTCATATGCACATTAAAACCGAGTTTGCAGGACGGGTGTTATCTCTCGGCCTTGTCCTCTTATCTCTGGGATGTGAGAATTTTCCTGCTCTTTTGCCATTTGCTATATAAGTTCATAGAGCATTTGCCTTGCCGTTGTTGTGGATTTGCTTAAGACCTGCTCATTTCTTTCAGGCCTTCAGAAGGTTTCTGTTTGTCCTTGTGCCGCTGTTCTTTATTAGTTCCGCTGTTCCTCCATGTGGATTGGTCACGACACCTAAATACATCTTGCTTCTCGATTTTCTTTCCCAGCAATGTTCTGGCAAGCCACTCTTTCCATTCGTGTATCATCTTTTCAGCAGCTCTGAGCTGTTTCCTTTCAAAGTTAGTTTCATAATTAATTTAACTGGATATTTTATCATGGTCTTCAACTGTTCTCTGAACTTGGAGTGCGTCGCAACAAAAATTAATGTGTTTGTGCTGCATGTTAAGTTCCGGAACATATGTGCAACTTCCTCAAATATATATTCAGAATTGTCATCGAGGAGTTCATTAACATTAAAAATGTGCAAAATATAGGGAAACTACAACAGTATAAAACTGTTCGATATGGTCAGGAGTAAAATCACATAATTCCGTCTGCTCTCCATCTCTGGATCATTTTGTCCCTTGTTATGACCCTTCAGTCCCTTTCGGACTCGACTAGCCATTAATATATGCCTGACTATCAGAGCATTCAGCAACAGAATTAAACCAAATGGTAACAATGGCGTTAAAACCTTATCAACCATTCTAAATCCCGTCCATCTCGGATCAGTAAAATAGGCTCGTTTGTGAGATCAATAGAGAGAAACATTGTTAATTATTGGTTAGGCTTAAATCGAAAGTAAATGGGTATGTTTTTTAAACTAAATAATATACAGATTGTTGCAAGAACTCCTGTTTCAGTTTTCCTGGCGCAATATTAAAATTTAAGCCTCTCGCAACAAATTGCAATAAATCGATCAAAAGTAAAGGCGACAGTGAACCAAACTGAACAGTCCATTGCTAATCGAGCCAGGAGGTAGTTAACTTTACACACAGCAGTGAGTTTCAGGAGAGGAATCGGGAAATAATACCAATTGATTCGGAGAAGCACGACGTCACTGATAATCGTTAGCAGATCCGCCATTGCCATGGCCACCATTTAACGAGTTGTGCATTTGGAGATCCCACACTTTCCCTGGGATAGGTGGCAACTGCCACGAGATTTGCTGTAAGAGGAAAGAGGCAGAAGGGTCTCAATATTGTTCATATTCATGTGGAGATTTGTTTAAAAACATGGAAATCGGCCCTTTTCTAAATTTAAAACATAACTAAGGCAAGGCAGGTAATTGTAGATACATTAATTTTCTTTCATACGTGGAACTGGGGATTTCGACAAATCTACTGATATGAAGTTCTGGATATTTTTATGTCCATGGAATCATTGAATAACTACGGAAGCTACTTGACTCACCGAGGCTGTACTGACCCTCAGTTGAAAAATGTGTTGCTGGAAAAACACAGCAGGTCAGGCAGCATTCAAGGAGCAGGAGAATCGACGTTTCGGGCATAAGCACTTCGTCAGGAATGAGGCTGGTGTGTCAAGCAGGCTAAGATAAAAGGTAGGAGGAGGAAATTTGGGGGAGGGGCGCTAGGAATACGATAGGTGGAAGGAAGTGAGGGTGAGGGTGTTCGGCCAGAGAGGAGATGGGGACGGAGAGGTCGGTGAGAAGATTGCAGGTCAAGAGGGCGACGCTGAATCTGGGGGTTGGGACTGAGATAAGGTGGGGGGAGGAGAAATGAGGAAACTGAGAAATCGACATTTTTCCCTTGTGGTTGGAGTGTTCCTAGACGGAAGATGAGGTGCTTTTCTTCCAGGCGTCTAGTGTACAGTGTCTAGCGATGGAGGAGGCCAAGGAACTGCATACCCTTGGCGGAGTGGGAGGGGAGTTAAAGTCTTCAGCCACGGGGCAGTTGAGTTGTTTGGTGCAAGTGTCCCAGAGGTGTTCCCTGAAACGTTCTGCAAGTAGGCGGCCTGTCTCCCCAATGAAGAGGACGTCAAATCGGGTGCAGCGGATACAGTAAATGATGTGTGTGGAGATGCAGGTGAATTTCCGACAGATATGGACTGATCCCTTGGGGCCATGGAGGGAACTGAGGGGGATGGCGTGGTCGCAAGTTTTGCACTTCTTGCGGTTGCAGGCGAAGGTGCCAGGAGTGGAGGTTGGGTTGGTGGGGTGTGTGGATCTGACGAGGGAGTCGTGGCTGGAATGGTCTCTCCGGAACGCTGATAGGGATGGGGAGGGGGATATATCTCTGTTGGTGGGGTCTGTTTGGAAGTGACGGAAATGACGGAGGATGATACGATGTATCCGGAGGTTGGTGGGGTGGGGGGGGGAATGAGGACCAGTGGGGTTCTGTCCTGGTGGCGATTGGAGGGTCGGGGTTCTAGAGCGGATTTGCGGGAAGTGGAGGAGATGAGTTGGAGAGCATCGTCGACAACTTCAGAGGAGAAATTGCGGTCTTTGAAGAAGGAGGCCATTTGGGTAGTTCGACATTGGAATTGGTCCTCCTGGGCGCAGATTCGGCGGAGGTGAAGGAATTGGGACTGTGGGATGGCGTTTTTACAGGGTGGGAGGAGGTGTAATCGTGGTAGCTGTGGGAGTCGGTCAGATTGTAGTAAATGTCAGTGTTGAGTCGGTCTCCTGAGATAGATATGGAGAGGTCTCGGAAGGTGAGGGAGGAGTTGGAGGCGGTCCAGATAAATTTGAGTTCGGGGTGGAAGGTGTTAGTAAAGTGGATGAACTGATCAACTTCCTCGTGGGAGCACGAGGTAACGTCAATAAAATCATCGACGTCGCGGAGGAAAAGTTGGGATATGGTGCCAGTGTAGCTGTGGAAGATGGAATGTTCCACATATCCGACGAAGAGGCAGGCATAGCTTGGTCCCATGCGGGTGAGCATGGTGTCCAAACCAAAGGAGTAGCCATGGGCACCCGCATGGGCCCCAGGTATGCCTGCCTCTTCGTCTGATATGTGCAACAGTCCCTCTTCCACAGCTACACTGGCACCATACCCCACCTTTTCCTCCGCTACTTCGATGATTGTATTGGCGCTACCTCGTGCTCCCACGAGGAGGTCGAACAGCTCATCCACTTTACGAACACCTTCCACCCCAACCTCAAATTTACCTGGATCGATTCAGACTTCTCCCTCCCCTTCCAAGACCTCTCAATTTCTATCTCGGGTGACCGACTCAACACAGACATTTACTACAAAGCGACCAACGCCCACAGCTACCTAGATTACACCTCCTTCCACACTGCCCCCTGTTAAAACGCCATCCCACAGTCCCAATTCCTTCGCCTCTGCCGCATCTGTTCCCATGAGGACCAATTCCACTGTCGAACTACCCAAATGGCGTCCTTCTTCTAAGGTCACAAATTTTCATTGGACGTGGTCAACGATGCTCTCCACAGCATCTCCTCCACTTTACGAAACTCTGCCCTCGAACCCCGCCTCTCCAATCGCCACCAGGACAGAATACCACAAGTCCTCACCTTCCACCTCACCAACCTCGAGATGCATTGTATCATCCTCCGTCATTTCCGCCACTTCCAAACAGACCCCACCATCCGAGATATATTTCCCTCCCCACCCCATCAGCGTTCCGGAGAGACCACTCCATCCGCGATTCCCTCGTCCGATACACACCCACGCCAACAACCCAACCTCTCCTCCTGTCACTTTCCCTTGCAATCACAAGCAGTGCAAAGCTTGCGCCCAAACCTTCCCCTCACCTCCCTCCAAGGCCCCAATGGATCCTTCCATATCCATTGCAAATTCACCTGCACCTCCGCAAACATCATTTACTGTATCCACTGCACCCGATATTGTCTCCTCTACATTGGGGAAACAGGCCGCCAACTTGCGGAATGTTTCAAGGAACACCTCTGGGACACCCGCACCAACCAGCCCAACCGCCCCGTGGCTGAACACTTTAAATTCACCTCTCACTCCGCCAAGGGCATGCAGGTCCTTGGCCTCCTCCATCGCCAGACCCTGACCACACAACGCCTGGAGGAAGAGCGCTTGATATTCTGCCTCAGAACCCTCCAAACACGCGGAATGAATGTAGATTTCTCCAGCTTCGACATTTCCTCTCCCGCCACCTTATCTCAGTCCCAACCCCGGATTCAGCTCCACCCTCATGACCTGCAATCTTCTTCCCGACATCTCCGCCCCACCCCTCTCTGGTGTATTACCCTCACCCTCACCTCCTTCCACCTATCGTATTCCCAGCGCCACTCCACCAAATTCCTTCCTCCCTACCTTTGATCTCAGCTCACTTGGCACACCAGCATCATTCCTGAAGAAGGGCTTATGCCCAAAACGTCGATTCTCCTGCTCCTTGAATGCTGCCTGTCCTGCTGTGTTTCTCCAGCAGCACAGTTTTCATCTCTGGACTCCAGCATCTGCAGTCCTCACTTTATCCCTGTGCTGACCCGCAGCATAACATGCCAAGCAAAGCCCACATCCCTGAGAATTTTCCATGCCTATCCGGTAATATCACATTTCCCATGGCAAATTCACCAAGCGTGCACATCCCTGGACACTAACGCTCAGTTGATCGTTCTGCTGCCTCACAGTGCCAGGTCTGTTCACATGATTAAATCCTAAGCACAGACAATCAACCAATTATCTGAGCAGTTCCTTCCTTGCAGAACGTTTTTCTTTTCAAACTTCCTCATTCAAGTCTGTTCTCTGGGGTTAGCACAGCACCAGAGACCCGGGTTTTATTCCAACCTGGGACACGGTGGCACGGTGGCACGGTGGCACAGCGGTTAGCACTGCTGCCTCACAGCACCAGAGACCCGCGTTCAATTCCCGCCTCAGGCGACAGACTGTGTGGAGTTTGCACGTTCTCCCCGTGTCTGCGTGGGTTTCCTCCGGGTGCTCCGGTTTCCTCCCACAGTCCAAAGATGTGCAGGTCAGGTGAATTGGCCATGCTAAATTGCCCGTAGTGTTAGGTAAGGGGTAGATGTAGATGTAGATGTAGGGGTATGGGTGGGTTGCGCTTCGGCGGGGCGGTGTGGACTTGTTGGGCCGAAGGGCCTGTTTCCACACTGTAAGTAATCTAATCTAATCTAAAAAAACTCTCTGTGTGGAGTTTGCACATTCTCCCTGTGTTCGTATGGGTTTTCTCTGGGTGCTCCGATTTCCTCCTACAGTCCAAAAATGTGTTTAAATGTCCCCAATGACTCTGCTTCCAGCACCACAGCTGGCAACGCATTCCATTTATTCAGAACTCTCTGTGTAAAGAACCTACCTGTGACATCTCCTTCATTCCTTTCTCCTAATATCTTCAAACTATGAGACCTCGTACCAATCAATCCTGCCTGGGGAAAACACTCCGGCTATTGACTCGATCTATTAATCTAATTGTTTTGTACACCTCTGTCAGGTCTCCTCTCTTCCCCCTTCTCTCCGGAGAGAAAAGTCCGATCCGATTCTTCCTGTCTTCATAAGGCAAGCCATCCAGTACAGGCAGCATCCTGGTAAATCTTCTTTGCACCCTCTCCAAAGCCTCTTATATTTGCTATAGTAGGCCGACCAAAACTGGACACAAAATTCCGAGTGTGGTCTCACCAGGGACTTGTGGAGCTGCAGCAAACCTCGTAGACTTTAAACTCGATGCACCTGTAAATGAAAGCCAAAACACCGTACGCTTTCTTCACAACACTATGGAAACTTTGAGGGATCCATGTACGTGCACACCCAGATCCCTCTGTTCCTCCACACTGCCAAGAATCCCGTCTTTAATCGTCTATGTTAATCTCTGTGAATTGATATCAATTATTTCCGAAAGCAGGACGTGCGACACTCAATTCTATTTACAATTGTGCACCAGCAAGAAGATTAATCCCCATGAGAAAGTGCTGTCAATAAATAATTTCATCTAATTAGATTAAAAGTAAATGACATGTAAAACAGAATGTAATCACCCACACAAGAGACAATCTAACGTATAATTCCTCTCAGAATAAAAAGATGATTGCTGTTATGATTGTCCATTTTTTATCACACAGAGTGGAATCTGACATTGATAATCTCCAACATTACCTATTGTCAGGGAATTTCCCCCTTCCTGAATCTAGCTTCACAGGACAGACCATACAGAAACACACACACACGCGCACACACACACACACACACACACACACACACACACACACTCACACACACACATTCGCAGACACACATCTCTGTGAGCGAGAAAAAATTAAACAAGACAGGAATTTTCAGGGGAAAAAAGTAGCATTTTAGAGATAAACATGAAGTATTGTTACGAGTAATAATGCTATGGTGTCGGTATTAGAATGTCCAGCAAATCCTATATGAAGTCACTGTACATATCAAAAGCCAATGCATATAGAGAATTAAACAATTTCAAGCCTTATAAACATTTACCAGGAATATCAATTATAGTAAGGATCACATACAACATTTTCCTGACAGATCGTACAGTACTATGCATTTTATCTGTGAAAGTGGTGTCTTGGTTTGTACTGCAGGCAATATTCACAGTTAAGTTCTGAAATGTTCCATCACAGTGCATTCATTTTATACTTTCAGGGGTATCCATCGCGACGCTGAAGTTTTTTTTTGGTAAATTTTGAGTAAACAGATTAGAACATGCGTGACATCCCCTGTTGATGAAATACACATGGTGCTGAGATTTAATTAGAGCCTGAAACACTCAAAATGGCCAGGTTTGATCAGTTTAAAGTCGAGAGTGTGGGGCTGGAAAAGCACAACAGGTCAGTCAGCATTCCAGGAGCAGGGAAATCGACCGTTCGGACAAAAGCCCTTCTTCAGATTCCTAATAAAGGGCATTTGCCCAAAACGTCGATCTTCCCACTCTTCTGTACTGCCCGACCCGCTGTGCTTTTCCAGCACCACACTCTTGACTCTAATCACTAGAATTTGCTGTCCTCACTTTCTACTGATCAGTTTCAAAACGAACTCACACTTAGAAACTGCGAAACTACAACAGGAGTTGGAGATCCGTATTTTATACTGTTCTTGTGCTGGACCTAACGAATCCACTTAAACAAATCAGAACGACAAGATAAACACATTAATGAATTCATAGGCTAGCGAGCGACTATCCAGCCAATACTGTCATTCACAGCTCTCTGTGGCTTTCACTCAGCTGAGCTCTCTCACCCACTTCCTTCTTTTTCTCCCGAACTTTATCCTATAGCTGCTTGGTCAACTCGCTTTTGAGGAAATTTGTTGGAGCTGCATTTTCTCTCAGTTATGTTTCTGGATTCACATGGGACAGGATGTAAAAGGAAGGTTCTCCAGTACCACCTTTGCTTTACTAATGGATACAATTTAGCTCCATGAGTTTTTTTTCACATGTACAGATTTGGAAGCAATCCCTCTTTGTTTGTAATGTGTGAACCCCACATTGTAGTTATCCCAATTCTCTGTTTTCTTGTTCTTAAATTGAATCCCCTCTTCAATGATGTACCTGGTTTACAGCAGCAGCTACTTCCAAAATTGACCGATGGGGCGTTGGATGATAAAGTGCAACCATCAAAAAATGCACTCGATTTCTGTAAAAGATGCACATATACGACACGACCAGCTATCCTTAGTAGCCACACACGCGGATGACAATCAACATGAGTTCGACTGGGACAACACTATTACAGGACAAGCCAAACTGTGAACAGCCAGGTAATTTCAGGAGGAATGGCACTCATCCACAGATTCAATCAATAAGCACATCGACCTGGACCCAACATACCGACCACTGCAACGAACAGCTGGAACTGACAATCGGAAGCGGCAGAGACAAACTACTATAAATGCCAGAGGAAGCATCACAGAAGCGCTTCACAGGAGGCTCCCAAGCACTGAGGATGTCACCTAGACAGGGGACGAAACGTCAGCAACACAAGTTCCCAGCTCGGCGAACAGGTGATTCATACTCGGTAATTGTAACACTGTGGGGTGTAAAAACTTCCGTCAGACAGATGGCTGCTTATTCCAGTCTCACAACGAAAACCATTCGTTCCCAGGCCACTCTCAGAATTTTGCTGCCTTTGCATCTGTATCGGCCTTTGGATATATTGAGCAGATTGGGTCGGATTGCTCTTGCAGTCAGGGTCATGCTTCATTTCCATTATTCTGAATGTCGGGATGGCCCATGGTTTTGGATGGTTCAGGCCGCTCATTCCCATGGTATCAGCTATGAAGACCGGATGTTTTATTTTCAAAAGAAGGAAAGGTTTGTCATGAGGCATGTGCTGGGTACAATCATGTGATATTAGGGGCTCAGTTGGTATACTGGAATAAAATTTAAATCTCTCATTCCTATTAGTGTTATCCCCATTCCCTAATAGGATCGGTATGCCAAACATAGGCCCGGGAATCCGAGAAAATGAAAGTTATTTATTTTACAGCGTTGTTGCTTTAATTCTTTTTGCATACTCCTCAGCCGTAGTGACGTTACACTGTTTCTCACGCTTCCTTTGTTTTCCAACTAACCATCCACAGTCAACTGTGAACATGTCTCAGCTTTTGAGATTTCCATCTGCTGTACATACCTCTATCCCCCAGTCACATGCAGAATTCCTTCAACAGGGCATTAAGGTATCTTTCCAATCGTTAATTAGCAATAAATTAATACAGCCACGCTTCAAATTAACCATGAGGCAATGGCACTGGTCACTGACAATGTGCACAGTAATAAAACCGACTTGTCCTGCAATTAATTCTCATTTTGTGAGTCAGGGCTCAGACAATTGGTTATTAAAAGAAAATTTAAAAATAATCATTATCTGTAATTGAGAGTGGAAACTGAACAAGTGACTGAGACATTTTAAAATTTATGAATATAAACTGGAAATTCATTTAGTCAAAATTCAATTTTAAAATGTACACAGTTAACAACTCTGAAATCCATTTTAATTACCTGGTTCTAGTCATTTTTTTTAAAATCCCAGATTAGGTTCCATAAGTGGTCCTGACAAAACATTGCTCATTTACAATTCTACAGGCCATGAAATCGCTGCAGCAGCATTAAATGGTCTTGTCTACTCACATGGCAACAAAATACTTCGAATGCATAAATAATGGACAAATCCGAAGTCACAGATATGAAAAATAGAATATTGATTTTGTTACATGATTTATCAGAGCATAATATTGGAATTGTCAGGAGGGAACAATTTTGAGAAAGAGTAACGCCATGACTAGTACTGCATCATCACCAATGAGATGCAACAGTTTTAAAATTAAGTGGATAAAAAACGAATCCTAAACAAAAATTAAACATGCTAGTATCATTTTCTGAAAATAATACAGCTGGTTCGGAATATTTTGGATCTATCCTTATACTCCCAGTTTTACAATATTTAAGCAAATTAAATGAAGCTCATGGACTTCCTCCACTAAATGATCAAATGTTAAAATTTGAACTGATTTTCCTCAACGGTTGGTTGAGATTTGTGCTAAAATGGAGCAGAGACCTGTTCTCACCCTGGAACAAAAAGATTCTGAGCCAGAGGCCAGGACTTAGTGTGCTACGAATTTAAATCCTTTCGTCAATTCCTTCATTTGTCCAATATGTCGGGGTGGTGAAAACGAATTTTGGCAGTCGCATGAAATTACAGGGAATTTGAGAGCAAGTTTATACTAATGTCAAATGGTGCAGAATCCAAGGAGAATACGTTTTGTTAAAAACAAAATCGTAATGTCGTGTTTCACCATATTAAACTGATTTCAATTGAAATGAAAATTGCTTTCATGCAAGCATAAACGTGATTAGTTAGGACTTGACAGTAGGACAGACATGGTCTGTAAGAAAAACGGGGGAGCAGTGGCGATAATATTTCATTACATAATCACTGATGGTTTTTTACCCGAAAAAGAAATCATCCTAAATTCCCAAAATGCAAATCAAATTCAAAACATTCCTGGATCTCAACTCCAAGCGAATATGTCCTCGGGGCAGTCCTTCCAGCTGGCGTTTGAAATTAACCAACCCCATCGGAACCTCAGCAGTCGTGGCGTGAGTCTGTAACCTGTGAAAGAGAACGTACAAAACCACACAAAGACAAACTGGCATGTGGCACAGCTGTCAATATTCCCATCATTTTCCTACAATTGCCTCTCCATCTTGCACAGATGAAGGCAAGTGCAAATGCAGCGTATCCGCCAAATCCAACAGCTTTCCCTTGCTCTACTTTTGTGAAACCCCTACAGTCATTTCTTCCACTCCCAGAAAACTCTTACTCACTGAAAGAGCCAGTAGTTCAGAAAGCACTGTTTAAACCAACCGAATTCAACACACGGAACACACCAACACCTACCGGTCGCCATCTTTGTGTACAACAACGCCAAAGTTGAATTTTGAATTATAGAATGAATCCCGACAAGAGCCTCCAACATGCCAGACTGCTGGAATATATTTATATGAGGTTGTCTCGAAAATGAAGTTTCCTTATTTTAAAGACAGATGTGAGTTGTACGTTTCACCTGTACGCAACTATTCATACGACTCGGCTTTAAACAAAACAGAATTAATTTAATCACTATAGTTGGAACACGAACAAAAAGAAAGAGGAATTTAGAATAACTGCACTGTTGCAAACTTTAAACGACAAAATAAATTAACAAGTCTAATTAACTGATCCAAAACAGTAGCATCCCATAAATACACTTCTTGTAAAAAGGGTAAATACAAACAAATTCTTGCAGGATGTTTGGAACAATATCCAGAGAAAGACTTCAGAAGAAAGTCAGAGTAATCCTTCAACGAAGCTTGCAACTCTCATGTACTCAAATATCTTGTGACTGCTAAAGCAAAACCAAACTAGAAAAAGCCTTAACCATGAGGCCTGGACACACCTATTCAATTGTTAAACGATATCTCTCCGGCACCTCTGCCTTTATGAAATTTCAAAATAAAATGGACAAATCTACCTTTATTAAAGTTACAGACTCATCACACGAGCTAGGGAAGAAATCGTGGAGGCGCTGGCAGAAATGTTCACACCATCTGCAGCTAGGGTTAAGTTTCCAAAGGACTGAGGGTGGCTAATAGTGTGTCTTTATTGAAGAGAAGTTCAAAGGAGTAGCCTGGGAATTATAGAATGAAGAGTCTGACAAAGGTGGTTGCTATGGTATTCGAGAGGATGCGGAGATATAGAATTTACATGCATTTGGGGGGTGGGGGCAAGGACATATTAGGAATGGTCACCATGGCTTTGTACGTCGGAAATCGTGACTCACAAACTTGATTCAGTTGTTAATGGACGGAAGCCAAAAGATAGAACAGGACAGAATGCTACAGGTTATACACATGGACGTTATAAAATTTTTTGACAAGATGGAATTCAATTAGAAACATAGCTGGCATTGCATTCTGGTAAAACGAAGACGGGCTGCATTTATAGATAATGGTGGGGACGTGAGAGTTTTGTCAAACAAAAGGGTCTGGGGTTTCTTGCATATCGTTCGATGAAAGTTGCATCACAGGTAGTCTGGGTAGTTAATAACAGCATTGTCACGTTTGTCTTCCGTGTTAAAAACATTGAGTATAGGAGTGGAAGTTAATTTTGATGTTGCACACGACCTTGGTGATGCCAGGTTTGGCGTATTGTGCGCGTGGTCGCTCTGTTATTAGAAGCTTATTACTTAATTGGAAAGGTTTCAGAAAATATTCAGCAGGATGTTACCGGGACTGGAGGGTTTTAAATTCCGACAGGCTGGCTAGCCTCTTATTTTTTCAATGTCGGGTAGACGATTCAGTGGTGACATTATCGAGGATTATAAAACTTTGAGAGATATAGATACGTTGAATTGCAAAGATACTCTCTCCAGGGTGGCGGAGTTCACAAGTAGCGGGCATGTATTTAAGGTGACAGGAGAAATGCTTAAGAGGGACATGAGGGGCAACGTTTTGATATAGAGTGTGGTTGCATTTGGACTGGCCTGCCAGACGAAATGGAAGAGGCAGGCAGAGTTAAAACATTCAAAAGATGTTTGGACAGGTTCATGAATAGGAAAGGTTTAGAGACACATGGGCCAAGCGGATCCAAGTCGGTTCAGTAGTTTTGTTTGTGAGTATTGCCAGCGTAGATGAGTTCGATCGAAGGGTCTGTTTTTGTGCTGTATGACTCTGCGAAGCTGTGTCGCTATTACAGTCGGGGTTCCAAAATAGAAACAGGAAGTAAGTTGCAGAGGTGAATTAAATTAACTCATTCATTATCAAGCATTTAATTTCAGTGCTTTAAGGAGCGAGATCATACCTAGCACAATATAGTGATTTTTCACCACATTTTTGTCCAAATCCTTTCCAAACAGGAATATTTTGTAATAATCAGTCATGATGGACAGTTCCTTATGAAATCAAATATGAGTATTATTTGTTGATCTTGGGAAAAGATATTCAAACTTCTAAATGTCTTAGTATATTTTTTTTCTATATAGTTTATTCTTTTCAAAGAAATTTCCGTCCTTAAACAACCTTTCAAAGGAATAAAACAAATACATAGTAAGACAAAACAATCTGACATTTTCCCTCAAAACGTTTAAGTGTTTTTAGATTTAAGTTGTAACTCCACATTGCCATTAGGAAGTATTCAGTGTGAATTCACTATTTTAAAATATGTGTCCTTCAATGTGTTGTATTTAAGGTCATATAATTCAACTTTAAACGCACGTAGTATAATTCTTGCACTGTTATTATTAATTATCCTATGCTGTCATGCAACTAATACAGAGAAGGTTTAAAATTACATTGTATTGTGACATTATACCACACACTAAAATCAGAAATTGCATTACAGTGTAATATATTGAAATGTTATTTCAATTATATCATACATTTCGTCCAAGTAATATCACACATAAACTTTATATTTCAGTAAGTAAGTAGATTATATTTTTAGAATGTGAAGCGTAATGAAAAGGACAAGTGTTTTCATTGCTCCATGAAAAAATTTCAAATAACACACAATCACTATCACCTTAAATGCACCGATACCCATGGGACACGTTTCAAAATTGTTACAGGTGCTGACTGGGAGATCAATTCAGCTAAACCTGAAAAAGAGACATAATTTCTAGAGACTAATCAAAAAGAAAAGCAATGAATTATTTAACATCTGGTACTCAGCCGGGACACCAACGATTGCAAGAATTGGACACAAAATAGTGAAGACTGGAGCGATGGTTGGCTCATGCATTTTCCTTTGAGAAACGAAGGAAATCACGGATATTTAGATCTATGAGACGTACAAGTTATTTTGCTGAGCTCTGTGACACGTTGTAATCGTTATGCTTAGCACTGTGACACAGACAAATCGTTCTCCATTTATTCCCACTGTGAATCTCTTGAGACAACATACTTTCAACATGCAAATCAGATGCAGTTCAGTGACCGAACAGATTACCTCATAGTCGCATGCCTTTCTTTAATAACAGCATCAAAACGATGATTGTATGATTCACATGGGCGAACATCTGACACCAAAACATGTGGTACTTCTCACGCCCTCCAACTCTGGCTTTACGTTTCGCTCAAGTGGAGCCGCCGACAGTAAATAATGTGCATGCTCTTATCTGTAATCTAAAAATCGTGACTTCCAATCCATTCACATTAGCTGTTAATTCTTCTTTTCCATGTGTCAGATTAGTTCATGCATTTCATTTCTGAGAAATCTCTGACTGTTTACAATAAATTCACGATACCAACTAATATCTACTATTTTCCATTTGAAATATTTGAAATGTATATCAGCTGTCTTTCGCGGAAATCCGATAAAGAAGGGCAGCATAGACAGGGTGTTGCAGTGCTACTCAGTACGTTATTGTGAAATTCAGGGGTGCAGAACAAACACTGGAAGGTTCCTTCCAGTCACCAAGGTAGATTTTGAAACTCGAACTCAATATAGATTTGCAAAGAAGCTTTTCTTGTGCAGCAGTATATGGCAATTGCTTCGAAATAATGTACTGGAGAAATCAATTGAATTATAATCACAATACAGCTTCCAGTATCACACTGCATGCAACAGATGCAACAAGTAATATTTGAAACACCAGTACAGCTGACAATGAAGAAGAGACACAGATAAAGTAGTGTAAAGAGAAACTCCAAGAAAGGGGGATAAGAGGGAGACTGGGTAGCGGAGGTGATACAAAGAGAAATCAATTGGAACAGGCAAATAAAAGTGAGACTATGGCCGTGATATTGACAAATATGACATGAACAAGGACCACATCAATTCCAGAAAGGGTTCAATGACGATACGTCCACCATGGCATTAAATCTCCAGAGACAGACACACAAATAGGCCATGTTCTAAGGGGATTCACAACAAATGTATATCAGGACAGGGATGATAGGTTATGCATAATACAATTAATATCGGATTCGATGGTATGAATGAGTATGTCACGTTGTGTAAGTGTGAGTGTGTGTGTGCGCGTATGCATATGTTGCTGAATTTTTGTGTTTGTTATTACACAATATATCTGAGTGGAAACATTGTCTCAACAGAATGAATACTGATCAGAACATTATTTCAAATAGATGAAGTCACAAGGCACAACTGGCACCGGCAATGAGATAATTCGTCTCGGTATTGAATGAATTATTGAGCATCGATTAATTCTCAAGGCCCGACCCCACTGCACCATTGTAGGAGAGACATCAACAGCGGGTTAGGCAAACTGCGGACAGGAGCACGTGCACAATCTGAACTAAAGGTACTATTAACACACACAGCTGGGTGGTGGAGAAATGGAGAATTTCTTAGAATATGTTGTGGAGATTTTGAAGAAGACACAAGAAATTTGCAAAGTAAAGATCAGACAGACGTAACAAAGTTTATGAGTACTCTGAATATGGTGCATCGAGTGAAATGACACCTGTTTGTAAAACGAGAACAAAAAGCGAGAAGAAGAAAAATGATTTTCAGGAATACTACATCCAATGTGGGGAAATCAATTCTTTGTTAAGAAAATTGAAAACATGTCAAGACAAATTATGTTTCCACCCTCTGTATTGAGACCTGTTGAATATTCTTGCATTTTCTGCAATGTTCAAATGCAAGCTGCTTGCAAAAGGGCAGACGCTCAGTTGTACCACTTTGGGGATCGGAGTGCAGCAACATATGGCGGAATCTGTCGAATCCACTTGAGAAACTCAGCCACAAAGTGCTGCCGTTGGTGCTCAGTTCAGTGAAAATAGGCCTCTTATAAAGTCAGCAGGTGACGCGCCGTATCTTCTTACATGGATCACATTTACTGTTGCCTTTTCAGGAAACGAATGTGTTCATTAGGGATAATGCTCAGTGGTAATCCTCATTGCAACAAGCTGATGTATAAAACACTGTGTTAATGAGAAAACCTGAAGTGATTCAGCACCATGCCCATATATCTTATTGACAATGTTACATTATCTGTAAACAGAGGAACAGCTATGTTCGCTGTCTGTGCACCAATAATAGGAATGTTGAAATTAAGATTTCTCAGAGATTGGAATAATTTATGCCATCCCTTATTTGTTTAGTTGAGCACAGGGGGAAATAAACAACTTTGATGTAGAATAAAGTTTCTCTTAAAAATTATAATTAAATAACATAATTTGACTTATGTGATCCAAAACCAACACTGAACACAACCAAAATTATCTTATTTATCCGACTTTCAACCTTTCTACTCTCTGGTTTCTTTCCATGGCTCACCTCATACTAACCCTCAGCCATGGAGTATATTCCAAAGATTTCATGGCATTTTCACAGCTTGAGGTTGCTTCATTCGCATCTTTTGAAAGTGTTGGTAATATCTCTCCAGTGATAAAGAGCCTGACTCTCAAACCTCAATTTAGCCTATTAAACTAATGTTTGAATATCAAATTGCGTGCACCCATAACTCTGGAGACATTAATTCAAGGCGAGCGGAATAGCGTTCAGTAACTCAACTGAAAGTTCTCACTTGATTGTTAACATTACTACGGTCACGTTAACCTTTTAAAGTTTGTCAGTGCTCTATATTTCTGTTTCAATGAATTGCTTCAGAAGAAAGGAATATGCTCATGAACTGTATCCAGTAAGCACTAAGAAGAATTGCAATCATGGTGCTTGCTGCTGGACACGATGAGAATATTTCACTGTTCTCATAATGGACTGAACAGGAAATCAGGTTAACTGAGGGATCACCTGCAATGTATATTTAAGCAGAAATTGTTTGTTACGATACTGATGGTAAACTTCGAGCCGGTACAATTATGGAAGTCGCAGGCAGATTAACGGGATTTTGAAAATGCACAGATTCTGCTATCAGAATCTACGACTTTTCACATGCACGAACAACGAGAAAAAACAATAACGTTACCAACGGCATATATAATTTACGATCAGTTTAATCATATGGGTGAATTCTTGTACATGCTGCAGGCTCTCCCCGCGTGCCTTTCCCATTCATACAAAACTGCTCATAAAATAACAGTGCTAATTCGTTTTTTTCATCACTCTCATAAAGACCATGATCTCTGCCACCCGTATTTGCATATTTCTTTGCTTTACGAAATGGTCTGCTTAAATTAATAAAACAAGATTACATTTAAAATCGAGAAAGAAATTACAAGATATAATTTCGAAAGAGTGAACCAACTGAGATATATCATTTGATCAAAATCCAGCGAATGGAATCATATGGGGCACAATGCTGCTTTAGTTCAGAATAAGTCTAGTTCAATGTCTTTGTTCGTCTCAGAAAAGCAGTGGTACTCGCTGGAATGCAAACGTTGTGCTTTGGCTAAGTTTGACAGAAAGGGTCGTCTGATTTATCGAACTTAGCTGAAAAGAAACATTTTGTTGGAAATGCCGATGTGTCTGCTGCATTTATTTCTCAGCAGCAAAACCTTACCAATCAGCAAAAACCAAAGAACTGGGGATGGGGAGATATGAAAGAAAGAAGAATTTGCTGGAGGAACTCTGCATATCTGGGAACATTTGTGGAGCGAAAGCAAATTCAACGTTTCAAGTCCATTAATCCTTCATTAGAAAATTGAGATGGATACCACTGGTAACAGAAAATGTCAGGAACATCTTTGGATTTAATAGTGAATTTTTCACACTTCTGAAAATCATGCACGTCGCTACCTAAGGTTTGTTTCAGCAGAGCGTCTTTGTTTCCCAGAACTCACATCTAAACCCAAGCACAGCAATTCAATGTCCACCTGGACAGTATGAAGCACTGCATGGAGTGAAGAAGAAGGTTGCTTGATTGGCCGAATTAATCACCTTTAGCAAGCATTTGACAGGCTTTAGCTTTCAAAGATCTTTGCCTAAATGTACTTCGACGGAGTTGAAATTCTCCAAAAATTCCAATTATAATAAGCACATGCTAACCTAAAAAAAAACACACTCAGTATAATGATGTTTGTCTGCCTGTCTTTCAGGGGAAAAAAACTCACATCTGGCCTCCCGTCCTTTGTGACTCTTGGAATCATGTTAAACATCGCAAGCAGCCTTCAGTACACAATAATGTGGAAGAAACATTGATATCAATTTACGTCACTCGGGATAAACATATTTATATTTCTTTTATCCCTTTAATGTATGATAGTCAATTTACCAGTTAAGGAATCTGCAGCTGCGACGATTAGCAGCGTCATTCGCCCAGCATGCTTTTGTATGGAAATCAACTGGCTCCTCTTACAGCTGTTATTTTTTGAGTAGACATCGATAAAAGTTGAGAAAGATTCTGATTATATGCTCGTTAGCTCGACCTTGATAGAAACTGGATATTCGATTCAATAAACATGATCTGACCTGCAATTAACCAAATTATTTCACGTTCGTTTATTCTTTTGACGAATGAATGTGATTCAAAGTTTTGGAGAAGATTTGTAGCTCGGGTGTTCGTTGTTGTGGTTCTGTTTGCCGAGCTGGGAATTTGTCTTGCAAACGTTTCGTCCCCTGTCTAGGTGACATCCTCAGTGCGTGGGAGACTCCTGTGAAGCGCTTCTGTGCTGTTTCCTCCTGCATTTATAGTGGTCTGTCTGAGCCCCTTCCAGTTGTCAGTTCCAGCTGTCTGCTGCAGTGGCCGGTATATTGGGTCCAGGTCGATGTGTTTGTTGATAGAGTCTGTGGATGAGTGCCATGCCTCTAAGAATTCCCTGGCTGTTGTCTGTTTGGCTTGCCCTATCATGGTAGTGTTGTCCCAGTCGAATTAATGTTCCTTGTCATCTGTGCGTGTGGCTACTAAGGATAGCTGGTCGTGTCGTTTCGTGGCTAGTTGGTGTTCATGGATACGGATCGTTAGCTGTCTTCCTGGTTGTCCGATGTAGTGTTTTGTGCAGTCCTTGCATGGGATTTTGTACACTACATTGGTTTTGCTCATGTTGGGTATCGGGTCCTTCGTTCTGGTGAGTTGTTGTCTGAGCGTGGCTTTTGGTTTGTGTGCTGTTATGAGTCCTAGTGGTCGCAGTAGTCTGGGGCTCAGCTCGGAAACGCTCCTGATGTATGGTAGTGTGGCTAGTCCTTTGGGTTGCGGCATGTCCTCGTTCCGTTGTCTCTCCCTTAGGCATCTGTTGATGAAATTGCGAGGGTATCCGTTTTTGGCGAATACCTTGTATAGGTGTTCCTCTTCCTCTTTTCGCAGTTCTGGTGCGCTGCAGTGTGTTGTGGCCCGTTTGAATAGTGTCTTGATGCAACTTCGTTTGTGTGTGTTGGGGTGGTTGCTTTCATAGTTTGGGACTTGGTCTGTGTGTGTGGCTTTCCTGTAATTCTTTGTGGTGAATTCTACGTTCGGTGTTCTCTGTACCATCACGTCTAGGAATGCGAGTTGGTTGTCCTTTTCTTCCTCTCTAGTGAATCGGATTCCTGTGAGTGTGGCGTTGATGATCTGAACAGGAATAGAGAGCACACACCAGATCATTGGAAGGGGCAAAGAATATAAGTATAGACAAGTTATGCTGTAATTGTATCGAATTTTGGTTAGGTCACACTTGTAATATTGCGCACAGTTCTTTTCACCACACTACCAGAATGCTTTGCTGACGGTGCCGTAACGTTTTAGGGGGATGGGCAATGTTAGCTGTGAAGAATGTTTGCACAAACTGGCTTTGTTTTCAATGGAATGCAGGAGGTTGAGGGGCGACCTAATAGATGTTTATAAAATTGTGAATGCATGGATCGTGTGGAATTCATGACACATTTTCACATTTTGGACAGTCCGTTTACTAAGTGACTCAGGTTGCAGGCGTTGGAGGAAGTGGGGGCTGTGCTGCGGAGAAAGTTTGGGGATTGTTGGTAACTTTAAAAGAGATTTGAAAGACAGGTCTTTGACGCAAATGGTGTTGAGTGCCTGGAACAGGCGGCCAGAGGAGGGTGGAAGTAGACACAACAGCAGGATTCAAGAAGCACTGGACGAATGCATGATTAGGAAGGGAAAGGACGAATACAGAACCTGCAAGTTAAGACAATGTAAAATTTATCACCACGGGCTTGGGAGCGGAGGGGTTGTTCCTGTTCTGCATTGTTCTTTGCTGTTGGATAAAATTGACTGCAGAGACTGTAGAGGGCGAGAGGGAAGAAGAGAGAGCAATGGAGATATGGAGAGATAGCGACTGTGTTAACAATGATGGAGAAAAAGGCAGGAAGGAAGAAGAAATACAGATGACCAGTGGAATAGACGAATGTAGAGAGTCAAGAAAATTGTACAGCAGAAGAATTGTAGGGAGTGAGAGTGTGCACGATGGCAGACCTACCGAATATTGTTTTGGACCCAGGTGGGCCGACTGTTCGAAAAGTGCCAAATAACCTGTGCTGGAAGATTGAAACAAGTCAGTAGTACCTTTAGAGATTTAATATAGCGACGGGCAGCATTGTCGCTGCAATTTTTTTTTTAAAAATACACTTTTCTGGATTTAATTATTAAATAAGTGATTTTTGATCGATTGATTGATTTGACGAGACGCAGCACAATCTTCAGCTGCTGTCTGAATGTAGTCTGGGTCACAGCAGACAACGCAGGCTCTGTTCAGCAGTTGAGGATCTGCAGCAAGAAGCCCTATTCTGGCACAAAGTAATGACATTGACTGACATTCCGAACGACACATCTGGTACCAAAACATATTACTGACAATGTTGACCATTTTTTTTTCTTGGGATTACACTTCAGGTTCTCTCTGACTCTCTTCATCGCTGTAAGACCGTACACTTCTTCATGTTTTTTTCTGGTCATTAAAGTGTTTCTCGTGTTTAAAAAATGGGAAGCATAAACGGGAGAAATGTAGCTTTGGGGTTAGAATGTGGTGGAGATTCTAAACTGTGAACCAAAATCGACAATACATAACACTAATCGTCCCACTACGAAACCAGAGGTTATGTGAAATTGAGTGAATGTACTTCCGAAATACAGTACTTTGTCATCTTAAATCTAACATTCTCCCACATGACACTCCCTCAGATTATTTTGGGTCATTTACCGAGTCATGATTGAAACACCTATCAGCAAAACTGGTTGACCAGCGCGTCAGCCATTTTCTTCCTGGAGCATACAGCCCACGCTCCTCAATGTCAACATCACAGTGAATGAAACCGAACCAAAATGAAACAGCATCAAGGTTACTACGTGAGCCCCGAGAGTGCTGCGAAGGCAGAATTGCAATTAAGTCTACACAGATCAAACACTGGCTGCGACCCTATGTATTAATGGGGAAATGTGAGTATTTTGACACTAAACGTCTGTTTGCAATTGCCAGAGTATTCTTATTCGTCCGAATTACTTATATAAATGCTCTTTCCACAGATGAAAGGAATATAGAAACTACTAAAACTGTAACAAACCGAGGAAATGCCAGTCGTTAGAGACCTGTTGCCTCCAGAAGTAACTTGCCTTTCTATCTTCATTGATTCGCTTTGTTAATGCAATTGATGTACTTCTGAACTGTGTGGGTCAGAAACGCTTTCATGACTTGAATAGAAAAGGCTTATAATTGATTTTGCACGAGTGTAAGGCCAGTACAAAGCTGAATGATCTCACTGCAACACAGTGAGATCATTCTATGTGTTACAGAATGCAGCAGGACTACGACAGAATTCGCAGCATCTGTGGAGAGATATTAATATTTTGTATCCAGTAACCCTTCTTTCGCACAATTCGCATTGGGGAATTTGAACTCAATTAAGCAGAGATGTCGTGGTCGGGGGTAAGGCGGGTAAATATCTTAAATTCAGGACTATTGTAAAAAAAAACCGTTGGTCTCTCATATCCTTTGATGGAAACTGTCTGCTTAATATGTCTTTTCTGCCTGTGACCCCAGACCCACAGCAGCGTGGTTAAGTCTTAACGTCCCGCCGACAATTTGGCCAACAAAGTCTCGTCCATACAGTGAAACTAATTAACGTAAAATTAATGCTTCAGAAAATTGTGTCGTCATTAGATTGTCTGTATTTCTCCAAGGAACAGATTAACAGACTTCAATTGCCTGCTTAGAGTTGTAATAGATCAATAGTTCGGTATATCTGTCCGAACTTATATTCGTTACCCTTCGCTTCAAATCATGGGAGAGATTTTATTTGGAGCTGTATTTAGCTGTCGATGAATCATTGTGTACAAACGTTTGTCTAAGCTTGCAGTTTCTTTGTCTTCCTTTGAGAATGTTCTTCAGTTATGTTGTACACCCGTTATCATCCAGTCACTGAGGAGAGAGAATTGATCACTTTTCACTCCCGCAAAACTTCCCTCAAATTTCAGGAAGCATGTTCATATTCAACCCAGTTTTTACTCTGTCGTTACAGACAGATTCTGCATAAAGTCTTTAACAACCTTTGTGTCGATCTGTGATTGCACAGTGGAGTATGAATACAATTTGATTTTCTATTAAGAACTGGATTTCTCGAGGCTTCTCATGAACCCTTCACACATATTTTAGGAAAATGATCTTTAAGTAGACGCTGACCTGATTTCTGCTTTTATTGCAAAATGTAGTTTATGGTAATAAGATGACTGGATTACAGGAGATTGCTCGTCATACATCATCCAGGTTATTTTCATTGTCACCCATTCTCTTTCTCCGATATTTCTGACAGATAAAGACAAAATGACCAAGGCTGACATTGTGAATTTTTTAAAGCTGCATGTCATTTTTAAGTTGCATCTTAAGCGCCTCAGAGGCAAAAACAACATTATGTTTTCCTCAGAATGGAAGTGAACACCGCTGAAGAAAAGTATTTCGTCTCAAAACACTACTTATATGTCTCTCTGCCTATCCAACAGGAACTATTTAGTTACTCTAACACTTTCACTTTTAATGACTAAATAATCAATATCAGTTCTATTTTTTATCAGAATTGTTTGTGATGTCCGTTTGAGTTGCATTTATTTTACATCAAACAAACATTTTCATAGCACTATGCTAAAAGACTCATTTAATGCATTTTGATATCATTTATTTCACAACTTACGCAGAGACAGCGCAAAATGATATTCAATCATTCTGAAGAAGGGTCAATTTTCTTTAAAATTTTCGAGCTGTTTTATCTCCTCGCTAAAGTACCGGACGTGTTGATTTTGTCCACTATTTCATATTTTTATAATGTCACTGAAGATGTCGCTGTACCAATCACAATTCGCAATAGACTGCAGTTTGAGTGAATACGATATTCCAAGTGTAAGAAATATCCAAATTCAAAAAAGTGAGGTGGATTGTTTCCTACAGATGCCTTTAATCATGTTAAAAGTGCCCTGTCAATTATTGTCATTGATACGCTCTCTCCTATATTGTGCCCACACCTTACAATATTCTTACGCAGTACCCGAGTGAATTGTCAAGACATGTGGATATATCTGACTGATGTTTATGATTCAACGAGACGGGATTGATGGTTTCATGTAGACGCTCTCGATCTCAGTGGCTGCAATGGAATCGTCTATTTTTCAATGGATTCATTAAGATCAGGTTGTCTGAAGACTCTGACCTAGGGTGTGCCGTGAAACTGAACGAGGCGGTCTTCATTCAATAAGTAATTGGGAAAACTGAAAACAATACGCACAGCAAAAGGTGCTCTGATAAGTCGAACAAATGTGAATGGAGAAATGAATCATGTTTCATTTTCTCAGAAACAAGGATGCTTTCTGATGGAGAAAGACGTTAAAGTGACACATTGTTGGTTAAACCATTTCTCGACAGAATTCATTTTGTAGACCTCTATCAAACATATGTTCGAATTAATACACACGGAGATTTTGCCATATTTTTCAATTATGCTCTGAACTTGCTCAGTGTCACTGCATAAATGTAAGTCTTTAGAAAGCAACCAAAATACTTCAAGATACCTCCCATTTCAGTGGCGATCATTTCAGAGTTTGTGAACTTGCGTCTATACTAAACGGTGCATGTTATTTTGGTAAGACCTAAATTCAAGGAATTTGTCAACCAGAGAAAGAGAAGGCTTATGATATTGAGAATAATAAAATGATGAATTTTCTACAGTTCTCCATTTCTGAGGCGCTTTGCTTCCCAGTCTTGGAGCTCCGGAGTGCAGTGCATCTTCAATTCGCCAGTACAACATGTTGGACGGTTAATGAATTAAACAAGGCAATGAGAACCAAAGGAATCCAAATGACACAGGCACTGTAAAACCATGCAAAATCTGCACCTTCAGAAGAGGGAAAAAAATGCTGCCCGTGACCGGTACATTGCTAGTAGTTTTATAAAGTTCATAAGCAAACGAACCTGGCACTTTCTGCACGACGATCACAACCGTGATAGTTATGACAAGAGTGACTGCAGTTTTCTTTGTGCAATTTTTTTGGAATTTCTAGCAGCAGATCACGACAAACCAGTCAAATGTGAAACCAACGATGCACCAAACAGATAATTAGGGAGTGACCATGAACACGTATGTAACGACTCTGCAAGCAGGAGTATGGGACAGCAATGACAAAGGAAATTGTTAACTGAAGATGAGATAGAGTATTGTATTGTTGATCAGGACCAGTATGTCTGTTATTGCAATGGTCAACATATAAACCGTGATACACTTGGAACGACCACATTTCCTTTGTGAGAGAATCCAAATTGTGGCCAAGTTCGCTGTGTGAAGAAAACAATAGTGAATAACCCAACAATGCCTGATTTCTGCAAGTTCGTTATTATTAAAACTTAGTCGGACGGAAATTGGTATTTTCACTCAATAGACGAATATGCAGGAGCAGAGATGACAGGGTTCAACACACAGAGAGTATATTGACTAAACAGGCTGTCTTGTGGGACGGTGGCAGTGCCCGTTCCACTGGACTGAGAAACATTGGGTCATGTCCTGCCTACTTCTGACGTTTCTAAAAATATCTATGAACAAGTTGATAAGAAAAAAAACGATTAAACATATCAACTTAACAGGAATAGCTACTGCTGCAAGTGGAAGGTAATAAATCTTTATCAAGAGCAGAATTGCAGGCTTCTCCAATTGGGGGGGAGTGAATGATGACTGGAGACAGTGCAGTACTCTGAGTAGCCACAGCCGTGGCAATGGAAGGGAATCCATATTTCTACATGCATCCATTCTCCAGGGAGCGAGTCAATTGCATGAATAAGTTATTCAAAAAATAAAGTCAGGGAAGATTTTTTTTGGCTGGAGCAGTGGATTGAAAGAAACAGTCATTTCAAATGTAAACAAAAAGTCTGGTTTCTCACTACCGAAGAAGCAATGGGAATTTTTCTCAGTTGAATTACACTGACAATATTTGTGTCTAACTTCTGGTGTCCTAAATCCATCTGATAGTGCACTATATCACTTTAATCTGTTTTAGGCTGAAACCCTCTGAGCTATCTGAGCTGCTCCTTTCCTGCATCTTGAGAACCTCCCACTGTGGTGGTTGTTCTTGCTCCGAACTCCGAAACGTCCCATGTCCCTCCATTCACTCGGCCAATGCCGGTCTCAGTATTTCAGGAAAGCTGGCGATATTGCTGTTCCAGAACATAGAAAAATACAGCACAGTACAGGCCCTTTGGCCCTCTATGTTGCGCCGATCATAGCCCACATAAACTACACGAGCCCACTATCCTCCATATGCCTATCCAATGCCCGTTTAAATACCCATAAAGAGGGAGAGTCCACCACTGCTACTGGCAGGGCATTCCAGGAACTCACGTCTCGCTGAGTAAAGCATCTACCCCTAACATCTGTCCTATACCTACCACCCCTTAATTTAAAGCTCTGCCCCCTCGTAATAGCTGACTCTATACGTGGAAAAAGGTTCTCATGGTTAACCCTATCTAAACCCCTAATCATCTTGTACACCTCTATCAATTCACCCCTAAACATTCTTTTCTCCAATGAAAACAGCCCCAAGTGCCTCAGCGTTTTCTCATACAATCTTCCTACCATACCAGGCAACATCCTTGTAAAACTCCTCTGCACCCATTCCAGTGCCTCCACATCCTTCCGATAGTATGGCGACCAAAACTGCACACAATACTCCAGATGCGGCCGCACCAGAGTTCTTATACAACTGCTGCATAACCTCAGGACTCAGGAACTCAATTCCTCTAACAATAAAAGCCAGAACGCCATATGCCTTCTTCACTGCACTATTTACTTGGGTGGCAACTTTCAGAGATCTGTGTACATGGACACCAAGATCCCTCTGCTCATCCACACTACCAAGTATCCGACTATTAGCCCAGTACCCCATCTTTTTGTTACTCATACCAAAATGAATCACCTCACACTAACCCACATTGAACTCCATTTGCCACCTTTCCGCCCAGCTCTGCAGCGTATCTATATCCCGCTGTTACCTGACACATCCTTCCTCACTGTCAACAACTCCACCGACTTTCGTATCATCCGCAAACTTGCTCACCCAACCTTCTATCCCCTCCTCCAGGTCATTTATAAAAATGACAAACATCAATGGTCCCAAAACAGATCCTTGCTATGTCGCCTTCGCCTGTGCATCAGGAACACGTTATGCATCTTCTTCAATTGATTTGTGTTTTGCCCATGCTAACTAACTAACAACTGAGTGTTTGAGATACATGGTGACTCGCCACCTCGGATAGTTGCTCAGGGCCTTAAAGTGCACCATCTGTCTTACGGGTAAGTGAATATATTCCGTCATTTTGATTTGCATTTTTTACAGCCAATGTCTCCCCATCTCAGTTATCACTTTGCCAATGCATTGCAGCTTCCCAAACAAAATGCGGAGAATGAAAAGATGGTCCAACTGGCTATGCAATGCTGTAGATTTTTTATTCTGAGATATTTCTGCTTTCAGAATCTGAACCATCCTCCGTGAATCTCAGAGCATTCAACAGAAAAGTTCATGAATGCACGAAGTGAATTATTTGCCAGATCTTCCCACTTTAATGTTGATGTCAGCTACAACCTGTCTGGTCGTATAAGATTCTAGGGAGAAACAAATCGATGGTCCTGGGACTTGACTCACAGAAACATACTACTGAGGAAGGTTTCAGTTGCTGTAGTCATCGCGAAAAGATGTATATTATCTCACATATCAAACACCACTAACCTCTGTTGTCACGAAATTCGTTGATTGCTCAATTTGCTCCCCATCTGTAAGCAATATTTTCTCTCAAATGTAAATTGTATTGCACAAGACGAAATCTGATGATAATATTATAATTTTATGATAGTAAGATGTCGTCTTGTGCGATACAAGACATCTTTGAGATTCAATATTGCTTACTGATGGGGAACAAATCTGCAAGAAAGAAATGTTTGTGACATAATAACACATCTTAAAATATTACTGTGTGAAAAACACTTCTCCAACCGGACAGTGACTCCATCATGGAACATCAGACCATAGTGTCTACAACGGTCACTAAACATATTTCATCCTGTGATCTCCTGTCCACTTCTTCCATGCTCTGAGTCTCCAACCCCGCTAAAGTCTGCTTCTGCCAGCCCAGTTGTCGGGCTCCTCCCAGCTTCTCTTCACAATGGAACATGCAATGCCTAATCATCACCACCACATGAGGGTGGTCTGAAGGCGTACCACATTTCTTTGAACGAAATGCCCCATCCACTACGGCACCTCTGTCCCTGGCCGACCTTGGCCTCACCCTGAAGAGCTGTTCTTTACGTCCCCTTACTTCTGCACATTGGCGAGGTCTGGAAGCCATGTGTTCCGGCATGGTTCCAAGTGCAGCCTTCCTCTTTGTGAGATACATGGGACATTTCTTATTGCGGTCCGACTGTGGTCCCCACCCACAAATCTACCGGTGAGGTTTCAATGACGTTATCAGTCCTGCTTCTCTCTGTCATTGAGAATTGTAAAAGTTTACCTGTTCTGCTTCCAATTTCTACCCTCTCTTATCTCCAGGTTGTCCACCTCTGACCTGGTCGCTTCTCTTCCACGAAAACTCTATTTAACTTTATTACGACACATTACTCACTAATAGCCCGTATGAGCCCACTGACATGCAAAGTTACCTTAACTGTATATCCTCACTCACTGCTCTCTATAAATGCGCTATTCCATTCTCCAATTCCTCTATCTCTGTTGCATCATTTCTGATGATGCCACTTTCGACAAGAAGGCCTTACGGAGTGTGCGTGTTTATATTCAACCTAGAATTCCTCAGCATTGCAGCTGGGATCCGGATCTGACTTTCACTTCAACCTTGTAACATTTCTACTTGCCGTACAGGATCGATAAGGTTCGCCTTGTCCTCACTCACCAGCATCAACATCAAGAGGAGCATTCACCTCCGTTTGCGCCACATTAGCCGGTTGTCACCACTAGTTACTTGTTCCCCTCCCGTCCCTTGTTAGCCTTCTGCAAGAAAGATTGCAGCCGCGGTGCACTGGTCTACTCTGTGAGTGGCATTTTGTCCTTTTTTAAAAAGAGAGCTCGTGAAGGCAGAGGTGACGATGAGACTAGGAAAAGCCTAGTTTAACATTGTCAGGGGAAAGGTCGGTTTTCCCAGTTCAGGTTACTTCTCGTTTGGTTCAGCTGTGGGAGTCACACAATTCTATAGCCTATCTTTACAAACAAGCACCCGTTAAAGTGTCCAAAGGTTTTGGTTCTGAACGTGATTTCTTGAACAGGACAGAGTGAGAGTGAAAGGAGTTAAGCGAACAAACTCTAAACTGCTGCAGAGCTGTTCCAACAAACCTCTGTCTCTCACGTGTTCTGTTCTCCAGTCTCCATCCAGACATGGAATTCAATGATTTTCATCTGTCTTTTGTGTGTCCTTGCACATCATTCCATAAATGGCAGGATCAGTATTGATCACGTCGAAGTTTGAAGCAGGTGCAATGGACCAAATCACCTATTTCTGATGTTGACGTTTGTGTTCGTGTGCATGTATGTGTGTGCATGTGATTGTGTGTGGATGTGTGTGAGTGTATGTGTTTGTGTTTGCGTGTTTGTGGATGTTTGCATGCGCGTATGTGTGTGTGTGTGTGTGGTTGTGACTGGCTGTGGGTGTGTGAGTGCTTGAGTGTATAGTGTTTCCGTTGAGAAGTGCGGATGTGTGTGTATGTGTTTATATGGGAATTCTGCCTGGGTATGTCTGTGTGTGCGTGAGTGTGTATGGTTTTGTGTTTGCGGATGCATCTGTGTGCAGGATATGTATGTGTAAGCCCGAGCATGTAATTGCCTGTGCTGGTGTGTGAGAGGAAGTGCATACGTACGTGTGTGTGTGTGTGTGTGTGTGTGTGTGTTTGTGTGTGTGTGTGTGCGTGTGTGTGTGTTTGTATGTGTGTGTTTTGTTTCTCCCTCTCTGTCCTTTTATTAATCTTGCCAGTTTCAGGCTTAGCGATAGTTCAGGTTTGATGGGTCGATTAGCCTAATCCAACTGCCAGTTTCGATGTTTTCATGAGAATCGCCATGTCAAATACATAGCAATGAACTGAAACAGTTCCAGGAATCCAATGACGAAGAAGAATATTAGCTTTATTTTCTTGTCATGTCCTCAAAGACTGTACAGCACAAAGGGCAAAATGAATTTTCCCAGGTTCCATGGGTATGATCTCCAAAAGCCCCAAAGCAAGGGTCAAGTGAGAAGTGGAGCCCTCCATCCTGCTATCAGGAAGAGAGCAGTAATAAATGGATTGATCGTATGAGCTAAGAATCCGACGTCCCTCACCTAGTCTCTCTCATTCTGTCTTGAACCATCTTCCCATTCTATCACTTTATGTATCTCCTACTCTCTCGTCTCTCACTTACCTTTCTCTTACCTTCTATCTTTCTCTGATCTTCTGTCTCCATCTTTAATTTGTCATTCACTCTGCCTTAGTTCTGTCTGTCACTATTTGACTGTTGGAGAGAGGGAGTTGTACAGATGCTGGATATCAGAATTCAGTGTGCATTGCTGGAAAAGCAAAGTAGGTAAGGCATTATCCGGGGAACAGGGAAATCGACGTTTCGGCACGGAGCCCTCAGGAATGAGACTGTGAGCCTCGAGCGTACGGAGATAAATGGGACGGAGTTGGAGCTGAGGAGCAGGTAGCTGCGAGTGCAATAGTTGGATGGAGTTGGGAGTGAAGTTAATAGATCGGAGATGAAGGTGGTGCGGATGTGTGTGAAGGAAGATTGACATGTGGGATAGGTCACATGGGCTTTGCTGAGTGGACGTTTGGAGCTGGCGTAGGGTGAGGAAAGGAAACAGGTGAGGTCCACGTTGATGCCCTCGGTTTGAAAGGTCCTGAGGCAGAATATAATGTGTTCTTCTTCCAGGCGTTGGGTGGTGAGGGATTGGCGATAGAGGAGGCCCAGGACCTGCACATCCTCGGCAGAGTGGGACGGGGCACTGAAATGTTCCGCCTCAGGGTGGTGGAGTTAATTGTTGCGGGTGTCCCAGAGATGTTCTCTAAAGCACTTTGCGAGATGGCGCCCAGTCTTCCCAATGTAGAGGAGAGTAATCGGCAGTAACTGATACACTCAATGACATGTGGAACTACAGGTAAAATGTTGATGGATGTGGAAAGCTCCTCTGTGTCCTTGGACGGAGATAAGGAGGCTTGTGTGGTATGAGGGTTTGCAATTCCTGCGGTGTCAGGGAAATGTGCCAGGAGTGGAGTTTCGCTTATTAGGAAGCATGGACCTGAAAAGGTAGTCGCGGATAAAACGGACTTTGCCAAATGCAGATAGCGGTAAGGAGGGAAATATATCACTGGTGGTAGGGTCCATTTTTATGTGGCGGAAATGTTGGTGGATGATGCGAGTTATTTCGATATTGGTGGGGTGAATGTGAAGACCTGGGTGGGGGAGTTTCTGTCCTTGTTGAGGTTGGAGGGGTGGGAGTCGAGGGCAGAGGTACTGTAGATGGATGAGATGCTGTGGAGGGCATCTTCAAACACATTGGAGATGAAATATGAGCCATCAAGGAAGGAGGTCATCTGTTGTGCTCTGTGGTGTAACTGGTCCTGCTGGGAGCAGATGCAGCAGAGGTGCAGGAATTGGAAATACCGCGTAGCATTATTGAAGGAGGTAGAGTGGGCTGAGGTGTAATCCAGGAACCTATGTGTGTCGGTGGGTTTGTAAAAACTGTCAATGTTGAGTCCGCACTCGCAGACGGAGACAGAGGGGTCTAGGAAGTGAAACAGATGTCAGAGATGGTCGAGGTGAATTTAAGGTCGGGGTAGAATGTGTTGGTGAAGTTGATGAACGATTCGACTTCCGCACGGTGGCACGAGATGGCGCCAATGCAGTAATCAATGTCACAGGGGAAGAGTTGGGGTGTGTTCCCGGTGTAACTCCGGACGATGGGCTGTTCTACACACCTGACGAAGAGACAGGCGTAGCTGTGGCCCATGCTAATGCAAAGGACTACCCCTTTCGTTTGGGGGAAGTGGGAGGAATGGAAGGAGAAATTGTTCAGTGTGAGGACGAGTTAAGCCAACCGAATGCGTGTGTCAGTGAAAGTGTTCTGTTGGTGGCGTCTGGAGAGAAAGAAATGGAAGGCTTGGAGGCCCTCGTCATGGCGGATAGACGTTTCGTGGGACATCAGTCCATGGTGAAGATGGGGCACTGGAGGCCAAGGAAATGGAAGTCTTGGAGGAGATGGAGGACGTGTGTTATGTCCCTTATGTATGTGGGAATTTCACACACTTTTTGTTTCATTCACTGTATCTCTTTGTCTCTCGCACATTCTCTCTTTCTCTGCTTCTCACACAGTCTGACATGAGCTCAACCTCTGTCTCCCTGTCTCTGTCTGAAACTCTGCAAATTTTACTCTATGTCCCACTCTGTCTCTCTCATTCGGTCCTCTACTCGGTTTATCTCACTCTGTTTTTGTCTGTCTTGGATCGCCAACCATCCGATTTCATTGCAGACTCTTATCACACTGATTTTGAAATTTGATTCCAGATTCATCTTCGCTGGTAGTTTATCCAATAGTTTTTCACAACCGTTTGTAAACCTTCTTGACTCAGACAACTGAACGAAATACCCGACTTAACCTTGTTTACTTGAAGATTAACACGTCCTGTCTGAAGGCTGTTCTTGTACTGTGCTGTTCAGCGCTGGGGTGCTACAATCAGCTACTTTCCACAGGGCCTTACCATTTAGTGAATAAGGCCTGCTAAGATTTGCTTTTCCAAAATGCAGCACCTCACATTTATCTAAATTAAACGCTATCTGCCACCTCTCAACCCATTGGCCCATCTGATCAAGATCCCGTTGTAATATGAGTTAAGCTTCTTTCCTGTCCACTACACGACCAATTTTGTTGTCATCTGCAACTTATTAAATATACCTCTTAAGCTCACATCCAAATCATTTGCATAAATTATGAAAAGCAGTGGGCCCACCACCGATCGTTGTGTATTCCACTGGTCACAGGCCCTAGTCTGAAAAAGCACCATCCACCACCATCTTATACCTTACAGCCAGATTTGTATCCAAGTGGCGAATACTCCCTGCATTCCATGAGATCTAACCTTGCTCACCAATTATCGATGGGAAACCTTGTCGAACGCCTTACTGAAATCCATATATCTCAAATCTACGGCTCTTCCCTCATCAATCCTCTTTATTACTTCTTCAAAAAACTCAATCAAGCTTGTGAGAGATGATTTCCCACGCATAACGCTATGTTGACGTTTATGCATTTCAAAACATCCAGCACTTCCTCCTCTGCAAGGTGGACGGTTTTAAAGTTGTCACTACCTATTTCCCTGCATTCTATATCTTCCATGTCCTTTTCCACAAGAAAAACTGATGCGAAAAACTCGCTTAGTGTCTCCTCCATTTCCTGCGGCTCAACATAAAGGCCACCTTGTTGAGCTTTTGCTCGACCCTATTCTTTCCTAGTTACCCTTTTGTCCTTAGTGTACTTAAAAAAAAACCCAATGGATTCTCCATAACTTTATCTGCCCTGGACATAAAAGCAGGACAAACGCATTCCGGCCAAAAAAACACGACGCCTTTCCTCTGCTTTCGATCTCTTTCAGCACTTTTCGTAGCAAGTTGGAGTATATGCTATCTGGCCGGCGACTTATCTATCCATTGCTTTTCAAAGTTTCAAGCACATCCTTCATATCATCAAACTATTCAAGCATATCAACCAGTTTCTCGCTGTCCTTACATGCAACGAGTGCCTCTCGGTAGTGAATACTGAAGCAAATAATTCATAAAAAATCTCTCCTACCTCCTCCAACTCCAGGCACAAGTTCCATCAGTTATCCCTGATCGGACCGACAACCACTCTGGCTATCCTTTTGTTCCTCACATAGTGTAGAGCACCTTAGGTTTTTCCTTAATCCGACTCATCAAGTTTGTTTCATGAAACATTTCCTGAGTCTATTCTTCAGTTCTTTCCTCGATAGCTTTTGACCTTCTAGAGCTTTCTGTTCCATTCTTGCTAAAACTTAAGCAAGCTTACATCTTCCTCTTTACTAGATGTTTCATATCTCTTGTCATCAATGGTGTCTTCATCCCACCAACCTTTCCATCTCTCAGTTGGACAACCAATTTAGCACTCGCAGCAAGTGCTCTCTAAACAAATTCCATCTCTGAGTGCACCTCGTTGAGAATATTTACTCCGAAATTATGTCCACAGTTCCTGCCCATTAGCATTGCAATTCCCCCTCCTCCAATGAAATACTTTCTCAGACCAACTCCTCTATCGGTCTCCACAGCTACAGTAAAGTTCAGGGAATTGTGATGATGATCACTGAAATGCTCCCCTACCGATCGATCTGACACATGACCTGGTTCTTTGCCAAGCACCAAATCCCATACTGCCTCCCCTCAAGTCGATCTATCTACACACTGTGCCAGGAATGTTTCCTGGACACACGTGACCAAATTCGTTCATTCCAATCTATTTGCAGTAACAAAGATACAATCAATAATAGAGAAGTTGAAGTCACTCATAACAACAACCGTGTTACTTCTACGTCATTAAAAATTCTGCCTTACAATCTGCTCCTCCATGTCTCTGTTATTATTGGAAGGTTTACAGAAAGCTTCCAATAAAAGTGACTGCCACTTTCCTGTTTTTGAATTCCTCTTTTACTGACTCAATGGACAAAACGTGATCAACAAACAGGAAGGCTATTTTCTGCATCTGTGATATTCTCAATGATCAGCATTGCATTTCCCCACCTCATTTACCCCCTCTATATTCCTTTTGAAAAATCAACCCAGAACATTGAAAAACCATTCCCAACAATGGTATCTCAGTCTAGGTAATGGCCAGAAACCGTAGGTTACAGTAATAATCCGTGCTTTAATTTCATCACTTCGTTCTGACTCTCCTCGTGTTACAATAAACGCACTACAATCCATCACACTGACTGTCACATTGCCCTAACAATTGTCTATACTTCGGCACAGACTCTCCCAACGCTGTTCTGCAGAATCCAGAGTTACCCTATCATCTGATCCGTTGATCCGTTTCACAACCCCGGCAAACGAATCTAAACCCTTCTGAAGAGTTCTTGCAAATCTCCTGCCAAGGATATTGGTGCCCTTCCAGTTCAGGTGCAACCACTCCTCGTTTTACAAGCGTACACTTCCCCAGATGTTCACACAATGATTCATTTTTCCAAAACCCTCGCTCTCACATCAGCTTTGCAGCCACGTGCTCAGCTACACTTGTTTTCTGTTCCTAACCTCCCTAGCCCATAGCACCAGTAGCAGACCTGAGTTTCGAATTCTACTCGTCCTAACTTTTCGCTTCCAACCTAACACTCTACATTGACTTTCCTGATCCTCATCACTTTTTTTGAACTAGATGTGGGCGCACGTTTCGCAGGAGAAGTCAGCAGGAACAACAGTGGTGACCCTTACCTCACATAGTATGCAACAAGAGCAAACAACTGCACTCAGCCACATCTCCTCTGCTGTAAGATGCGAAAAGAGATAAATAAAATGCTACCTTATCTCAACACAATTCCTCATTGCATCTTCATTTATTAATTAGGAAAGGCCGACGTGTGGGCGACACCACACGTGCAAGAGTGTGGATTTAACTGCTGCCCGAATACATTAATTCACTTTCCCAGTAGTCGCCATGTTCGCTTCCACACCTCTTCATCCTTTGCTCCGACGATTCACGAGGTAATTATTTTACATTCTATCTTACTTTCCTGACTCTGCTTGGCTGGTGCATTCTCAATTTCTGTTCCTAAAACATTCTGAACTAATCTATTCCCCTTTGCCAGGACATAAACCCTATCCCTCTAAACACATTCTATTCATATATTCAGCCAGTTATATTTTAAATGTTATAATCGGACCAGTTTCAACCAGTTCTTCCGGCAGCTCATTACAGGCACGCACCACCTTTTTGTATGAAAAATCTTCCCGTCTGTCCCTTTTAAATCTTTCCACTCTCATCGCAAACTTTTGCCCTCGAGGTCTTGACGCCACAACTCAGCGGAAAGACCTTGCCTACTTCTCCTGTGTCTGCGTGGGTGTCCTCCAGATTCTCTGGTTTCCTCTCACATTCTAAAGAGGTGGAGGTTTGGTCAATTGTCGATGGTAAATTGTCCATAGTTTTCAGGGCTGTGCAGATTAGTCGCATTAGTCAGGGGTAGTTACTGGATATTAGGGTTGGGGAATGGGTTTGACTGGGTCATGCTTCAGAGGGTCGGTAGGAACTTCTTGGTCTGATATTTCTTTTCTGCTGGGATTCAAATACTCCATTTTCTTATGTCCATCTTTTGTAAGTTGACAACTCAAAATCTGTCTCTTCAGAAAAAAAACATCGCAGCCTATTCAGCCTCTCTGTACAGAACAAACGCTCTCAACCTTGGAAATGAAAAATGTCACGTGTTCCCGCGTTCTGCACCAGTTGCCATTTCTCTACCGCCACCTCCACACCATTGACTGATCTGCAAATTTCTCTCTCTAACCTTGTATTCCTACGTCGCCTGCACGTTTGGCGATAGAACATTCATGTCCTTCCAATAACTCAGCAATAAAGAGCATTCCGACATCTACAAGCTATCCTGTATCCTGGGCAGTGGTGATCTTCTGGTAAACCTCAACGAGTTGTCTGCTAATCTTTATACAATGGATATGATCTGCATTCATTTTCCTCACTGTTTACTCTGAAGTGGCACCAGTCGCCATCCTGTCCAAACCAATTTCTCAAGGTGCTTGGAATGCGTCCACTCATCGTGAATCAAACGTTTTCGCACTTCCTGTTTTGCTGCAAGCCATGATAATGGCAAATGTTATATCAGCCTCTATTGCAGGAGGGCTGGCATTCAGGCGGAGTGATGACTCATTCACGTTGTGCAAGGGAGACCACACCTGGAGAATGATCTGTACTCTCAAATACGAACTCATCACCATCGACTCACAGCACATCGAGACTGTTCCGTGGCTTAAATAAATTATGACCGATTGGAATTCCAAAATTGTAAATTATGCTCAAATCCAGTGGGAATATAAGGAATGTGATCAATCCCTCATGCATTGACAGTCTGTCACCCAATCAGGTCTCCAAATAGAGAAAAAAAACAGAGCTTCTGTACAACTGACCTCGGCACAGTCCCAGGATTAGGTTCAGACTGTGCTTCCACGATTGACTAATTATCTGAGTTGATCGTAGTACTGAGAACTGTTAAGCAGGAACACTAAATAACATTGATCCTACCACTGTGAGAGTCCAATTGCACTTATGGTATCTATATGACCGGCCCAATGCAAAAGTACTGGCAACAGTGTACGTTGTGTCATTATGACCAGCATGCTGCTTGTCCTGAAGACATTTAGGAATGAAGTCTGATTCGACCGACTGATTTTTTTTCACTTTCAACAGAAGACAGTGGGAGGAGGCTTGACTGAGATGTAAAAATTTTGAGAGGAGTAGACAGGATAGACAAAAATCCAAGGATTACTTTTGATGCAAGGATCAATGACTGGCGGCATTGATTTACAGGAAAGGGTGGGGATTGAGCGGCTGTACAGTTTTCTTTTTAGACAGAGCATGTTGGGAATCTGCAACTCTTTGACTTTGAGGATGGTTGTGAGATAAAAAAAATGATGATTGTATAATCCAAAACAGACAGGCAGGAAGCTGGAAAAACACATCAAGCCAGGCAGTATGGAAGGATATTCTTGCCAGAAATCTACATAAAATTGAAGTGTTTTGCCAACACTATGTAGAATGTTCTCGTGGTCCATGTCATTAGCGTCCTCAATGTTGTGCGGTTTCACAAGGATGATCCCAGGACTTCGGAGGTTATATTCTGAGGAAAGATGAAACAAACTATGCCTGTATTCTGCATAATTTAGGTCAGTTTTGTTTTGAAGATTTGTATCCCAGTAATGTTTGAGCTTGTAATTTTGTTCGCCGAGCTGATGCGTTATCCAGCAGACGTTTTGTCACCTCACTAGGTATTATCATTAGTGCACCTCGGGTGAGTGTCGATGTTCTGTCAAGTCTGGTATTTACGTGCCGCTTGACACGACCAGTAAGCTCTTATTTGCAGGCACATACACACTGAACGACACAAATGCAACTGTGACAATTTAACCATCCGAGCACAGGCAATATAGTGACACGCAAGAGAGTTCCATGAAGCCTGGTACACAAACGGGAACTCAAACACTCAACGTATTAAAATAGATTACGTAGACAAATCTTTCAGATGCAGATCCCAAAGTACCAGAAAACAGACACACATAATTATCAAGCAGGAAAAATGCATGACGATGTGACAAAACGTCAGCAGAGAAACACATAAACAAATAAATTAATGATCTCAGAATTTAGAAGGTTTAGGGGTGACATAACGGAAGACTTATCGGTAGTAATAGGGAGAGATACGATCGATAAACTGAAAGAATTTCCTTAGATTGAAACTGAAGTCAACGATGAGCTGTGACAATATCTTGGAATTCTCTCTTCAGGAACATTATCGGTTTACGTGCAGCAAGTGAATTACTTTTGTTCAAGAAGGTGGTTCGCCACCAACTTTTGAAGGGCAACTAGGGACAATCAAAACCTATTGGTTTCAGCCAGTGATGTCCACATCAAATTCTAAGAAATAAGGCCATTTTAAAACTTAAGAAATTCAGGACAGATGATAGAAAGAACTTCCACACATAAACAATATTTTAGGTTCAAACTCCCTTACTCAAATGGCATTCAATTGTTGCATTTAAATTGGTGATAGACTTATTCTGGTTTTGGAAGGACATCGATGATGTGGGTCCAAGCCAAACATGTAGAGGAAACCCACAGATGACACATGTTCTTATAAAGTAACTGAACAGGGTCGAGGGATTGAATAGCCTCCTCTGTTCAAATGAAGATTTGATTTTGTTCTTCATTCATTCAATCTTTACTAGGGCCAGTATCTATGTTCAGTTTCTGATGTAAATTTCTGCCAAACACATCTAATCTTTCATTCCAGTTGTCCACTTCAGTTATAATTCCACATCTTAATAGATATCAACGTGGAGAAGTCAGCGCTGTGTCAATGGTTAATACAACCAGCATAATCCTTGAGCATAAAAAAAAGAGGGTCTGTGTTTTCATATTTTTGTTCCCCCCCTCCCCCCACACCCCACACACACATGCAGAAGCAAAGTGGTGATGCGGAAGATGCTGCTTAGAGTTCTGATATTAATGGAAGCCGCTACAGTTAATACGTTCAGCTGTTCGTGTTACCGACAGAGATTTGTACATCTCCCCATTGGCAAACAGTGGAACGACCGTTTGGAGCATTAGTCACTCTTGTCGTTCAGTGTCCGCTGGTGTACAAGTGTGTGCTTCTTCCATCCGCCCAGCTGAACATTATTTTATGTAATGTGGTTAGATATCGTTCGTTGGGAGATTCGGATAAACGGGTTTTGGATGAGAGAGTGGGAACAGGAGATTCAGCTTAGATTATCAGACATGGCTATGTTGAAATCTGAAATAGTCTAGAAGATTTAATTGACCGTATCTTGCCAGAGGTTTCTTTACTGTTAAATTTCTGGTAAAATGTCTGGTATGGGTGAGGTGATTGGTCTTCATCAACCGTGAAAATATTGTTTCAAACCCAAGTCAGTGCAATGTCTGGCCTCGTTTTCCAATGACTGGCAATGTGAGTAGGTTTTGTCCATTAGTCAGGGGTAAATGTAGAGTAATTGGGTCGGAGAATATGCCTGCGTGGGTTAGGCTTCGTCGGGTCATGTAGACTTTACAGGATGCAGGGCCTGGTTCCGCAGTGGAGGGATTCTATGATGCTAATTATTCCTCACATCACACTGAGAACACGCAGAGCTTCCATCAAAATCCTTCATCTCCGCTTACTTCCCCAATGCAATTTGTTCCTACTTCTGCACAGGCCGAAAAAAAGTTCTGCATCTTTCCGGTCCATGTGGATGGCACACCGACCATCAAAAAAATGCTGTCTACATTGTATTGATCAATGACACTGCCTCTCTCTTTATTGGGCAGGGAGGATGGCCGATTAAAAATGGGAACTGACCGGATATGCTTATTATTTCAGTTTGTTTTATTCTGACCAGACCTCAAGTGATGTGTTTCACAGATTCAGACGTCTCTAGTGTCAGTGTGAAGAGCACACAGAGGGGACACGTGCCACACATGCTGAGGTATAGTTTGAAACTGGGGAATACGCTGAGAGCAGATGGAAATTATTGTGCTCAATGGCTTCAGCAGCTTCTGAATATCATCTGATGTGAAGAGATTCTATTAAAAATGGAAAAACAGTAATATTGGCATATCAGGAGTCTGGGATAGAGAATCGTATGGACACTCAATCTGATCATCGTGCACAGTACTTCAGCACAGCTCCTGCACTGATATATAAACCTCAGGCATCACTCTTGAAGACAGTGTGCAGAGAAATGTCACAAATGTTAATTGTACATCTGTCTATTGTAAAACATCCTTCAAAGTGAATGGGCTGCAAATGTCGAATGAAAAATATCAATTGTGCAATCACCTGGTGCCCTCTCCCTCCGATCATACTTCATTGCCACTTTTATCCCATAATCCACATCTTCAGCAATGAGGACACATAACAATGAAAACTATAGCACAGGATCAGGCTGGTCGGGCCCTCTAAGCCTGCACTGAACCTGATCCTTTATCTAAACCTGTCGCCGAGTTTCGTTGGATCTGAATTCCTCGGCTCTCTTCCCATTCATGAATCTGTCTGGAAACATCTTAAGTAATGTTTTCGTGTCCGCTTCTACTACCTCCACTCTGGATAAACAACTTTCCACATATATTTCCGTTACACAGTTCCCCATCACCTTGAAATCATGACGTCTCTAAATAAGGACCCACTCTGAGCAAAGGCTTCTTGCGATCCACCCTCTGTATATCACTCATGATTGCATATGCCTCGATCAGGTACCGCCTCAAACTTTGCCTTCTTACTGGAACTAATTCTAATATACTCTCCCATCGTTCATAGCTAGCTCCCTATGTACCAAACAATATCTTGGCGAACCTCCTCTCTATCCACTCCAAAGCATTTTTGAAATGAGGCGATCAGAACTGTACGCAGTATTGCAAATGTAGCCGACCCAAAGTCCTATTCAACTGTAACATGACCTGGCAATGCTTGTGCTGAATATCCCGTCCAGTGAAGGAAACTATTTTGCATGCCTGTTTGGCCACTCTGTCAAAGTGTGTTGCCACCTTCGGAATAAATTGGACCTGAATACCCTTCTCTCCATTAAAGAATTTCCCACATAGCTTTTATTATCCTTTAAAGTACAGTTCACTCCAGAACTAGACATTCCAAAATATAGCATCTCGCATTTATCCAGTGAATTCCATTTGCTATTACTTCTCCCAAACCTCCGATGTATCTATGTTTTAATGCAATCTCTGACAGTCCCCTTCATAATCTGCTGCTCCACCAGTTTTAGTTTCATATGCAAACTTACTAATGAAAAACCATGTACCTTCCTCAAGATCATTTCTGAAAATATTATAGACTTAATTATTATTGTTTACAATTCAGCACGTGGAAATTCCATCTGTGTTAACAGTTATTGGAAGCCTCCCGAGATCTGATTGTGTCACTGATGCAATCGCGGTTTCTCTTAATAAGGACCAACCTCCCAATGTGACCTTTCATTGTTTGAGGGAGAACGCTGTGTCAGATTTTAGGTTGATAGGAACCTGCAGCTTACGACAGGGAATGGATCAGAAGTTGGGATCATCACTTCACAGTGTTCCAACACTGGAAAAAATACTTTCCTATGAGATTAATTATATTTATGAGAATCATAAATGGATGAATTTGGAATCGTGGATCTATTGGTCAGTTCGGATTTTCGAACATTTTTACTATCCTATTCTGGCTATTGTTGGCGTCCCAGGTGAGTATCTCTCGTCAGCATTTAATTCAAGAAAGCAAGCTCCACTGCAAGAATGCTTTTGTCATTTACTGTTCTTGGAAAGTATCTCTGTCAAGCCGTGAAATGTAGTTGCATAGATAACCGTTTTAGTATTCTTCAAATGTACAGTATCATACATTTTTAAAACAGAATAGCAAATATACCAAATTCAACACTCTGTACCTCAATACGCGTTACATTGAATTTAAAATGTTCAACAATGCTCAGGATTTCCCAACTGTTTCAAAGCAGCATGTTGAATAATTGAATTTGGGCACTAAGTTTATAACTTACACCAAAATTCCAATGTATTATTAATGCCTGACCTTTTGCAGGGCAATGGGAAATAGTGTGATAATCTAATTCACGATAATTAATTAATCACCATTAATTGCAAAATCCCTTCATCGAGATATCCTCTCATGCACAGACAGACAACTAGCGTGGAGTGAATATTTGCATTGCAAAATAAAGAATTGTAATCTTTATTGCAAGTTCGATTAATCAGGTTCAAGCGATGAATTCCAAGTCTTCATTGTAGAATAAATTATTCAGAAAAAAAAAATCAAAGCTGCATCTATAATTTGTAAGTCTCCGGTGAATGCAAACTTTTTCAGGACAATTCGTGAAGATTTTCTTCTTACTTTAGTTCGTGGATTCTACTTTGTCGAACTGGATAGAAACTTAGACAGACAAAACCACATCAGCCAGTCCCAATCATTCCAAAAATCACTTCGATCCTACAAAAAAAAACAGCCAGACACCTTGTTCTCTTTTTATATGAATCAATATTATCTGTATTAGCTGTTTAGCATTTATCCTCAACTGTTCAGCAAAGTCAGCATGTAACTAACTAACGAAGCAGGGCAAAGGAAAACCCGATGGTCTGTCATTCGTAGCATTCCCAAGATCTGCAAACAGTTTCCATTATCTTCCAGGCTCGTTATCAACTATACAAATTCCTGCCTCTTCTAATCGTTTTTTTCTAATCACAGATAGCTGTTCAAAGTTCACTTCTCACCTCACACTTAGATCCCTCAAAAAATATAGGAAATTACAGAGGGTCTCTCCAGTGTTCCCTGCTATTTCTGCTCTGAAAAATCTCAGTCACCTGAAATTCGATCTGAAAGCATGTGTCTGTTTGCCGCTCGAATTCTTACTCAAATATTTGGAAAAGAACGAGGCCATTTCCTTCAAACATCAACATGCACCCTTCTCGATACCCACTGACAACATCGTTCTGAACAGGATTGTACATGATCACACTCAGGGTGCAAGTCAAGACTACGAATGTACCAACTCTGCCTCCAGCCATCTCCATCATTGTCTCGATCTCCAATCCTCTGCAACTCATTGCACCATCAAATCTCATCGTTTACTATGGTTAATCCATCCCCTGTTTATCTATTATTTTCCAAGGCAGAGTGCAAATATATAAGCTTACTTCAAAATTCAATTGGTCAGTTACTCTTTAACGCAAATCAAGTTCTCTCCCCCTATGACCCCGTGCTCATGCCTGTCATGGGGTCCCATCCCGATGAGGTCTTGAATTTAAAATTCTCATTATTTCTTTCGACTCCCTCAATTGTCATAAAATCCACCCAACCCTGGGTCCTTCACTTTTGACAAATTGCCGTTAGCTACCCATTTTCAAAACGATATAATTGTTCTTCCCTCTCCCTCCTGACTCTCTGTCAGTGTCTCTCCGTCTCCATTCATTGTGCCATTATTGTCTGATCCTCTCTCATGTACCGTTTCCTTATTGTTCACAGACGCACGTCAGACGATGGTACTCATGTCTGCCATTCAGCTCATTTAGTAAGAGAAGGATATATTGAAATTTTCAACCCTAAATTTCCATTCCCTTTTATTGGCCAAAGAAAGTCTTTGATTTCTACATTTCCATATCAAGGATTGAACATTGGTCAGGATTATCTCAATTACAATTTTAGGGAGGAGCTCCAGATCTAGACAACTCTCAGTTTGATTCCATGTCGCATTTTCACCTTGCATCTCTGTTCATTATGATCAACGCGCTTCCTCTCTGCACCCAACCTTTCATTAAACAGCATCAATAGCATTCGATCTAAAAATATCTCCTCAAGGTACTCAATACCTAGGCGAAGGTTCCTCATAAAATTGATTGGATAGGGTGGTTTTGTAATATAGCTCATATAGATGAATGAGTTTCGACTTTATTGAATGCTCCAAGATTATGACCTTAAATGACAGGCTAAATGTGGAGAGTTTGTGGGAGAGTCTGGGACCAGAGGGCATAGTCTCACTTGAAGGTGTAGAATGAGTCTGTTTAATCTTCACTGCCGTGGATAGACATCAATTATATTCCAGGCTAAATAGACAGACTTTTAATCAGGATAGGAGTCAGGAGTTATGGGAATAGGCAGGAACTTGATTTTGAGGATGTTTCGATCAACCACAATCTCACTGAATGGTGGAACAGTCTCGACAGACAAAGTGGTCTCATTCTGCTTTAACATGCTATGGTTCGAAGAAGACGGTTTGATCAAAGTGAAGGAGACTAATGCATTTTGGCCACAATGCATCCTTCATAAAGATCCTGTTCTCATTAACACGAGCTTAGGTATTAGAAGCTAAATAGTCACTGTCATGACTTTCCTCCACCGATTCTCCTGACTTTTCCATTAAGTCCTGGTTGCTGCAGGAATTGACGTGAAATACCCAGCTACCCGGTCAAACCAGAATTCTCATTGAAATTAAAAAACTCATTTTATCGAAGACCTTTGCCTTACAATCCTCCGGACATTTCTCACGATCATAATCTGAAGTGGAAATATCACGTTTATCCTGCATGAGAGGAGATAAGGGATTCGTTTGCTCATGGTGACTGATTCGTCTTGGCGCGCCTGTCGAAGTAAAACCTATTGATGTGGAATGACAGTTAACTGTCAAGTTTGGTTATTTTTAAACGAGGAGTTATGAAGCTCATTTGTCAGTACTTTTCCGTGGGCAATGCAACCATGAATGCAGATTGTAAATTAAACATCAGGCGTATTGCTCTTAAACTGGGTAATGCGAATCTGACACGTCAGGGCATTCTATTGACAATAAATTCATTGATGCACATTGTCAGATAGTTGCCAGGCTTATTGCAAAAATTAAATTAGTCCGTGAGAATCTGATGTAGAGGGGCGTTCGGGAAGGAAATACACCCATTGATGCTGGCTCACAATCAACTGCAAAGATTTGTGAAATTGAAACCGACCATCAGGAACCTGGTTGGTCTGACATCTAGACCATAGATTGGCCATCGCTGATTTTGTTGATATGGATCAGGAGCCTGAAAATAGGAACTATTCTGGTCAATTCTCCCATAGGCGCTGAGGCGAGTTAATCACTTTGTAAATCAAATTTCGATTCTCCACATGTGATATTTCCTTCTGAATACCGAGCTGTTATTAACGATATTCCCCATGTCAGCACCTGTTCCTCAGAGTCATTGGAGTAACTTCACTAAAATGTTTATGCAAAAGCACCTCTCTCTCTCAGTTTTCGTAAAAAATAGCCGTCAGGGAATGGTGTGGCAAATGTTCAAATGGCAGCCAAATTTAATAAAACTACGAGGAAATATGATTTATGTTTCCTCAATCCAATCCTCAACGATTTGCGTCTTTACAGAGAGGGTGCATTGTGAACACAGTACTTTAGAATTTCGACATTGAGGAATATCTACATAAGATTGTGACAAATAGTTATAGGTATACACTGATTATTTTAAGCATTGCTTTGGATCTTAGTTCGTAAGTGGTTCACTAAACTATAGAATCCTGAGAGTGCATAAACAGGTCAGTCAACCAACCGTCTGCAGAGCAACCCACCTACCCATCCTATCCTCGCATTTATCACATTTCCTTCCACTAAGCGATCTAATCTGCAGATTTCTTGACAGTGGGAGGAAACCAGTACATTCAGCTGAAACCCTGTGATACAGTGGTATTGTGCAAAGGATTTATCAGATGGTTGTTTGTGAAAGCATTGATTTATCGTGGATTTCAGCTTTATTTTAATTCACCTTTATTTCTTCCACACTGTTTATTGAGAATTTGATGTCCCTCTGGATTTTGGATACAAAGACACATAACGGTGATGTTAGAGGAGATCGTTTGTCTATTAATGTTAAGTGTTCCGAAAACATTTACAATGATTTGGGCGGGTTTGGAAGAATGGAGCTTTTGGTTTCGGCTGGCATTTCACTCCCTGCATCATTGCAGGCGGAGGAGGACGGTATCGAGCTGTACAAGAACATAACAGTTATTGATGAGGTGAACAGACAATGTCCTTTTTCCAGTTATTGTGAGAGCAAACTTATAGGGCATAGATTTAGCGTGAGAGTGGAGAGACTTAAAAGGAACCCAAAGGACAAATGTTTCACGCCGTTGATGGTGCATGTATCGAATGTGGAACAACCAAGTTCTTTTTCCAAGTGATGAAAGTTGAAAAATAGAGCGCATAGGTTTAAAGTGAGAGAGAAAAGATTTACAAAAGAACATAAGGGTCATTTTTGTCACACTTGTCATGGTGTGTGGACAGAATGAGCTTCCAGATGAAGTAGTCGAGACTGGTACAACTACAATATTTAAAATGCATGTGCATGTGTAGGTAAATGCAAAGGATTTAGAGGGATAGTGTTCAAATGCTGGCAATTGGGGCTAGATTCAATTGTGATTTGGCTTGGCACAGCCGATTTGGACTGATGGGCATGATTCGGAGATGCGCACCTCAATAACTATAATGCCTCGAAACGTGACCGCTTTCAGATCCAATGTCTGTTTTTCATTCAGCGAAAAAAACACACTTTATTTCGTGGACAGGTGGTCATATTTTGTTCTGACAAAAAAGTGCTAATATAAGATCAATTACAATTTATGCACACTTCTCTAAACTGTGCTGTTGAGTCATGACATTTCAGGGTCTCACAGTAAACCAGGTAGTTCACTTTCCCTCACCTTTACTTTGCAAAGCAGAATTTGATCGCCTGATTGTGAATTAATTGCAGACCCCAAAAGACGTCAAATTTCAGAATCTCAAACCAGTGACGAGAATACTACACGACCGGATGCACTTTTAACAACGCTTATTTAAACTGCAATCATCAGGACTAAGAATGTGTACAAATTGGAAGACAACTACTATCTATTTCGAGGGATAAGTCATGAATCTATATTTATTTCATAAAAGGAAACAGCTGTCGTCTAGACATTTTACTGCCTACCTTTCGATCAATAATATCATTTCTTGGTGTCTTCTTTGACCGAGTTCACCATAATATTTGAAGGCTTAAAGAAATGCTTCAAGAGCACAGAAAGGTAACTGAATACTCAGTGAATTGTGGGTTTCTGGGAACTTTGATAAAATGATGGAGTTTTGAGAACACACCAAAGGATAATTGTAGAGGGCATATTGATGACAGACTCAGTTACTTCTTGTTTTCTGAATAAGGCAAGGGACAGGTAGTGAGGATGGTAGAAAGTAGAATTTACGCTACTACATGGAAGCATACCATTCGTCCCATCGAAGCGACGCCACTCTCCATGCAGTGTTCCAAACAAAACCAATTCCTACCCCTCTAACCCTAAATTGCCCACGGCCAATCCATTTATGCTGCACATCTTTGGACGGTGTTAGGGAAATCATGTAGACACCTATAACCTCCCAGAAGACTGTTGCCCGAGACCAAAATCTAATCGGGATCCCTGGTGCTTGGTGTCAGCAATGGCAATCAGTGATCCACTGTACCACGCTTCATCTACTTGCTGGGCCAATATTTCTGCTCATTGCAATATAAGGTGAATGATCAGCTTTACATTCAAATTTCCGCTAAATTAATCACGTGTCTCTCATCCTCACAGCTAATATCATGGCTTTCATCATCCTTTCTCGCAGAGCATGTGGTCTCTCTGGATCTGTCAGTCGTTACCTGGAGGCAATGGTAGTGGCAGATGTACTAGTCATTGTCCTCGATGTGATATTGAGATTCATGCCAATTGTTTATAGGGAGCAGTTTTACTTCCTGTATTCCATCCCGGTGTGTAATATCCACGCCATCCTGCTTTACGCAGCCACTGACTGTTCTGTCTGGTTCACCGTCACTTTCACCTTTGATCGATTTGCGGCCATTTGTTGCCAGAAACTGAATCGTAAATATTGCAGTGAGAAAACGGCATCTTTGGTTTTGGGAATAGTGACTGCGCTGAGCTGCTTAAAGAACATTGTCTGGTACTTCATGTATGAAAGCACGTATACTCTTCAGAAGGCTCGTTGGTTTTGTTATACGGAAGCTACCACTGCCATGACATTGCTCTGGACAATAATCGATTTTCTGCATTACATTCTGACCCCATGTGTCCCGTTTGTCTTGATTCTGCTTCTGAATGCTTTAACCGTAAGACACATTTTAATTGCAAGTGGAGCTCGCAGGCGACTCCAGGCCCACAGAAGGGAGGCGAGTCACACCGATCAAGAAATGGAGAATCGAAGAAAATCTGTCATTTTACTATTTGCAATCTCGGCTAATTTTATATTGTTATGGTCAACTTTAATTGTGTATTCTCTGTGGAATCGAATGTATTTATTCAGCGATGTAACATTTTGGATATCTGACCTTGTGCATGAAATGGGTTTCATGCTGCAGCTCTTGAGTTGCTGCACTAACACTCTTATTTATGCTGTGTCACAATCTTTGTTCCGAAATCAGTTGAAACATATGCTGAAATATCCCTTCACTCTTGTCATAAAATATGTTCGATAATGATATGAGTGAGAAAAGGCAGAAATAAATTGCACTGAGTCTCACTTGATCTTGATGAATGAACACATCTCCTACGTAAAACAGATCTGGATTTTTCAAAGACGGAATTCAGTCATCTCCCCACGACACTCAATTGCACTTCTATGCTGTCCAGAAAATCATGAGATTGTCATTGCTCTGACCTTATACTGACTCGATACTGTTTATGTTTAGGCTGCACATGTTGTTAAGTTTTCCAAACAATTCTACAACGTGTAACTCACCTCCCTGCGGCCTGATTTCTGGCTCAATTCAAGGTATTAGACTCGCATGGATGAGAGCATCTTCAGTAACAACATGGAAGTTCGAAACCAATAGCTTGAAGCATCTGTTGGGGGCAGAAATGTCAAAGAGGAGTCATAAGCCTCATGTTCCTTCGTTCCTTCACTGCTCTATTAGACATGTGCGAGAGGCCAGAGACTGCTGCAAAACTGGCGTTTGAGGGGTGCATTTTGCCTCTTACTGAAAGCTCGCGTCACAAAGTCAAAAATACTCTGAGTTCCCCATTGAAATGCAACATTTTATTTCCATCCACGCTACAGTAATTGTATGTAGCATTGATATCATCGGCTTTCATATTCCCCTAATGGAGACACCCAATCCAATATACATCAACAAATGATGGACGTCTCTATGGACAGACCCAGGTGCAACCATATCTATTGATGCCTGCCAGACAACTCCATCATCTGTGTTTGGGGCTTACAATGCATCTGACGCCTTTGGTTCTCCCCTGCTGCATTGGATTATTTACCAAAAAAAAGTAAATTACTGTTTTTTGACGACAAACACTTCCAAAGTCTGTGATAACTTGGGAATGACCGAATCGAGAGGATATCAATTTTTCAAAATGTTATAATTTTTTTTCAAAACAACACTAATATAATGTTACTGTGACACAGCTGTCAAATTGAGAAGAACCCGTCTCTCTCTTCAGGCTAAGAGATCAAACAACAATCACTCTCACTTGCAACAGCAGTTTATGATCACTGCTATTTCGTATCATTGAGTCATGGAATCCCTACAGCGTGGAAACTGGCCAGTCACCCCAACAAGTCCACACCCACATATCCAAGAGTGTCCCGCCCAGATATATTCTGCTACCCTATTCTCCTAAAATTACTCCTGATTACTGCACCTAACCTACACATCCCTGACAGCTGTGGACAAGTTCACATGGCGCATTCACCTCACCGGCACATCTTTAGATTGTTATAGAGTCTATGAAATAATGCAATGCCCTATGTTTTTCTTTAAAGATTCGAAACTGTTTTCTCATAACATGTGCGAGAATGAATTGAGATAAATTATCTCCACGTTTAGATTATGGATTCCTGGATATGTAATAAGACCATATCTAGCCCTTATATTGTTATCACAACCTGCCTCTGAAGATTTACCCCGTCCTGTCGTGTGTTGTTAGCTATTTACCAATTCGATGTGCACCATTTGTCAGATTTCTGTTCAAGTGTTTGCATTGGTAACTTCAGAATCCAAATTATCAACTTCGTGATAGGTGGTGAATGACAAGCTACCTGAATACATTGCCTATTTCTTTTCAGGAATTAAGTGCAACTTATTAAACTATTAGCTGAAAACTGCGTTGCTGGAAAAGTGCAGCAGATCAGGCAGCATTCAAGGAGCAGGAGAATCGACGTTTCAGGCATAAGCCCTTCTTCAGGCATTTCTGAAGAAGGGCTTAGGCCCGGAACGTCGATTATCCTGCTCCTTGGATGCTGCCTGCCCTGCTGTGCTTTTCCAGTAACACATTTTTCTGCTCTGATCTCCAGCATCTGCAGTCCTCACTTTCTCCGTATTAAAATATTACATGACTGTGACTGCACACAATGAAATAGAAGTTCACATACAAATGAACTAGATGTTCACATACAAATAATTTATATAAATGAAGAAAAGTAGTGGGCCCAGTACGGATACTTATGGCTCACCACTGGCCACAGTCTTTCACTCCGAAAACGAACCCTCCACCATCTGTCTTCTACCTTCGAGGTAGTTCTGTGTCGGAATGGATAATTCTCCCTTTATTCCATGAGATCTAACCTTGCTAACCAGTCTCCCATAGGGAACATTATCGAATGCCTTGTTGAATTCCAGAGATCACATCCAACTCTTTGCCCTCATCAAGCCTCATAATTACTTCTTCCAAAATCGCCATCAAGCACATCACTCATATTTTCCCTAGGAGAAAGCCATGTTTACTATCCCAAACCAATCCTTGCCTTACCATATGTGTTCATCCTGTCCCCCAGGACCCCCTCCATCAACTTAAGCACCAGTGTTGTCAGGCTCACGGGTCTATAATTCCCTGGCTTGTCCTTAACACTTTTAATAAGAATATGGTGCCATGTTAGCCAACCTCCAGCCATCTGGCACCTCAGCAATGAATATCGATGATACAAATATCTCAGCAAGGGGCCCAGTGATCACTTCTCTAGCTTCCCACAGATTTCTAGTGTTCACCTCATCAGATCCAGGGGTTTAACCAACTATATGCATTTCAAGACACCCAGCGCCCCGTACTCTGTAAGATGGCCATTTTTCAAGATCTCACCGTCTATTTCCCCCACTCTCTGTCTTCATGTCCTTCTCCGCAGTAAACACTTCTGCAAAATATCGTTCAGTATCCTGTGGCTCCACAATAAAGCTGCCTTGCTGATCCTTGTGGGGCCAAGTTCCCACCATATCTGCCGTTTTGTCCATAACGCATTTACAAAAACAGCTTTTGGATTCTCCTCAACTATAAGTACAAAAGATATCTCATGTTCCCTTTTGCCGTCCTGATTTCCCACTTAAGTATTCCCCCACTGCCTTTATACTCTAAGGATTTACTCGAGCTCTCCAGTCTACAGCTGATACATGCTTCCTTCTTTTTCTGAACCATACGCTCACTTTCTCTGGTCATCCAGCTTTCCCGACACCGACTGGACTATTCTTTTCCCTTAACAGAAACATACTGTATCTGGATTGTCGTTACCTCATCTCTGAAAGCTTCCCATTTTCCAGACATTCATTTACCTGTGAACATCTGGCCCAATCAGCTTTTGAAAGTACTTCCCGAATGCCGGTAAAATTAGCCCTCCTTCATTTCAGAACTTCAAATGTTCGACCTGGTCTTTCCTTTTCCATCACTATGTTAAAACTAACAGGATCATGGTCGCTGAACCTGAAGTGCTCCCCTTGATTTCTCAAGAGTAGGTGCATCCAAATGAAAACTCAGAAAATTCTCTTGTACACTCTTGACAAATCCATCACAATCTAAACTCCTAAAACTATGGCAGTGCCAGTATATTATTGGAAAGTTGAGAATCCCAGCCATAACCCCCCTGTTATTCTCACAGATAGCTTAAATCTCATTAAACGCTTGTTTCTCAATTTCCCCTGACTATTATGGCGTCTATAAAACAATCCAAATGAGCTGACCATCCCTTTCTTATTTCTCAGTTCCACCCAAATAACTTCACTGGTTGTAATTCCGGGAATATCTTGCCTGAGTAGAGCTGTAATGCTACCCCTTATCAAAACAAAACCGTGCCCTCCTCCCTTGATTCGCTTTCTATCCTTCCTGTAACATGTGTATTCTACAGCATTACGTTGCCAGTCCTGAACATCCTTGAGCCATGTTTCTATAATTGCGATGATATCCGAGTCCCAAGTTCGTAACCATGCTCTGAGTTCATCTGCCTTCCTTGATAGGCCGCTTGCAATAACAGAAATGCAGTTTAATTCATCAATCCTACGTTGTTCTCTGCTTTGTTCCTGCCTGTCATGACTTTCTGACTCGCTTCATTTCTGCACGTTCCCAGTCTCAGAGTGATAACTTTCCTCAAACTGTCCCTGGGGTCCACCCCGCCCGTTAATAGTTTGAATCCTCCTGAAATGCTGTAGAAATCTCCTTGTCAGTATTTTAAGAGACCATGCAATGCATCCTTCTTGGTCCTGGTCACCTCTACCCCAGAAGAGATACCAATGATGCAAAAAATTAAATCCTTCGCCCATGCACCAGTTTCTCAGCCACGCATTAGTATGCTCTACTCTAGTATTCCTATGCTCTCTAGCTCATCGCGCTGGAAGTAATCCAGACATATTTGGCGTAGAGGACTTCACTATTAATTTCCGGGCTATTTCTCAATATTCTGCCTTCAGATTCTCATTCTTTTCCCTTCCTAAGCCGTTGGTAACAATGTGTACAGTGACGTTCTGCTGGTCCCTCTCTCCTTTGAGAACACTTTGCAAGCTGTCAGTGACACCCTTGATCCAGGCACCAGGGGGGCAACACACCATTCTGCTTTTTCGCTGCTAGCTGAAGAAAGATCTGCCTGTGCTCGTGACTGGTGAGTCCCCTAACACGATCGATCACTTGGAAATCGACGAACCCATCATTGCATTATAGACTGCCTTGAAACCAGAAATCTGGCTGTTTGTGCTACATTCTCAAGAAAGTGCATCACTCCCTATATTTTCCAAGACAACATACTTGTTTGCAATTGGGAAAATTTCCACCTACCTTTGTTGGAATTAACTCATCTTACTGACTGTATCTTTGGCTTTTCTCTCTTCCTGTAATTGTCGTCCATCAGACCTCTGAGCTCTTGTACTTTCTTCATTGCCTTGTAACTGTCCATTCTTTAAAACAGGATTTGCAACCAATGAATTGTATTGTAGATAAAATCCTCAACAATCCGTAGACTGTCTCGAAACTCCCAAATCCGACAAGAAGTGTTTTTCACTTTACCAAAGACCATGTTGCTCCTTTCAATTTACAGACATAGAAAACAGAACAGTCTTATTGCTCCCCAAAGCACTGTGCTAGGCTGACTTCATACTCATGTCTTATACTTCTCAAATTTAATCAAGAGGCTAATGCCAATAAAACCATATAATCAAGAAAGAACCCGCTATACTCACCATTATATATTTGTAGCAAGGTATACTGAAAAATATTCACATACCTATTAACGTGCTGTGACCGCTCCCAAATAGGTCCATCAACATCACTCGTGAATTTCGCTGCTTGCTAACTTTCATTGACTCAATCCAATGTCCAGCAATACATGAATTCAAACAGAAAAGGCAGTAACTGTGCAGATTTACTGCTGTGACAGTTAGAAGTGTCGGTTTCTTTCTCTCTCTCCCTTGCCGACCATGTGCTCGCTGCCTTTGTCTGTCTTTCCCCATTTGAAAAATGCATTTGTTTTGAATTTTGTTGTCCTCCAAGGTTCCAAAACAATTACAACAGCAGATAAAACGTTAATTGCTGATCGTGGAATTCGAGAAAGTCACCTCCAGCACAGAAAATACCTCAAAAAAGTCCAGCTGTTACATTTAAAGCCTTTTTCTCTGTCGTACATATTGGATTGCCCATAATGCTCGCAAGATGTAGTTGGAATTTAATGTGAAGTTCCACCTTACAGTAAATCTTATTTTTTCCTACTTCAAATACTATTTATTACTGATTACATTTTCATCATAAAGAAAACATCTATTCGTATTTCACTGTGAAAAGTGAAATTCAAGCACTTTCCAACTTGTCAAGCTATGAATGGAACTTATTTAGATTTCATAAACAAAGAGAGGGCAACGATATGTTATGCTGTACTTTATAATTTATCATTGTCATGATCCATTGAATCTTTGGATATAAGAATTTGTCCGAAATTTCTACGAATACATTTAAGATTCAATTGTTAATCTTTTCCTAGTCATCGGTTCTCCTCCTCCCTTCCTGTGCCAATCTTCTTTTTTTCAGAATTCGGAATTCTACCATTCATTATTTTATCTTTTCTCGCAATGCATTTCCGAAAAGAATGCAAAGACCTTTTTCACACTAATTTAATTTTTGCTTTTCTGATTCTGCAATTACTTTTATAATTCTAAATATCGTAGAAATGTACTTTTCCTACTACTTTGTTTTACGAAATATCAAACGTGGGACGGTGGTTAAAATGGGCCTCATTAACAGAGAGCTCATCAACTTCCCTGATGTTTCATTCTGGGGATAATCTCAATCAGTATACCTAGCTGAAGACAACAAGTTCAGCTGTGACCATCTGCTGTCCATAACTGTCAGACGTCAGACCCTTTTAGCTAACTTGTGTTAGCTTAAAAATCCAAATCGGTCATCTTGTCTATTTTAGTCCCGGTTTGTTACAACAGCACCTCATCCACAGCTCCATTACGCAATTGTCCTTGAACTGTACAGAATATCCTGGCAGAAGCGAGGTAATATTGATTGATGAGAAGCTTTTGCTCACCACTAACAAGGGAAAGCGATGGATATCAATGAACGATAATGATCTCAAGTTCCTTTCAAACAGCACACTCTTTTTAATGTGGAAGGCAATAACCACTCTCTCCCGACGACTGAATGCAATTCCTGGAACAGGATCGCTGACAGCATCCGTTTCAATATAGATGGGCACCTGTCAAGGAGTTTCAAATTCACACTTTCAAAGACAGGGAGCTTCTCTCTGTGTGCAAACATATCCGTGATTGACAATATATTCACAAACATTCACTTCCGCCTGGACAGATGCTGAGGCGCAGCAGTGTGTACCACCGACCAAGAATGTGGGATTTTGGAAGTAAGGAAAGATCGGAGAAATTGGCTTTTTTCTCCTCGGAAGAGAGAAGTGGTGACTTATTCAGTTTTTCAAAAATATGGACCGCAGAGAGACCCATGGATTCATCAAATCACAGACTGCCTTAGCTCCCTTCACCTTGTCTGGTCTCTGCTGCCAACGATGCACTAAAACTACATGAGTCCCCTTCCCCACATCGTCCTCAAAGCCTGCAAGTGCGTTTTAATGGTTATGGCGATTCCATCTCAGCGACTCTCCCAGACACAGCATTCCACACCCCATTCTCTGTGTGAAAACGTATTCCTTCAAAACCCGTCTGTCACCTTTCTCATCAGCAAAAAAAGTTTTCCTACTTTTTCTTGACTAAGATAGAGTGAAGCAGTTGCATTGTATCCCCTCTTCCTGTGACACTCATAATCGTAAACACACCGAACAGGGCAATTCTGCAACTGTCTCTTCCCCAAAGACAACAAAGTGAGCTTGACAAGCCTCTCAACACAGATAAACTTCTGCAAACAATTTTCATTTGCGCATTTGCTTCTGTGTGCGTCTGTGTGCAAGGCATGAGTGTGTGCGTGAGTATGCGCGTGTCTGTATATTTGTGTGTGTGTTTGTGTGCATCTGTATGTGTGTGAGAGACAGAGAAAAGAGAGAATCAGAAATAGAGAGTGATTCTGGTTTTCATCAGCTCTGAGTGAAATGGAGCACACTTTGGATGAATGATTTAAACGATGATTTATCAAAAGCTCTTTCTCTACCTGTCTGAGATTCAAGTGATGACACAGATCGATAATGAAAATTATTGCGATGTGTTTGTATATGCAAATGAATTTGAGTTTATTGAAGCAATCGGCGTCTCCCCTAAGGTATGTGGAATGTCGGCTTTTGTATCTGTGTATGCATGGCTGTTTGTGTGTGTGTGTGTTAGTTTTTATGTATGTGCGTGGACGTATGTGTTTTTTCGGTGTCTGGGTATGTCTGCGTTTCTGTGGCTACGAATTTGTCTCTCTCTCTCCATCTCTATCTCTTTCAGTGTATGTGCGAATATGTGAGAAAGAGTCTTAACCTGTGTGTGTGTGTGTGTGTGTGCGTGTGCGTGTGTGTGTGTGTGTGTGTGTGTGTGTGTGTCTGTCTGTCTGTCCGTTGTGTGTCTGTATGACGATACGTGCTTGCAATAGTATACAATTTGAATGAATGAATTAAAACGTGATGAATCTCGATGTTATTCTCTCGTGTTTCAAGTGATAGAATGCCATCTTCTGATGACTGTGCAATGCAACTGCGTAGCAACAGATTTTTCTTCTGGGAAAATGACAATACCTGATGATCTTCACGTTTGTACATGTGTTATGTGTTTTTCGGAAAGAGCTTGAAGACTCTCAGCAACTTTTTGCTTTCCCTGGTGATGTTGTTCCAACGATCTGAGTAGAAGGAGATGAACGTAGAAAATCGAAGTAAATCAATCGATTTACTGTTTTCAATCTCAGTGAATTTTAGCTTCGTACGGACAATGATGATGGTTTATCCAATACATGAATTTCTTTAGTTACAATCCCATATGAATGTCTCACCGAGCACATGAAATAGACTTCATGCTGCAGCTGCTGAGTTGCTTTGAAAACCACTTGTCATTGTGATGTGATCTGAATGAAGTTTTGAGAGCATTTGAAAAGTGTCCAACTGTGCTTTGATCGAAGTGTTATATGTATTAAACAGTGATAAAAAACGTAAAAACATGACTGTCTATAAAATCTGTTCATTAAAGGTTAATTCACTTTATTTTGTTACCAAATGAAACAATGCACATAAATCACCAGTACGGAATCCGTGGCTCTACAACCGATTCTGTATCAAGTGCTCCCTTGTATCTGTGCGACATCACATTCAATAAGGTGTCAGCATGTGTCCCAAATATCCTTCTTCATTGTGCTTTTCTGCGACAGTGATTGTTTATTATTGAGTATGATGCTTTGCCCAAAGAAACATATCATGCTCACACGAATAGGTTTCCTCACTGAGGCACTGTAGCCCCGTGCTATGGTCAGCGCCTGCAGCAGTGCACTCAGGAGGCACTGTCCAGAGATTTTTTTTTCCACATCATTGCGAAGGAAGGTTGATGAAGGCCTCAGACTTGACATGTTGTGAATTGGAAATGCTAATCAATATATCACAGCGTCCACGGTGTCTTTTATTATGTTATTATTGATCACGGCTACAGAACGTGCAGGAAAATGGATTCCTGTGAGCAGCATCAATGTATCTTCGACATGATGCCCACTGATGCTCCTGTGTAGGGATAGTAGAGAATCAATGTTTCCCTGGTCGAAATGCTACTAATCAAATGAACTACCGTGTCAGAGATAAAGAAAGAGTTGATTCCATGGAATTTCCAGACTTTGACCTGCTGATGGAATACCAGGATGCATGTTGTTGTTCAGGTGCAGATCGAAATGAATGGCACATCACAGGCTGTTAATTGTCTGCAATGTCGCGACGGGAATGCCATTACACATAAAAGCTGGTGCAGTGGGGAGTAGTTTGATTTAATTTTGCGGAAATTAGGATTTTGCTGAAGACTATGTGACCCTAAAGCCCGTCGCCATTTGTCAGTACAAGCCTGACTATCCTCTGTATCATCATAAAGTCGGAAGTAGAGTGGTGCTGTACAAATGCATCTGATCAAATCTCTTTGCAGCACTTCCAGTTGCGATTGTAGACTGAAAATGAGACAGTTGTAGGAAGAGGGACATTACCGTTACTTCTCAAATTATCCCAAGTCTGAAACATTTGCACTCCTTTTCAATGATGTGATCCATTAGTTGTCGGATTGCTCCACACTCTCTGTCGCATTCAGAAGGCAGAAAATGTTGTGTTTATATTATAAATAATTGCTTCATAAGTTGATAATGAAATGCCTCACAAACCATTACCTATCACCCGTCAATCACATGATTTGCCTTTGTGCAAGGAAAACGCTTTGAAGAATACCAGAAAAGGTTAGAAAACGAATAGCCCAGTGTCAAATTTACAAAGAGTTGTAAATGTGAATACCATAGCCGCTCATGGTTCCAATTAACACGGGAACCAGTGATATATGGAGAAATCGTCATAGTCCACATTACTCGACGTGACCAAATAATGTTTCCTTCAGAATATCCCGAGTTATAGCTTTTGTAGATGGAAATTACTTTCGATTATCTACAGTATTGAAATAGGCTCTTCAGCCCAACATGTCCACATCGAACCCCCAAGAAGTAACCCACCCAGACCCCAGTCACCGACCATATATTTATGCATGACTGACGCACCTAAAACAATGGGTAACTTAGCATGACCAATTCACCTGACCTGCACATCGTTGGATTGTGGGAGGAACCCAGAGCGAACCCTCACAGACACGGGGAGACTGTCAAACTTCACAAAGGCAGTCGCACGAGATGGGAATCGACCCGTGTCCCTGGTGCTGTGGGACGAATCACTGCCCCTGCGTTGCTACGATAGAAACTCTGTATGACCAGCTCTGCGTCCCATGTGACCCACTAATATCTTGGAGGCAAATGATGTAAACATAATGTGTTTTGTTTTCTCAGTTTTTGTGTCTGTTTCTGAGTCTGCTTCGCAGTCTATCACGCCCATTAACAGCCATGCATCTCTGCTCCTCTCTGTCTCCCGATTCCTCCATTATTTCATCTTGAAATATCTTTTGTTCTGCATCAAAATGTGTTGTCCGCTTGCCCTTTCTCCTGCCGTCTCACAGGCTACCTATCAAACTTTTTGTTTGTATCGCTGTGTGTGCCGATGTGTGTACCTTTGTTTTTGTTCATGTCTGTCTTGTTATCAGTTCTGTCTGCAATGGAACACTGACATGAATGAAAGACTTAGAAAGTGATGAAGCAAAGTCGCAGAGTCTCTTGCTGCCTGCCCCTCTTTTCTTTAAAGTGATATCATGCCAGCCTCCTGGTTTAATTACGTCACAACACAAACTTACAATTTGTTTTGTTTGAAGAGTTTATCAACGCCTCTGCATATCCCAGGTCAACAGTGAAGAGTACCCAGTTTTCGATGGGGATTAGTCAATTGCATCGAATATCCAGTCCTGAAGATGTGAAGATTAATTGCTCATGACATCGAACTCACAGTCAGACGAGGGGGTCATCAATCCCCCATTACGTCAATGCTCAGTCCTCCCAGAGTGAGGGGTGGATCATTACATTGCTCATTCAGTCTTCCAGGAAATGTTTGAATCTCCGATCAAATCTTTCTCAATCTCCCCGTTTTTTTTTAATTTGTAACTCTCTCTGACATTTTCTCTGTGACACATGTATTCACTTGCACGTTTCTTTCTGTGCCCACTTCATTTCCTCGATGACCATGCCATTCCACACACTCACCACATCTCAATTTATCTCGCTCATTAACAACCTTGCTCTCCTCTCCTCTCTTACTCCTTATTGCTCAGATATTGCCTCTCTCTTTGTTTCACGTTCTCTTTTTACGACTTGTCTCTTTGCCCCTTCCTCCCATTATCTCGGAGGTTACCTCTCTTTGCGTCTTCCTTCTTCATACAAGGTTAAAATATTTCTGGTATTGGTTCATTGCCAGATTGGTAAACATTTTCTGCTGAAGTGGGACTGATTTGCGACCAGTCGCCATCGAGTCTGAAACACATCAACAAAGTTGCAATGAATGAGGAGTCACTGAATATAATTTAGCAGATTTTTATCTATCTGGAGACAGTGGAAAAAAGTCCTCAACCGATGATTGTTCAAATATCACTTGTTGTCGAAAGTAAAAATGTTGAAATGTTTTAGACCTTATTTAAGATTTATATATAATTTCGCTGTCCACATCTATTGGGGATGTAGCTTTAGAAGTAGACTGGTACAAGCATCACTTTCAGGCAAGTGTTCGTTGTTCATTCCTAATGACTAGCCTTGGTCATTAGCCTTAACTTCATGGCAGATTTAGTTCAAACTTTCACAAATGATTGGAGGTGAAATTAACTGGCTTTCACAGCAAGACAGTGCATAAATGATTTTATAATCCAGGAAAAAAAGCCAATCTCGAGTGAAGGGACTGTGAGGGACTAACGTCCTTGAGTTTGTGTCATGCTTAGCTCTAATAACGATGCTAATGGCTCTTGGAAGTTATTGTTGCAGTCTCAGGATTCGAAGCTTAATTTCCTCTGGAGCATATACCAATGATGAGTTCAGAAACAACGGACACATCTAAAGAATAAGGGCCACCCTGATGTAGCTTTCCCGATGAAATAACGAAGTAGCAGAGAGAGCATGCAATAGTCATAGCGCTGTGATACCACAACTCAGGGGTTAGATAAAACTTCCGAAGCCTGATGTCCGTTGTGGTGGTGTTCAGGTTAATCTAAAGTAAAAAGGAAGAGCTTCAACGACCTTCGCCATCCTAAATGATGAAGGAGCCCTGTCTGTTATGATAAAGATGAGGCTGAAGCATTCTGAAGACGTCCTCATATCGGAACGTTATTGGGATCATCCATTGCACCTCAAGAAGAGAATAACTTAGTAAATGCTCTCTGATAAATCAAGATTGAGATTATGCATTTTTGTATGCTTAGACAACTAGTTGCCCGATAAATTGCTGCACATCATTCCCTTCATTTTATAAATTAAACGAAAGGTAATTTGAAAGACAATAGTTAAGCTGCAGTGTCATTTTCAGCGACAGCTCATTCCTTGCAAACTTGTTCACGTGTCTCAGATTCGAAATTAAATGTTTGGAGAGGAGAAGATGTAGAATTAAATAAATATTGAGAGAAACAGTACTGGGAAAAAAGGAGAGAATAGCTGAGATCGACTTAATTCTTAAAGAAGGGGCGAAAGTGAGAATCAATGAAACAAAGTGTCATACACTTTCGAAAAAGCTATTTAGTTCATCAAGTATTTGCTGCCAAAATTATGGAGACACTTAGAAGGACACAGCAAGACAGAGTGAAACAGGAAGACCTCAGAGAATGATCGTCGAAATTACGCTAAAAAACTTTCCACTTCATCCATTCCATTCACAGGGTGTTCCACGTTCTGTGCAGTCTGCGTGTTCAAAGCGAATGTTGCCAATTTTTGAACTACCTGTAAAAAATGCCCAACTCCCTCTTTTCCTCTCTTTCCCTGCACCCCACCCACCCCTAACATCTCCTTCACGATAGTCATTTAAAGCGAAGACATGGCAATGAAGAGAAGAGAAGGCAATTTCCTCCTCTCCTGCTTTATGCTGGGGCTCGATGTATATTTACTTCAGCTATTTGACACCTTGTGCTATATAGAGATGTGGTCACCATCGTTCAAATATACTTCAGAGCAAAAGGAATAGTTCCATGCCTGTGTATGATGCAGAAGATGCAGGATCAGTTCATTCCTAAAAGGAAGAAAGATCCCAGGAGGAGACATGGGCGGCCGTGGCTGACGAGGGAAGTAAAGAAACATAGAACATAGAACATAGAAGAATACAGCGCAGTACAGGCCCTTCGGCCCTCGATGTTGCGCCGATCAAAGCCCACCTAACCTACACTAACCCACTATCCTCCATATACCTATCCATTGCCCGCTTAAATACCCATAAAGAGGGAGAGTCCACTACTGCTACTGGCAGGGCATTCCATGAACTTACGACTCGCTGAGTGAAGAACCTACCCCTAACATCAGTCCTATATCTACCCCCCCCTGAATTTAAAGCTATGCCCCCTTGTAATAGCTGACTCCATACGTGGAAAAATGTTCTCACTGTCAACCCGATCTAACCCGCTAATCATCTTATACACCTCTATCAAGTCACCCCTAAACCTTCTTTTCTCCAATGAAAACAACCCCAAGTGCCTCAGCCTTTCCTCATAGGATCTTCCTACCATACCAGGCAACATCCTGGTAAACTTCCTCTGCACCCGTTCCAGTGCCTCCACATCCTTCCTATAGTATGGCGACCAAAACTGCACACAATATTCCAGATGCGGCCGCACCAGAGTCTTATACAACTGCAGCATGACCTCAGGACTCCGGAACTCAATTCCTCTACGAATAAAAGCCAGTACACCATATGCCTTCTTCACTGCACTATTTACCTGGGTGGCAACTTTCAGAGATCTGTGTACATGGACACCAAGATCCCTCTGCTCTTCCACACTACCAAGTAGTCTACCATTAGCCCAGTAATCCATCTTTTTATTACTCTTACCAAAGTGAATCACTTCACACTTAGCTACATTGAACTCCATTTGCCACCTTTCTGCCCAGCTCTGCAGCTTCTCTATATCTGGCTGTAACCTGCCATATCCTTCCTCACTGTCTACAACTCCTCTGACTTTCGTATCATCCGCAAACATATAAGGTTAAAAGAGAAAAAGTATAACTTAGCGAAGATAAGCGGGAAAACGGAGGACTGGGACGCTTTTAAAGAACAACAGAGGATTAGTAAGAAGGAAATACGCAGAGAAAAAATGAGGTACGAAGGTAAACTGGCCAAGAATATAAAGGAGGACAGTAAAAGCTTTTTTAGGTATGTCCAAGGCAAAAAAATGGTTAGGACAAAAATTGGGCCCTTGAAGACAGAAGCAGGGGAATATATTACTGGGAACGAAGAAATGGCAGAGGAATTAAATGGGTACTTCAGATCTGTGTTTACTGGGGAAGACACAAGCAATCTCCCTGAGGTAACAGTGGCTGAAGGACCTGAACTGAAGGGAATTTCTATTTGCCAGGATTTGGTGTTGGAGAGACTGTTAGGTCTGAAGGTTGATAAGTCTCCGGGACCTGATGGCCTGCATCCCAGGGTACTGAAGGAGGTGGCTCGGGAAATCGTGGATGCGCTGGTGATTATTTTCCAGAGTTCAATAGAATCGGGGTCGGTTCCTGAGGATTGGAGGGCGGCTAATGTTGTGCCACTTTTTAAGAAGGGTGGGCGGGAGAAAGCAGGAAATTATAGACCTGTTAGTCTGACCTCAGTGGTGGGAAAGATGCTGGACTCTATTATAAAGGATGAAATTACGGCACATCTGGATAATAGTAACAGGGTAGGACAGAGTCAGCATGGATTTATGAAGGGGAAATCATGCTTGACTAATCTTCTTGAATTTTTTGAGGATGTAGCTCGGAAGATGGACGAGGGAGATTCAGTGGATGTGGTGTACCTGGACTTTCAGAAAGCTTTTGATAAAGTCCCACACAAGAGGTTAGTGAGTAAAATTAGCGCGCACGGGATTGGGGGCAAAGTACTAGATTGGATAGAGAATTGGTCGGCTAATAGGAAACAAAGGCTAGTGATTAACGGCTCCATTTCGGAATGGCAGGCAGTGACCAGTGGGGTACCGCAGGGATCCGTGCTGGGACCGCAGCTTTTTACAATATATGTAAATGATATAGAAGATCGTATCAGCAATAACATTAGCGAATTTGCTGATGACACAAAGCTAGGTGGTAGGGTGAAATGTGATGAGGATGTTAGGGGATTACAGGGTGACCTGGACAAGTTAGGTGAGTGGGCAGATGCATGGCAGATGCAGTTTAATGTGGATAAATGTCTGGTTATCCACTTTGGTGGCAAGAACAGGAAGGCAGATTACTACCTCAATGGTATCAAATTAGGTAAAGGGGCTGTTCAGAGAGATCTGGGTGTTCTTGTCCACCAGTCAATGAAGGCAAGCATGCAGGTACAGCAGGTCGTGAAGAAGGCTAATAGCATGCTGGCCTTCATGACAAGAGGGATTGAGTATAGAAGCAAAGAGGTGCTTCTGCAGCTGTACAGGGCCATGGTGAGACCACACCTGGAGTACTGTGTACAGTTCTGGTCTCCAAATTTGAGGAAAGACATTCTGGCTATTGAGGGAGTGCAGCGTAGGTTCACGAGGTCAATTCCTGGAATGGCAGGATTGCCTTACACGGAAAGACTGAAGCGACTGGGCTTGTATACCCTTGAGTTTAGAAGACTGAGAGGGGATCTGATTGAAACGTATAGGATTATGAAAGGACTGGACACTCTGGCAGGAGGGAACATATTTCCGTTGATGGGGGAATGCCGATCCAGAGGACACAACTTAAAAATACGGGGTAGACCATTTAGGACAGAGATGAGGAGAAACTACTTCACCCAGAGAGTGGTGGCTGTGTGGAATGCTCTGCCCCAGAGGGCAGTGGAGGCCCAGTCTCTGGATTCATTTAAGAAAGAATTGGATAGAGCTCTTAAAGATAGTGGAGTCAAGGGGTATGGAGATAAGGCTGGAACAGGATACTGATTAGGAATGATCAGCCATGATCATATTGAATGGCGGTGCAGGCTCGAAGGGCAGAATGGCCTACTCCTACATCTATTGTCTATTGTCTATTGTCAATGAGACACTGTGGACCATGAGCATGTTAATTGAGAACGGTCATGATTCAATAGTAGAATCTATGCGAGTTAAAGTGCAGGAGTAATGTGCATGAGTTAATCAGTTTGCAACAGTCTCAGATTTGTCACACACGCGTATGACATTTAAGAACACCACATCAGCGGCGTTATATTTTATAAAACTGGGCAGAGGAGGATTTTCCTCCTATTTCCACGTTCCTAAATAATGGGTGATGCCAGGCCGTTAGGAATAAAGAGAATGCTGAATTATTTCTGAATGCATGTTATATCAGAAGTGTTTCCACGATGAACCACTTGCATGACCATGCATGACGAGATATTGAGGCTTTTTACTCGAGAATAGAACAAAGTTTGGCACGGGTATGGGCAGCTGGATTAAGGGAACACCAGAGACTTTGCATGTGCAGAATTATATTTGCAGGTAAACATTGTTTTGCTCAAAAAATGGAAAACTTGTAGGGAGTCAATGAAGACAATTATTCCATATGATATTTCATAAATTCTGCTGTGGAAATAAACCCAGTCTGTCTCAAAATAGGGTATAGACAGATTCTGACCTCACTGCTTCAATGCATTGCATTGTCTGAGCTGAGATGACACCTTCTTCTATACATCCTTAAGTTACGTTGAAAATGGAAATTAAAAGACGTTCTGCAATTTACATATTAAGACATGCAACCCTTTTAAAAAGATGAAAGACATAACAGCAATCTATGTTTATTAAATATGTCATTTTACTTCCATGTCACTAAAATTTTTCGATAAATCCTTTGCTTTATGTTCATGATTCACAGCCAGCTGAAGAAGGAGCAGTGCTCCAAAATGTCGCGCTTCAAAATGACAACGTTGGGCTGTATCCTGGTGTTGTGCGATTTTTAACTTTGACTTCCCTGAATAACAACTAAGTTTCTCTTGTGCCAGATGACTCTCGAACAAGCGGATTGTGCATCTGTCACTCCACCTACTCAATTCCCATTGAATCTGGATCGGCAACGACTCATTGGTGCCACTCTAATTCAAATCCAACGTTGATCATTAGGGCAATCACTGTCACCTCACCTCTGAAATTCATTTCTTTTATCTCGTGTTTACATCAACTCATGGTATATTTGGTGAAGTTGGCAATGCAGGATTTGTTTCCTGTCCTAGCTGCCTTTTCACAAGATGGTGGTGAGACACCTTTTTGAACCATTGCAATAATTGTGGGAGAATTGATCAATATCTGTGCATGGTGATTGGAACTCCAAACAAGCTACTCCTTCATGTTCAGACATATCCCATCTCTTACAACTTTGTTCAGGAAAATCAGACTTGATAGTGCATCGAGGCAAGTATTCTAGGAAAATATTGAGCAATCCAAAATGACATAAAATCAGAAACATTTAACGTTCCCTAACGCCAGGATAGAAAGAGAAGGAAAGAGACAATGAGGTAAAGCTGGACAGAAATGGAAGGACGAGTGAGAAATTGAAAATATTTGGGGAATAGAACTGAAAGAGACAGTGATCCATGCCTGTTTACCTGTTTAACTCCAGCCTTGGCTTTATCCTGTCCTAAAGGGAGGTTACACACCCCAGAAGCGACTGATTCATTTTTACCAGCCGGGAAAGGATTTGGCTGTGGGAGCTCTCAATGTTGAAGACAGACTTTGCGATGGCTCATTAAATGAGGAATGACACAGGAAAGCATCCTGCTACTGGCTCTCCTACAGCACCCGCTGTTATCTGACAATCTATCATTTCTGCAAGATAAACCCCACTAGAAGGATTCTCTGAGGAGTCCAAATGATGCAGAATAGATTCCTGCCTGTCGACCTGGACGATCAATATCGAGGGCATCGTCGGTAAAGAAAGAACTCATCACAAATGAACTAGTTGATCACGTGTTATGAGATCACATCTCATGTGGTGAAATACCGAGAAGCAAACATCCACTTGGTCTTAGTCCAATCGACGTCGCCGTCACAGATACATATGTATCGATCCCGTTAAAGGTGAGGAGAGGTCACATTGTTTGGAGTTTTCTATAGGCCTCCGCAAAGTCCCAGAAATGTAGAGAAAAGCATTTCGAAGATTATTCTAGATAGGAGCGAAAGTAACAAGGTACTTGTAAGACTTTAATATCTGAATATTGATCGGAAACACGAGAGTAGGTGTACATTAGTTGTGTCAGCTTTTGACCAATTTGTGCAGGAGGGTTTCAAGAGCTGAGGCCACAATGCTTTTAATACTTGGTACTGAACCATAACAGGTGTTAGATTTGGTGGTACGTGAGCAGTTTGCTGATAGTATTCAAGTTTGGTAATGTTTACTTTTGCGATGACAAGGGACAAGTTCATACTGAAGGGCAAGAGTTTTGGCGGGTGAAAAGGCAATTATGATGCGATGTGGCAAGACTTAGGATGCCTGGGATGTGAATGGAAACTGCAGGAGATGTGCACAATTTAAATATTTGCCTGTCAGGCAGGGAGGAAGAAGTTTACTAAATAAGTTGACCCCCTCGTCAATACGAAGAATGAGGGTTTTGCAAGGATAAAACGAGTGGGCGCTTGAGAGGTGCAAGTTATCCAGGAGGGACATAAAGTGAGAGCTCCGTCGAGCCAGGAATGAACATGAGAACAATTTGTCGGGTTGGATAAACGAATGCCCGATAGATTTCGAAAGGTATGTCAGGAATAAAAATAAATTACTTGATTAAGTGTGGAGACAGTGAAGGACAGTAGTGACAAGTACAATGTGCGTAGAGTACAGGAAGATAGGAGAGGCCAAGATGATTTTTTTCATCAGCACTCACACTGGAAAAGGACAATGTTGTAAAGAAAAATACTGGGATGCAGGCTATTACACTAGACTGGATTAAGGTTCATAAGGAGGAGGTGTTAGCAATTCCAGAAAGAGGGGAAATACGTAAGTCCTCAGACAGGATGGGATTAATCCACGGTTGTTATGGGAAGCAAAGAAGGAATTTGCAGAACGTACAGCATTGATTTTCATGTCGTCATGGTCTACTGGAATAGTGCCAGAAGACTGGAGGATAGCAGGTTCTGTCCCCTTCTGCAAGAAGTTGAGAAGAGACAATCCTGGTAAGTGAAGTCCAATAAACCTGACCACGGTTGGAGGTAAAATCTTTGAAAATGATAATGTGAGAAATGATTTATAATCATCTCGAAAGGAATAATTTGAGTATGGATAATAACATGGTTTTTTGAACAGGCGGTCAGGCCTCTCAAATCTTATGGAGGTTTTTGAGAAGTTGAACAGAGAAATGGAATATTGTAAAGTGGTTGATGTGGTGAGTATGTATTCCAGTAAAGCTTTTAATAAGGTTACCCGCAATTGTTAATTTCAGAAAATACCGAGACATAGGATTGTGAGCGATGTGGTGGTTTGTATAATAATTGGCGAGATAAAAGAAGACAGAGAGTGGTGTTCGGTGGGAAATGTTCATCTTACAGTTCCATTCGCACTGATCGATTCTGGCGACACTCCCTGTTTGTCTTTTGTATAAATGACCGAAGTGGGGATGCGGAAGGATTGGTTAGTAAATTTGGTGATGACACTAATTTCCATGGATTGTGCACAGTAATGAAGAATTTTACAAATGAGAGAGGGACATGGATAAGCTGCAGAGCTGGGCTGAGAGATGGCAAATGAAGTTATCATGTAGAAAGATATGAGGTGACTCACTTTGGAATGAGTAACAGGAATATAGAGTACTGTGATAATGGTAATATCCTTGTTCGTGTGAATGAACAGAGAGATCTCGTCACCATGTCCATATATTCCGGAGAGTCGCCACCCAGGCTGATAGGGTTGTCAAGAAGGCATACGGTGTGTTAGCGTTTATTGGTAGAGCGATTGAGTTCAAAGCAATGACGTCCAGTTGCAGCTGTACAAAACTCTACTGTGGTCACATTTGCTGTATTGCATACAGTTCTGGTTGTCACAATGTGGGAAATATGTGGAAACTTTGGCAATGTTTCAAGAATTTGTCGCAGGATATTGCGTGGTATGTATGGGATGGTCAGATCTCACAACTCAGGATTTTCATCTTTCCCCTGGTTTGTTTAGGTTTCCACATGTGTCTGTTCAGTGCCGCTGAGAAAAACTAATGTTTACCTGATACAACACATATTTCTGGCTGACTCTGCCTATTCTATCTCTCCTGGAAAAACTTGTGATTGAATTAACGTTTCATGTCAAGGGGTGTGTTTCTGGGATGTTGCAGCAAATCGGAACGGATATTTGTTAAGTTGTGAGGGATGTTATGTCACTCGGGTTTTCAAATCGTTGTTATTCCAATTTCCATTTTCTGTTGTTTGTGTTCCCTGTTCCCGAACTACAATGCAGACAAGAACTCATGTAGTCAGGTTTCTCTTGGTGGTCGGCCAACAAGCAGAGTTCGTTTTGTCTGCTGCTCCATTTCATTGGTTTTCATGTTCATTTTCGATTATGAAGCCAAGACCGCGTGATTACGCACCGGATAGTCAAGGAGAGGCCTTTTGGCCTTTCAAGTAGACATCACGAATTGCTAATCGAAATCGACATTAGAACCACACTCCTTAAATCTTCGTATACTTTACGTGTGCGGCTGTTTGTCTCAGTTACATTGCCAGGTCGTGCATTCCAGTCCCCACACCACCCTCTGCTAGAAAATGTTTCTCCTCAATGTCTCTTCCATTCATCTATCTATCGATTTCAATTATGCCCCCTTTTAATTGTCCACACAACTGAATGGAGCAGTTCCTACCTGTTCTTATCTGTTCACTATTTCCTGCTCTCATAAACAAGTACACGTCATATCGGTTTATCCACTACCATCTTTATTTAAACGAACCCAACCCGAGCATATCCACTCTCCCTTCAAAGATTCCGTCTGGTTTCTACTTGTTCAAGCCTGTAAAAGCAAATCTTCAAATTTGCTACCGTATCGAATTCGGTCACCGCTCTTTGCAGTGTATTTCAGACACTTACTACTTTCTGTGTAAAAATTTCCATCGCACAGTTCAATTTAAACTTTCCTCTCTTACTTTAAACCTTTACCCATTGGTATTTGACATTTTCGCCCTGGGGAATAAACGTGCCTATGGCCTCATCCACGCCTCTTAATATTTCAAACACTTCCATCTATTCATTCAGCAGCCTGCAACACTCTCACAGATGAAATGCACGATTGCTAAATCTCTCTTTGTAACTAATTTGATCCAATTCACGCAATGACCTGGGAAACAACCTCCACATACTTAGTACTGTGTACCAACCAGAACTCCATACAATCCTCCAGCTGTGGACTAACCTAATGTCTGCACAGCAACGAAGCATCTGCAGTGAGAAGCTGTTAAATGTACCTTGCCCAGGTTATGACCGCTTACTTCTTTCATGTCATTGTGTTATGCCACTGGTCTGAATGAGAAACAAAACAACGATAATCACTTCTCTTACGTATCACCGGGTTTTATTCACGTGTCTGAGAACGCAAAGATTTATGACTTGGAGAGATACCATGAAGTGGAGTATTTTCACCTTGACGGTCCCATTTGTTCCTCTCATTATTAATACGTCACAATCATCTCCCATTTCAGTATCCTCGGTTCTGACGAAAATAACTTCAATCTGTACAATCTATCCTCGTAACTGAAACCTTTCAGCTCCGGCAATATGCTGGTCATTCTCCTCTGCACCGACCTCACACTAATGCTATCACATCCCTGCAAAGGTGTCGATTCACAAATATTCGCAATATTACTGCTGTGGTCTAACGAATATTTGAAATACTTCTGGATGAACAGTTCTCAGCAGCACTACGCCTGATTCACTGGAACAATACATAAGCAGCCGTGCAGGAGGTCAGCCCTTGGAGACCGGATTCTGTTACAGCCTGTTCGTGGCTGAGGGATGGAGCTTTCTCCGGAATTCATCAATATATTTTAAGCCCAGTTCCCCATGTTGCTTATGTTCGGATTACGAGGATGGTCCGAAGTAACAAGTCTTACGAGGAGAGGTTGAATAGATTGGGCTTGCATTTATTGACGAAAAGAAAATAAAGAAGTTTTTTTTTGAAAACAGGAGGAATCTTTGAGATTTGTTTTTGAAAGGAAGGGAATGTAGGGTAATGTGGAAAAGACACAAAAGTGGTGTTATAAATCATCAGGTCAAACATGATCTAACGAAATGGCGAATCAGTCTCTATGCGTGCTTGATCTATGACGAGAATATTATCTTTAAGATAGGCCGGAACAAGTCACTACTCCAGGAGCGTTCTCAGCAGAGACTTGCAAATTCTCAGTGAGCCATCCCTACTTCTAAGCTACAATCCTGTTGCAATGAAGTCCAATGTAATATTTGCCCTCTTCATGGCCGATTGTATCGCAGGCAATGGAGGATTTGCTTGATCTTAATGAGAGTGCAGATTCGAAACAGACTGAGAAAGAGCTTCAGACATGATGGCGACTGTTTCCGCTTCAGAAGTAAATATTGAAGAAAACAACAGCAATTTATAATAATTGTTTAAGCATTGGAAGGCAAATGGTGGAGATTTAATCTGAAGGTCAATACAACTCAGACAGCAGGAGAGTTTGGGAATATGTAGCCTCTATGATACTAATGACTTGGAGGAAGTTACTGTACGTCCTGTCGCCTAAATTGCAGATTACGACAGATGGAAAGGAAAGTTGTAAGAGGGTTACAAATAGTTGACAGAGAGATGTTGATAGTTTGTGTCAACGGGCAAAAAATTGCAAATAATGCATAATTTGGGATGACATGAAATTGTACACTTTGGAAGGGAGACCAAAAGAACAAAATATCGTTTCAATGGAGAAAGATGCAATATAAAGGAAGTTCGGAAAATTTTGTGTTCATAACCCAGATTGCTAACTCATAGCAGCAGAAGTTAATCAACAGTTCTAATGGAATTTGAATAGAAGCTGATGTGGTATCATAATGTTGAACAGACATGTAATGCCGAATGAGTGCTCTCATTGCTTTAATAGGGGAAAACATGGCAGCGAATTTGCACATAGTGAGCTCCCATTGTTAGCAACAAGGTAACGTCTTGTCCAATTAAGATGCAAGACCACAGGGGTAAATCTCGAAGTCTACAAAGAAAAATTGCGTAAGGCTGAGGGAGGATCAGTCACTGGTCGAATATACACTAATGTAAACTGGGGGGAGGCTGAGTTGGAGAATCAGGTAGGTTAAAACAATGAATGCAGATGCCGGAAAGCAGAGTGTAGATTAGAATAGTGTTGGAAAAGCACAGCAGTTCAGGCAGCATCCGAGGAGCAGTAAAATCGAAATTTCGGGCAAAAGCCCGTCATCAGGAATACAGGCAGAGTCTCTGAAAGGTGGAGAGATAACTGAGAGGAGGGAGGGGGTGGGGAGAATGTAGCATAGAGTACATTAGGTGAGTGGGGAGAGAATAAAGGTGATCGGTGGTGCGGAGAGTGGATAGTAGGAAAAGAAGAAAGGAAGGTAGGACAATTCATGGGGACAGTGCTGAGCTGAAAGTTTGGAACTGGGTGTGGTGGGGAAGGGGAAATGAGGAAACTGTTGAAGTCCACATTGATGCCCTGGGGTTGAAGTGTTCCGACGTGGAAGACGAGGCGTTCTTCCTCCAGGTGTCTGTGGTGAGGGAGCGATGGTGAAGGAGGCCCAGGGCCTCCGTGTCCTCGGCAGAGTGGGAGGGGGAGTTGAAATGTTGGGCCACAGAGCGGTGTGGTTCATTGGTGCGGGTGTCCCTGAGATTTTCTTCAAAGCTCTCTGCTAGGAGGCATCCAGTCTCCCCAATGTAAAGGAGACCGCATCGGGAGCAACAGATACAATAAATGATATTTGTGGATGTGCCGGTAAAACTTTGATGGATATGGAAGGTTCCTTTAGGGCCTTGGATGGAGGTGAGGGAGGGGGTGCCACGCAGCTTAGTATCACCAGCAAATTTGCTAATGTTATTAATAATACCATCGATTGTGTATTGTCTATAGAACTGTTTTAAAGTTACATTCTAAGGTTGAATTTAACAATTGCTGTCAGCCAGATAATATGTTGAAAGTGTTGCCCCCCTGCGTGCTGTTATCTCTGCCATAATGTGTCGTCTGATTCTAAACTTTAATAAAGTAAGTTAATAGAGTCTTACGTGGATTCATGCAATTTTTGAGGAAAGTACAATATAACTCTGCAAGTACAAATTCACCGCACAAATGTTGATGTGCATGTGTGCATGTGGGTTTTTGCCTCGGGGTGTGTGTGTGTGTGTGTGTGTGTGTGAGTGTGGGTGGGTGGGTGTGTCTGGGGTGGGTTTGTGAGTGTCTGTGAGCAAGTGTATATGTGTCTGTGTGTGTAAAGGGGTCTATGTGAGAGGATGCATGTTTGAGTGTGGGAATGTGTGTGTCTGTAGGAGTGCGAGTGTGAATGTCTGGAATGGGGCTTGTGAGTGTCTGTGAGCGTGTATATGTTTCTGTACGTGGAAAGTGCTCTATGTAAAAGGATGCATGTGAGAGTTGTGGAATGTGTGTGCCTGTAGGACTGTAGGTGTGAGTGGCTGTCTGTGTGTTTGTGTATGGGTGTGTCTGTGTGTCCGTGTGTGTATATGAGTGCGTATGTGTGTGATGTGTGTGTCTGTGTGTGTGAGTGTGTGTGTTTGTGTGCGCGTTCGTGTAGGACTGCCGTGTGTGTGTGTGTGTGTGTGGATAGTGCACTGGTGCTCACCTGTAGTGTGACATGAACCCAAGGTCCCGGTTTAGGCCCTCACTATATATATATACCACACTTTGCAATCAGTCTCTGCTCGGCCACTTTTCGCTGCTGCCTGTCCCGAAGTCTGGCTTGGAGGATGGTAACCCGAAGGTCTGATGTCGTATGAACCTGTACCGCTGAAGTGTTCTCCAAAAGGGAAGGAACACCACGTCTGTTGATTGTTGTGCAGTGAACTTTTATCAGTTGCCATAGCCTGTCCTCGGTTTCACCAATATACCATGCTTCACAGCATCCGTACCTGCAGCGTATGAGATAGTCAACGTGGTTGAGTCACATAAGTCAATGCCACGTACATTGTGGGAGGTGGCACCACGCGTAATGGTGTTGTCCATGTTCACCCCAAACAAGCATTCTCCAAAATATTAAAACTGGGCCTTTTTCCGACTGTGGAAGGAACTCAGAGAATCGGGGAGTCTGCACATACCACAAGAGGCTGCAAATGAGGTTCCTGGTGCTGTCAGGCAGCATTGCTAAACGCTGGGTTAGCATGTGCCCCAACATCCATAAACTTCAATACTGTCACATTCTCATTTATGTAAATTAGATAATAAACAATCCAATGGTTAATAAAAAATGAGTACTGACTGAATTGCTTGTAGAATCTGACTTATTAATTGTTTCAGAATCTGATGATTAAACGTAAGCTATTAATATTGCTGGCCTGCTACCTTATCATGTTAAGTAATCATTGCATCCCATTATACTAGCAAGGGTTCTGTGATTATGACTGCACTCTTTCGGTGGTGTAAGCATTTTGGGTGGAGAATTTGCTTTTCACTTATTCGCTCTTTGATTAAATGGTGTGGAATTATGAATTCAGTCAGTAATTTGCTTCGTAATTTGTCAGCTTTCAAATCAATGCTTCTAAAGTTAATTCATTTTCTGATGAGGGAAGTTTGAAAAGTAAATTCTGCTCCTTTTGTTAGTTATTCACTTCTGAGACATGAGTGTGAGAGAAGGGAAGGTTTTTCAACAATGCATGACTTTGATGAAGAAAGTGATCTTGTCTAATCTCGCCAGTGATTGCTCGTCTTATATACGATCCGAAAGCCAAGCTCAAATCGTTGGAAAAATTGAAGCAGTTTTTCCTGAAAATATACGCCATCCACGCATCAGCCTTTGTTGGAGTACATAATCTTAACTTTTGACCAGTTTTCTTGAACGTAGTTCAGTAATACAGGTAGGAAACTACAATGACAAATGGCGAAACGCAGAAACAATAAGAAAATCTGGAAGAGGCTGAGGCAAAAACCACTATTGTTACATATACTGAACATTCGATGTTTCAACATTGCTGTGTTACAAAGAAAGTATGAGGAACGTTTTCTTTTCATAACTTGGATGCTGACCACAGCTTCGCATTCAATACCATTATCATATCCAGACTGATCTCAAAATTCTGAGATAATGTCTGGACAACACGTTTTGCAACTGGATACTGAGCTTCCTGGCCAATAGAGCGCAATCAGTGAAGATAGACAGCTGCACCTCCTCCGGCATAGCGCTCAATATTGAAGCCACCCAACGTTGTGCTCTTAACCACCGACTGTACTCCCTTTACATCCACAAATATGTTGCCGAACGACTGCTATCTCCAATTTTGCTGATGACACCACCGTACTAGGAAGGAAATCAAACAAAGGTGACTGGTCAGAATCGAGATAACAGATAGGAGTGATTGTAATATGGTGTAATGATAAAAAATCTCTATCGCTATGTTGGTAAAACTAAAGCAATAATAATTGTCTTCAGAAAGAAAGAATGAGAGCATACCCTTATCAATATCGATTGAGCGGTGCTTGACAGGGTTGAGAGCTTCAAGTTTTGGTGTGATGATAACCAACCACCTTTCCTAGACTTACCACCTGCATTAGACAGTCAAAAGGTGCAACAACGTTGCTTCTTTCTCAGGTGGCTCAAGAAATTTAGCATTTCCATAACGATCGTCACCAAAGTTTACAAATGCACCATAGAGAACATACTATCCAGATGCACATTAGCCTCGTATGGCAACTGCTCTTTGTGGAACCTTATAAAATTACAGAAGTTTATGTGTGTAGCCGAGATCATCACAGATGCCAATCTCCCATTCATGGGCTCTATGTACAAGTCCTGTTGCGACAGAAGGTTGCCAACATCATCAAAGATCCATCCCAGTCGGCAATGCTCACTGACAACTATTTCTTTCAGGAATAAGATACAGAAGGTTGCTTACACGCACCAACAGGTTTAAGTACAGCTTCTTCCCTGATGTTATCAGACCAATGAATGGAGTCTATAACGACGTTTTTTTTAATGGATGTAGGTTTGTTCGCTGAGCTGGAAGGTTCATTTTCAGACGTTCCATCATCATACTAGGCGACTTCTTCAGTGAGCCTCTGGACGAATTACTGATGATGTTTCCTGCTTTCTATTGTCATGATTGAGTTTATTTTGGTCGGTGATGACATTTCTCGTGGTGGTGTAATTTCCTATGGTGATTCCATTGCCTATTCCTTTTCTCAAGGAATGGCAAATTCACTTCAAGTCAATGTGTTTGTCCATAGAGTTCTAGTTGGAATGTCATGCTTCTAGGAATTCTCGCTCGTGTCTGGGTGTGGCTTTTTCTAGGGTGGATTTGTGGTCCTATTTGAAGTGGTCTTCTTATTTATCTTTATGTAAGGATAATAGTGAGAGAGAGTCATGTGGTTTTGTGATTGTTGATGTTCATGTATCCTGGAGGCGAGTTTTCTGCCTGTTTGCCCAATGTTGTGTTTGTTACAACTGTTGCACGGTACTTTGTAAATGACAATAGTTTTGCTTGTTGTCTGAAAATAAATAATTCATCATCAAATTACTTGTACATTTACAGTAAGGGGAATTATACTGAATTTACATTAGACATAGTTTACCGAGCATAGCATCGTGAAATTTAGCAAAAGACTTACTTCAGGCCATTTCAGAATTGCGTTTTCTCAAGAGATGGACCGCTGCTTTATTTACCAAGACCTCTGTTTTCCTCTATTTTCCAGTTGCAATCTGCAGTTTATCAATGGAAAAAGAAAATAAAATGGAGTAATGCACTACGTTGATTTCTTCACCCTGAACATTTGTGCTTTGCTTTTATTTGGAATCTTGCTTCTTTGTTTTCCTGCCAAGTTTATAAAAAAATTGCAGCAGAGAGAAAATGTTTACCACAGGATCATAATTAATGGAAATAAAGTGATGATCAATTTACCATAATTATTTACATTTATGTGCTGATTCTGTTACTTTCATGTGGTCAGACAAAACCAATGAACTTAAGTGAAGTTCATTATAGTAACAGACCTTTTGGCCCTCCAAGCCTGTGCTGACCATCATGCTCCAAGTAAAATAAAAGCAACCTTTCTGCTCTATATCGGTCTATATCCCTCTATTCTCACCCTCGTTATGTCACCATCCAGATGCTTCAGGAATGTCACCAACCAAGAAATGCTTCCACCACTTGTTCTGGCAGAGCTTCAAGACTCCTACAAATTCGTGCGTGAGAAAAAATGCTTCCCAATCTCAACTATCTTAGACTTGTCCACGAATGCAACTGTGGAATAAATAATCTTAATTCTGTCCAGTTGGATTTTAAAAATGACACACATAAGTTCTATTGCTGACTTTATGAAAAAGTAGGAAATGGCACATTTAGAGAAGCTTCAGTTTTCCCGACTCAGGATCACAGTTTCAATTCCAACGGGCAAACATTCAAACTGAGGGGAAACTGTGATCCTGAGTCAGGAAAACTGAAGCTGCTCTAAATGTGCCATTTTTTACTTTTTGGTAAAGTCAGCAATAGATCTAATGCGTCTCCTTTGTAATATCCAACTGGACAGAATTGAGATTATTCATGCCCAATACTCTTTTGTATGCATTTAGAATTTTTCTATTTCTTATGATCTTTCAGTTGATTTCACTTTTGGTAGATTTAGAGCCATTTCTGTTTCGAAACTAGAATCAAGTTACTGCAAGAGGAGAACGGCACATGTGGTTATGGGTTTGTACGAGTGTGATCAGTAGTTTGCCTTCAATTCCTAGTCCTTTGTATTTGATCCTTCTTTTATTTCTGAATCTGTGCCGTGATTTTGAAGCTTGCCAACATAGTGTTATTCCGTTTTTTGTTGGGAAATCTATAATTTAATTTGACTTGATATGATTTATCATCCCGTATAACTGGGAACAGTGAAAAAGATTTGTACTACCAGAGCATTGTAATCAAGGACATGGCCAATCATAGGGTGAAAAAGGAATCTGGACAGAGGAAGCCATGCAGCTAACGACGCACAAAACATACACGAAACAAGATAAACATCTAAAAGCGACACACAAATAATCACAGACCGAATATTGCACATCTTTCCCAACGGATTGTCTTATTCCATAGTACAACCAACGGAAATAATGCAGTATGAATACTTATCAAAGAATATAACATTGATCATTCTTTTCACCAGGAGAAATTAACAAATGAAATCACTTGCCCTGATGTTTATGAACTTACCCCATATGTGTCACAGTTTCAACCATGTAACAAAAGTTACTAAACTTTGCTGTTTGCTATACTAAGATTTCAGTCAATCAAATCTGTGCCAAATGGAAACAGGTTCAATGGATCACCAAGACTTGAAAGTTGCATTATTGTATGGAAATCATTAGACACATTAAATACGATGATAAAGAAAGAATAATCACCGTGTGTTTTTTTTAACATCTAATCGTCCCATTTATGTATTTCCTGCAGAAAATTCATAAACGTCCTCAAACAATTTATCAAACAATTCAAGAACTTTTATCTTATAATATATGGCCCAATATTTCTAAAAGGAAACTATTTAGAACAAACGTCTTATTATTAGAATTCCAGAACTATCAGAATGTTTATGAATCTGTAGTCAGATTTCTGTTGTGAGAACACAAGAAGAATTCCCGATCAGCCTCTGGGAGAAATATTTGACTTAGAAATTCACAAATCCTGGCAAATAAGTTACATTTAACACGTGAACATTACAGTGCAGTTAAATATTATCTAATATAACAAACATTGGAGTGATAGTCTTACAAGTGACTCCAACAGCTGCAAGTATAGTGCAATAAATATTCTGGAAGATGACCGATTACTTCATTTTTACAAGTAGGCTCTGATGTTGTGGAGTCAATAAGTTTTACTTCTGAAAAATAGTTGTATCTTAAATGCAAACACATTTTATATAGAGCAATCGTCACATGATAGTAGTAATCTGGTTGAAAATCAACATGTTTAATTAGAGTAAACCGACCAAGAAGACAACCAAATGTGTTGACTCTAACTAACGTTCCATGACTCTCAAGATTGAAGTTCTAAATCCCAGCTGTGTTGTATAAACCTTCGATCAAAAACTCACTGCAAAGTGCGATAGAGGGTTGCATAAATAAAAAAATGTCCTGCTGGAAAAGCTGTTCAATCTTCCCACATGCAGGTACGGAAGAGGGGTAAGCGATAAACTATATCTCATATTAAACATTTCGTTTGCCAAATTGAGGGAGTAATCCAGAGGCACTGGGGTAAAATAATCAGTATGGAATGGTTGGATGCATTACATGTGGTGGGCAGATTAACATGAGGAAGTCAAGAATACTTACATGGGAAAGGCATTAGTAGTGTGCTGACCAGAGATGTGCACTGAATCTTCAAGATGATCTGACTACAGGTTTATGCAGAAAACTACACCAGAAAACCACGGAATACATTTCAACTTCAATAAGATCACTGAAGGGAGGATAAAAAGGCGCAGTTAAATTTCCAGTAGATAATCTTTAATGGGATATTTTGGAGACTTTTTTCCACATTTTCAGCGTGCACCATCAGTTACTTGTCTATTGATGCTTTGGACTGAATAAGAATGCAAACATTTCCACCACAACCAACAGCACGAACAAAGTCAATAGCACAGTCCAAGACCTTCCATTCTCTCCATTGGCCTGGACATAATGATCGCCCAGATGCAATGATAAACATTTTGTTTAAGGATCTTTTTTATGCTCAGTCGGAATTCAACATTCACTGGCATGTCCATGAGTTCATAGCGTCACAGTGAAATACCGTCATAAAGGGACGTTTCGGTCCAACACATCCATGCCAACAGATATCCTCTATAAATTTCGTCCCATGTGCCAGTATTTTCCGATATCATTCTCAGCCCTTCCAACTCAAATACACATCCAGATGACATTGAGATGTCTCAGCATCCACCATTTAATCCACCAACTCATTCCATACTTGCGGCATGGGATCCGTGCAAACGTTTTGCAACTTGTATGCCTTAGAAATATTTCCCTATTCATTTTAAATCGATGTTCTCTCATATTGGATTCCACTACCCAGACGAAAAAAAAAATCGTGTCTGTTTAACCTCATCATTTTCCTCATGCGATCACAAACTTCGGTGTGGCCATGTATCAGCACCCAACACTCCAGCTTCTGCCTGAAACGGTACAACACTGGCAACATCCTTGTCAGTCATTTCTGAACCTTTTCAAGTTTCATAACTTCCATCCTCGTGCAGGGCGACTAGACTTTTTGCAGTATTTCTTGAATGGCCTAACCAATATTCCTGTTCGAAAAAAGATTGAATTGTGTATTAGGACCGTGCTTGATATGTTAGCTTCAAAGATGGCGTGTTCTGAATCATTGACCAGAGCTGACATAGTTTAATATATATGTACGCCAACGCAATAAACGGATGGAAATTAGGGATGAGTAATACATTCTTGCTCAATCAACAAGCAAATCTTTCCTTATTATGGCGATAAAAAAAAAACTATTGGCAAAATGTCAGCATGGGTCTGAAATGCACCTTGTGTAGTTTGCACAAACTAACTAGGCACACTATTCGCTTTGAATATAGGCCAACGCTCTCCTTGCCTTCTGTCTTACCCAATGAACTTGGATACGTGAACCTGAACATGACATGGAATTTCATTTTTAGGTTCATTTTCGGGACGGGCAATTTACAGGCTAGATAGCATTTAATGCTGACACCTAATTCACCTTTGGAACGCGGTTATGAGCATCGTTCTTGAATGGCTGAAGGCCACCTCCTGCCGGTTGACCCACAATGATATCAGGGAGGGAATTCCATGACTTTGACCCAGTGACAGTGACGGAAAAGCAATATACTTCCAAATATGTTTGCTGTATATATTCGGGAGGATTCAGCCCAGCGGCATGGGATCAGAATCGGAACAGCGAGCCCATAAGTGCAGGGAGTTGGGACAAATGTGAGACTGAGATAGGCATGGCCTAGAGTATGAATAGGCAGAGAGAAGTCGCCGGGCTCAACGGGACGGCAGGAGACAGAGGAGCAGATGTATAGTGAGATACTGAAAACGTTTGAAGAAAATAGGATAGCTGTGACTGGTGACGCGAACCTTTCTATTGTTGATTGGGTCTCACTTCGATCCAGGAGATCTGATGGAGAGCAAATTATTAGATTGATCAGGAGGTTTCTATGAGACAGTGCATGGACAATGCTACCAGAAACGAGGCCATACTAGACTTGATCTGAGGGAATGTGCCAGGAAAGATCAATATTTTAGTCGGAGAGCACTTGGACTTAGTGATGAGAACTCCATAAGATTTCGAGTAGTCATTGGCAAGGACAAGAGTGGCTCTCTGCTGAGACTGCTTAATTTGGCAAGGGCCAATTGCATTTAAGTGGATAGGAACTGGTGAATATGGCTTGAATGGTTATGTAAGGGCGAATATGCGTCTGCAAATTGGGACGGTTTTATAGAAAATTTGATTAAACTTCAGGACATTTAAAAAAAAATGAAGGTCAGTCCTGCCAAGAATCAGGAAACGTGGATATCAAGGGGAACTGTAAGCTTCACCAATAGAAAAAAAAGAAGTATAGAATAGATCCAGACAGGTCCAAACTGACGAAGCACTTGGGAATATAGAGAAAACTAGGAAGGATGTTAAACGTGGAATTAGGAAACCGAAAGGGGGCCACGAAATGTCTTTATCAAGCCACGTCGTTGAGAATCCAAGACCTTTCATGTATATGTGAGAAGAAAGAATGCAGCAAGAGAACCAGTTGTCACACGCAAAAATAAAGGACCTGGAGTTGAAATTATGCATGGAGCCACGGAAAGTGGAGAGATGCTTAATGAAAACTTTTATCAGTATTCACCTATGGAAATGTGCAAGGGAAGAATTTCACAACGAGGTTGGTCAGAGCTTGAAACGGACTGCGACATGAGGCGATGGAAGCAATCACATTGGCAACATTCAAGAGGCATCTGGATGCTTACGGGGATAGAGAGATATGGGCTGTTTAAGGGCAGAAGGCTTGATTTTTAATTTAATTAAGGCATAATATTTGGCAAAGATTTGGAGGGCTGAGAGCCTGTTCCAGTTATACACTTCCTTTTGTTATTTGTTCGAAGTCAGTATGTAAGTGACTTGAAGGAAATCTTGCAGCTAAAGCTTTCCCATATAAGTGCCGTCCTTTTCCTTCGAGGGCAAAGTGGTTTTGCGTTTTGACAGTGCGATCTGAGGGAACCTTCCAGACTTGGCGTTGGAACGATTGGATCGTTGGGAATATAATGGCATTCATGCAGTGTGCATTGTCCTGGATGATGCAAGCCTTCTCAAGTGTTGTTGCAGCTGCACTGATCCAGACAAGATGGCAGTAATCCACAAAACTCATGTCCTGTGTATTTTAGATTGTAAAGCGTCTTTGGTCACAACATTCGCCACAGAATTCCAAGTCTCTGACCAGTTGCTGTATCCAATGTGTTAACGTGGTAAGTCCGGTTGAGTTCCTTGTCAAATGTAAACTCAAGGATGTTGATAGAGGGTACTCACAGAACATAAGAAAAATACAGGGCAGTACAGGCCCTTTGGCTCTCGATGTTGCGCCGATCCAAGCCCACCTAATCCACACTAGCCCATGATCCTCCATATGCCTATCCAATGCCCGTTTAAATGCCCATAAAGAGGAAGAGTCCACCACTGCTTCTGGCAGGGCATTCCATGAACTCACGACTCGCTGAGTAAAGAATCTACCCCTAACATCTGTCCTATACCTACCACCCCTTAATTTAAAGCTATGCCACCTCGTAATAGCTGACTCCATACGTGAAAAAACATTCTCATGGTCAACCCTATTTAAACCCCTAATCATCTTGTACACCTCTATCAAGTGACCCCTAAACCTTCTTTTCTCCAATGGAAACAGCCCCAAGTGCCTCAGCCTTTCCTCATACGATCTTCCTACCATACCAGGTAACATCGTGGTAAACCTCCTCTGCACCCGTTCCGGTGCCTCAACATCCTTCCGACAGTATGGCGACCAAAACTGCACAGAATACTCCAGATGCGGCCGCATCAGAGTCTTATACAACTGCAACATGACCTCAAGAATCCGGAACTCAATTCCTCTACCAATGAAAGCCGGTACGCCCATATGCCTTCTTCAGAGCACTATTTACCTGGGTGGCAACTTTCCGAGATAAGTAGCATTGATTATAACACCATTGAATTTGAAGGGGCAATTGTTATTTTGTCTCTCCTTGGTAGAGTTCATAACTTGGCATTTGTATGACATGGATGTGGTGCTGGAAAAGCACAGCAAGACAGGCAGCATCCGAGGACCAGGAAAATCGATGTTTTGGACAAAAGCAATTCCCGATGAAGGGCTTTTGTTCGCAACATCGAATTTCCTGGTCCTTGGATGCTGTTGTGCTATTCAAGAACCACACTGCCAACTATATTCTCCGGCATCAGCACTCCTCACTTCCGCCTTGTCACTTGTCAGCCTAGCCCACACGTCGTATAGATCTTGTTGCACTTTAGAATTGACTGTTTCCATAACTATGTGGATGGAAATGATGAGGAACATTGGACACTCGTCAGCAAAATCCCCACTCATGAAATTATGATTGAGTAGCTGAAGATAATTTGGTCTTGGGCACGACGCTGAGGAACACATGTCGAGATGTTCTGGAACTGAGATTACTGACCTCCAATAACCTCGATATTTGGCCTATCCTCTGGGTTTGATCCCAACCAATGGTGGATTTTCCCTTTGCGAGCTATTTATTTCAGGTTTGCTGATGCTCGGTCAAATGCGACCTTGATGTCAAAATCTGTCAGTTCCCTTATCTCTGAAATTCAGTTATGTTGTCCATGTTTGAAACAAGGCCATAATGTGGTGAGTAGCTGATTGAATGTGCTCCAATCCAATCAGGCCTTTCCTTCTACGTCACTGGGTCTCATTCCTGACGGCCTCCCAAACAGCACCATGATTCTACCGCTAGCATATGGACAGCAGCTGTTCAAGAAAGCACTGACAGCCAACTTATTCAGGTGGAAACTAGTAGTGGGCAATACATGCTGGACAGCCAGAGAGGCCTTTGTGTCACGAGAGAATAAAAACAGCTATATGTCTCTAACGTCATCGTGCATTAAAACGGATTTCTGATTGACTTATTTCAAAAGTTTGGACAGACTTATATTATACATGTTCACCGGCACGCACTCACACACTCACACACACACACACACACACGCGCGCACACACACATACACACAGACACACACACACATACAGTTAACGACATGAATTCAAAAGCTGCGGAGTTGTGCGAGATGTACAGAGTTCTGTTCTCCTGTGGTGAAACCGCTTGCTCACTTCCCAGTTTTTCTCAGAGGGGGGTATACATTCAAGGCATAGATCTCTGCCATTGCCACATTTGGTCCAATGAACTCTTGGGACCCAGGAATTGCTCCAAACGATTGAAGTCTCCTCCCAATTGGGTACCAGTTTGCTACCCCCTCCGGATGGTTAGATCCAATCGTCTGGTAGACGTGCGGGGAGAAGTGTTTGGAACTGTCAGAGACAACGGTTAGGATTCTGTCCACAGAGCCTCAGTGGATGAAGGTGTTAATTTACTTATTAGTGTGTAGGTGAGAGTAAAGAATAGCAACAGGAATCAAAGTCTCTCTATCATGTGGTCATCTTTGTGTATCTGGTGATCTTTTTGCAGTGTAATCCTTCCCCAATTTCCTGCATCTGACCCTGCAATGTTTGTTCCAGACCAACTCGCGTCCACTTAGCGCTCACGTGTGTTAGTGCAGGATTGTATCAGGACTGAGCATGTCACAGTCTAGTTCCCCACCAGATCTCACTTTGTAGTAGTGAGTGCAGACATCAGTGCAGCCCGTCCGAGAGAGTGCTTGCTGCTCCTTCATTACCGACAAATTGACATTACTGTGATCAGTGCAATGTCAGCTCACAGCGAGTTGTCATTCTTCTTGACTCGAGCATGTGTTTGCCTGTGCTGGTATGTGAGAGCAAGTGCATGCGTACGTGTGTGTGTGTGTGTGTGTGTGTGTGTATGTGTGTATGTGTTTGGTTTACCCCTCTCTTTTCTTTTATTAATCTTGCCAGTTTCAAGCTTAGCGGTAGTTCAGGTTCGAGATTCGATTGGCCAAATCCAACTGCCACTTTCAATGTTTTCATGAGATTCGCCATATCAAATACATAGCAATGAACTGAAACAGTTCCAGGAATCCAAGGATGAAGAATAATATTAGCTTCATTTTTTTTTGTCAGGTCCTCCGACACCGTACAGCACAAAGGGCAAATTGAATCAGACACCAATTGCAATCCCAGGTCCACAGGTCTGAGCTCCAAAAGCCCCAAAGCAAGGGTCAAGTGAGAAGTGGAGCCCTCCATCCTGCTATCAGGAAGAGAGCAGTAATAAATGGACTGATCGTATGAGCTAAGAATCCGACGTCTCTCACCCAGTCTCTCTCATTCTGTCTTGAAACATCTTTCCATTCTATCACTTTATGTATCTCCTACTCTCTCATCTCTCACTTACCTTTCTCTTACCTTCTATCTTTCTCTGATCTTCTGTCTCCCTCTTTAATTTGGCATTCACTCTGCCTTAACTCTGTCTGTCACTATTTCTCTGTTGGAGAGAGTGAGTTGTACAGATGTTGGATATCAGAATTCAGTGTGCATTGCTGGAAAAGCAAAGTAGGTAAGGTAATATCAGGTGAACAGGGAAATCGACGTTTCGGCACGGAGCCCTCAAGAATGAGAATGTGAGCCTTGAGAATATGGAGATAAATGGGACGGAGTTGGAGCTGAGGAGAAGGTAGCTGACAGTGCAATAGTTGGATGGAGTTGGGAGTGAAGTTGATAGATCAGAGACGAAGGTGGTGCGGATGTGTTAGAAGGAAGATTGACATGTGGGATAGGTCATGCGGGCTTTGCTGAGTGGACGTTTGGAGCTGGTGTAAGGTGAGGAAAGGAAAACGAGGAAACAGGTGAGGTCCACGTTGATGCCCTCGGTTTGAAGGTCCTGAGGCAGAATATAAGGTGTTCTTATTCCAGGTGTTCGGTGGTAAGAGAGTGGCGATGGAGGAGGCCCAGGACCTGCACATCCTCGGCAGAGTGGGACGGGGCGTTGAAATGTTCCGCCACAGGGTGGTGGGGTTCATTGGTGTGGGTGTCCCAGAGATGTTCTCTAAAGCACTCGGCGAGAAGGCGCCCAGTCTTCACAATGTAGAGAAGAACAGATCGGGAGCAACGGATACACTAAATGACGTGTGGAACTACAGGTAAAACGTTGATGGATGTGGAAGACTCCTCTGTGGCCTTGCACGGAGCTCAGGAGGTTGGTGTGGTATGAGGGTTTGCAATTCCTGAGGTATCAGACGAATGTGCCAGGAGTGGAGTTTAGCTTATGAGGGAGCATGGACCTGGCAAGGTAGTCGCGGATAGAATGGACTTTACAGAATGCAGATAGCGGTAGGGAGGGAAATATATCCCTGGTGGTAGGGTCCATTTGTATGTGGCGGAAATGTTGGTGGATGATGCGAGTTACGCGGATATTTGTGGGGTGAATGTGAAGACCTGGGGGGGAAGTTCTGTCCTTGTTGCGTTTGGAGGGGTGGGAGTCGAGGGCAAAGGTACGGTAGATGGATGAGATGCCATGAAGGGCATCTTCAAACACATTGGAAATGAAATATGAGCCTTCAAGGAAGGAGGTCATCTGTTGTGCTCTGTGGTGTAACTGGTCGTGCTGGGAGCAGATGCGGCAGAGGTGGAGGAATTGGAAATACTGCATAGCATTTTTGAAGGAGGTAGAGTGGGCTGAGGTGTAATCGAGGAACCTGTGGGTGTCGGTGTGGTTGTCAAAACTGTCAATCTTGAGTCCGCAATCGCGGATGGAGAGAGAAGTGTCTAGGAATGGAAACAGATGTCAGAGTTGGTCCAGGTGAATTTAAGTTCGGGTTCGAATGTGTTGAAGTTGATGAACTATTCGACTTCCTCACGGTGGCACTAGAGGGCCCCAATGCAGTCATCAATGTCACAGGGGCAGAGTCGGTAAGTGTTCCCGGTGTTTTTCCCGGATGATGGGCTGTTCTATGCATCTGACGAAGAGACAGGCATAGCTATGGCCCATGCTAATGCAAAGGACTACCCCTTTCGTTTGGGGGAAGTGGGAGGAATGGAAGGAGAAATTGTTCAGTGTGAGGAGTAGGTAAGGTATTATCAGGTGAACAGGGAAATCGATGTTTCGGCTCAGAGCCCTCAAGAATGAGACTGTGAGCCTCGAGAATATGGAGATAAATGGGACGGAGTTGGAGCTGAGGAGCAGGTAGCTGAGAGTGCAATGGTTGGATGGAGTTGTAGCCACGTGTTCAGCTGCACTTGTTTTCTGTCCCAAACCTCCCGAGCCCATAGCACCGGTCGCAGACCTGAGTTTAGAATTCTACTCGTCCTACTTTTTCGCTTCCAAACTAACACTCTATATTGACTTTCCTGATCCTCATCACTTATTTTGACTTAGACGTGGACGCACTTTTCGCAGGTGAATTCAGCAGGGACAACAATAGTGACCCTTACCTCACATGTTATGCAACAAGAGCAAACCACTGCACTCAGCCACATCTCCTCTGCTCTAAGTTGCGAAAAGAGATAAATAAAATGCTACCTTATCTCAACAAAATTCCTCATTGCATCTTCATTCATTAATTAGGAGAGCCTGACGTGTGGGCGACACCACACGTGCAAGAGTGTGGATTTAACTGCTGCCCGCATACATTAATTCACTTTCCCAGCAGTCGCCAAGTTCTCTTCCACACCTCTTCATCTTTTGCTCCGACGATTTACGAGGTAATTATTTTACATTCAATCTTACTTTCCTGACTCTGCTTGGCTGGTTCATTCTCCATTCCTGCTCCTAAAACATTCTGAACTAATCTATTCCCCATTGCCAGGCCATAAACCCTATCCCTCAAAACACTTTCTATTCATATATTCAGCCAGTTATGTTTTAAATGTTATAATCGGACCAGTTTCAACCAGTTCTTCTGGCAGCTTCTTCCAGGCACGCACCATCTTTTTGTATGAAAAATCTCCCCGCCTGTCCCTTTTAAATCTTTCCACGCTATTCGCAAACTTTTGCCCTCGAGTTATTGACGCCATAACTCAGCGGAAAGACCTTGCCGACTTCTCCTGTGTCTGCGTGGGTGTCCTCCAGGTCCTCTGGTTTCCTCTCACATTCTAAAGAGGTGCAGGTGAGGTCAATTGTCCATGGTAAATTGTCCATAGTTTTCAGAGGTGTGCAGATTAGTTGCATTAGTCAGGGATAGTTGCAGGATATTAGGGTTGGGGAATGGGTTTGACTGGGTCATGCTTCAGAGGTCGGTAGGAACTTCTTGGTCTGATGTTTCTTTTCTGCTGGGATTCAATTACTCCTTGTTCTTATGCCCATCATGAATGTTCAAAAATTGTAAGTTCACAACTCAACATCTGTCTCTTCAGGAAAAAAACATCACAGCCTATTCAGCCTCTCTGTACAGAACAGACGCTCTAAACGTTGGAAATGAAAAATGTCACGTGTTCCCGCGTTCTGCACCCACACCTCCACACCATTGACTGATCTGCCAATTTCTCTGTCTAACCTTGTATTCCTACGTCGCCTGCACGTTTGGCGATAGAATATTCATGTCCTTCCAATATCTCAGCAATAAAGCGCAATCCGACATCTACAAGTTATCCTGAATCCTGGGCTTTGGTGATCTTCTGGTAAACCTCAACGAGTGGTCTGCTAATCGTTATACAATTGATATGATCTGCATTCATTTTCCTCACTGTTTATTCTGAAGTGGCACCAGTCACCATCCTGTCCAAACCAATTTCTCACGGTATTTGGAATGCGTATACTCATCGTGAATCAACAGTTTTCTCATTTCCTGTTTTGCTGCAAGCCATGATAATGGCAAATGTTATATCGGCCTCTATTGCAGGAGGGCTGGAATTCAGGCGGAGTGCTGACTCATTAACGTGGTGCAAGGGAGACCACACCTGGAGAATGTTCTGTACTCTCAGATACGAACTCATCACCATCGACTCACAGCCCATCGACACTGTTCCGTGGCTTAAAGAGATTATGACCTATTGGAATTCCAAGATTGGAAATTATTCTCAAATCCAGTGCGAATATAAGGACTGTGATCCATCCCTCATGCATTGACATTCTGTCACCCAATCAGGTCTCCAAATAGAACAAAAAAAAATGCAGAGTTTCTGCACAACTGATCTCGGCACAGTCCCAGGATCAGATTCAGACTGTGCTTCCACGATTGACTAATTATCTGAGTTGATCGTAGTACTGAGAACTGTTATGCAGGAACACTAAATAACATTGCTCCGGCCACTGTGACCGTACTGTTGCACTTATGGTATCTACATGACCGGCGCAACGCAAAACAGTACTGGCAACAGTGTACTTTGTGGCATATGACCAGCATGCTGCTAGTCCTGAAGACATTTAGGAATGAAGTGAGATACGACGGACTGACTTTTTTTTCTCCTTGAACAGAAGAGATTGGGAGGAGACTTGACTGAGATGTTAAAATTTTGACAGGAGCAGACAGGATAGACAAAAATCCAAGGATCACTTTTGATGCAAGGGTCAATGACTGGCGGCATTGATTCCGAAAGGGTGGGGATTGAGCGGCTGTACAGTTTTCTTTTTAGAATGAGCATGTTGGGAATCTGCAACTCTTTGACTTTGAGCATGGTTGTGAGATTAAAAAAAAACTGAAGATGGTATAATCCTAAACAGGCAGGCAGGCGGCTGGAAAAACACAGCAAGCCAGGCAGTATGAAATGATATTCCAGGCACAAATCCACAGAAAATTGAAGTTTTTTGCCAACACTATGTAGAATGTTCTCGTGGTCCATGTCATTAGCGTCCTCAATGTTTTGTGGTTTCACAAGGATGATCCCCGGACTTCGGAGGTTATATTCTGAGGAAAGATTACACAAACTATGCCTGTATTCTGCATAATTTAGGTGAGATTTGTTTTGAAGATTTGTATCTTGGTAATGGTTGAGCTTGTAATTTCGTTCGGCGAACTGATGCATTTTCCAGCTGAAGTTTTGTCACCTCACTAGGTATTATCATTAGTGCACCTCGGCTCAGTGTCGATGGTCTGTGAAGTCTGGTATTTACGTGTCGCTAGCACGAGCAGTAAGCTCTTATTTCCAGGCACATACACACTGAAGAACACAATTTCAAATGTGACAATTTAGCCATCCGAGCACAGGCAATACAGTGACACGCAAGAGAGTTCCATGAAACCTGGTACACAAACCGGAACTCAAACACTCAACGTATTAATATCGATCACGTAGACAAATCTTTCAGATGCAGATCCCAAAGTACCAGAAAACAGACACACATAATTATCAAGCAGGAAAAAAGCATGATGACGTGACGAAACGTCAGCAGAGAAACACATAAACAAATAAATTAATGAGCTCAGAATTTAGAAGGTTTAGGGGTGACATAACGGAAGACTTTTCGGTAGTAACAGGGAGAGATACGATCGATAAACTGAAAGAATTTCCTTAGATTGAAACTGAAGTCAACGATGAGCTGTGACAAAATCTTGGAATTCTCTCTTCAGGAACATTATCGGTTTACGTGCAGCATGTGAATTACTTCTGTTCAAGAAGGTGGTTCGCCACCAACTTCTGAAGGGCAACGAGGGACAATCAAAACCTGTTGGTTTCAGCCAGTGACGTCCACATCAAATTCTAAGAAATAAGGCCATTTTAAAAATTAAGAAATTCAGGAGAGATGATAGAAAGAACTTCTATACATAAATAATATTTTAGATTCAAACTCTATTACTCAAATGGCATTCAATTGTAGCATTTAAATTAGTGATGGAGTTTTCTTGTTTTGGAAGGACATCGATGATGTGGGTCCAAGCCAAGCATGTAGATGTAACTCACAGATGAGCCATGTTCGTATAAAATTACTGAACAGGATCGAGGGATTGAATAGCCTCCACTGTTCAAATGAAGATTTGATTTTTTTTCTTCATGCATTCAATCTTTACTAGGGCCAGTATCTATGTTCAGTTTCTGATGTAAATGTCTGCCAAACACATCTAATCTTCCATTCCAGTTGTCCACCTCAGTTATAATTCCACATCTTAATGTATGTCAATGTGGAGAAGTCAGCGCTGTGTCAAAGGCTTATACAACCAGCATAATCCGTGAGCATGTTAAAAGAGAGTGTGAGATGCTGCTAAGAGTTCTGATATTAATGGAAGCCGCTACAGTTAATACTTTCATCTGTTCGTGTTACCTACAAAGATTTGTACATCTCCCCATTGGCAAACAGCGGAACGACCGTTTGGAGCATGAGTCAATCTCGTCGTTCAGTGTCCGCTGGTGTGCAAATGTGTGCTTCTTCCATCCGCCCAACTGAACATTTTTTATGTAATGTGGTTAGATATCGTTCATTGGGAGATTCGGATAAACGGGATTTGGATGAGAAAGTGGGAACAGAAGATCAGCTGGATTATCAGACATGGTTATATTGAAAACTGAAATAGTCTCGAAGATTTAATTGACCGTGTCTTGCCAGAGGTTTCTTTGCTTTTAAGTTTCTGTGAAATGTCAGGTATGGGGTGAGGTGATTGGACTCCACCAACCGTGAAAATATTGTTTCAAACCCAAGTCAGTGAAATGTGTGTCCTCGTTTTCCAATGACTGGGAATGTGAGTAGGTTACGTCCATTAGTCAGGGGTAAATGTAGAATAATTGGGTCGGAGGATATGCTTGCATGGGTTAGGCTTCGTCGTGTCATGTAGACTTTACGGGCTGTAGGTTCTGGTTCCACAGTGAAGGGATACTATGATGCTAATTATTCCTCACGTCACTCTGAGACACACGCAGAGCTTCCATTAAAAGCCTTCATCTCCGCTTACTTCCCCAATGCAATTTGTTCTTACTTCTGCACTGGCCTAAAAAAAATTCTGCATCTGGTCGCTCCATGTGGATGTCACACTGACCATCAAAACACTGCTGTCTACATTGTATTGATCAATGACACTGCCTGTCTCTTTGTTGGGCAGGGAGGATGGCCGATTAAAAATGGGAACTGACCGGATATGCTTATTATTTCAGTTTGTTTTATTCTGACCAGACCTCAAGTGATGTGTTTCACAGATTCAGACGTCTCTAGTGTCAGTGTGCAGAGCACACAGAGGGCACAGGTGCCACTCATGCGGAGGTTTCGTTAGAAACTGGGGAATACTCTGAGAGCAGATGGAAATTATTGCGCTCAATGGCTTCAGCAGCTTCTGGATATCATCTGATGTGAAGAGATTCGATTAAACATGGAAAAGTAGCGATATTGGAACATCAGGAGTCTGGGATGGATAATCGTATAGACACTAAATCGGATCATTGTGCACAATCCTTCAGCGCAGCTCCTGCACTGATATATAAAACTCAGGCATCACTTTTGAAGACAGTGTGCGGAGAAATGTCACAAATGCTAATTGTACATCTGTCTATTGTAAAACATCCTTCGAAATGCATGGGCTGCAATTGTCTAATGAAAAATATCACCTGGTGACCTCTCTCTCCGATCGTACTTCATTGCCACTTTTATCCCTTGATTCACATCTTCAGCAATGAGAACACATAACATTGAAAACTATAGAACAGGATCAGGGTGGTCGGGCCCTCTAAGCCTGCACTGAATCAGATCCTTTTTTCTAAAGCTGTCGCCGAGTTTCGATGGATCTGAATTCCTCGGCTCTCTTCCCATTCATGAATCTGTCTGGAAACATCTTCAGTAACGTTTTCGTGTCCGCTTCTACTACCTCCACTCTCTGGGTAAACAACTTTCCACATATATTTCCCTTATACAGTTCCCCATCACTTTGAAATCATGACATCTCTAAATAAGGCCCCCACTCTGAGAAAAGGCTTCTTGCTATCCACACTCTATATATCACTCATGATTGCATATGCCTCAAACTTTGTATTCTTATTGTAACTAATCCTAATATACTCTCCCATCGTTCATAGCTAGCTCCCTATGTACCAGACAATATCTTGACGAACCTCCTCTCTATCCACTCCAACGCATTTTGGAAATGAGGCGATCAGAACTGTACGCAGTATTGCAAATATAGCCGACCCAAAGTCCTATTCAACTGTAACATGACCTGGCAATGCTTGTGCTGAATATCCCGTCCAGTGAAGGAAACTATTTTGCACGCCTGTTTGGCCACTCTATCAAACTGTGTTGCCACCTTCGGAATAAATTGGACCTGAACACCCATCTCTCCGTTGAAGAATTTCCCACACGGCTTTTATTTTCCTTTAAAGTACAGTTCACTCCAGAACTAGACATTCCAAAATATAGCATCTCGCATTTATCCAGTGAATTCTATTTGCTATTACTCCTCCTGAACCTCCGATGTATTATGTTCTAATGCAATCTCTGACAGTCCCCATTATTATCTGCTGCTCCACCTATTTTAGTTTCATCTGCAAACTTACTAATCAAATACCCTGTGCCTTCCTCCAGATCATTTCTGTAAATTTAATAGACGTTATTATTATTGTTTACAATTCAGCACGTGGAAATTGCATGTGTGTTACCAGTTATTGGAAGCCTCCCGAGATCTGATTGTGTCACTGATGCAATCGCGGTTTCTCTTAATAAGGACCAACCTCCAAATGTGACCTTTCATTGTTTGAGGGAGAACGCTGTGACAGATTCTAAGTTGATAGGAACCTGCAGCTTACGACAGGGAATGGATCAGAAGTTGGGATCATCACTTCACAGTGTTCCAACATTGGAAAAAATACTTTCCTATGAGATTAATTATATTTATGAAAATCATAAATGGATGAATTTGGAATCGTGGATCTATTGGTCGGTTCGGATTATAGAACATTTTTACTATCCTCTTCTGGCTATTGTTGGCGTCTCAGGTGAGTATCTCTAGTCAGCATTTAATTCAAGAAAGCAAGCTCCACTGCAAGAATGCATTTGTCATTTACTGCATTCTACTATTGGGGTTAATGGTCTTGGGAAGTATTTGTGTTCAGCCGTGAAATGTAGTTGCATAGATAACCGTTTTACTATTCTTCAAATGTACAGTCTCACTCATTTTTTTACAAAAAGGATAGCAAATATACAAAATTCAACACTCTGTGCCTCGATTCGTGTGATATTGAATTTAAAATGTTCAACGATTTTCAGGATTTCCCAACTGCTTGAAAACAGGGTGTTGAATAATTGAATTTGGGCACTAAGATTATAACTTACAACAAAATTCCAATGTATTATAAATACCTGACCTTTTGCAGGGCAATGGTAAAGAGCGTGAGAATCTAATTCGCGATAATTAATTAATCACCATAAATCCCTTCATCGAGATATCCTCTCATGCACAGACAGACAACTCGCGTGGAGAGAATATTTCCATTGCAAAATAAAGAATTGTAATCCGCAAGTTCGATTAATCAGGTTCAAATGATGAATTCCAAGTCTTCATTGTAGTATAAATTATTCAGAAAAAAAATCAAAGCTGCATCTATAATTTGTAAGTCTCTGGTGAATGCAAACTTTTTCAGAACAATTCGCGACGATTTTCCCCTTTCTTTAGTTCGTGAATTCTACTTTGTCGAACTGGACAGAAACCTAGACAGACTAAATCACATCACCCAGTCCCAATCATTCGAAAAATCACTTCGATCCTGCAAAAAACAGCAATATGCCTTTTCTCTTTTTATTTTAATCAATATTATCTGTATTAGCTGGTTAACATTTATCCTCAATTGATCAGCAAAGTCAGCATGTAACTAACTAACGAAGCAGGGCAAAGAAAAACCCGATGGTCTATCATTCGTAGCATTCCCAAGATCTGTAAACAGTTTCCATTATCTTCCAGGCTCGTTATCAACGATACAAATACCTGCCTCTTCTAATCGTTTTTTCTAATCACAGATAGCTGTTCAAAGTTCACTTCTCACCTCACACTTAGATCCCTCAAAAAAAATAGACAATTAGAAAGGGTCTCTCCAATGTTCCCTGCTATTTCTGCTCTGAAAAATCTAAGTCACCTGATATTCGATCTGAAAGCATGTGTCTGTTTGCCGCTCGAATTCTTACTCAAATATTTGGAAAAAAAAAGAGGCCATTTTCTTCAAACATCGACATGCACCCTTCTCGATACCCACTGACAACATCGTTCTGAACAGGATTGTACATGATCACACGAAGGGTGCAAGTCAAGACTACGAATTGTACCAACTCTGCCTCTAGCCATCTCCATCATTGTCTCGATCTCCAATCCTCTACAACTCATTGCACCATCAAATCTCATCGTTTACTGTGGTTAATCCATCCTCTGTTTGTCTATTCTTTTCCAAGGCAGAGTGCAAATATATAAGCTTACTTCAAAATTCAATTGATCAGTCACTCTTGAACATAAATCAAGTTCTCTCCCCCTATGACCCCGTGCTCATGCCTGTCATGGGGTCCCATCCCGATGAGGTCTTGAATTTAAAATTCTCATTATTTCTTTCGACTCCCTCAATTGTCATAAAATCCACCCAACCCTGGGTCCTTCACTTTTGACAAATTGCCGTTAGCGACCCATTTTCAAAACGATATAATTGTTCTTCCATCTCCCTCCTGACTCTCTGTCAGTGTCTCTCCGTCTCCATTCATTGTGCCATTATTGTCTGATCCTCTCTCATGTACCGTTTCCTTATTGTTCACAGACGCAGGTCAGACGATGGTACTCATGTCTGCCATTCAGCTCATTAAGTAAAAGAAGGATATATTGAATTTTTCAATTCTAAATTTCAATTCCCTTTTATTGGCCAAAAAATGTCTTTGATTTCTACATTTCCATATCAAGGATTGAACATTGGTCAGGATTATCTCAATGATAATTTTAGGGAGGAAGTTCCAGATCTAGACAACTCTCAGTTTGATACCAAATCGCATTGTCATCTTGCATCTCTGTTCATTATGATCAACGCGCTTCCTCTCTGCACCCAACCTTTCATGAAACAGCATCAATATCATTCGATCTGAAAATATCTCCTCAAGGTACTCAACACCAAGGCGAAGTTTCCTCATAAAATTGATTGCATAGGGTGGTTTTGTAATGTAGCGCATGTAGATGAATGAGTGTCGACTTAATTGAATGCTCCAAGATTATGAGCTTAAATGACAGGCTAAATGTGGAGAGTTTGTGGGAGAGTCTGGGACCAGAGGGCATAGTCTCACTTGAAGGTGTCGAATGAGTCTGTAGAATGTTCACTACCGTGGACAGTTGTGATTGAGACATCAATTATATTCCAGGCTGGATAGACAGACTTTTAATCAGGATAGGAGTCAGGAGTTATGGGAATATGCAGGAAAGTGACTTTGAGAATGTTTCGATCAACCACAATCTCACTGAATGGTAGAACAGTCTCGATAGACAAAGTGGTCTCATTCTGCTTCTACTTCCTATGGTTCGATGAAGACGGTTTGATCAAAGTGAAGGAGACGAATGCATTTTGGCCACAATGCATCCTTCATACAGATCCTGTTCTCATCAACACGAGCTGAGGTATTAGAAGCTAAATACTCACTGTCATGACTTTCCTCCACCGATTCTCCTGACTTTTCCATTAACTCCTGGTTGCTACAGGAATTGTCGTGTAATAACCAGCTACCTGGTCTAACCAGGATTCTCGTTGAAATTAAAAAATACATTTTATCGAAGACCAATGCCTTACAATCTTCAGGACATTTCTCACGAACATAATCTGAAGTGGAAATATCATGCTTATCCTGCATGAGAGGAGATAAGGGATCAGTTAGCTCATGGTCACTGATTCGTCTTGGTGCGCCTGTCGAAGAAAAACCTATTGATGTGGAATGACAGTTAACTGTCAAGTTTGGTTTTGTTTAAACTAGGAGTTATGAAGCTCATTTGTCAATACTTTTCCGTGGGCAATGCAACCATGAATGCAGATTGTAAATTAAACATCAGGCGTATTGCTCTTAAACTGGATAATGCAAATCTGACACGTCAGGGCATTCTGTTGACAATAAATTCCAGGATGCACCTAGTCAGTTAGTTGCCAGGCTTTTTGCAAAAATTAAATCAATCTGTGTGAATCTGATGTAGAGGGGCGTTCGGTAAGGAAATAACCCATTGATGCTGGCTCACAATCAACTGCAAGGATTTGTGAAATTGAAACCGACCATCAGTAACCTGGTTGGTCTGACTTTTAGACCATAGATTGGCCGTCGCTGATTTTGTTGATATGGATCAGGAGCCTGAAAATAGGAACTATTCTGGTCAATTCTCCCATAGGCGCTGAGGCGAGTTAATCACTTTGTAAATCACATTTCAATACTCCACATGTGATATTTCCTTCTAAATTCCGAGCTGTTATTAACGATATTTCCCATGTCAGCACCTGTTCCTCAGAGTCATCGGAGATATTTCACTAAAATGTTTTGCAACAGCACCTCTCTCTCTCAGTTTTCGTAAAAATAGCCGTCAGGGAATGGTGTGGCAAATTTAATAAAACTACGAGGAAATATAAGTTATGTTTCCTCAATCCAATCCTCAACGATTTGTGTCTCGACAGAGAGGGTGCATTGTGTACACAGTACGTTAGATTTTCGACATTGAGGAATATCGACGTAAGATTGTGACAAATAGTTATAGGTATACACTGATTATTTTAAACATTGCTTTGGATCTTAGTTCGTAAGTGGTTCACTAAACTATAGAATCCTGAGAGTGCATAAACAGGTCAGACAACCAACCGTCTGCAGAGCAACCCACCTACCCAATCTATCCTCGCATTTATCACATTTCCTTGCACTAAGCGACCTAATCTGCAGATTTCTTGACAGTGGGAGGAAACCACTGAAACCCTGTGATATAGTGGTATTGTGCAAAGAATTTATCAGATGGTTGTTTGTGAAAGCATTGATTTATCGTGGATTTCAGCTTTATTTTAAGTTAGCTTTATTTCTTCCTCACTGTTTATTGAGAATTTGATGTCCCTCTGGGTTTTGGTCACAAAGACACATAACGGTGATGTTAGAGGAGATCGTTCGTCTCTTAGTGTTAAGTGTTCGGAAAACGTTTACAATGTTTTGGGCGGGTTTGGTAGAATGGAGCTTTTGGTTGCGGCTGGGATTTTACTCCCTGCATCATTGCAAGCTGAGGAGTACGGTATCGAGCTGTACAAGAACATAAGAGTCATTGATAAGGTGAACAGACGATGTCCTTTTCCCAGTTATTGCGAGAGCAAACTTATAGTGCATAGATTTAGCGTGAGAGTGGAGAGACTTAAAAGGAACCCAAAGGACAAATGTTTTAAGCCGTTGATGGTGCATGTATCGAATGTGCAAAAACCAAGTTCTTTTTCCAAGTGAGGGAAGTTTAAAAATAGAGCGCATAGGTTTAAAGTGAGAGAGAAAAGATTTACAAACGAACATAAGGGTCATTTTTGTCACACATGTCGTGGTGCGTGTACAGAATGAGCTTCCAGATGAAGTAGTCGAGACTGGTACAACTATAATATTTAAACTGCATGTGCATGTGTAGTCAAATGCAAAGGATTTAGAGGGATAGTGTTCAAATGCCGGCAAATTGGACTGGATTCAATTGCGATATCTCTTGGCACAGCTGATTTGGACTGATGGGTATGATTCTGAGGTGCGCACCTCTATAACTCTAATGACTCTAAACGTGACCGCTTTCATATTCCAATGTCTGTTTTTTCCATTCAGCGAAAAAAAACACTTTATTTCGTGGAAAAGTGGTCATATTTTGTTCAGCCAATAAAAGGCTAGTGTAAGACCAATTAAAATTTATGTACACTTCTCTAAACTGTGCTGTTGAGTCATGACATTTCAGGGTCTCACAGTAAACCAGGTATTTCACTTTCCCTCACCTTCACTTTGCAATGCAGAATTTGATCGCCTGATTGTGAATTATTTGCAGACCCCAATAGACGTCAAATTTCAGAATCTCAAACCAGTGATGTGAATACTGCATGACCGGGTGTACTTTTAATAACTCTTATTTAAACTGCAATCATCAGGAGTAAGAATGTGTACAAATTGGAAGACAACTACCATCTATTTCCTGGGAAAATTCATGAATCTATATTGTTTTCAGAAAAGGAAACTGCTGTCGTCTAGACATTTTACTGTCTACCTTTCGATCAATAATCTCATTTCTTGGTGGTTTCTTTGACCGAGTTCACCATAATATTTGAAGGCTTAAAGAAATGGTTCAAGAGCACAGAAAGGCAACTGAATACTCAGTGAATTGTGGGTTTCTGGGAACTTTGATAAAATGATGGACTTTTGAGAACACACCAACTGATAATTGTAGAGGGCATATTGATGACAGAGTCTGTTACTTCTTGTTTTCTGAATAAGGCAAGGGACAGGGAGCGAGGATGGTAGAAAGTAGAATATTCACTAAAGCATGGAAGCATACCATTCATCCCTTTGATACCACGCCACTCTCCCTCCAGTGTTCCAAAAAAAACAATTCCTACCCCTGTAACCCTAAATTGCCCACGGCCAATCCATTTATTCTACACATCTTTGGACGATGGGAGGGAAATCATGTCGACCCCTATAACCTCCCAGCAGACTGTTGCCCAAGACCAAAATCTAATCGGGATCCCTGGTGCTGTGTGTCAGCAATGGCAATCAGTGATCCACTGTATCACGCTTCATCTAATTGCTGGGCCAATATTTCTGCTCATTGCAATATAAGGTGAATGATCAGCTTTACATTCAAATTTCCGCTAAATTAATCACGTGCCTCTCATCCTCACAGCTAATATCATGGCTTTCATCATCCTTTCTCGCAGAGCATGTGGTCTCTCTGGATCTGTCAGTCGTTACCTAGAGGCAATGGTAGTGGCAGATGTACTCGTCATTGTCCTCGATGTGATATTGAGATTCATTCCAATTGTTTACAGTGAGCAGTTTTATTTCCTGTATTCCTTACCGGTGTGTAATATCCACGCCATCCTGCTTTACGCAGCCACTGACTGTTCTGTCTGGTTCACCGTCACTTTCACCTTTGATCGATTTGCGGCCATTTGTTGCCAGAAACTGAATCGTAAATATTGCAGTGAGAAAACAGCATCTTTGGTTTTGGGAATAGTGACTGCGCTGAGCTGCGTTAAGAACATTGTCTGGTACTTCATGTATAAAAGCACGTATACTCTTCAGAGGGCTCGTTGGTTTTGTTATATTGAACCTACCACTGCCATGACATTACTCGGGACAATAATCGATTTTCTGCATTACATTCTGACCCCATGTTTCCCGTTTGTCTTGATTCTGATTCTGAATGCTTTAACCGTAAAACACATTTTAATTGCAAGTGGAGCTCGCAGGCGACTCCAGGCCCACAGGAGGGAGGCGAGTCACACAGATCAAGAAATGGAGAATCGAAGAAAATCTGTCATTTTACTATTTGTAATCTCGGCTAATTTTATATTGTTATGGTCAACTTTAATTGTGTATTCTCTGTGGGAGCGAATGTATTTATTCAGCGATGTAACATTTTGGATATCTGACATTGTGCATGAAATGGGTTTCATGCTGCAGCTCTTGAGTTGCTGCACTAACACTCTTATTTATGCTGTGACACAATCTATGTTCCGAAATCAGTTGAAACATATGCTGAAATATCCCTTCACGCTTGTCATAAAACATGTTCGATAAGGATATGAGTGAGAAAAGGCAGAAATAAATTGCACTGAGTCTCACTTGATCTTTATGAATGAACACATCTTCTGCGTAAAACAGATCTGGAATTTTCAAAGACAGAATTCAGTCATCTCCCCACGACACTCAATTGCACTTCTATGATGTCCAAAAAATCATGAGGTTGTCATTGCTCTGACCTTATACTGAATCGATACTGTTTATGTTTAGGCTGCACATGTTGTTAAGTTTTCCAAACAATTCTTCGTGTAAATCACCTCCCTGCGGCCTGATTTCTGGCTCAATCCAAGTTATTAGACTCGCATGGATGAGAGCATCTTCAGTAACAACATGGAAGTTCGAAACCAATAGCTTGAAGCATCTGTTGTGGGCAGAAATGTCAAAGAGGAGTCATAAGCCTCGTGTTCCTTCGTTCCTTCACTGCTTTATTACACATGTGCGAGAGTCCAGAGACTGCTGCAAAACTGACATTTGCGGGGTGCATTTTGCCTCTTACTTGCAGCTCGCGTCACAAATTCAAAAATACTCTGAGTTCCCCATTGAAATGCAACATTTTATTTCCATCCACGCTACAGTAATTGCATGTCGCATTGATATCATCGACTTGAAGATTCCCCTAATGTAGACACCCAATCCAAAATACATCAACAAATGATGGACGTCTCCATGGACAGTCCCAGGTGCAACCATATCTATTGATGCCTGCCAGATATTGATGTCTGACGCCTTTGGTTCTCCCCAGCTGCATTGGATTATTTACCAAAAAAGTAAATTGCTGTTTTTTGACGACGAACACTTCCAAATTCTGTGCTAATTTGGGAATGACCGAATCGAGAGGATATTAATTTTTCAAAATGTTGTAAAATTTTTCAAAACAACACTAATATAATGTTACTGTGACACAGCTGTCAAATTGAGAAGAACCCGTGTCTATCTTCAGGCTAAAAGATCAAACAACAATCACTCTCACTTGCAACAGCAGTTTATGATCACTGCTATTTAGTGTCACTGATTCATGGAATCCCTACAGCGTGGAAACTGGCCATTCACCCCAACAAGTCCACATCCACATATCCAAGATTGTCCCGCCCAGATATATTCTGCTACCCTATTATGCTAAAGTTACTCCTGATTACTGCACCTAACCGACACATCCCTGACAGCTGTGGACAAATTAGCATGGCGCATTCACCTCACCTGCACATCTTTGGATTTTCATAGAGTCTATGAAATAATGCAATGCCCTATGTTTTACTTTAAAGATTCAAAACTGTTTTCTCATAACATGTGCTAGAATGAATTGAGATAAATTATCTCCACGTTTCGATTATGGAGTGCTGGATATGTGATAAGACCATATCTAGCCCTTATATTGTTATCACAACTTGCCTCTGAAGATTTACACTGTCCTGTCGTGTGCTGTTAGCTATTTACCATTCCGATGTGCACCATTTTTCAGATTTCTGTTCAAGTTTTTGCATTGGTAACTTCAGAATCCAAATTATCAACTTCGTGATAGGTGGTGAATGACAAGCTACCTGAATACTTTGCCAATTTCTTTGCAGGAATTAAGTGCAACTTATTAAAATATTAGCTGAAAACTGCGTTGCTGGAAAAGTTCAGCAGATCAGGCAGCATTCAAGGAGCAGGAGAATCGACGTTTCAGACATAAGCCCTTCTTTAGGCATTTCTGAAGAAGGGCTTAGGCCCGGAACGTCTATTATCCTGCTCCTTGGATGCTGTCTGCCCTGCTGCGCTTTTCCAGTAACACATTTTTCAGCTCTTATCTCCAGCATCTGCAGTCCTCACTTTAAACGTATTAAAATATGACATGATTGTGACTGCACACAATGAAATAGAATCTTCTTACAAACCCATATCTTGTATGAAAATCTTAAACTGTTATACATCATCTTTATTGAAATTGTGCTAATTGTCACCATGTCTGTTGATCAGGTTTTGTACAATTTTCTTCCTTCATTCCAACACTGAATCATACAGATGTGGTTTGGTGGTGAGAGAGTGGAAGGGGTAATCTGTTCGATTCATCTCACAGACTGAGAGTTGCCAGTGAGACAAAACATTGCTTAGAGCAGCAACACATAGATTTAGCACATCTTTCAGAAAATCATTGTAAGTTGCTTTGCATTTACCTGCTCATAAACCTAACTGGATGAACAGTGATTTCTGCAAGTTCAGTGGACTGAGGGGACATAATCAAGAAAGATATGATGTTGAACGTGCATTTCCTGAATATCTTGAAGGGGAATTACTGTACTGTCGAACTGATATCTAACATGAATTACACTGAATACAATAGTCAAGCTGTCAACAACACATGCACGAGTCCTATTTAATTTATCGCAAAGGAGGGAATTGAGTGAAATAGCCATCAGAATGAAATCTTGCCCATGGGTACAGAAAACATCAATAATAGCCTTAACTCACAGCTCAGACAGAATCTCGTATGGAAGGAGTCGTTCTCTCAATTAATGTGATGAATGGAAGTGACATGTTTCATATGATTTGTTGATACTTTTATTTCTATCATGATAATTCGTGACTTCATATACCTTTTCTTCTGCATGCCTGTGATCGTTCAGCAACACCTCCTCGGACCTTACCATTAGGTGTATAAGTTCTGCTAAGGTTTTCTTTCCCAAAATGTATTACATCTCATCTATACAAATTAAATTCTCATCCCCTTGGCACATCGAATCAAGATCACGGTGTAATATGAGGTTGCCATCTTCGTTGTCCATTCCATTCCCAATTGTGGTGTCATCGTCAAACTTACTAGATATATCGCCTATGTCCATACACAAATGATTTATATAACTGATGAAAAGTAGTTGGCCCAGCACGGATACTTATTACTAACCACTGGCCACAGGCTTCCACTCCGAAAACCAACTCTCCACCATCTGTCTTCTATCTTCGAGCCAGTTCTATATCGGAATGACTAGTTCTCCCTTTATTCCATGAGTTCTAACCTTGCTAATCAGTCTCCCATAGGGAACATTATCGAATGCCTTGTTGAATTCCAGAGATCACATCCAACTCTTTGCCCTCATCCAGCCTCATAATTACTTCTACCAAAATCACCATCAAGTACATCACTCATGTTTTCCCAAGGACAAAGCCATGTTTACAATCCCAAACCAATCCTTGCCTTACCATATGGATGGTCGAATAATCTTGAAAGATATGACGGATTTTCTCCATGATTACCTTTGAAGATGCCATTCCTAGCAAATCCACATTTATCTACGACTGACGTGGAGGAGCGGGCTTGCTTGGAGACCTGTTAGATATGTTCAAACAATGCAGTAAATACAGTGATAGTATATTTGTATTTCTGATCGTAATGGTGATGGACAGCATGGAAACAGACCAGATTTCTCAACCTAATCTAGTCGCATTTGTCAGCACATGGCCCACATCTCTCTCAACCTTTCCTGTTCACATACCCATCCAGATGCCTTTTAAATGTTGCAGGTATACGTACTTCCACCACTTCCACTGGAGCTCAATCCCTGAGCGTGGAAAGATTGTTCCTGAGGTCGCTTAGGGTATCTGTACCCTTTCACGCTAAAACTATGCTATTTCGTTCGGGACTACTCCCACTGCACGGAACATAATTCGTCTGTTTAACCTATCCATACGTCTCTTGGTTTTAAATGCCACCATGTGGTGACCCCTCAGCCTTCGACGCAAAACGGACGGCTGCCCCAGCCTATTCAGACTCTCCTTCTCGCTCAAACCCTCCAACTCTTTCAGGTTACACAACATCCTTCCGATAGGACGGAGACGAAAGTTGAAGACGCAGTATGCCAAATGTGGCCTAACTAACGTCCTGTACAGCTGCAACATGACCTTCTAACTCGTCTACCCAATTAAGGAAGGCGTACGAATGCCTTCTTCACCATCCTGTCTAAATGCAACTCCATTATCAATGAGCTAGAACCTGCGTTTCAATGTTTCTTCGTTCAGCAACACCTCATCGGACCTGACCATTATGTGTATTAGTCCTGCTCAGATTTTCTATCCCAAAATATATTACATCTCATCTATATATCTCAGCCCCTTGGCACATCTGATCAAGATCACGGGGAAAGCTGAGGTAGCCATCTTCGCTGTCCACGACATTCCCAATTTTGGTGTCATCGTCATACTTACTAGATATATCGCCTATGTTCATATACAAATAATTGATATAAATGATGAAAATTAGTGGGCCCGGCACGGATACTTATGGCTCACCACTGGCCACTCCGAAAACCAACTCTCCACCATCTGTCTTCTATCTTCGAGCCAGTTCTGTATCAGAATGGCTAGTTCTCCCTTTATTCCATGAGATCTAATCTTGCTAACCAGTCACCCATAGGGAACATTATCGAATGCCTTGTTGAATTCCAGAGATCACATCCAAATCTTTGCCCTCATCAAGCCTCTTAATTACTTCTTCCAAAATCACCATCAAGTTCATCACTCATGTTTTCCCGAGCACAAAGCCATGTTTCCTATCCCAAACCAATCCTTGCCTTACCATATGTGTTCATCCTGATCCCTCAGGACCCCCTCCATCAACTTAAGCACCGGTGATGACAGGCTCACAGGTCTATAATTCCCTGGCTTATCCTTAACACTTTTAATACGATTTAGGTGCCACGTTAGCCAACCTCCAGCCATCTGGCCCCTCACCAATGAATATCGATGAGACAAATATCTCGGCAAGGGGCCAAGTGATCACTTCCCTAGCTTCCCACAGATTTTTAGTGTTCACCTCATCAGGTCCAGGGGACTTATCCATCTTTATGCATTTCAAGATACCCAGCACCCCGTACTCTGTAAGATGGCCATTCTTCAAGATCTCACCGTCTATTTCCCCCACTCTATGTCTTCATGTCCTTCTCCGCAGTAAACACTTCTGCAAAACATCGTTCAGTATCCTGTGGCTCCACAATAAGGCTGCCTTGCTCATGCTTGTGGGGCCAAGTTCCCACCATATCTGCCGTTCTGTCCATAAAGTATTTACAAAAACAACTTTTTAATTCTTCTCAACTCTAAATACAAAAGATATCTCATGTTCCCTTTTGCCATCCTGATTTCCCACTTAAGTATTCCCCCACTGCCTTTATACTCTTCTAAGGATTCACTCGAGCTCTCCAGTCTACAGCTGATACATCCTTCCTTGTTTCTCTGAACCATACGCTCACTTCCTCTGGTCATCCAGCTTTCCCGACACCGAATAGCCTATTCTTTCCCCTTAACATGAATATACTTTATCTGGATTGTCGTTCCCTCATCTCTGAAGGCTTCCCAGATATTTATTTACCTGTGAACATCTGGCTGAATCAGCTTTTGAAAGTTCTTCCCTAATGCCAGTAAAATTAGCCCTCCTTCATTTCAGAACTTCAAATGTTCGACCTGGTCTTTCCTTTTCCATCACTATGTTAAAATTAACAGGACCATGGTCGCTGGCCCGAAGTGCTCCCCTGAATTCTCAAGAGTAGGTGCATCCACATGCAAACTCAGAAAATTCTCTTGAACACACTTGACTTATCCATCACAATCTAAACTCCTTAAACTATGGCAGTGCCAGTATATTATTGGAAAGTTAAGAATCCCAGCCATACCCCCCTGTTATTCTCACAGATAGCTTAAATCTCATTAAACGCTTGTTTCTCAATTTCTCCTGACTATTATGGCGTCTATAATACAATCCAAATGACCTGACCAACCCTTTCTTATTTCTCAGTTCCAACCAAATAACTTCACTGGTTGTAATTCCGGGAATACTTTGCCTGAATAGAGCTGTAACGCTATCCCTTATCAAAACAAAACCGTGCCCTCCTCCCTTGATTCGCTTTCTGTCCTTCATGTAACATGTGTATTCCACAGCATTAAGTTGCCAGTTCTGAACATACTTGAGCCATGTTTCTAAAATTGCTATGATATCCGAGTCCCAAGTTCGTAACCATGCTCTGAGTTCATCTGCCTTCCTTGATAGGCCGCTTGCAATGAAATAAATGCCGTTTAATTCATCAGTCCTACGTTGTTCTCTGCTTTGTTGCTGCCTGTCGTGACTTTCTGACTCGCTTCCTTTCTGCACGTTCCCAGTCTCAGAGTGATATCTTTCCTCAAACTGTCCCTGAGTCCCACACCGACCGTTAATAATTTGAATCCTCCAGAGATGCTGTAGAAATCTCCCTGTCAGTATTTTAAGAGACCATCCAATTCAGATGCAATGCATCCTTCTTGGTCCAGGTCACTTCTACCCCAGAAGAGATTCCAATGATGCAAAAATTAAAATCCTTCGCCCATGCACCAGATTCTGAGCCACACATTAGTATATTCTACTCTAGTATTACTATGCTCTATAGCTCATCGAGCTGGACGTAATCCACACATATCTGGCGTAGAGGACCTCATTTTTAAATTCCGAGCGATTTCTCAATATTCTGCCTTCAGATTCTCATTCTTTTCCCTTCCTAAGCCGTTGGTAACAATGTGTACAGTGACGTTCTGCTGGTCCCTCTCTCCTTTGAGAACATTTTGCACCCTGTCAGTGACACCCTTGATCCAGGCACCAGGGAGGCAACACACCATTCTGATTTTTCGCTGCTAGCTGCAGAATGATCTGTCTGTGCTCTTGACTGGTGAGTCCACTAACACGAGCGATCGCTTGGAACTCGACGAACCCATCATTGAATTATAAACTCCCTTGATACCAGAAATCTGGCTGTTCGTGCTACATTCTCAAGAAAGTCCATTACCCCCTATATTTTCCAAGACAACATACTTGTTTGAAATTGGGATAATCACAGAAGATTACCTGCCTATCCCGCCTACCTTTGTTGGAATTAACCCACCTTACTGTCTGTATCTTTCGCTTTGTTCTCTTCCTGTAATTATCATCCATCAGACCTCTGAGCTCTTGTACTTTCTTCATTACCTGTAACTGTCCATTCTTTAAGACAGGATTTGCAAACAATGAATTGTATTGCAGATACAATCCTCAATAATCCGTAGACTCTCTCGAAACTCCCAAATCCGACAAGAAGCGTTGCTCCTTCCAATTTACAGACATAGAAAACAAACCGTCTTATTGCTCCCCAAAACTGTGCCAGGCTGACTTCATACACATGTCTTATACTTCTCAAATTTAATCAAGAGACAAATCCCAATAAAACCATATAATCAAGAAAGAACCCGCTATACTCACCATTACATATTTGTAGCAAGTTATACTGAAACATATTCACATATCTGTTAACGTGCTGTGACCACTCCCAAATAGGTCCATCCAACATCACTTGCAAATTTCGCTGCTTGCAAACTTTCATAGACTCAATCCAATGTCCAGCAATACATGAATTCAAACAGAAAAGGCAGTAACTGTGCAGATTTACTGCTGTGACAGTTAGAAGTGTCGGTTCCTTTCTCTCTCTCCCTTGCTGAACATGTGCTCGCTGCCTTTGTCTGTCTTTCTCCATTTTAAAAATGCCTTTGTTTTGACGTTTGTTGTCCTCCAAGGTTCCAAAACTATCACAACAGCAGATAAAACGTTAATTGCTGCTCGTGGAAGTCGAGAAAATCACCTCCAGTACAGAAAATAACCAAAAAAGTCCAGCTGTTACATTTAAAACCTTTTTCCCTGTCGTACATATTGGATTTCCCAGAATGCTCACAGGATGTAATTGGAATTTAATCTGAAGTTCCACCTTACAATAAATCTTATTTTTTCCCACTTCAAATTCTATTTATTACTGATTACATTTTCGTCATAAAGAAAACATCTATTCGTATTTCACTGCGAAGAGTGAAATTCAAGCACTTTACAACTTATCAAGGTATGTATGGAACTTATTTAGATTTCATAAACAAAGCGGAGGCAACGATATATCATCCCATACTTTATAATTTCTCTTTGTCATGTTCCATTGATTCTTTGGATATAAGAATGTGTCCGAAATTTCGACATATACATTTAAGATTCAATTGTTAATCTTTTCCTAGTCATCGGTTCTTCTCCTCCCTTCCTGTGCCAATGTTATTTTTTTTCAGAATTCGGAATTCTACCATTCATTATTTTATCTTTTCTAGTAATGCATTTTCTTAAAGAATGCAACGACCTTTTTCACACTAATTTATTTTTTGCATTTCTGATCATGCAGTTACTTTTATAATTCTAAATACTGTAGAAACGTACTTTTCGTTCTACTTTGTTTTACGAAATATGAAACCTGGGACGGTGGTTAAACTGGGCCTCAGAAATAGAGAGCTGATCAACTTCCCTAATGTTTCATTCTGAGGACAATCTCAATCGGTATACCCAGCTGAAGACAACAAGTTCAGCTGTGACCATCTGCTGTCCATGACTGTCAGACGTCAGACCCTTTAGCTATCTTGTGTTTACTTAAAAATCCAAATCGGTCATCTTGTCTATTTTAGTCCAGGTTTGTTACAAAAGCACCTCATCCACAGCTACATTACGCAATTGTCCTTGAAATGTACAGAATACCCTGGCAGAAGCGAGCTACTATTGATTGATAAGAGGCTTTTGCTCACCACTTACAAGGGAAAGGGATGGATATCAATGAACGATAATGATCTCAAGTTCCTTTCAAAGAGCACACTTTTTTTAAATGTGGAACGCAATAACCACTCTCTCCTGACGACTGAATGCAATTCCTGGAACAGGACCGCTGACAGCATCGTGGCTGTTCCAATATAGATGGGCACCTGTCAAGGAGTTTCAAATTCACACTTTCAAAGACAGGGAGCTTCTCTCTGCGTGCAAACATATCCGTGATTGACAATACATTCACAAACATTCACTTCCGCCGACACAGATGCTGAGGTGTAGCAGTGTGTACCATCGACCAAGAATGTGTGATTTTAGAAGGAAGGAGAGATCGGAGAAATTGGCCTTTTTCTCCTCTGAAGAGAGAAGTGGTGACTTATTCAGTTCTTCAAAAATATGGACCTCAGAGAGACCCATGGATTCATCAAATCACAGACTGCCTTAGCTCCCTTAACCTTGCCCGGTCTGTGCTGCCAACGATGCACTAAACTACATGAGTCCACTTCCCCAAATCGTCCTCAAAGCCTGCAAGTGCGTTTTAATGGTTATGGCGATTCCATCTCAGCGACTCTCCCAGACACAGCATTCCTCACCCCATTCTCTGCGTGAAAACGTATTCCTTCAAAACGTGTCTGTCACCTTTCTCTCCAGCATAAAACGATATCATACTTTTTCTGACTAAGATTGAGTGAAGCAGTCTCATTGTATCCCCTCTGCCCGTGACACTTAATCATAAACATACCGAAGAGGACAATTCTGCAACTGTCTCTTCCCCAAAGACAACAAAGTGAGCTTGACAAGTCTCTCAACACAGATAAACTTCTGCAAACAATTTTCATTTGTGCATTTGCTTCTGTGCACGTCTGTGTGCACGCATGTGTGTGTGCGTGAGTATGCGCATGTCTGTATAATTCTGTGTGTGTTTGTGTGCATCTGTTTGTGTGTGAGAAACAGAGAAAAGAGAGAATCAGAAATAGAGAGTGATTATGTGTTTCATCAGCTATGAGGCAAATGGAGCACACTTTGGATAAATGATTTAAAGGATGATTTATCAAAATCTCTTTCTCGACCTGTCTGAGATTCAATAGACAATAGACAATAGACAATAGACAATAGATGCAGGAGTAGGCCATTCTGCCCTTCGAGCCTGCACCGCCATTCAATATGATCATGGCTGATCATTCCTAATTAGTATCCTGTTCCAGCCTTATCTCCATACCCCTTGACTCCACTATCTTTAAGAGCTCTATCCAATTCTTTCTTAAAAGAATCCAGAGACTGGGCCTCCACTGCCCTCTGGGGCAGAGCATTCCACACAGCCACCACTCTCTGTGTGAAGTAGTTTCTCCTCATCTCTGTCCTAAATGGTCTACCCCGTATTTTTAAGTTGTGTCCTCTGGTTCGGCACTCCCCCATCAACGGAAATATGTTCCCTCCTGCCAGAGTGTCCAGTCCTTTCATAAGCCTATACGTTTCAATCAGATCCCCTCTCAGTGATGGTCCAGATCGATAATCAAAATTATTGCGAAGTGTTTGGATATGGAAATGAATTTGACTTTATTAAAGCAATCGGCGTCTCCCCTAAGACATGAGGAATGTGTGCTTGTGTATGTGTATATGCATGGCTGTTTCTGTGTGTGTGTGTGTGTGTTCGTTTTTATGGATGTGCGTGTACGTATGTGTTTTTTCTGTGTCTGGTTATGTGCGTGTTTCTGTGGCTACGAATTTGTCTCTCTCTCTCTATGTTTATCTCTTCCTGTGTATGTGCGAATATGTGAGAAAGATTCTTTACCTCTGCGTGTGTGTGTGTGTGTGTGTGTGTGTGTGTGTGTGTGTGTCTGTCTGTCTGTTGTGTGCCTGTATGACGATACGTGCTTGCAATAGGATACAATTTGAATGAATGAATTAAAACGTGATGAATCTCTGTATTTTTCTCTCGTGTTTCAAGTGATAGAATAGCATCTTCTGATGGCTGCACAACGTAACTGCGTAGCAACAGATTTTTCTTCTGAGAAAATGACAATACCTGTTGATCTTCAAAGTTGTACATGTGTTATGTGTTTTTCGGAAAGATTTTCGAGCCTCACAGCAACTTCTTGCTTTCCCTAGTGATGTTGTTCCAACGATCTGATTAGAAAGAGATTAACGTGGAAAATCGAAGTAAATCAATCGGTTTGCTGTTTGCTATCTCAGTGAATTTTAGCTTAATACGGACAAGGATGATGGTTTATCCGATACATGAATTTCTTTAGTTACAATCCCATATGAATGTCTCACCGAGCACATGAAATAGACTTAATGCTGCAGTTGCTGAGTTGCTGTGAAAACCACTTGTCATTATGATGTGATCTGAATGAAGTTTTGAGAGCATTTGAAAAGTGTCGAACTGTGCTTTGATCGAAGTATTATATGTATTAAACACAAAAAAAAACATAAAAACATTACTGTCTATAAAATCTGTTCATTAAAGTTTAATTCACCTTATTTTGTTACCAAATGAAACAACTCACATAAATCACCAGTACGGAATCCGTGGCTCTACACCCGATTCTCTATCAACTGATCCCTTGTATCAGTGCGGCAACACATTCAATAAGGTGTCAGCATGTGTCCCAAATGTCCTTCTTCATTGTGCTTTTCTGCGACAGTGATTTTTTATTATTGAGCATGATGCTTTGCCCAAAGACACATATCATGCTCACAGAATGTGTTTCCTCACTGAGGCACTGTAGCCCCGTGGTGTGGTCAGCGCCTGCAGCAGTGCACTCAGGAAGCACTGTCCAGAGATTTTTTTTCCCCGTCACTTCGAAGGAAGGTTGATGAAGGCCTCAGACTTGACATGTTGTGAATTGGAAATGCTAATCAATTTATCACAGCGTCCACCATGTCTTTTATTACGTTATTATTGATCACGGCTACAGAACGTGCGGGCAAATGGATTCCTGTGAGCAGCATCAATGTATCTTCGACATGATGCACACTGCTGCTCCTGTGTAGGGATAATGGAGAGTCAATGTTTCACTGATCGTTGGCTACTAATCAAATGACCTACCGTGTCAGACATAAAGAAAGAGTTGATTCCATGGAATTTCCAGACTTTGACCTGCAGATGGAATACCAGGATGCATGTTGTTGTTCAGGTGCAGATCGAAATGAATGGCCCATCACAGGCTGTTAATTGTCTGCAATGTCGCGACGGGAATGCCATTACACATAAAAGCTGGTGTAGTGGGGAGTAGTTTGATTTATTTTTGTGGAAATTAGACTTTTGCAGAAGACTATGTGATAATAAAGCCCGTTGCCATTTGTCAGTACAAGCCTGACTATCCTCTGTATCATCATGCAGTCGGAAGTAGAGTGGCGCTGTACAAACGCAACCGATCAAATCTTTTTGCAGCTCTTCCAGTTGCGATTGTAGACTGAAAATGAGACAGTTGTCGGACGAGGGACATTACCGGTACTTCTGAAATTATCCCAAGTCTCAAACATTTGCACTCCTTTTCAATGAAGTGATCTATTAGTTGTAGGATCGCTTCACGCTCTCTGTCACATTCAGAAGGCATAAAATGTTGTGTTTATATTATAAATAATTGCTTCATAAGTTGATAATGAAATGCCTCACAAACCATTACTTTTCATCCGTCAAACACATGATATGCCTTTGTGCAAGGAAAACGCTTTGAAGCGTACCAGAAAGGGTTACAAAACGAATAGCGCAGTGTCAAATTTACAAAGAGTTGTAAATGTGAATACCATAGCCGCTAATGCTTCCAAATAACATGGGAACCAGTGATATTTGGAAAAATGGTCATAGTCCACATCACTCGACGTGACCAAATAATGTTTCCTTCAGAATATCCCGAGTTATAGCTTTTGGAGATTGAAATTACTTTAGATTATCTACAGTATTGAAACAGGCTCTTTAGCTCAACCTGTCCACACCGACCCCCCAAGAAGTAACCCACCCAGACCCCATTCCCCGACCATATATTTATGCCTGACTGACGCACCTAAAACAATGGGTAACTTAGCATGACCAATTCACCTGACCTGCACATCGTTGGATTGTGGGAGGAACCCAGAGCGAACCCTCACAGACACGGGGAGACTGTCAAACTTCACACAGGCAGTCGCACGAGATGGGAATCGACCCCGTGTCCCTGGTGCTGTAGGACTAATCACTGTGCGACCGCGTTGCTACGATAAGAAACACTGTTTAACCAGCTCTGCGTCCCATGTCACCCACTAATATCTTGGAGGCAAATGATGTAAACATAATGTGTTTTGTTTTCTCCGTTTTTGTGTCTGTTTCTGAGTCTGCTTCGCAGTCTATCACGCCCATTAACAGACATGCATCTCTGCTCCTCTCTGTCTCCCTATTCCTCCATTATTTAGTCTTTAAATCTCATTTGTTCTGCATCATCATGAGTTGTCCCCTTGCCCTTTCTCCTGCCGTCTCACAGGCTACCTATTAATCTTTTTGTTTGTGTAACTGTGTGTGCCGATGTGTGTACCTTTGTTTTTGTTCGTTGTCTGTCTTGTTTTCAGTTCTGTCTGCAATGGAACACTGACATGAATGAATGACTTAGAAAGTGATGAAGCAAAGTCGCAGAGTCTGCTGCTGCCTGCCCCTCTTTTCTTTAAAGTGATATCATGCCAGCCTCCTGGTTTAATTACGTCACAACAAAAACGCACAATTTGTTTTGTTTGAAGATTTTATCAACGCCTCTGCATATCCCAGGTCAACAGTGAAGAGTAACCAGTTTTCGAGGGGGATTAGTCAATTGCATCGATTATCCAGTCCTGACGATGTGAGGATTAATTGTTCATAACATCGAACTCCCAGTCAGACGAGGTGGTCATCAATCCCCCATTACGTCAATACTCAGTCCTCCCAGAGTGAGGGGTGGATCAATCCTTCATTACATTGCTCATTCAGTCTTCCAGGAAATGTTTGAATCTCTGATCAAATCTTTCTCAGTCTCCCCGGTTTTTTTTTTAATTTGTCGCCATCGAGTCTGAAACACATCAACAAAGTTGCAATGAATGAGCACTCCCTGAATATAATCTAGCAGATTTTTTTCTATCTGGAGACATTGGAAAAAAGTCCTCAACCGATGATTGTTCAAATATCACTCGTTGTCGAAAGTAAAAATGTTGAAATGTTTTCGATCTTCTTTAAGATTGATATATAATTTCGCTGTCCACATCTAATGGGGATGTAGCTTTAGAAGTAGACTGATACAAGCATCACTTGCAGGCAAGAGTTCGTTGTTCATTCCTAATGACGAGCCTTGGTCATTAGCCTTAATTTCATGGCAGATTTAGTTCAAACTTTCACAAATGATTGGAGGTGAAATTAACTGGCTTTCACAGCAAGACAGTGCCTAAATGATTTTATAATCCAGGAAAAAAAGCCAATCTCGAGTGAAGGGACTGTGAGGGACTAACGTCCTTGAGTTTGTGTCATGCTTAGCTCTAATAACGATGCTAATGGCTCTTGGAAGTTATTGTTGCAGTCTCAGTATTCGAAGCTTAATTTCCTCTGGAGCATATACCAATGATGAGTTCAGAAACAACGGACACATCTAAAGAATAAGGGCCACCCTGATGTAGCTTTCCCGATGAAATAACAAAGTAGCAGAGAGAGCATGCAATAGTCATAGCGCTGTGATACCACAACTAAGGGGTCAGATAAAACTTCCAAAGCCTGACTGTCCGTTGTGGTGGTGTTCAGGTTAATCTAAAGTAAAAAGGAGGAGCTTCAACGACCCTCGACATCCTAAATGATGAAGGAGCCCTGTCTGTTATGATAAAGATGAGGCTGAAGCATTCTGAAGACGTCCTCATATCGGAACGTTATTGGGATCATCCATTGCACCTCAAGAAGAGAATAACTTAGTAAATGATCTCTGATAAATCGAGATTGAGATTATGCATTTCTGTATGCTTAGACAACTAGTTGCCCGACAAATCTCTGCACATCATTTCCCTTCATTTTATAAATTAAACGAAAGGTAGTTTGAAAGACAATAGTTAAGCTGCAGTGTCATTTTCAGCGACAGCTCATTCCTTGCAAACTTGTTCACGTGTTTCACATTCGAAATTAAATGTTTGGAGAGGAGAAGATGTAGAATTAGATAAATAATGAGAGAAACAGAAATGGGAAAAAAGGAGAGAATGGCTGAGATCGACTTAATTTTTAAAGAAGGGGCGAGAGTGAGAACCAATGAAACAAAATATCATACACTTTCGAAAAAGCTATTTAGTTCATCAAGTATTTTCTGCCAACACTATGGAGACACATAGAAGGACACAGCAAGACTGAGTAAAACAGGAAGACCTCAGAGAAAGATTTTCGAAGTTACGCTAAAAAACTTTCCGCTTCATCTATTCCATTCACAGGGTTTTCCACGTTCTGTGCAGTCTGCGTGTCCAAATTGAATGTTGCCAGTTTTTGAACTCCCTGTAAAAAATGCCCAACTCTCTCTCTCTCCTTGTCTTTCCCTGCAGCCCACCCACCCCAACCCTCTCCTTCACGATAGGGATTTAAAGAGAAGACATGGGGCAAATTCCTCCTCTCCTGCGTTATGCTGAGCCTCGGTTTACATTTACTTCAGCTATTTGGCATCTCGTGCTATTTAGTGATATGGTCAACATCGATCAAATTTACTTCAGAACGAAAGGAACAGTTCCCCATGCCTTGGTGTCAATGAGACACTGTGGACCATGAGCAGGTTCATTGAGAACGGTAATGATTCAATAGTAGAATCTATGAGTGTTGAAGTGCAGGAGTACTGTGCATTACTTAAACAGTTTGCAACAGTCTAAGCTTTGTCACACACACGCATTACATTTCAGAACACCACACCTTTGGCGTTATATTTTATGAAACTGGGCAGAGGAGGATTTTCCTCCTATTTCCACGTTCCTAAATACTGGGTGATGCCAGGCCATTAGGAATAAAGAGAGTGCTGAATGATTTCTGAATGCATGTTCTATCAGAAGTGTTTCCACGATCAGCCAATTGCTCCCATACGCTGTCTCTCCATCCCTGATGACGGAGGCAAGGCAAATGTTCATGGAAGTAGATAGGAGCTTGCAGGGTATGCTGGCAGAGTCACCTCCGAGAAGTATGAAACATTTGAAGTGAAATAACTAGATTTTACAGAGCATTTGTTTCCGTGAAAGTAAAATGCAGGATTGAAAGCAATAGGGAACCCTGCATGACGAGATATTGAGTCTTTTCGGCCGAGAAAAGAACAATGTTTGGCACAGGCATGGGCAGCTGGATTAAGGGAACACCAGAGACTTCGCGTGTGCAGAATTATATTTGCAGATAAACATTGTTTTTCTCAAAAAATGAACAACTTGTAGGGAATCAATGAAGACAATCGTTACATATGATATTTCGTAAATTCTGCTTTGGAAATAAACCCAGTCTGTCTCAAAATTGGGTACAGACAGATTCCGACATCACTGCTTCAAAGCATTGTCTAAGCTTAGATGACACCTTCTTCTATACATCCTTAAGTTATCTTGACAATGGGAATTAAAAGAAGTTCTGGAATTTACATATTCAGACCTGCAACCCGTTTTAAAAAATGAAAGACATAACAGCAATCTATGTTTGTTCAATATATCATCTTACTTCCATGTCACAAAATTTTTGCGATAAATTCTTTGCTTTATGTTCATGATTCACAGCCACCTGAATAAGGAGCTGTGCTCCAAAATGCCGCGCTTCAAACTATCAACGTTGGGCTGTATCCTGGTGTTGTGCGATTTTTAACTTGGGCTTCCCTGAATAACAATTAAGTTTCTCTTGTGACGCTCGAACAAGCGGATTGTACATCTGACACACCTCCTCCTCTATTCCCATTGAATCTGGATCGGCAAGGGCTCATTGATGCCACTCTAGGTCAAATCCAACGTTGATCATAAGGGCAGTCACTCTCACCTCACGGATGGAATTCATTTCTTTTATCATCATGTTTAGATTGACTCATGGTATATTTGGTGAAGATGGCAGCGCAGGATTTGTTGCCTGTCCCAGCTGCCTTTTGACAAGATGGTGCTGAGAAACCTTTTTGAACCATGGCAATAACAAGTGGGGGAATTGAACAATGACTGTGCATTTTGATTGGAACTCCAAACAAGGTACTCCTTCGTGTTCAGAGATATCCCATCTCTTACAACTTTGTTCAGGAAAATCAGACTGGATAGTGCATTGAGACAAGTATTCGAGGGAAATATTGAGCAATCCAAAATGGCTGAAAAGGAGAAACAAATAACGTTCTCTAACGCTGGGAGAGAAAGAGAAGGAAAGATAGAATGAGGGAAAGCTGGACAGAAATGGAAGGACGAGTGAGAAATTGAAAATATTTGGGGAATAGAACTGAAAGAGACAGTGATCCATGCCTGTTTACCTGTTTAACTCCAGCCTTGGCTTTATCCTGTCCTAAAGGGAGGTTACACACCCCAGAAGCGACTGATTCATTTTTACCAGCCGGGAAAGGATTTGGCCGTGGGAGCTCTCAGTGTTGAAGACAGACTTTGCGATGGCTCATTAAATGAGGAATGACACAGGAAAGCATCCTGCTACTGGCTCTCCCACAGCACCCGCTGTTATCTGACATATCTGTCATTTCTGCAAAATAAACTCCACTAGGGGGATTCTCTGAAGAGACCAAATGATAGAGAATATATTCTTGCCTGTCGATCTACACGGTCAAAATCGAGGGCGTCGTCGGTAAAGAAAAACTCATCACAACTGAACTGGTTGATCACGTGTTATGAGATTACATCTTAAATGGTGAAATATCGAGAAGGAAACATCCACTTGGTCTTCGTCCCATCGACGTCTCCGACACAGATACATATGTATCGATCGCATTAAATGTGAGGAGAGGTCACACTGTTGGGAGTTTTTAGTAGGCTTCGAAAAAGTCCCAGAAATATAGAGAAAAGGATTTCGAAGATTATTGTAGATAGGAGCGAAAGTAACAAGGTACTTGTAAGACTTTAATATCTGAATATTGATCGGAAACACTAGAGTAGGAGTATATTAGTTGTGTCAGCTTCTTTCCAATGTGTGCAGGGGTGTTTCAGGACAAGGTGGTACATAGGCCAACAAGAGCTGAGGCCACAATCCATTTAATACTTGGTACTGAACCATAACAGGTGTTAGATTTGGTGGTAGTTGAGCACTTTGCAGATAGTATTCAAGTTTGGTAACATTTACTTTTGTGAGGGCAAGGGACAAGTACATACTGCAGGGCAAGAGGTATGGCGGGAGTAAAGGCAATTATGCAGTGATGTGGCAAGACTTAGGATGCCTGGGAAGTGAATGGAAACTGCAGGAGATGTTCACAATTTTAAAATGTACCTGTCAGGCAGGGAGGAAGAATTTTACTAAATAGGTTGACCCCCTCGTCAATACGAAGAATGAGGGTTTTGCAAGAATGAAACGAGAACACTTACTTGGGCGCTTGAGAGGTACAGGGTATCCAGGAGGGACATAAACTGAGAGCTGCGACGAGCCAGGAGTTAACATGAGAACTATCTGGCGGGTACGATCAACTAATGCCCTTTCGCTTTCGAAAGGTATGTCGGGAATAAAAATAGAGAGGTATAACAATGCCTGCAGATGCTGGAAACCAGATTCTGGATTAGTGGTGCTGGAAGAGCACAGCAGTACCAAGCATTCAAGGAGCAGCGAAATCGACGTTTCGGGCAAAAGCCCTTCATCAGGGCTTTATTCCTGATGAAGGGCTTTTGCCCGAAATGTCAATTTTGCTGTTTCTTGGATGCTGCCTGAACTGCTGTGCTCTTCCAGCACTACTCATCCAGGAATAAAAATAAATTATTTGATTAAGTGTGGAGACTGTGAAGGACAGTACTGACAAGAACAATGTGTGTAGCGTTCACGAAGATAGGAGAGACGCAAAATGATTTTTTTTCATCAGTACTCACACTGGAAAAGGACAATGTTGTGAAGAAAAATACTGCGTAACAGGCTATTACACTAGACTGGATTAAGGTTCATAAGGAGGAGGTGTTTGCAATTCTAGAAAGTGGGGAAGTATGTAAGTCCTCGGGCCGGATGGGATTCATCCACGGTTCTTATGGGAAGCAAGGAAGGAAATTGCAGAACCTACAGCATTGATTTTCATGTCGTCATAGTCTACTGTAATAGTGCCAGAAGACTGGAGGATAGCAGGTTCTTTCCCCTTCTTCAAGATGGTGAGAAGACACAACCCTGGTATGTGAAGTCCAATAAACCTGACCACACTTGGAGATAAAATCTTTGAAAGTGATTATAAGAGAAAGGATTTATAATCGTCTCGAAAAGAATAATTTGACAAACTTTACGGAGGCTTTTGAGAAGGTGAACAGAGAGGTGGAATATGGTAAAACGGTTGATGTGGTGAGTATGTATTCCAGTCAAACTTTTTATTAAGGTTACCAGCAATAGTAAATTTCAGAAAATACTGAGGCATGGGATTGAAAGCGATTTAGTGGTTTGGACAATAATTGGCGAGATAAAAGAAGACAGAGAGTGGTGTTCGGTGGGAAATGTTCATCTTACAGTTCAATTACGAGTAGTGTATCGCATTGATCTATTCTGGGGACACTGCTGTTTGTCATTTTTATAAATGACCGAAGTGGGGATGCGGAAGGATTGGTTAGTAAATTTGGTGATGACACTAATTTCCATGGATTGTGCACAGTACTGAAGAAAATTATAAATTAAAGAGGGACATGGATAAGCGGCAGAGCTGAGCTGAGAGGTGGCAAATGAAGTTATAATGCAGAAAGATATAAGGTGACTCACTTTGGAATGAGTAACAGGAATATAGAGTACTGGGATAATGGTAATATCCTTGGTCGTGTGAATGAACAGAGAGATCTCGTCTCCATGTATATATATTCCTGAGAGTCGCCAGGGGGTGGGGGTGAAATTAGTTTGGGGGCATGTGGCGCAGTGGTATTGGTTTGGGATTCGATGCAGTTATGTAGAAAAATGGCGTTGCAGTAGATTAGCTTGGCGATTGATACAGGGACATAGTGAGAGAGCAGGTCAGTGTGATTAGTTTGAAGATGGATACAGGAATATAGGGACATCGCGAAATAGCAGAATTAGTTTTGTGGTTGATACAGGATGATGGGGTCACAGTAGGGCAGGAGGATTAGTTTGGAGATTAATACAGGAATATATGGACAGAGAGCAGTTAGGGTAAATATTTCGGACTGAGGCAGGGCTGCGAGGTTCTATGAGTAACGCTGTTTGGACACGGAATTAAGACTGTCTTTCATTGGTAGTTCCATCGTACTCTGATAGCAGTGAACCTATTTTTCCTGCCTGTCACCCCAGGAATGTTGGACCTCCAGCCAGGAGAAGTTCCACTGTACAGCCATAACTTCCCGAAGCGCAAAAGCCCAGTTTTAAAGAAAGAAACGCTTACATAACCACAGGAGAGACAGTGGAATACATTAAGAAGCCACTTCATTCCACACACTGTTGTCACCTACACAGACCGTGTGGTTAATCTCTCTGAATAACTCCCTCATTTCACAAATGTGGTGCAACAGCGACATTGTTTCTGAACATTCCGACCAAAAACAGAGGTGAGGCAGCGATTTCCTGTCATTCAGGTTCAAGTCATACGCAGAAGAGGAGCAGCGACCAGCCTAATGACTTTTGGGTAACCCCAGCACAGCACCAGAATAGAAGTAGAGCTCCAAGTATATTTGTTAAAGGAGAGACTAAATGTGCCTCCACACTGTGGAAAAAGTGACGACTGCTGATACTGGAGATCAGGGTCAAAGATTGTGGTCCTGGAAAATTGTAACGAGTCTGGCAGCATCTGAGGAGCGGGAGACTTGACGTTTCCAGTTTAGCTCATCATCAAGAATACCACCCCACATTATGTCCATCAAACACTCCCAGGATTTCCTCAATATCTGTATCTCTCTTTGCCTCTTTCTCATTCACATGTCACTGAACACTCAACTGTGACATCAATGGCTCGAATATATCACTGGTGCAACAATCTCAACAATAACGGGACTACTCAAATTGAAGTTTCTTTGATTCTGTCTGTTCTGTTTTGACTCTCTGCTAGATTCCTGGTACTTAATCACCACATGAGCAACCGTCCGAATCCCTTTGCCGATCCCTGACCCCAAACACAGCGTCTTATTCCAATACCACGGTTTGAAATAGGAGACCATGAATGTCATGGGGAGGTGAGTCCTGTGCCAAACCATGATGTGTGAATATTCGGTGATAATTCGACACTAGGGATTGTTAAATGGATTTGAATGTTTCAAAATCTCAACGTTATTTCATCTTTTGTGAACCAAGTAATTGTGTGCGCGAATGTTAGAAACTGTGTGACCAAGGCCTTGTGTCATTGACGAAAAGTGTGGCGCTGTAAAAACACAGCAAGTCAGGCACCATCCGATGAGCAGGCCAGTCAACGTTTTTGGCATGAGCCATTCATGGTGGGTGCAGAGGGGTGAGAGATAAATAGGGATAAATTTACTGCATCCTTTGGTCTCAACGTGGTGTCCTCTCCGTAAGGGAAACTAAGGGCCCAATCGTCAAGGAAACATCTCTGGCTGGCACGCACAAAACAAACCCGCCACCGTGTGAACAACCACTTAAACTCCCCCTTACTCTACCCCATGGACATTCAAAAGCTGGATTTCTTCCAAAAGAGAATTAAAGCCACCCGCCACCTGGAGAAAGAATACCCCATCTTCTGCCTTGTTAAAGTTGAACCGCTCGATATCAACTTTGATTTCAGCACTTTCCTTATTTCTCTCCTGCACCTCATCCCACATCCAACCCTCCACCTCACCACCTCGCACTTGACCTTACTTACTTGTCCATCTTCCTTGCCAACTATCCGCTTCACTGTCCTTTCCGATCTACCACAATAGCCCCACCTGTGTGCAACTACAGCCTTCCTACCTACATTCCATCCAACCCTATCGCCATCCCCTATTTTTTGTCTCACCATCGTACTCCTTCCAAATTCCAGAGGAAGTGTGTATGGCCAAAACCTTGACTCTCCTTTTCCTCGGATGCCGCCTGAACTGCTGTGCTTTTTTTCCAGCGCTACACTTTTAAAATCCGATTCTCAAGGATCTGGAGTCCTCACTTTCTCCTAGCTGTTGAAAACCTTACTGCATAACCTCTACCAATCATACCAACCATTCAGAAATTTTCCGCTTCCTTCGATAGATATCTCAGCGTGTCTCCACCTATCGCTTTCCCACCTACCATAACCCAAAACTCACCCACTCTCTCTTCTTAATCTCTCATTCCCGACCCCTTCCTCCAGATCAGTTTTTTTCTCCAGGTGGCCGGTGGCTTTAATTCTCTTTTCGAAGAAATCCAGCTTTTGAATGTTCATGGGTTTGAGTAAGGGAGAGTTGACGTGGTCGGTCTCAGGATGGCGGGTTTGTTTTGTGCGTGCGGGACAGAGATGTTTCCTTGACGATTGGGCACTTAGGTTCCCTTACGGAGAGGACACCACATTGAGAGCAAAGGATGCAGTAAATTTTACCGTATTTAACTCGCACGCCTCTGCACCCACCATGAATGGATCATGCCCAAAACGTGATACACCTGAAACGTCGATTCTCTTGCTTCTATGCTACTGCATGACCTTCTATTCTTTTCCAGTGGCAGACCTTTCAATGTTGCGAAGTTTTGGCAAACGAAAAGACTCAGAGGTGCAGGTTTTCAGAACCTTGAAAGTGGAGCTGCAGATAGACAGAATACTGAAAAAAGGCATGTGTCAAGTGACCCATCATTGCTCGGTGCATTGAGTATTAGAGTTAAAACATTGCATTGCAGCCATACAGCACATCAGTGAAGCCACTGTCAGGATACTGCATTGACAACAGCAAGCATTAATCCGACAAACGGTCAAGATTCTAGACACCAGGCTACATGAGCACGAACGAACCACCAAAAAACATGCCCAACTCTCACTAGTATCAATTCACACCGACAAAGTGGGGCACCAGTCCAACTGGGTACGTGGAAAAACTGGGGCACGCTGATAAAAAGCACACGAGGGAATTCTTCGAGTCCTGACACTGAAACCCCATTTCCGTCGACTTGGACCCAATTTACCTACGTCTTAGAAACAGAACGGGAGGTTATATCGCCCACCAGGACATACTCAGGCAGATAAAGAGCAAGCAGGACAAAAGACCAACGCTTTATTGGAAGGTCACGGATGGTAATATCTAGCATAAGGATGAAAGATCTGAGAAGAAATATCCCAGCTCAACGAGCAAACTTACAACCTGATCAGTAAACTGAGCTACAAACCTTCTCAAAATTCCCATTATGAGAAATAGTTTGGAAAGATGGAAGAAGAACAGGGCAGTGGGTTATTGTAACTACGCAAAATTCAATGAGACTCAATTTGTACTGATGGTCTTATTGGTGTAGAATTTGTAAGAACAATTCAGAAAAGTTTCTTGACATATTATGCAAGCGATCCGATCAGGAAACTGGTTATACTGGACCTAATTCGAGGAAATGACCTCGGCCACGAGGGTAAAATTACAGTGAGGGACCATTTTAGGACTGGTGATCATACCACTATGAGGTTTATGAACAAATGGATTAGGATAACAACAGTCGGTGTTAAATTTGGGGACAGCGAGCTACCACTACATTGGACAGAAACTGAAGATGTTCGATTGGAAGTGGCTGTTTGAGATAAATCCACATGTGACTCACGGGACAATTTCAAACGGCAGTTGATAAGACTTAAGCGTGGTATGTACTTATGAGAATGAAGGATAGTTATAGAAAGTTACAGGTACCTTGGATAACCAGGGATGTTATAACATTGATCAGTATTAAAAAAGGAAGCAAAAAACACAGAACATTACAGCACAGTACAGGCCCTTCAGTTCTCGATGCTTCGCCGACCTCTGAAAAAAATCTGAAACCTATCTAGGCTAAATTATTCCATTTTCATCGCTATGTTTATCTAATGACCATTTAAATGCCCTTGAATTTGGCGAGACTACTCATGCATATATAAGCTCCAGGTGAAAGGGAAATGAATAAGCCCCTAAAATAACAAGAAAAGTCGGAAATGATGTCAACAAGGAATTAGGAGGTCAAAAAGTGTTCATGAAATGTCATTAGCAAACAGACGTAAGGAGAATCCAAAAGGTTGATGTACATGCATTTAAAAAAGAGTAGTCAGCTAAAGCGTTGGCCCACTCAAGAACAAAGGAGGGAATTTTCGTGTGGGGCCAGAAGAGTTAGTTGAGGGCCGAAATGAAAACTTTATGTTCGTTTTCCCCAAGGAAACGAAGTGTTGAATGACATCGTCAAGGAACAGTGTGCGGACGTTCTGAGCCAATTTTCGGTTTAAATGAAGAGTCGTTGAGAGATTTTCAAAACGTAAAGGTACATAAATCTTGGGTACACTTGATGGGGTGGAAGAAAAATTGCTGGAGCATTGACATACATCTTTGTATCCTCTTTGACCACTGATGTTGTCCCAGAGGATTGGAGAAGAGAGAATGTTGCACAATTGCTAAAGAAGGTTCTCGGAGGTAATCCAGACTATCACAGATCTGTGAGCCTCAGGGACAAGATCGTTCTGCACTGAGAAACAAATGGACGTATTTACGACAGACAGTGTGTCTTGTGGCAGGGGAGGTCATGACTAAATAAGTTGATTGTTTTTTTAAGGGGGTGAAGAAAATGATTGTTGTGGGAAAAGTTGTTGGTGCTGTCTGCATTGACAACATTGACGGTCCTTCATGGCCGACCGCAACAAAAGGTGAAGTCACATGGTTTTAGGGGTGAGCTGCTAATTTGCATGCAGAATTGGCTTACCTCTAGGAGCTAGAGGTAGTGATGGAAGAATTTTTTTTGGAATGGAGGGATCTGATTAGTTGTGTTCCACTGTGATCAGTCCTGAGAACTTTACTGTTCCAGATCTGCACAAATGATTTGGTGGAAAACGTGTCGGGTCTAATTATTAACGATGAAGCGATGGTTGTAGTTCTGCATGGTAAGGAGGATTATCAGTGGATGCAACAATTTATAAATCAGTTGGACGCATGGACAAAAAGTGACAGATGGGGTTTAATTCTGACAAGTGTAATGTGATACCTTTTTCAAAGTAAAGTACAGGTGGATGATTTACTGTGAATGGCTGAACTCTTGGAGTCGTGATATGTAGAGGGGTCTGGATGTGCATGGGCAAAAAACGACTGACGGTGATAGCACAGATCGATCAGGTATTTTAAAAAAGGCCTCTGGTATGTTTGCATTCATTCGAAGTGGTAAAAATGTAATGATAGGCAAGTCATTCTGCAGCATTATAGAGCATCGTTCGGCCATTCTTGAAAGTTCTTTTCAGCATACCATCAGAAGGATGTGGATGCTTCCAAGACAGTGCAGAAAAGGCTTTAAGGAATTTTGCGTATTATGAGGAATTTTAGCTTTGGAGGACATTTGCGCCGACTGGCCTTGTTTTCACTGGAATGCAGGAGATTGAGGGGCGACCTGATAGAAATGCATAAGATTTCGAATGTCATGGATCTTGTGGAATGTATGACGCTTCTTCCCTGGGTGGGCGGGTCAATTGCATGGAGGTACAGGTTCAAGGTATTGGGGCGTGGAAGGTGTAAGTTATGGCGGGTGTGTTAGTATTGAAAGAAATGAGCGTGGCACGCTTTTCACACAAAGCATGGTGAGTGCCTGGAACACGCTACAAAAGCACGTGGTGGAAGCAGATACAACAGCAGCATTCAAGAAGCAAATGAACGAATACATGAAAACGAATGCAATGGAGGAATATGGATCCTGTAAGTGAAGGCAGCTTTCATTTCAAGTGTAACATGTGTCTGCACAGGTTTGGGGGTCCGAGGGGCCTGTATCTCTGATGCCGTGTTCATTGTTCTTTGAAAAAGTGGGCTGGTGAGACAGAGTGGAATTTAAACGAAGCAGAGGGAGGGAGGGAGAGCGATGGAAAGCGGAAGAGAGAGGGAACGAGGAAAACAATGATGAAAACAAAGTTAGGAAGGAAAAAGTGGCACAGATGGCCAGAGGAACAGATGTATGGGAAGAGGGACGAAGTTTGGCGACCAGAAAAATGTTATAATTAGTGAGAGAATGGACGGATGGACGGTATGTGAACGAGAAAAGGGAAGGAAGAAATAAAGATAGAGTGTAACAAAATGGAAGGAGAGTCGCACTGGAAAAAGTACGTGAGTTAAAATATAAGTGGCTTCAAGCTTGGGTGGAGTATTGGTTGGGAACGCATTGCGTGGTGAGAGTTGTGTCTTCAGAGGTCAAAGCAATACCAGGGCTATTGGTATCTTGTTTTTCCAGATGCGCCAGGAAGATTGAAAAGTCTCCAATAACCAGTGTGGGAAGACTGGACAAGCAGTGACAGGTTGCTTCATGCTGCAAATTTTGCTTCAACTTTTAAATTTGTTGATTGAATGATTGCATTCGTGAATTTTGACTGATTACTTAATTTCCGATATTCAGCACAGTCTACAGCTGCTTTCGGATCGTAGTTTGGAGCTCAGCATACATACTAGGCTCTGTTCAACAGCTGAGGAGCTGCAGCTTGAAGCCTAATTCCTGCCCAGTATAATGCTGACAGATTTACGGACATTCCAAACCATACATCAGGTACCATGCAGAATTTACCGTTACTTTTTTCTGTACCAGTTTAAAATTGGGCGAGATTACAAGCAGTAAACTTTGTTTTCTTGAAATGATTGGGAGATGCCGATGTTGGACTGGGGTGAACAAAGTTAAAAATCACACAACACCAGGTTATAGTCCAACAGGTTTAATTGGAAGCACACTGGCTTTCTGAGCGTCGCTCCTTCATCAGGTGGTAGCGGACGGGTCAATTCTAATGCACATAATTTATAGCAAATATTTACAGTGTGATGTAACTGAAATCATGCATTGAAAAATTGATTGTCTGTTATGTCTTTCATCTATTTGAATACTATGATAGTTTCACTTCTTTCATGTGTAAATCACAAAAGTTTTTTTTAAGAAGATGCATTCTCGGGTTAGCTGTTAACAATGCTGATAGCTAGACACTACGTTGAAGGTGTTAGCCCCCCTGCGTTCTCTGTCTATTTGGATTGATTCCAATATGAAAAGTGAAATAACGAAGTTGTACATGAATGCATGCAGTTTTTGAGCAAAGTACAATGCAAACCTGCAAGTATAAATTCACCCCACAAATTATACGTGTGCACATGGGTCTTTGTGTGTGTGTGTGTGCTTGTCTGTCTAGGTTGGGTGTTGTGAGTGTGAGAAAGTGTATGTGTGTGTGTGTAGTGAGTGTAGATTGTGCTAAGTCTGTGAGGGGGTGCATGTGTGTGTGTGTGTCTGTCTGTGATGGTGTGTATGGATGCCTGTGTACGCGTCTTTGTACGTGTATCCGTGTGTATGTGTGTGCAGGAGTGTCTGTGTGCCTTTGAGAGAGTGTGTGCGTGTGGAGGAGTGTCTGTGTGTGTGTGTAGTGCAGAGGTGGTCACCTGTAATGTGACATGAACCAAGGTCCCAGTTGAGGCCCTCCCTATGGGTACCAAACATATCTATCAGCCTCTGCTCAGCCACTTTTCGCTGCTGTTTTTCCCGAAGTCCGCCTTGAAGCATGGTACTGAAGTGTTCTCCAACTGTTAGGGAACACTCCTGGATATTGATTGTTGTGCAGTGCCATTCATCCGTTGTTGTAGCCTTTGCTCGGTTTCCCCAATTTATCATGCCTCAGGTTATCCTTGCTTGCAACGTACAAGATAGACAACGTTGGCTGAGACACATGAACACCTGCCATGTACAATGTGGAAAGGTGTCCCCACGTGTAATGGTGGTATCTATGTCCACATTCTGACACGTCTTGCAGCGCCTACGTGACAGCGTTGTGTGGAATTGTCCTGAGAGCCGGGCAGCTTGCTGCAAGCAATGATTTGTTTGAGGTTTGGCGGTTGTTTCAAGGCAAGTAGTGGAGGTGTGGCGAAGGTCTTGGTGAGATGCTCATCCTCATTGATAATTGAGAGCCAGACCCGAGAGTAATCACACCAATACTCCAGCTGAAAAAGAGACGGTTTGTGAAATAGACTGTGTGCACTTTCGATTTTTTGGGACTTGGATATCATCAGTTTAATACTGTCCCACTTGCTACTGCCTCAGAGACATTCCAATGCTTTACAGAAAAAGATTTCTTAGGAACCTTCTGCCTGTAAGAAGGTCCTAGCATCAGCCTATCTTTATTTACTACCTTCGTTAATGCAATTTCTATCCATCTGAACACTGTGGCGCAGATTCGTTTTCGTGACCTGAATGGTAAAGACATGGAAGTGAATTTTTACCAATATAAGGCCAACACAAAGATATTTAATCTCACTGCACCACAGTCAGGTCAATCTCTGTGCGACAGAATTCTGAAGAATGCTACAGACATTCGAAAGATCTGACAGCATTTGTAGCCAGATATTGACTTTTCAAGTCCAGTGTCATTTCTTAAGCAGAATGTTGATTTGAGGTTTGAACAGAAAGAGGCGTTTGCCGGCAGTGGATGTGGGGTTGATGGAAGGGTAAGAATTTTGAATTAAGGACCTCTGTTGAAAAAAATATATTGTTCTTTCATGTCCTTTGTGGAAACTACCATCCTTACTTTGTCTGCTTGATATGTGACTCCAGAACCACAGCAACGTGATTCACTCTGAACTGTCCTCTGGCAATTTTCCAAATAATTCTCGTCCAGACAGTGGACTACATTCGGTAAGTGGTTTCTTTTGAAAATTGTGTTGTAATGGAATTGTTCCATGGAACATATTTGCAGTTTTTGGTTGCCTGCTATGAGAGTAAAATAATCAATGGTTCCATAAATCTGTCCGAACCTCCATTCATTATCTTTTGGTTCAAACTATGTACTAATTCCCTGTGAGAGACACGTGTGGTTGAGTATTTCGCAGTCAATAAGTTTTTGCAGACAAAATATTGGTGAAATACGCTGTTACTCGATTTTCTTTGAGACTTTTCATTAGTTAATTTAAACACCCATTATCATCCAGGAACAAAGGAAAGTGAAGAATTCGTCATTTTCACTCTCCCAAAGGATTCCACAAAATTCAGGAAGTATGTTAATCTTTAACTAATTTAACTCGCTCGTTACAGACAGACTCAGTACATAGTCTAACAAAAAGGTAACCTTTCGGTTGATCTATGCATTCACAGTGGAAAGTGTATTTAATGTGGTTTCACATTGAGAATTTGTGTTCGAATGGCTGCTCATCAACGCTTCATACTTATATGTTGGCATGTGTTCTTTAAATACACACTAATCTGATTTATTATTGTATTACTGATGTACTTTATGGAAATGAGACAACTGGCTTCCAAAAATTCCTTTTCATACTCAGCATCCATTTCATTTTCATTGTAACCCTCTCTCATTATACGATGCTTTTGGCAAATAAAGTCAAGATGACTGAGGATCATTTTGAAATCTTTTCAAAGCCGCTTGCCATTTTAAAGTTTGACTTCAAACGGCCTTGGTAATAAACAATGTTTGTTATTTTTGTAAGACCTAAACTCATCGCATTTGTCAAGCAGAGCAAAATAAAGCTTGCTGATGTTGAGAATAATAAAATGATGGACATTCTGCAGTTCTCCATTTCAGAGGATTTTTAATTCCCACTCTTGGAGCTCCGGAGTTCAGTGCGGGTTGTATCTGCCAGTACAATGCGTTGGACAGTTAATAAATTACGTAAGGCAATCAGAGCGAAGGTAATCCAAACCACACAGGTGCTGTTAAATCAGATATAACCTATACCTGCAGAAGAGGAAAAAATGCTGCCCGTGACCGGCAGCCCCACTGCACATTGTTAATAATTTTCTCATGTTCATAAGCAAACAAAACTGGTACTTCTTTCAGTATGATCACAACCATGATTGTTATTAATAATGTGACTGCAGTCTTGTTGTGCAATATTTTGTTCGAAATTTCTAGCAGCAGATTATGACAAATCGGTCAAACATGAAAGAAACAATGCTCCAAACAGATAACTCCGGAGTGACAGCAGTCATGCATCTCGTGACTCTGCAAACAGGAGTATGGAACACAGGAATGACAATGGAAAGTGGTAACTGAATATGTAATAGAGTATTATATTGTTGACCAGGACTAGTAGATCTGTTGTTGCCATCGCAAGGATGTAGACAGTGATACACTTGGAAAGACTACATTTTCTTTGTGAACGAATCCAAATTATGACCAAGTTCGCTATGAGACAGAAACAATATGCAGTGAATAATTCAACAATACCGGATTTCTCAGAATTCGTTATTATTGGCAGGAAGGAGATTGGTCACTTGACTCATTATCCGAATAAACAGAAAGAGACATGTCAGGAATCAACACAAAGAAATTATAATGACTGATCACGCTGTTTTATGGGACGGTGACAATGCCCGTTCCCGCTGATGTGAGAAACATTATGTCAAGTCCCGGCAGCGTCCGACGTTTCTCAACTATCTTTGCACAAATTGATTCGGAAAAATGTTAAAATTATGAACTCACCAGGAACAGCCACTGCTGCAAGTAATGGATAATTAATATCTTTCACCAGTAGAGTTGTGGGCTTCCCCATTTTTTTGTGAGAGCGAATGGTTACTGTTGAGGCTAATGTTCTCTGAGTAGCCACTGCCGTGACAATGGAAATGAATCTATATTTTGCACGCATCATTTCTCCTGGAAACCACTCAATTACAGTAATCACAGTTATTTAACAAATAGAGTGAGGTAGTGTCTTTTTTTATTTGTCTGAAGCAGTAGATTGAATGAAAAACGAATGTCAAATGGGGAAAAATACTTGGTTTTTACCTACGGAAGGAGCAATGGAAGTTCTTTTTTTTAAAGGAATTACTTGGTCAATATCTGCGTTTAACGTCTCGGACCCCAAATCCATCTGATAGTGTATTCTAACTCTTTAATCTGTTTCAGACCAAAACCTTCTGATCTATCTCAGCTTTTCCATTTCATGCATCCTGAGAATTTTGCACTTTTTTGTCGTTCTTTCTTGGACCTCCTAAACTTCTCATGTACCGACATTCACTTGGCTAAGTCCGTCTTTTTTATTCCAGAATGAAGGCGATATAACCGTTCTCTGGACTATTTTATCGTCTCCTGTGCGTCAGGATCACTTTATGTGTCTTCATCAAACCTTCTGTCTTTTGTCCATGCCAACCAAGAAACAACTGAGTTTTTAAGATACTGGCTCAGTCACCATCTCTGATCGTTGATCAGGGCCTAAAAGATTACAATCTGTCTTAATGGTAATTGAATGTATTCTGATGATTTTACTCGTTTTTTTTATAATCACTGTCTCACAATCTCAGTTATCACTTTGGTTATTCATTGCAGTTTTCCAAACAAAATGCTAAGAAAAAGCAGTTGTTCCAGTTGAATTTACAATGTTGTCACGACCTGCGATTTTTCAATGATATTTCTGTTTTCTGAATCTGCACCACCCTCCGTGTCGGGCAGTCCCTTCAACAGAAAGTTTCTCGAGTGCATGAAGAGAAGATTTTGCAATCCCTGCCCACACTAAAGTTGATGTTATATCACAGCCTGTCTGATCGGATAAGATTCAAGGGAGAATAATATCGATGGTCATGGGACTTCCCTCACTGAATCATAAGACTGAGGGAGATTTCGATCGCTGTCGTCATCGCTAAAAGAAGTATATTATCTCACGTAGCAAACACCACCCACCTCATTTGCCATGGAATTCGTTGATTGAACACTTTGTTCCCGATTGGTACGCAATAATTCTCTCAACTGTGTCTATTAGATCAGATTAGATTACTTACAGTGTGGAAACAGGCCCTTCGGCCCAACAAGTCCACACCGCCCCGCCGAAGCGTAACCCACCCATACCCCTACATCTACATCTAGATCTACATCTAGATCTACCCCTTACCGAACACTATGGGCAATTTAGAATGGCCAATTCACCTGGCCTGCACATCTTTGGATTGTGGGAGGAAACCGGAGCACCCGGAGGAAACCCACGCAGACACGGGGAGAACGTGCAAACTCCACACAGTCAGTCGCCTGAGGCGGGAATTGAACCCGGGTCTCAGGCGCTGTGAGGCAGCAGTGCTAACCACTGTGCCACCGTGCCGCCCACTATTGTTGCACAAGACAACATCTTATGATAATACGATGTCCATCAAATGCAAGAATGAAATGTTTGTGAACTATTCAAACTTTTGCAAATATTATCATTTCACGTAATACTTCCACGAATGGGAAACAATTCAAAAAGAACGTGGAGATTCTATTCCTTTACCAGCGTTATTCGTCAAGCAGCTGTTTCTGAGCCGTTCTTCTAGCGCTGGTGAATTGTCATCACTTATGCATCTTCCTGGATGGCTCATCTCCAGTATTCGTATGACTGCAGTTGCTGTCGGCAAAATATGTCTTGCAAATTGACGACCATTCACCGTTATACTTATCCATGTGTTATGATCGAGTCCAGATGCCCTTAAAACATTTTTTCACATGTAGCCGATATTTTTCCAGTTCTTTTAAGCAAACGTGCAGTCGATATTCTGCGAGTGATTCAGCTGGCCTATCCGCTTAATTTTAAACAAGATAAACAGGATTATCAAATGCTTGTCAAACAAGAGAACCGAATGCAAACTGCATAAACCAAACTGAAAACCCAACAGATTATCCCAACTTAATGAAACTGTTACAAATACCTGCAACTATCACCATAAACAAGCCTTTGCAAAAAAAAAGCAAAATTGAAAGACAGTTTTTTTTTCTGCACAGATAGGCCAGACGGAGAGATGATCAGCAGTGACATGCTTCTTTAAGTCCAGCAGCTCCATAATTGGATGCTTGAAAAAAGAAACAAAATAGTGTATAACTGTGTTAGGTGAACCAGCCATTCTGCTTTCATTGAGCAAGCGTATTTTCTTTTCAAATTGGATGCATTTCTTTGAGATAGTATCTGTTAGCTGTAAACAAATTGGCCTTAACACCCTTTCAACCTAAACAGCTGGGAACCTGTATATTTACCATTCCTCTGAGACTAGACAAGGGCAACATAACCTTATTAAATGAGCAGCATCATTACACATGTCTTAGCTCAATGAATTCCAATATACCGGGTCACCTGCATGCCAATTTCTTTGGGCAAAAATCCTTTACCTGTCCAATAAATTACATCCCCCGTTTCCAACATGAGACCTGCCCCGGACGGTTCCTTCTAAACTTTCAATGGATGCTGACTGGTTCACTCTGATATGTCGACATTACAGTAGTCGCCTCAAGTTCTCTGTTCCCTCTTCCCTATTCCACCCTATCTCTCTCTTATCTGATTGCAATCCTTGGACTCAGATCCAACGCTGACGGTTACTAAGATTGTCTTTAACGGTGGTGCTGCTGTTGTCTGGTCTACAGAACAAACATTACAGCAGTTAAGCGTTAGCTTCAGGTCACTTTCTGCAATGTCCATCTGGGCCATGACTCCACAATAGAACATTAGACCAGAGTGTGCTCAATGGTCACTAACCATTTTTATCCTGTGATTTCCTGTCCACAGCCTCCACGCTCAGAGTCTCCCAAACCCGCACAAGCCCGCTTCTGCCTCATTCCTAAACGTCACAAACAGGTATTCTCCCGAACATCCATGGTTTCAGTCCACTCTTGTCCCGCTGAACTCAATTCAATGTTTTTTTTTCTCATTTTCTTCGGTCCAGACTGAAGTACATCTGCCATTCCTCTGACATTTTCCTCCAGTTTCAAAATTTCCAGCTGGCTCCAGCCAGCATGTCTTTCCAAAGGGACGTGACATGCCTTCACACCTCCACCCCCATTAGGGTTGGCTGAGAGCTCACTGCACCTTCTTGAATAAAAGCCCTATCCATCATGCCTCTCCGCTGCCTGGCTCAACTTGGCCTCACACTGAATAACGGCTCTTTTAGCTCCTCTTACTTTCTTCAGGTCAGAGGGGTTTCCATTGGGTTCCTGCATTTTCCTAAATGTAGCTTTTCTCTTTGTGGGACATATGAGACATTCCATATTCCAGTCGGGCTACCATCCCCTCCCACATATCATTCTCCAGGATATCGATGACATTATCAGCTTTGCTTCACTTTCTCACGCAGAATTGTAAAATTTTATCTATTTCACTACCACTTCCTAATCTGCTCCCACCATCACCTGTTCCACCTCAGACCTGGTCCCTTCCCTTACTCGATATCTCCATTTTTTTTTGGCGATACGTTGTCCACGAATATCCACTACAAACCTACTGACGTACACAATTACTTTAAATGTATGTCCTAACACTTTGCTTTGTATGAAGCCCCTATTCCATTCTCCAAGTTCCTCCATCGCTGTCGCAAGGACATAACGTTGTCAAAGAAGCATCATGGTCACACTGTCACCATGTATCATTTACTTGCACCCTCCCTTACATTCAAAACTCCCAATCCATCTTCTGCAGAAACAAAAAACATTTTCCTCAATGCCGCCATGCATCAGAACTTTTCAGCATCGTTGCTGCTCTGGAGCAGCATTCCTTCTCGTTGTTTTACAAATTTCCGCCTTAAATAACAAAGTCGGATCAGGACAATACTTTGGTCATGCTTTTCAAATTCAGCGATGATGTCAACCATGAAGAAATAACTTACTCTTCTTCCGAGTAGATAGACAAGAGTTACTTCTTTGCTTAACTTGAAGTTCCTTAATTCTCGACACTTAACTGCCTTATGGTCGATTAACGACAGACCACAAGTACTGACCTAAACAGTGATACCAATCTCATGAATGAGTAAAGAATAAACACATTTACATTCTCTACAACTAACTTATATTGATGAAGTAACTGACGTGATCTTTATGGTCATCATCATCTTTATGTCTTTAGCTCAATTGTATTCTCACACGATGCAATGCCAGTCCATACATAGTGTTTTGGTTTACTGATCTTCACCCACATGTCTCTCATTTGGTTTTAAGTCCTGCAGCCACACAGACACATTCTCAGTATTAAAGTCACAATGTCTACTACTAACTAAAGAGTTCCGAGGGTGAGAGATTGGAGGGGGTGAGAGGGATGAAGAAGTTGAGGCGGTTAATGTCCTGGCGGCAGTTGGATATGAAGAGATCGAGGGCGGGTAAGAGGCCAGCGCAGGTTGTCCAGGAGGATGGGGTTTGTTGGAAATGGGAGAAGGGGTTTAGATTAGATTCCCTACAGTGTGGAAACAGGCCCTTCTGCCCAACCAGTCCACACCGACCCTCCGAAGAGTAACCCACCCAGACACTATGGGGCAATTTAGCATGGCCAATTCACCTAACCTGCACATCTTTGGACTGTAGGAGGAAACCGGAGCACCCGAAGGAAAGCCACGCAGACACAGGGAGAATGTGCAAACCCCACACAGACAGTCACTCGAGGCTGGAATCGAACCTGGGACCCTGGTGCTGTGAGGCAGCAGTGCTAACCACTGAGCGACTGTGCTGCTCTCAGTGGGTGGGCGAGAATCTGGGTTGAAGAAGTAGGCACAGAGGCGAATGCGGTGGAAGAATTGTTCGATGTTACGCCGCATGTTGAACTCGTTCATCGAGAGCGTAGTGGAACGTGCAGCCCTCAGAAAGTGCAGCCCTCCACTCCGTCCATTCCAACCCCAACCTCACTATCAAACTGGCAGATAAAGGAGGTGCGGTAGTAGTTTGGCGCACTGTTCTTTACACCGCTGAGGCTAAATGCCAGCTCGTGGATACATCCTTCTACTGCCCTCTTGACCACGACCCCACCTCCCATCACCAAACCTTCATCTCCCAGACCATCCATAACCTCATCACCTCAGGCTATCTCCCATCCACCGCCTCCAACCTCATAGTCCCACAACCCCGCACCGGCCGTTTCTACCTCTTGACCAAAATCCACAAACCTGACTGCCCCGGCCGACCCATTGGCTTAACCTGCTCCTGCCCCACCGAACTCGTCTCTGCATACCTCGACACGGCCCTTAATCCAAGAATTCCTCACTTACATTCGGGACACCACCCACCCCCTCCACCTCTTTAATGATTTTCGCTTCCCCAGTCCCCAACGCCTATCTTCACCATGGACATCCAATCTCTGTACATCTCCATCCCCCATCACGAAGGACTCAAATCCCTCCGCTTCGTCCTTTCCCGCCGTACCAACCAGTACCCTTCCACTGACACCTACCTTCGACTGACTGAACTGATCCTTACCCTGAACAACTTCTGTTTCCAATCTTCCCACTTCCTCCAAATCAAAGGTGAAGCCATGGGCAACCGCATGGACCCCAGTTATGCCTGCCTTTTCGTAAGATATGTGTAACAGTCCATCTTCCGCAGCTACACTGGCACCACACCCCACATTTTCCTCCGCTACATCGATGACTGTATTGGCCCTGCCTTGTGCTCCCATGAGGAGGTTGAACTATTCATCCACTTTACTAATACCTTCCACTCCGACCTCAAATTCACCTGGACTCTCTCCGACTCCTCCCTTCCCTTCCTAGACCTTTCCATTTCTATCTCGGGCGACTGAATCAACACGGACATTTACTGTAAACCGACCGACTCCCACAGCTACCTAGACTACACCACCTCCCAGCCTGCCCCGTGTAAAAACGCCATCAAATGTTCCCAATTCCTTCGTCTCCGCCGCATCTGCTCCCAGGAGGACCTGTTCCAATAACGTAAAACCCAGATGGCCTCCTTCTTCAAAGACCGCAATTTCCCCCCAGATGTGGTCGACGACGCCCTCCACCGCATCTCCTCCACTTCCCGCTCCTCTGCCCTTGAGCAACGCCCCTCCAACCGCCACCAGGACAGAACCCCACTGCTCCTCACCTACCACCCCACCAACCTCCATATACAGCGTATCATCTGGCGTCATTTCCGCCACCTCCAAACGGAACCCACCACCAGGGATATATTCCCCTCCCCTCCCCATCAGCGTTCCGAAAAGACCATTCCTTCCGTGACTCCCTCGTCAGGTCCACACCCCCCACCAACCCAACCTCCACTCCCGGCACCTTCCGCTGCAACCGCAAGAAATGCAAAACTTGCGCCCACACCTCCCCCCTTACTTACCTCCAAGGCCCCAAGGGATACTTCCATATCCGCCACAAATTCACCTGCACCTCTACACACATCATTTATTACATCCACTGCACCCGATGTGGCCTCCTCTATATTGGGGAGACAGGCCGCCTACTTGCAGAACGTTCCAACGAACACCTCTGGGACACCCGGACCAACCAACCCAACCACCCCATGGCTCAACACTTCAACTCCCCTCCCTGTTCATCAAGGACATGCAGGTCCTTGGACTCCTCCATCGCCAGACCGTAGCAACACGACGGTTGAAGGAAGAGTGCCTTATCTTCCGCCGAGAAACCCTCCCACCACAAGGGATAAACTGGGATTTCTCCAGTTTCATCATTTCCCCTCCCCCTACCTTGTCTCAGTCAAATCCCTCGATCTCAGCACGGCTTTCCGAACCTGCAATCTTCTTCCTGAGCTCTCCGCCCTCACCCCACTCTGGCCTATCACCCTCACCTTGACCTCCTTCCACCTATCGCATTTCCAACGCCCCTCCCCCAAGTCCCTCGTCGCTAACGTTTCTCTTAGCCTGCTAGACACACTTTCCACATTCCTGAAGAATGGCTTATGCCCGAAACGTCAATTTCCCTTTCCTTGAATGCTGCCTGACCTGCTGCGCTTTTCCAGCAAAACATTTTAAGCTCTGATCTCCAGCATCTGCAGTCCTCAATTTCTCCTCGGAAAAGAATTACATTAATGAAAAATAGAAACAAAATAGTGTATAACTGTGTTGGGTGAATGGCCATTCTGCTTTTATTGGGCAAGCGTATTTTCTTTTCAAATTGGATGCATTTTATTTGAGACAGTATCTGTTAGCTATACACAAATTGGCCGTAACACCATTAAACCTAGACACCCGGGAACCAGTGTATTTGCCATTCCTCTGAGACTAGACAAGGGCAACATAGCCTTGTTTAAAGAGCAAAATCATTACACATATCTTAGCTCAATGAATTCCGATATACCGGGTCATCGGCTTGCCAATTTCTTTGGGCAAAAATCCACGAACATATTCTGTCCCGACTTGTGACTTCAGACCCACTTTCGCCAGTTCTGAGGAAGTGTAATTCGACCAGAAAAGTGAACTGTGACTTCTCTCTGCAGATGCTGCCAGATCAAATGAGCTTTTCCCGCTGTTTCAGTGTTCATGATCTATTGAGTTTAGGGAGAGTGGCCTGGAGGGCTGAGTGACTGACTGTTGCTCTTGTTTTGTGTGTTCGGATCACACAATGGAAGATGTCTAACGGCCACTCCTCCCGATACGTAATGTTTAGAGCTGGAAGTTTCATTGTGTGTGTGCTGCCCACTTAATGGTATAATCACCATCTGGTGCAAAACAAATCCGGTAGATATTTCCCTCCATGACTGTACAATGTGCGTAAGAAAAGATGTGATTGATGGTCTCTTTGTGTTCAGCAATGAAGCAGAGAAATTTTTTTCATCGCCTGGCGGAGATTCAAATTTGTTTTCGAATCTTTGATCTCAGATGTGAAGTATTGGAGATTCTTAGACAATTACCTAAGCCCCTGAGTGGAATAACATGCCCTCTTCACGCCGAAATTAAAGGTGTAAAAATAAGGAGTGAATTTGGTCGCGGGCTATGGTTGCTATGTTTTTGACCACCGAACAATATAAACCAGAAGTCTAGGGAAGGCCCTTCAGCCCATCGAGTCATACCATGAAATAGTATTTAAAATATAAAACAATCCCATATTCCAAAGGTTGGCTTTTGACTTGAATGCAGATCACCCAATGGCATTTTAAAGATGTGACATCCCGGCCTCAGCTGTCCTTTCAGACCACCAGGTTGAAAATGCTTCTCCTCAACTTGCCTCCAATCATTTGGTTGACTGTTCATCCAGGGAGCCAGGTGATGATATGCGCACCTGCATTCGAATCCCGCCCTGGCAGATGGTGGAATTGGAAATTAAACATTTAAAGAAATATGGGATTTAGATTCTAATGATGATCATAAGCCCATTGTCGATTGTCGAAAAAAAACCAAGTAGTTCGCGAATGTCCTTAAGGGAAGGAAAGTGCCATCCTTATGTGGTCTGGCCGACATGTGGCTCCAGTGAAATAGAAATGACGTTGACACCTCACTGGTGTATAGATGGGCAATAAATGATTTCTAACCAGCGATGCCCTCATTCAGTGAATACAATTGATGCATCTTCTAACTTTCAAATATAAATTGCGTCGCTTTGACCCTCCAACTGTGGGATGCCGCCACTTTTTATTCACTCTGTCTATGCTCCTCATGATCTTCCAATCCTCAAACCGTTCTCCTTAGTAGCTCCTCTGCACCAAATAAAAGAACCAGGACATACCCTGACTCTCTTTATAACTAACTTGCTCCATAGAACAAAGAAAATCGCAGGAACTGATTATTCTACCCCCATTGTCATTGCAGATCTAATCCCATCTGCCTGTGCACGGACTGTATCTCTCTGTTGTCTGCCAGGTCACGTGTTTTTCGAAGTGCCTCTTCCCCCTTGCTGTCGTATTTATTTCCAGTATTGCGGTTGGCAGTGTTGTCCAGATGCCGACAACCCACGGTGTAAAACTCTTTCCTTGCGCATTTCCTTTACACCTTTCCCCTCTCAACATGAACCAACACCCACGAGACTTTGACATTTCCAACCTCGGTGAGATCACCGGCGAGGTAAACTACTCACAGTTCGCATAATTCTTGATATTTCCAGCCAGACTGGCCCCAGCCTTCGACAATCAAGCGAACGCCTTTCCTGATAGTTGGTATACTATAAGTCAGGCAACATTCCGGTCAAATTAACTACATCGAGGCTTGTATCCCAAGTCACTCTTTATTTACATCCACACAGCATACTGACTGTAGCCAGCCATCTCGGCGGAATACCCTCAAATGCAGATACTTTGGGTCCCTTTTATATATCAGTCATTCAAGGCTCCCTGACTGTCCCAGATTAACAATCCAAATCAATTGTCACACCGACAATACAATCCAGTTGTTTTCAATCACGAAGTTGTTAAAACTGTTTGCATATTCTACAAAGCATCCACATCCTTCCTACATTAATGTGGCCATAACTGCACACGGTTTTCTAAATGTGGCCTCAGAAAAGGTCTGCACAACAGCTAAATTCCTGCAATGAGAAGGCAGTCAATATACCTTGCCCATTTCCTGAACTCCACACCCCCCACCCTATTTCTCCCTGTCCCTATCTTCAGACACAGGTCTGAATTGGAAATGAAACATGAACAATCAATGCTTGTCAGTGTCAAGCAGATTTTAATCAAATGAGTGAACAAACATGGCTCAAGGCTTATTGGATAAACACCATCGGCATCAACCTGAATTGCTGAGATGAGGGATCTCTCCAGTCGGAAACATTGATGCTTTCCCGCATTGAATATTGCCTTTTCCTCTTCGATGTCAGAAATGTACACAGCATCTGTACAAGTACAGGCAAGAACTTTGGACGATCATTCAAATACTGTTGTGACATAATACTTCACTGCACTAACCTCTGGAGAAAATACATGTAACGCGAAGAGCAAGAAAGAAGAATAAAGCAGAAAAAAAGTTAATTGATGTCAGCAGTCAGAAAAGTAGGGCTTTCACCTGTGCTCTCACTGAGCTTCACGAAGCTAGAAAAATGCAAATTGCTACCTTGCCCTCTAACTAGAATTTATTGAGAGTGACAAAAGTGCAAATGGCGCGAACTGTGTTCAATTTGCTGTGTGCGAAGAACAGAACTGTGTGCAGTGCTGAAGGTTTGGCCTAATATTGACAGAATCTACAGATACATCTTTCTGTCTTCCGGGACCCGTGGTCTTGCTGAATAGAAAACAAATTTTGTTTCAGATTTAGAATGGACAATTGGATTACTAACGATCACTTTTTTGAGTCGGAACGCTCCAAGTCTTCACTACTCTTTCTATATCGAAGTGCTTGCGATCGTCTCTCCTGAATGAGCTGACCATAATTCTTATATTACAATTTGGGTGTCATTATCTGAGCCGAGCATTGATTGCCCATTTCTCGTTGCCCTTGAGAAGGTGGTGCTGAGCTGACTTCTTGAATTATCGTCATTTACATGCTGGAAGTTAACACACGCTGTCCTTACCGAGGGAATTCCAGGATTTTTTCCCGGCATACCTGTGACTTAAATTACAAAATGTGGAAATAGTTTAAAGTTATCAACACTGGCTTTCATTATGAATATTCTGAAGATCTCAATTACATCACTCCTTAAACTTTTGGATTCTTCAGAATAACGTTTTAATTTATTTCAAATCTCCTAAGAACGTAAACCCGGAGGTTCAGGTATCATTCTTCTAAACCTGCAGTGATGTCTCTCCAGGACCAGAATCTTCTTGGTAATATGTGTCTCTACACAGAACATAGAACAATACAGCACAGAACAGGCCCTTCGGCCCACGATGTTGTGCCGAACATCTGTCCTAGCTTAAGCACCTATCCGTGTACCTATCCAATTGCTGCTTAAAGGTCGCCAATGATTCTGACTCTGCCACTCTCACAGGCAGCACATTCCATGCCCCCACCACTCTCTGGGTAAAGAAACTACCCCTGACATCACCCCTATACCTTCCACCCTTCACCTTAAATTTATGTCCCCTTGTAACACTCTGTTGTACCCGGGGATAAAGTTTCTGACTGTCTACTCTATCTATTCCTCTGATCTTCTTATATACCTCTATTAAGTCACCCCCCATCCTTCGCCGTTCCAATGAGAAAAGGCTAGCACTCTCAACCTATTCTCCATTCCAGGCAACATCCTGGTAAATCTTCTCTGCACCCTCTCCAAAGCTTCCATATCTTACCTAAAGTGAGGCGACCAGAACTGCCCCAAATGTGGCCTAACCAAGGTCCTGCACAGCTGCAACATCACCTCACGACTCTTGAATTCAATCCGTCTGCTTATGAATGTTTGTACACCATAGGCCTTCTTACAAGCTATATCCTCCTGAGTGGCAACTTTCAAAGATCTATGAACATAGACCCCAAGATCCCTCTGCTCCTCCACCTTATTAAGAACCCTACCGTTAACCCTGTATTCCGCATTATTATTTGTCCTTCCAAAATGGACAACCTCACACTTGGCAGACTCAATCTGCCACTCCTCAGCCCAGCTCTGTAGCATATCTAAGTCCTTTGCAGCCGACAACAGCCCTCCTCACTGTCCACAACTCCACCAATCTTCGTATCATCTGCAAATTTACTGACCCACCCTTCGACTCCCTCTTCCAAGTTATTAATAAAAGTTACATACAGGTAAAAATTACAAACAGATAAAAATCACAAAAAATTCTGTTTCAGATCTGCACACAGTACTGTCTGTGAGCTATGGATTTGGAAATCAGAGTCCCTTTTAATCCTTCCTTGTTCAATGTTACGAGGATTTCTGCTTCTATCAGCCTTACACGTTACATTTTTATATATTCCTAATATTCACTGTGTGATTGAAAGTCCAAATCCCCTCTAACTCTTATTTCAATAAACCTATCAACCCCATTGACTGATGCATCTGTGAGGTGGAATAGTTTCTTACCCTCCACACTATGTATTCCTGCCACCACTGACACATCTCAGTCTTAATCTTACCAAACAAACTCCAGGCTCTCCAATCTCTCTTCACGATTGAAACTCTTCAGCTCAGGCAAGATATTGGTCAATTGCATATCACCGCCAACCCACCCCCATCCATTACAATCTCATTCTTCCTATCTTGAGTATTCCATCAGGGCACGCAATACTTTGTCTGCAGCTGAGGGATGGACCATATTCCTGACCATACCTAAAGACTCTCACTCCACTTACCAACTTGCCAACTTGCTTACCAGAAGGTTCAAAAGGCTGAAGCCAGATAAGAGCAGCTATTTATGAAGATTAGATTCCACTGCACTCATTGCCCTTGACAAGAGTAAACGACAACAACATTGAAATGTGCAATTTTTGAAAGGGACGCAAAAGGTGAGGGGCAGAAATGCCATTTCCCCAGAGGTAGAGTTGAGGACCGGGGAGTTTCGTCTCAGAATAATGGGTCACCGATTGAGGTGGAAGTTCTTGTCTCAGAGGATATTAAAACTTTGTAATTCTTTACTGCCGATGGCTGTGGAGGTTAGGTCTTTCATATATTTAAGGCTGTGACAAATTAAGTTTAATCAGGATGGGGAATCGAGAGTTATGGGGAAAGGGCAGGGAAGTCGAGTAATTATGAACTAAACGGTCGCGATCTCATGGAGTCCCAGTGCAGTATCGATGAGCGTTTTGTGGCGAGAAGATCCTATTTGGGTTAGTGAGACTCCATAAAACACAATACACCAAGTATGGTCTCGTCAAAGCCCTGTATAACTTTAATGAGCCATCCCAACTTCTGAACTCCATTCCCCTTGCAAATAAGGCAAACATATAATTTGAATTGCATTAGCGGAGGCAGTGAGTGAGCTGTTGATTCCAAGCAACTTGAGAAACATGGTCAGACAGGATAGTGACTGGCTCCGTTTCAGAGGAAATTTCGAATAAAATAACATGCGCACAACAAAAATGTTTAAAGATTGTCTTATAGACCAGGCCAGCCACGCCATCAAAATATTTCAAGGAAGTAGCCCAGACCCTAACTTTGCTAATTGTCTGAAGCAGATGCAGAGCAGCTATTCCCAGCTGCAGATGCAGATGCAACTGGCCCCACCAGTTAGTTTGCAGAAATTTAGAATTAATTTGCAAGATTAGCGAATGGAAAACTAACAACAGAGACCAGAATATAGAATAACTTAACCGATCTGAAACCTGAACAGATTATCCCAACTTAATGATGTTGCAAATTACTGCAACAACCGCCATAAATACGGCCTTGGCATAAAATATAAAATCAAACATCGGGCCAACAGGGGAGAGACAGCAGAGAGTTCAGCATGGAACAATTTCGTCCATCACTTATTTGACCAGCACCCTCAAAACTGACAGATTCCTTGCTCTGAACAGCCAGAGAGATCAATCTCAAACCAAACCAAGGGTAACTTATCCGTGTTAAGGGAGAAATATGGTCAGACTTGGTAAACACAACCATCACATCCCAGACGAGGGGAGAGTTGAGAAAGTGATGCCAGCACGGTATTAATGACTTGGAGCAAAGAAGTTAACATTCAGTCACTAAAATTGTAGTTCAACATTACGAGCGGTGGAATGGCAAGTTGCCAGCAAAATCTGAACAGTTTATTGAAATATATCAATTGTTCAAGTCAGTGGGCACAAAATTGACAAGTATCCTATAACATTGAAAGTCGAGAAGATATTTGCTTTGGAAGGGGGAATTTTAAATGAAGAAAACTGCAACACAATGGGACTTGGGAGAAAATGTTCCCGAAACACAAGAAGCTTGTTGAAAGGGGCAAAAGACATTCACAAAGGCTAATGGAATGTTGATCCTTATTTCAAGAGTTTCAATTATCATTTCAGGGAGGTCTGACTGCAAGTGATCAATGTTCTGGGGAGACAATGTCTGGAATACAATGAACAGTTTTTGTTCCCTCATTGAAGGAAAAATGTGATTTCATTGGAGGCAGTTTAGTGAAGGTACACTAGGATGATTTCAGGTTTGAAGGGAGTACCTCAGAAGCAAAGCCTAAGTCTGTCGGGATCTATTCACTGAAGATTTCGAGAATGAGCGTTGTTTTCAAGTGGAGCATACATGATTCTGAAGCGTGATTGAAAGGGTAAATGCCGACAGGAGGTTTTCCTTCATGGTGGAATCCAGGACCAGCGAATCAGAATAAGTAAACAGCACTTTAGACAGAGATGAGGAGGAATATCTTCTCTCAGATTTTTGTGAATTTTTGGAACTCTGTTTCACAGAGAACTATGGTGGCCAGACGTTTTGTGTAAACGTAAGATTGAGATAGGTAGACTCTATCAGTTGGGGACTCACGGGTGACAGACGAAGTCTGGAAAGTGGATGAGACGAATTTTGGAACAGAGACGATCCTCTCTTACTGGCAGAGCAGGTTTGAGGGGCAGACCTGCCCAATCCTCGTCGTATCTGGTTTTAAATAACGGTTTTCTCAACCACTCATTCCAAAAAGATATTTTTCCCGTTCAGACTTCAACAAGTTTAATGTTTAAAAATTTATAATCATTTCGGAGAACCTGCCCAGACGCGGGGGTCAGGGCGGGTGTTGGGATGGTAGGCTCGGGGTAAGGTGTGAATTCCGAAGGCAAAAAGAAACCTTATCACCACTCTCTAATCACGAAGGAGATCCAGTGTAACCGTTATCTTGAAATCAGAGGGCCTATTCAGTCATATTTGGCCACTCAACAATTCTCATTTGCTGGATTGTCTACGTCAAAACAATCACTACTCTGTTGCATGGCTGATATTTTGACACGACGAAGTGTGTAGCATGTGTACTTTCTCCAGTAAAACAGCATCTGAAGTGATAAATATTGACAGTGTCAGATAACTAACATATGGACACACGACAGCATGCAGATTGTGCACTGCCTTCAGGAATACAGTTTGTACAGTGTTGGAGAATTGAGATTTGGACATTCAGCAGCATGCATTTTCTGCAATCATTCAATGTCTACAGAGTGGGAGACTGATAATTCAACATTCAGCTCTGTGTAGCCTGTATATGGGAAACACGATGGCAGAATTAGACGCTGGCTCTTTTACACTATTTAACGTGGGACAATGCAGATTTCGTTGAGCTCTGGGAAACGGAAGGGAACTTTGTGGCCTGTGAGTCTATGTTAGAGAACTCAAAAATAGGAAGTCTGCTGAGAGTGTTGTGGTGACATGAAAGTGACCCTATCTTTAATCCAGGAGATCTGGGTTAAACGAGCCATGGAATCTTGCAGCACGGAGACAGTGTCAATGCATTGGCTGGTCCAGGACATTCAAAATGTTAATCAACGTTAACTCAATTTCTTTTGGCCCATATTCTTCTAAACCTTTCCTATCCACGTATTGGTTAAAATGTATTTTAAATATTGTTATTGTACCTGCCCCAACCACTTCTGCTGTCAGTTCATTCCATACATTCCATTTCATTTGCGTACCACTCTCTGTGCAAAACGTTACCCCTCAGTTTCCCTTTTATTGTTTGCTCTTTAAACATAAGTTATGCAATGTCGTCCTCAATTATCCAACGGTCGATAAAGATTGAGTGCATTCACCCTATCCATTCCTCTCAAGGACTGACACACTTCTAAAAAAATTCTACCTCGCACACCCCCCCTACCCCCCGCCTCCTATACACTGAAGAAAAATATCCTAGCTTGTCCAATCTCTCCCTATAGCCAGACCATTGAGACCAGTTAATATTCTTGTGAATTTATTTTGCACGCTTTCCAGTTTAATAACATTCTTCCTACAGTAAGGTGACCAACACTGAACACTATACTCCAACATCCTGTACAAATGACACATGACTTCCCAACTTCTATACTCAATGACTTCTTCACTGCCCTGTCTATCTGAGACTCCACTTTCGGGGAACCCTGGATCTGAAATCCAAAGTCCATCGGTTCCACGACACTCCTTAATGCCCTACCTTTTACTATGAACTCCTACCTTGATATGACGTCCCAAGAAATGCAAGACCTCACGTTTATCTACAGCAAACTACATTTGACAAATTTCAGACCACTTCCCCAGCTGATCAAGTCCTGCTGCAATTTCAGTCTCCTTCATCACTCTCCATTGTGCCTCCTGTTTTAATGTCACCTGCAAATATGCTCTTCGGACCATGTCCCGTCTCATCCAAATCAGTGATACAGATAACAAACAACAGTGTGCCCTGCAACAATCCTTGAGGCACTCCACGAGTCACAGGCCTCCAGTCAGACAAGAAACTGTCCACAATACCCTCTGCTTTCTACCATCAAGCCAACTGTGTATCGAATTTGCCAGCCCCTCTGGATTCCATACGAACTGTCCTTCCAGAGCAGCCTACCATATGGACCCTTATAAAAGAACATCCTGAAATCCATATAAGCCACATCTACGGCCCCACTGTCAATAAACTTCCTGGTCGCTTCATCAATGATGTCTAACAAATTTGTTAAGCATGACATCCCAAGCAAATAAAAAAGTCCATGCTGACTGTTTCTATTTACCCCTATATGCCTAAATACTGGATTATCTTTTCTCAGGATCTGTTCACGTCTCCCACCTACCACAGATATTCACTTTACTGATCTTTCTTTCCCAGGCTTTTACTTACCACCCTTCTTGAATAGGGGCACGCAATCCACTGTTCTGCGGTCTTCTGGGACGTCACCCGTGGCTAATGAAAAAGCAATAATATTAGCCAATGTCCTCGCAACGACTTCTCTTGCATTTGTCAAGCTTCTAGTTTGGAAAGGCCAAGTTGGATTTGTTATCGGCTAATGAAACAGACCAGGTGTTAGCTTTGAAGGTAGCTAAGCAATTTGGTGATAGTGACCACAATTCGGTTGTGTTTCCTATCGTGATGGAAAGGGAGATGTATATACTGCATGGTGTGGGACATAGCTGGGGAAAAGGCAATTATGATGCAATTAGGCAAGATTTAGTGAAAGAAACGGAAGATAATTGGCACCATGGAAAAGTGGAGATTGATTAAGGAACATGTACTGAGTGTTCTTGATAAGTAAATCCCTGTCAGGCAGGGAGGAAAGGGTTGAGCGAGGGCGCCGTTGTTGACTAAAGCAGTTGAATCCGTTATCAAGAGGAAGAAGGAGGCTTCAAAGAAGATGGGCATAAAGGCTCAGTGATGGCGCTAACAAATTCTAAGTTAGCCAGGAACAACCTAAAGAGTGAGCGATGCAGTGACATGAGAGGACATGAGAATCTTTGGCAGGTCAGATCAAGAAAACCCGTTATGCTTTGTATAGCTATGTCAGGGATAAAAGGATGACAAGGTTTATATAAGGGGCAGTCAAGAGTAGCCCTTGGAATGGGCATGTGGAGTTTGAGGAAATAGGACAGGCGTGAAATGAATATTTCTCGTCCATATTTACACTGGAAATAGACAATGTTGGCAAGAAGAATACTGAGAGACAAGATATTAAATGAGACAGGATTGAGGTTCAGAAGGGGGAGGTGGTAGCAATTCTGTAAATTGTGAAAATAAATATTTCCCTTGGACCCAATGGGATTTGATCGCGTATTCTCTGGAGGGTTAGGGAGGGGACTGCAGGACATTTGGCTTTGATTTTTCTGTCGTCAGTGGCTACAGGAATAGTGGCAGAAGACTGGAGGAGAGCAAATGTTGTCCGCTTGTTCAAGAACGGAAGTAGAGATAACCCTGGAAATTACCTGTCTTCAATTGCGAGAAAAGTATTGGAAAGAATTACGATAGATAAGATTTGAAACCATCTGGCAAGGAACAATTTGATTTGGGCTTGTCAACACGTACGTCGTGCCTCAAAAACCTTATTGAGTTGTTTCAGAAGGTAACCAAACAGGTGGATTCGGGTAAAGTTATAATAGTAAGGCGATTGATGAGGTGCACCGTGACAAGTTATTGCACAACATATGGAGGCAGAGGATGGAGCGTGGTTGACCAGTTTGGATCAGAGATTGGCTCGCTGACAGAAGACATAAGGGGCTTTCTTTGATGGGAAATGTACATTTACTAGCGGTATACCACAAAGATCGGTTTTGGGACCGGTGCTGTTTGTCATTTGTATTGAAGGAACTGGGTGAGAGCGTAGAAAGATGGGTTAACGAATTTGCGGGTGACACTAAAGTCAGTGAAGTTGTGGTCAGTGCCAATAGGATGTTGCAGGTTCAAGACCGACAATGACAAGCTGCAGAACTAGGCTGACGGATGTTAAATGGAGGTTAAGGCGGAGAAGTGTGCATGGTAAGATTCTTGAAGTGTGGATGAGCACAGAGATTTCAGTGTGCATGTAAACATACCCCTGATCGATGCCACACAGGTTGATAGGGATAACAAAATATTGTACAGTGTGTTCACTTTTATAGGTGGAGGGGTTGAGTTTCGTTGCAATCAGATCATGTGGCTGCACGAGTCACTAGTGCAGCTTCACTTGGAGTACTGCAAGCAGTTCTGGTTGTTGCATGAGAGAACTTATGTGAGGGATTTGGATAGGGCGCAGAGGGCAGTTACAAGGATGTTGCCTGATATGGAAGGAAGATCTGAAGAGGAAAGGCTATGGTCCGTGAGGCTACTTTCGTTCGAGAGAATGCAGAGAGGTCATGTAATTGAGGCATAAAAGATGGTCAGAGGATGGATAGGTTGGAGAGTGAGAGTCCCTTTCCTCGAATGATGATGGCTAGCACGAGGGGACATAACTTGCAAATTGAGAGATGATAGATGGAGGACAGATGTGAGATGTCGGCTTTTATAGTCAGAGAGTAGTCAGGGCCTGGAACGCCCTCCCTACAACAGTCGTCGACTCACACACGGGAAGGGCATTTAACTGTCATTGGATAAACAATGGATGACAATGGAATAATGACAGTTAGATGAGCTCCAGATTGGTTTCACAGAATGGCACAAAGATGGAGTGCTGAAGGAGTGCACTGTTCTTGGATATATCTGTTCAGAACTAGGAGAGTATTCCATTTTAATACCTTCTAATATATTCAAAATAACTTCTACTGTGATGTGGGCTTTCCCCAAGATATCACAAAAACATCCCCAACCTCCTAAGTCTTGATATCTTATTTCACGATAAACCCAGAGGATAAATGATCATGGAGGAACTTGCCCATTTCCTGCTCATCTCCATATGCCTTGTTACTTTGTTACTTCAGGGGACATCTCTTCTCTCTAGTTTTTGTTTTTCCTTTAGTACACTTAATCCACCTCTTTGGACGCCCCCTGATCATCTCAGCCAATGCTATCTCGTGCCCTGCTTTTCATCACACTGATTTTCTCCCTCAGTGAATTCCTGTATTCCCTATATATCTTCAGAGATTCCCTTCATCCCAGGTGCCTGTACCTGAGCTATGCACCCATCGTTTCTGTTCAAAACAATAATATCACTTGTCATCCAGGATTCCATATTACTGCGCAAATTACCCTTCAGCCGCACATGAACATGTGGACCATGAATTTGAACTATCTCAGTTTTAATGTCCTCCCACTTGCCGCAAATCACTTTGCTTGCAACAAAGTATTCCATTCAACTACTACAAGCTCCTGGCTAATTCCATTAGATAGGAGCAGTTTTGCCCATGACTATTATAAAATCAATAGAACTATGGTCACTCGTCCCAACGTGCTTGCCACTCCATTATCTCCCACATCTCCTCATCAAACCAAGGAAGCAGAAAATCAATTTTAAAATAGTGCCAAATGCTTTCTTTGAAATGAACAATGGCTGCTCGCAGTTCAGTCAGTTGTTGACGTGGGGTTGCAGGTAGAATCTGTCTTTAAACCGGTTGAAATTCTACTCAGAATGATGCGTTTGAATCTTTGAAAGAGTTGTGTGATATTGTCCCTTGTCTTTTTTTCTGCTGGATCTGCTGTGACTTTCCTTTCTGTACACATATCGACTTCCAGGGTTATATTGTATGACTGAGTGAGCTTCCAGCTCTCGTTGTCATGGCATGTACTAGATAACCAAACTTGAAAGCGTTTTCCACATTCCTCAATTAGCCTTTTCGCAGTTCCCATCAGTGCATCTCGACCAGTGACTCAATTTCACCCAACATCACACACTGCCGAGAAGCAGACCTCGAGATTTACCTCCAGTACACTGGCACCAATATAAAAACCTCTCGACCAGACCAGCAAATACTTCACTGCTAACCTTGGGAGTTTACTGTGTGAAAACTGCAACTCTTATATCCCTGAATAAAACATTTGCATCACTAATTTGTTATTTCACGTCTATCCAACATTCTAAGACACCTTGTGATTATCTCCCACACGCGCTATCCACTGTATTTCACGAAATCGCTCTACTTTTGTTTCGCATTTGCTTTCCTTGTCTCATCCTTGTCCTGTTCTATCTATTAAATTTTCGAACAATGCTTCAACTTTCCACCTTCGTGTTATTGCTATTGTGTCAATGTTGAGCCTGCGTCACTGGTTTGCCGATTATACTATCCGAATGATGTCAACAATGGAGATTCAGTTCGGGCATCAGCTGAGATAAAGATCATAAGGAATCGGACCAAACATCACTTATCCCACACTGTCTACAATACAGAACTGAAGATGTATCTCTGTTTGTGAGCATTTGGGCATGTTTGTCTGCGGTGTCTGTGCGAAATTCATGTGTTACTGTGCATTGGTGACTTCGTGTGTGTAAATGTCAGTGCATGTGGTCGGTGCTACATTTGAGTCTACACTTGTGCATGTTACAGTTAAATCATGAATGAAATGTTTCCCATGTGCATCATGGATTAAATCCGTGTTTCGTTTTTCACAGTTATTAACTACAGGAGAGCCTGTGTCATCAATTGAGGACATTTCATCTTCCAAGGAGATTACACTGCAGCAGAAAATCAGCAAAGGATGAGAACTGTTCAGTTCTTAGTTTTTACATTCATTTGGATGGTGCAGAGACCATGAAATGTGGCATTGGGAACGCATAGAAGATCAGGCAGCACCCAACGACCAGCAGGGTTGACGTTTTGGGCAGGACACTTCAACAATTCTGGGGAGGCGGACTGAGAAGTGAATACCAGGTTTAGGGCTCGGGTAAAAGTAGGTTGGATGACGATAGGTGGACACAGGTAGGAGATGATTGTGTTAGGTCCTTCTGAAGCGTGGAACGGACAGGTGGGAAGGAATATATTGATGTAGGACAGGTCAATAGGATAGTGTCGAGTCAAAGGGTTGAATCTGGGATGGGAGTGACGATTGGGAAACTAGTGAAGTCTGTGTTGATGCCATGTGCTTGTAGATCCCCGAGGTGGAAAATGACATGTGCTTCCTCCAGTTTGTGGGTGGCCTTGATTAGGCGGTGGAGGAGACCCAGATTGGGCACATCATCGGGGAAGGTGAAATGGTTGGCCACCTTCAGTCTCTGTAGCCTGGGCCCATCGAGATTGTGCTCATCTCCATGAAATCCAACTCACTCTTTTTGAAACGTCAAAACAGTTAATCACCGCATTGCTACCATCCTGTAATATTTGTCTAATTTCAGATTGTGTCAATTGTGAACCATGTTGCCATCGGTGGGCAACGGTCAGAAATGGCAGAGACATGGCCATTACTGTCAGCTCCATATCAGCCAGCTTCATAGATTCACTGTTGAGCGAAAATACAAAATGCACCGTTACCATCTCTCTGAAGTATGAGTTGAGGGATAATAGACTATACGTAATAAACGCATGTGCATTTGCAACTAGAAGGGCAAAGGTGGTAGACACAAAGGCGCACTTCAAATTGTACTCCAAGCCACTCACTATCGTGACTTGGAAATATATCAGTTATTCCTTAAATATCGCCCTGTCTAGATCCTAGAATTTCTACCTCTGCAGTTGATTCTGGGTCAGTCTATAGCACACGGACTGCAAGAAGGAGCTCAAGTTCCCAACCCCCAACAACCACATAACCTTTTCTCTAAATGTGTCTGACAGTGAAAACATCGTGAAATAAAATCAGGAGAAAAGGGAGTGTCGGAGTTAGGGTATGGTAAATGAATTCGATTGTCACCCCGACCCGGTAGTAATTAACACTAAATGATACCTCACAAAACAGGCGGATGTTTACCTTTCGTTCTTTCGTGTTTGGTCAGTGAAACTGAATGAACACATTTCCGAAATCTGGGGCTTACACAACATCACGAGAAAATGCTCACATTTGTTACTCTCTAAATGATCTTTTTTCACGCTTCTCAGCGGCTTTCCCGTCATTTACGCATTCAGCATCGCAGCACATTTCAAGAAACACAAATTACGAGCTCCTGATTCATCATTCCCCTCGAGCTTACTGCACACGTTCCTTGTTTCCAGCAAACTCAACGAATTATAAGTCAGAATGTGAAAAGTCCCAATCTTCAGATTACAACGTGAGGCATTGGAGAGCTGAAAAAGAGAATTAACGTGAAAACTACACGTATATGTGACAAAATATCCACTCTTTGTGAATAGAAAGAAATATTTGTATTCAAGGCGTGTATTTGTAATGAGGAGAAAGTGAGGCCTGCAGATGCTGGAGATTAGAGCTGAAAATGTGTTGCTGGAAAAGCGCAGCACGTCAGGCAGCATCCCTATTCCTGAAGCAGGGCTTTTGCCCGAAACGTCGATTCTCCTGCTCCTTGGATGCTGCCTGACCTTCTGCACTTTTCCAGCAACACATTTTTAGCGTGTATTTGTAATGGTCAGAGTTTTCATGATATCCTTACTTTCAAATGACCTACACAAATGATTTAATTTGCTTTGTTTAATTTGTTGTCCAGTGTATTGAAATACACTGACATTCATATGCATTGATACACACAAACTGACAAACACCCAGACGTACACACTCACTCACTCACGATAACACACACGAACTCACAAAAGCACTGTACACTGAAAATGTAGTCAAACAGAGAGATCCATACTCACGTCATACGCACTAATTATTACTCCAACCAACATGCTTAGACATACACAAAACCCAAATACGACATTTAAGGCAGAGAAACAAGACACAGAAACGCAAATTCACAAAGAAAAAAGAATGAACATTTTCATTACTAACGTTAATTACATTAATGTAACCATAATCAGGTATGCTTTTGCTTGTTTGAAACAAGAAATAAAGGAAAAAAATCAAAAGGAAATAAAATCTAACATCTATCGATTGAAGTGGAAATGGGATTTCTTCTCAAATGAATCAGCCCATCCATCTGTATAGCTGACTTCTATGGCCTCAAAATCATCTGATGGTTTATTGTGTCTTCACTGTCACCTTCAGGCCAAAGCCCTCTGAGATGTCGAATGCTCTTCTACCTCATGCCTTTTGAGATTCTCCTACTTTGTTGGCCGTTCTTTCTCTGATCTCCTAAATTTCTTGTTACCTGCATTCCGGCGGCTCAGCTGGTCTTTATGTTACCGAATGCTGAGGCTCAGGCAGCTCTTCTTTAGGTTCTATTACAATCGCCCGTGCCTCAGTATCACTTGTGTATCTTCACCTGCACTTTTGGCTGATGCATTTTGTCCATGATAATCGACAAATAGCTGAATGTTTGGGATACAGGATTACTCACTGCCTCTCATAAAAGCTCAGGTCCAGAAAATGTACAATTAATCCTGTAGGTAATTGAATATATCCTGATATTTTGATCTGTATTTTATAGAATTTCAGTTGTAACTTTGACCGTTCAATGCAGCTTTCCTAATTATATTTTATAGTTTATGAAATGCGTAAAATGAGCGATAAATCTTGGGCGTATTGTAATACTGAAACACTGTACGATTTTTTTTCCCCTGATATGTCTGCTGTATGAATTTCAATTTGTTTCGAATCTGCTTTATCTCTCATCAAATGTGCGACCGAATACACTGCTATACAAATCATGAGTGGAGAGACTAGAATTTGTAATGACTGGAAAGACTCTGGAAAGAAGCATTGTACATGATCATTCAGAGAGTGTTATATGGGAGAGTGTTAGACATTTATGTGAACGTGCTGGATTTCCGAAATGTATTTATTCAGTGTCATGAAATGGAACCACGAATGAACAAAAGGTGAACATAGAACATAGAACATAGAACATAGAACAGTACAGCACAGAAAAGGCTCTTCAGCCCACGATGTTGTACCGACCATTGATCCTCATGTATGCACTCTCAAATTTCTGTGACCATATGCATGTCCAGCAGTCTCTTAAATGTCCCCCATGACATTGCTTCCACAACTGCTGCTAGCAACGCATTCCATGCTCTCAACACTCTCTGTGTAAAGAAACCTCCTCTGGTTTTGTGATTCAACGATAAATGTTAGTGGCTTTCGGGCCTGTTTTTCGGCTGAATTCCTCCAGCACATTCTAAACTTGACGTTTCCATTTCCCCCATTCTACTCTTCAATATTTAAACCGTCTGACATATTTTAGTGACCAGAAAGCCCGCAGAACACCCTGGGTGATATGAACAGGGATTGGCAGAAAGATGCTGCAATGCAATGCCAAGAAAAAGAAATTTACCGTTTTGATCTTGGCCAAGTTTATCCTATCATTGTCTTGACAGCAGTTCTGGCTTGTTCAAGCTGTTACAAATTATAGGGCATGTTCCAATGTTTTTCTCAATTCCAGGGCCAGGAAGATCAGAGGTAATCACACGTATGCTGTTAACAATTTCAGTTTATGAATTAGGAAAATGTTATCTAAAATGTGCCAAGCAGCAGATCGGACTAATCATTTTATCTTTTTGGTTATGAAGCTAGCTGGAGAGGGACAGATTCGGGCCCAACTCCTGGTCTTTTGGGAAGGGGTGCAGACGAAGTTCGAACTCAACAGTTGGTTTTAGATTGCCCTGGTCTTCTTTTCACTTCGATGACACAATCTCTGTTACATCCCATCCTACACACTGTCCCGCATACAGCCAAAACCGTGTCCTTCTTTCCTTCCTTTCTTTCTTCCTTTCTTTGTTCCTTTACTCCTTCATTTCTTCCCCCCTTTCTTTCTTCCTTTCTTTCTTTCTTCCTTCATTCATTTCTTTCTTTCTTTCTTTCTTTCTTTCTTTCTTTCTTTCTTTCTTTCTTTCTTTCTTTCTTTCTTTCTTTCTTTCTTTCTTTTTCTTCCTTCCTTTCTTCCTTCATTTCTTCCTATCTTTCTTCCTTTCTTTCTTTCTTCCTTTCTTTCTTTCTTTCTTTCTTCCTTTCTTTCTTTCTTCCTTTCTTCCTTCCTTTCTTCCTGTCTTTCTTTCCTTCCTTCCTTCTGTCTTTCTTCCTTTCTTTCTTTCTTTCTTTCTTTCTTTCTTTCTTTCTTTCTTTCTTTCTTTCTTTCTTTCTTTCTTTCTTTCTTTCTTTCTTTCTTTCTTTCTTTCTTTCTTTCTCTCTTTCTATCTTCCTCCCTTATTTTCTTTCTTTCTTTGGTCAGGCCAAACATCAGAGTATTGCGTACATTTCTGTTCAACACATTTACAGGAAGAATTTAAAAGACTTGGAAAGTGTGCACAAGAGTTTTTCCAGAAAGCTACCTTCATTAGAGGGCATGGGCTATAAGGATACCCTGGAAACATATCTGGAAGAGCGGAGTATCGAAGAAAAAAAAACATGACATGTATGGAAAAGGCTGACGGTCAGTAACGTCTTCCCTGAGTTGAAATGTCTAAAACTAGCGAACATGCGTTAAAGGCGAGAGGGGAAAGCTTCAAAGAAATATGAGGTGTAAGTTGCTTTACACAAAGGGTGTCAGGAGTCTGTAACGCGCTGTTAGGGGTGGTGGTGGATCCAGGTACCATTGAGGATATTCAGGAACAATTTGATAAGCAGATGAAAGAAGGAAGAAGCGACGAGTTGATTTTGGTGTCATGTTCAACGCAAAGTCATATGCTGAAGGACGCATTCCGGTGCTGTGAGTTTCCGTTGTCTCGCAGCTTTTATCTTCTAAGAGATTCATGCGCTGTGATGCGTTCTCAAAAAAAAACTGTCTCTTTCATGAAGTGGGGAAGCCAGCAGATTTCGGCATTGCATCAGCGTTACTGAAGGGGGAGGGGGTGCAGCCTGAAGTCGTGGTCCATATTGGCAACAATGACATAGGTAGGAGGAGTGCTGAGGATGTTAGACAGGCTTTTAGGGAGCTAGGTTGGAAGTTCAGAGTTAGAACGAACAGAGTTGTTGTCTCTGGTTTGTTACGCGTGCCACGTGATAGAGCTTCGAGGAATAGGGAGAGATAACAGTTAAATGTGTGGCTACAGGGATGGTGCAGGAGGGAGGGATTTCGGTACTTGGATAACTGGGGTTCTTTCTGGGGAAGGTGGGACCTCTATAAACAGGATGGTCTGCACCTGAACCTGAGGGGCACCAGTATCCTTGGGGGGAGGTTTGCTAGTGCTCTTGGGGGGGGGGGGGTGTTTAAACTAACTCTGCAGGGGCATGGGAACCCAGACTGTAGCTTTAGGGTGCAGGACCTGGAGTGTAGGGAGGTTAGGAATATGGCATCAATCTTAAAGGAGGGTGCCTGTAAACAGAAGAGTGGCTTGAAGTGTGTATACTTTAATGCCAGAAGTATACGAAATAAGATAGGTGAACTTGCAGCGTGGGTTGGTACCTGGGACTTCGATGTTGTGGCTATTACGGAGACATGGCTAGATCAGGGACAGGATTGGCTGTTGCAGGTTCCAGGGTTTAAATGTTTTAGTAGGGTCAGAGGTGGGGGTAAAAGAGGGGGGGTGGCTTTGCTTGTCAGAGATAGTATTACAGCGGTGGAAAGGAAGATGGACGAAGATTTGCCATCTGAGGTAGTTTGGGTTGAGGTTAGGAATAGGAGAGGTGAGGTCACCCTGTTAGGAGTCTTTTACAGGCCTCCTAATAGTCCTAGAATCGTTGAACAAAGGATTGCGAAGATGATTCAGGAGAAGAGTGACAGTAATAGGGTGGTTGTTATGGGGGACTTTAACTTTCCTGATATTGATTGGGAAAGCTATAGCTCAAGTTCGTTAGATGGGTCAGTGTTTGTCCAATGTGTGCAGGAGAGTTTCCTGACACAATATGTAGATAAGCCAACAAGAGGTGAGGCCATACTGGATTTGGTTCTGGGTAACGAACCAGGCCAGGTATTAGAACTAGAGGTAGGTGAGGACTTTGGGGACAGTGACCACAATTCGGTGATTTTTACTCTCGTGATGGAGAGGGATAAATGTGTACTACAGGGCAAGAGTTATAGCTGGGGGGCAGGGAAATTATGATGCGTTGAGGCATGACTTAGGATGTGTGGATTGGAAAAGTAGATTCCAAGGCAAGAGCGTAATTGATATGTGGAACTTGTTCAAGGAGCAACTATTGAGTGTCCTTGATAAGTACGTACCTATCAGGCAGGGAGGAAAGGGTCGTGTGAGGGAACCGTGGTTTAATAAGGAATTGGAATCCCTTGTTAAATGGAAGAGGGCGGCCTTTGTAAAGATGAGGCGTGAAGGTTCAATGGGGCGATTGAGAGTTATAAGGTAGCCCAGAAGGACCTGAAGAGAGAGCTAAGAGCAGCAAGGAGGGGACATGAAAGGTCCTTAGTTGGTAGGATTAGGGAAAACCCTAAGGCTTTCTATAGGTATGTTAGGAATAAAAGAATGACTAGGGTAGGAATAGGTCCAATCAAGGATAGTAATGGGAAGTTGCGTGTGGAGGCTGAAGAGATTGGGGAGGCACTGAATGAATACTATTCGTCAGTATTCACTCAGGAACAGGACATTGTTGTCGATATGAATACTGAGGCACGAATAAGTAGAATGGATGGCTTTGAGATATGTAGAGAAGAGGTGTTGGAAATTCTGGCAAGGGTGAAAATAGATAAGTCCCCTGGGCCTGATGGCATTTATCCTAGGATTCTCTGGGAAGCAAGGGAGGAGATTGCAGAGCCATTGGCCTTGATTTTTGTGTCCTCTTTGTCTACCGGAGTAGTGCCAGAGGACTGGAGGCTAGCAAACGTGGTTCCCTTGTTCAAGAAGAGGAGTAGGGATAATCCTAGTAACTATAGGCCAGTGAGTCTCACTTCTGTTGTGGGCAAAGTCTTAGAGAGAATTGTAAGGGATAGGATTTATGCACATCTGGATAAGATTAATGTGATCAAGGATAGTCAGCATGGTTTTGTGAAGGGCAGGTCGTGCCTCACAAACCTTATTGAATTCTTTGAGAAGGTGACTAAGGAGGTAGATGAGGGAAAGCGGTAGATGTGGTATATATGGATTTTAGTAAGGCGTTTGATAAGGTCCCCCATGGTAGGCTACTGCACAAAATACAGAGATATGGCATTGAGGGTGAGTTGGAGGTTTGGGATTAGGAATTGACTGGCTGGAAGAAGACAGAGGGTAGTAGTTGATGGCAAAGGTTCATCTTGGAGTGCCGTCACGAGCGGTGTTCCGCAAGGATCTGTTTTGGGACCATTGCTGTTTGTCATTTTTATAAATGACCTGGAGGAAGGGTTAGAAGTTTGGGTGAGCAAGTTTGCGGATGATACGAAAGTCGGAGGAGTTGTAGACAGTGAGGAAGGATGTGGCAGGTTACAGCGGGATATAGAGAAGCTGCAGAGCTGTGCAGAAAGGTGGCAAATGGAGTTCAATGTAGCTAAGTGTGAGGTGATTCAGTTTGGTAAGAGTAACAAAAAGATGGGGTATGGGCTAATGGTCGGATACTTGGTAGTGTGGAAGAGCAGAGGGATCTTGGTGTCCATGTACACAGATCTCTGAAAGTTGCCACCCAGGTGCAGTGAAGAAGGCATATGGCGTACTGGCGTTTATTGGGAGAGGAATTGTGTTCCGGAGTCCTGATGTCATGCAGCAGTTGTATAAGACTCTGGTGCGGCCGCATCTGGAATATTGTATGCAGTTTTGGTCCCAATACTATAGGAAGGATGTGGAGGCACTGGAACGGGTGCAGAGGAAGTTTACCAGGATGTTGCCTGGTATGGTAGGAAGATCCTATGAGGAAAGGCTGAGGCACTTGGGGTTGTTTTCATTGGAGAAAGGAAGGTTTAGGGGTGACTTGATAGAGGTGTACAAGATGAATAGGGGGTTAGGTAGGGTTGACAGTGAGAACCTTTTTCCACGTATGGAGTCAGCTATTACAAGGGCGCATAGCTTTAAATTAAGTGGGGGGTAGATATAGGACTGATGTTCGGGGTAGGTTCTTCACACAGCGAGTCGTAAGTTCATGGAATGCCCTGCCAGTAGCAGTGGTGGACTCTCCCTCTTTATGTGTATTTAAGCGGGCATTGGATAGGTATATGGAGGATAGTGGGTTAGTGTAGGTTAGGGGGGCTTTGATCGGCGCAACATCGAGGGCCGAAGGGCCTGTACTGCGCTGTATTCTTCTATGTTCTATGTTCTATGTTACCATGAGCGAGCAAGTGAGAGAGAGAGAGAGAGTGAAACACACAGAAACACACAAGGAGAATGGGAGAGATGCACGAACACAGAAAAATAAACACAGGCACGTGCAGAAACAATCCCAGATGCACACACATGCACACTGACAAGCACACGTGCACACACTCACATAAACACATAATGACAGTCGTATAAGTCATGGCAAACACACAAAAGCAGACACGCATGCTAATATACAGATAGAGAGATACATAGACAGCAACATGACTAGAATCATGGATATGCATACATGTGCTCTTAGTGGCTAAATGCAGAGCAGATTCGGTATAATGTCGGTAAATATGAGGTTAACATTTTTTTTGCAAAATTAGGAAGGCCGATTATGATCTGAGTAGCTTGAAATTTTCAGATTGGTTTGTTCAGTGAGAGTGTGGGTTTTTGTGTTCAGTATGAGGTCACTGTGGGGCCTGTGTTCAGATTAGAGTCTGTGTATTCAATGTGGAGCAATGTAGTCAGTATGTGTTTAGTGTGCTCGATATGGATCCGTATGTATTCACTGTGGGGGTTTGTATGTCCAGTATATGATCTGCATGTTCAGAGTGGAGTTTGTGTGGTCAGTGATGGTGATGTGTATTCAGAATAGGGTTTATGTGTGAAGTGTGAGGTCAATGCGAAGCCTGTATGTTCACTGTGGACTTTGTGTTTTCATTGTCAGGTCTGTGTCTTCAGTAAAGGCTGTGTGTTCAGAATAAGACCAGTGTGCATGCAGGTTCTGGTCAGCATTTACAGTGCGGGGGTGTCTGTATTTAGTGTGGATTTAGTTTGATCTGTGTGGGCATCTCTGTGTTCAGTGTCGGGGCTGTGGGATCAGTGTTTGGTCCTCTGTGCTCGGTGTTGAATCTGTGTGATGAGTGTAGGATCAGTGTGTGTTCAGTGTGAGATCTATCTGTACTCAAAGTAAGGTCGGTGTTTTCAATGGGGCGCCTGTGAAAGCACTAGTGAGAGTTGGGGTGGGGCGGAGAGAGAGATAGGGAGAGAGAGAGGGAGGGAGAGAGCCTTCTGAAACCCGAATACGCCCTCTAGTCCCTCTCCACTTCAATGGTCCTGTCCTGCCTACAGGGAGAGAATACATTCAATCAATCTGCATCACAATGGCTGCACCATAAAATGCGCATGAATTTCGACACAGGTGAGTAACTGATGCGTTTTTGTTTATTAGGGATCCTGGTGGTGTCGGGTTATTGGGAATTTCCGTACGTCAAAAGGTGCCATCACAAAAAAGCCTGAATTGATTAAGCCAGCTGTCAGAAGCTGCGACGTCGTTGCATTAGCTGACATCTACCCGTAAAGCAGTTCGTCTCATCTGGCAACACGTGGAGTGCGGATGCAGGCGTGTGTGGCTGGGGATTGTTCTGGTCGGCACAGCGGTCTGTCGCAGTTCCATCCCAGGCTTTGACATCCCAGTATCATTCCTGAAAACAGCAAAAAGAAAGATTCCCCTGCCATCTCCCCACTTCCGCATATTGCCTCACTTTGAAAGAGGCTTTCAGTGTCCAAAAAATCTTTCAGATTCCCCTTTCACATATTTGTCATTTAGTCCATTCTGATAAACTCCCAAGTTCGACCCCGTTCACTCCTTCAGTGATCTTGACTTACAATCGCATTTCATCATTGAATCACCTCTCTGTCAAAATCCTAGCTCTGCCACTGGGAGAGAATCTCACGAGTGCACCTTGATCTTCAATGCCATCACCATCACCATACAAACACTCATCCATTGCTGGTTCAAAATCCTGGACTTCCCACTCTGACAATTTACCGTGAGACTGTCTTCAGCTAACAGGCTGCAGTGATTAACGACAGAGCCCACTTCCACCATCTTCTCAAGGGGGAGTGATCTACGGATGAGCGACAAATGGCGGACCAGACAGAGCCGATCACATGCCGTCAGTGAAAAGGATTAAAGGGTGATTGAAGACAGTGGTGCTGTCTTTTAGCGGGTAGGAATCCTTGCAATGTTTTTCTCCCCTTCCCACCCTCTGTACCCACCACCCCCTCGAATTGTTATAACTCACCGCCCAATCCTATTTCTCAATTGTTACAAACGTTCAGATATATATGTTGGAGCATAGAACCTGACGATAGAAGAGGAATGTAAAATACGTAATATGATGATTAGACAGCCACCTTCGACGATATCAGCAACAAATCACATAGTACCAAGGTGCTTTCTATCCCTCTCCCTGCTTTCATTGAACCTTTTTCCTCTGCTTTATGTTGTTTTCTCTCTCTTTGCCATCATTAATCTCTCAACACCTACTTCTATCTCTAACGTATTTATTTACAATGCCTCTCCTACATGTCTCAATCTCTCTCTCTCTACTGTATTTATTTACATACTTTCCATTATCAATCAAACTCTGTTTCTCGAACGTGTTTTTCCACACATTTCCGTATTGCTACTTCTGTACCTTGACTTCTCTCTCTTTGAATCTTATTACTCTCTCGAGCATATTTATCTTTTCTCTCTGTTACTCATTAGTGCCGAAAAGCTTTATTATCCTCTCTCTTTGCCATTCACTCTTGTCTCTACCACAATTTCTGCTTTCCACAATTTTACCTTCTCTCTCTTTCCATCACTGCTGTCCCCATCTTTGCTTGTCTTTAATAACGTTATCTAGCATTTCACTGGCCCCGATGCTCTCTCAATCTCCGTTTCGATTCTTCTTGCTCTCTTGTTTCTCAGACGATCTTTATTTCGCTCACGCTCTCTGCCATTTTTCCGTGTCTCGCACTTTTCTGAACCATCTCACAATCTGGTGTTTCCCTCCAATCCCAGCAGGATCCAAGTCAGTGACGGTACTATCCAGAAACTATCAATGTTGCCTTCCTCTGTGACGGTTTCCCCAAACCAGTTTATGAATGATGGACCTACCTGTGGGCCAGCAATACCCACTCCGAGAACAAACATTGCTACGGCTCTGCAGAGCATAGCTTTCACTCTCTCACAGTCAGCTCTGCAGATTCCCAGTGAGATTGCCAAAATACGGGAGCTCTATATATCCTGCTCGAAGAGACCTGTCCAGTTAATAATCTATTAGATTCTGGGCGAGGATCAGCACAGCCCGCCCGTCCAGACAAATCCTAGACTTGTTAATGTGGCAGACAGCGAACAGAGCATGACAATGTGCCCTCACTGTGGAAGGTGTATGTTGTTCTGATCAACAAGCTACAGGAAGGATGCATTTATACAGCCAGGGGAGAGGGCGTTCAGAAGTGATTTATCTGTTTGGTGAGTGTCAGCAGTGAAGAGAGCTTGGATAAACTGAGGTTGTTTTCTCTGGAATAGAGAAGGTTGAGGGGCAACTGTTCTCCAGACCAGACCTGACCCTTCAAAATATTTTCAGACAGTCGCCTAAACTCAAACGTTGGTGCTATTTTAAACGGAATTGTAAATCCTGTGCCTCAAATTTAGTGTGACTAGTCAATATTAACGACGTTGGATAAAATATATATATTTTTAATGCGATAGTTTAACCTTCACAAAAGGCAGAAAATTTAGAAAAGCATAACTATTGGAAAGCATGACAGCAAGCTCAATTCTAGGCATTGCAAATTTCTTTAAATACCCGTCCAAATCAACCATGTTCTTTTAGGAAGGAATTGTGCTGTCCTAACCCAGTGAGGACCCACCACACGACAGAACCACATTGATACGGTTAACTCTCCAGACAGCGAGGGAGAGGTATTAAATCGCTCACCTCGACAGCGAGCCTCACAGGCCATGAAAATGTTTGCTTTTTAAAATATATTTCTGAAATTTCCATTCGATCTGCTTCGGGTTATATTGGACTGTGTTTTCTGCTTGTCAAATATTTACATCGGTCATGGAAGAGATTGCTATGCTTCCTGTCTGCTTAGAATGAAGTTAACGAGATGTTCACGAATGAATCACTTTCCTGTCAATTTCACATTAAGTCTAGAAACTATGAGTAGGGGTAGGCCATTCCGTTCTTATAACCTGCTGCATCATTCCATGTGATCATGGCTGATCGTGCAATTAAGTTGCCTTGCTTTTATCCCATAATCATAATAGTTCAGCAGACATAAGGTGTCATAAAGAATAGCAAACATTATTTCAACAAGTGCTCCTCTAAAATTGGTTCTGCCACAGTTAGAATATTTTGTACAATTCTAGTCGCTCACCTCTTGGAAGGATATTGTGATTTACAACAGGTTTAAGCTGTCGGGAGATGTTGAGTAGTATGGGACTATAGTATCGGAGGCTGAAGGGTGACCTAGTAGGAGATAAGGAAATCATGACGTGCATGGATTGTGTAAATAGATAACGTGTATTCCCTTTGGTCATAGAATCTGGAAACAGAGGGCATAGCTTGAGGTTGAGAGAGAAAATGTAGAAGGGACCAAAGTGCCAAGCTTTAACACAGAGAATGGTACAAACTGGCAGAGGGAGATGTGGAGGTTCGTTTCTGGGTGGATATATGAATTGGAACGGATTAGAGGGTTATAGGCTAAGTGCTGGCAAAAAGAACCAGATACCCTTCCATTAAATTGCGATTAAGATTAATAATGTCAGGAGATTTCAGACCCGTGTTATCCTCCTCTTGCTCAATGCTGGAGATCAGTCACATATCTGATATCTCATACTCCTTCGCGTGCTGTGTTTCCAGATGCAGTTCGTGTTAGCCTGAATGACAGCTCTAGAGCTGTGGATGGACTTGCTTTGATCTGAAATGCTGAAGAGATCGGGGATAAAAGTTTAGTAAATTGGTCACACCACACGTCAGGCTTAATGAGGGAGAAATAGAACGGGTGACAAAAAGGCGGGGAAAGAGCAGGACGGCAGTGCAGGTAACTCCTGTTGTGATCTCTCTGGAAAGCATGTATTCTCTTTCAAATACTGCGAAGAGAGATAGCTCACCAGGGAAAGGCAACGGTAGCCAGGTTCATGGTATTGTACATCATGGCTCTGCTTTTTTAGAAGGGTGTAAAAATGAGCGCAAGGGCTATCATTATAAATGTTCAATTGGAAGGAGAGTAGATAGATATTCTGTGGTCGGAATCGAGTCGACAGAATGGGATGTTGCCTCCCAGGTGTACTGGTCAGGTATGTCGTGGATTGGCTGCAGAATATTCTGAAGTTGGAGGGTGAACCCCTAATTGTGGTCCACAAAACACCAATGTGATATGGAAAAAGAGGGACGAGATCTTCCCAGCAGAATGTAGGGAATTAGGAGACATGTAAAAGATAGGACGTTGGAGGTATTCATCCAACCTCAGGATTGCGACCAGTGCAATGTGCTCGTCCGAGTTGAAATGAAAGCATAGGCAGAATGAAAGCGTGGCTTGGGAGTTGGTGCTGGAGGGAGGGAGTTCTGATTTTCGCGACATTGGGACCGTTTCTGGGTGGGGTGGGACGATTACAAATTGGATGGTCCTGGGCAGGACTGGAAGCAATCCCCGAAGGGGTGTGTTTTTTAATGCTATTGGAAGAGTTTAAACTAACGTGGCGGAGGTGTGAGAATCAAATGACAAGGTTAGTGGGGCACAGCAAGGTTGTAACTCAAGTTTGGTAGGAACAGGACAATGAAATCAACGGGTCTGAGGGGAAGAGTCGGCATTGGGCAAGGTGGCCTGATGTGCAGTTTTTGTAAATGTGAGCATTTTGGTAGGCGAGGCACATGAACTTCGGACATGAATTGGTACCTGGCAATATGGTGCTGTTGTTAGTACTGAGACTTGGTAGATGGAAGATTCGCAACTAAAAATCCAATGATATATATATATATCATTCGTTAAAATTAGTGGAGGATTTGTATAACTGGTTGGAGAGGATATCACAACTCTGCTGAAGGAGATGACTATGGAGGATACGGGCAGTGAGACAACGTCGGCAGAGCTCAAGAGGAGGAAATAGGAAATGTTGGGGAAATGTCTTGGGGCTGGACTACCGGCCTCCCAACAGTGAACGTGATATAGTTGTACAAATACATTGGCAGATGAAGGAAACATGTCACAACAACAAGGTGGTGATAATAGAAAATTTTAATTTTCCCAACATTGACTTCGATTCACTTAGTGTCAGATGTCAAGTTGGAACAGAATTTCTAATTAGCATGCACGAGGGTACATAAATATTCCAGCAAGATATTGAAATAGTCGCACTCTGGAAGGGGGCATTCTCGACATGTTGTTGGGAATGAAATGAACAGGAGGTTGAAATTTCAGTTAGGCATTATTTTGGGAACAGTGATCACTATTACATTATTTGAGAATGCGCATGGGCAAAGACGAGAGTAGTCCTAAAGTAAGAGTGCTGATTTGGGGGATTGAAAGCCATAGGAAAATGTTGCAGCAGCTGTGTAATGTGATTTGGGAACACCTATTTGAAAGCAAATCCACATTTGATATGTGGGAAGCCTTTGAAGATTGATTGACCGGAGGGCAGGACAGGCATACCCTGTCAAAATAAGGGTTAGCTCTGGCAAAACCAGGAAACTAAGTGTTCCAGGCGAAATTGTGAAAACAGCTAAGAGGATAAAGGAAGCTTAAATAAGGCCTAGGCAGCTGAAAACAGGCGAAGCTTTGGAAGAAAATTGGGAAGGAGGAGCATTCTGAAACGAGCAAGAAGATGACAAAAAGGGGTCATGAATTATCTCTGGTGAACACGGTTCAGGAAAATACCAAAGCTTTTTAGTCGTATATAAGGAGCAAGAGGGGAACTGGGCAAGCCGAGCCAAGGACAAAGGAGGTAAGTTTTGCGTGGAGTAAGAGAAAATGGGTGAGATTCTTAATTATTATATTGACTCTGTATTATTCCAGGAGAGGTGTGTGACAGTTGAGGTGATGGATTAATTTTGATACTCTAGTTGACGAACGCAGAATGAGGAATGAAGTGTTGATCCGAAAAACATTAAGGTTACGTCCCAATGTCTGGATGGGATCTATCCCAGGATACTGATGGAAAAGAGATATGAAAAGCTGGGGACTTAGCAAAAGTATTTAGAGCGTCATGGAATACTAGTGGGGTCCTGGATGACTGGAGAATTGCTAATGTTGTCCCTTTTTTTAAGAAGGCATGATCCTGGTACTTATTGATTAGTGAGCCTGTTGTCAATGGTAGCGATGGTGCTGGAGAATATGCTAAAGAATGGGATTCATTTATATCCATTCGAAAATGCGCTAATTAATGATCGGCAACATACTCTTGTACAGGGAAAGGTCATGTCTTTCCAAATTGATACAATTCTTTGAGCAAGTGACAAGGTTCATTGATGAGGATGGGCTGTAGTTGTCAGATACGCCGTCTTCAGTAAGGTTTATACTTATGTTGCACATGGTAGGCTGAGGAAGATAGTGAAGTCACATGGTCTCAGTGCGTACCAGTCATATGAACAGAGCACTCACTGGGCAGCAGGGGACAGAGTGCAGTCGTGGAAGGGAATATGTCAGAATGGAGAACTGCAACTAGTGATTTTCCAGGGGGATCTCTGTTGGGACGACTGCTGTTTGTGATTTGCATAAATGATCGAGACGAATTTGTAGATAGTCTGATTGACAAGTTTGCAGTTGACACCAAGATTTTTGGAGTGTAGATAATGAAGGGGACAGTCAGAGACTGCATCAGAATGTAGATAGATTGGAGAGTTGGGCAGAGAAATGGCAGCTGCAGTTCAATCTGGGCAAATGCGAAGTGTTGCATTTTGGAACATTCAGTTTAAGAGTTAATTATACAGTAAATGGAAAAGTCGGAGGGAAAATTGATGTCCAGAGAGATCTGCATGTTCAGGTCCATTTATCTGTGAAGTCTACAACATGGGTCGATAGAGTGATCAAGAAAACGTTCGGCACGATTTCCTTCATTGAATGGGGTATTGAGTATAAGGGTTGGCAGGACATGTTCAGGTTATCGTGAAGTTTGGTTCGGCCAAAGTTGGATTCATGCATATAGTTCAGGTTACCATCTTAGGAAATCGATGTGGACGCTTTGGAGAAAGTGCAGAGGAGGTTGAATAGGATGTTTCCTGGTTTAGAGTGTAATTGGTCTGAAGATATTTAGAGTAGATTGTTATTATTTTCATTGGAAAGACGGTCATTGAGGAGACGCCTGACTAAGATCTACAAAATCAGGAAAGGTAGAGATAGGGTAGATAGCAAGAAGTGTTTTCCCATCATGGGGTCTCCACTATTATGGATCACAATTTCAAGATGATGGGGAGGCTTAAGGGAAATATAAATGGAAGCTTCTTTTTGCAGAGGGTGGTGGGTACTTGGAATACGTTACCAGCGGTGGAGGCAGTGGCAGGGACGATAGTGTCATTTAAAGTATATTAACATAGATATATGAATGGACTGAGAGCAGAGCAACACAGATTCTTTGAAAATAAGCAACAGTTTCATTGAGGATTTGAATCATCGCAGGCGTGGAGGGCTGAAGGGCCTGTTGGTGTGTTGGAATTCTCTTTGTTCTTCGATATCTGGTCAGTATGGACGACTTGGATCAAAGAGTCTGTTTCTGTGCCGTAGATCTTCATTATTCTATGACACTAAAGTCTAAGGAGGAGAGTGATTTACCTCTTCAGGTGCATGAGTCCCAAGTCGTTCTTCTCTACAAACAGAAGCTAATGCAGGAGGCGAATGTGGTGTTGGCTTTTTTGACAAGACAGAGTGAACCTAAATGTGATATTTCTGTTATAGAGGGTTCGTTGCAGAGGGTGCTGGAGTTTTCTCATCTAGATTATGGTGTGCGGTTCTGGGCTCCTTTACTGAAAGATGGAGGCAAGTTTGGTTGATTCCACGGAATGACAAGATAAGGTTGGATTGATTGGTCTTCCTCCCACTGGAGTTTTGAGAAGTGAGGTGTGGGGCAAGGGAGTGACCAGATTGATGAGTGTCTGATACTGAAATGTCTGGTCAAAGCAGACATGGGGAGACATGTCTCATGTTGTGGGTCAGTCTAGAATGAGAGGTAAACAGATTTGCAGTGGCTGAGGTTCGGGGTAATATGCCGCCCTTTCAATTCGGAAATGAAAATTTTCCCTCTCTCCCTGAGGAATCTTTTGTGACGGTGGAACCCAGTGCACTCCGACTTTTAACGAGGTTGCACATGAAGGATTTTCGAAGATGGAGGCGAACAGATTATTTGAACAGAGAAATGGAAAGGTATTAGAGGTGGATATGGCAGCGTGAAATTCCAAAGAATGCAGAATCAATTACGATAATTTTGAAGGTGGAGCAGGTTCGAGGGAGCCGGTTGTCTTTTGGGCTGCTCCTGCCTGGTATCTCCTGTAATTGTGACTGAATGAAATCTTCATTGAATACATTCCACGTCTCTGCTTGCTTATAATCTCATTGACGCTATATCCAGTTTTACAGTGAGATGCCTTCTGACTTTGTTCATCTTGAATCTGTCTTGGGTATTCACAGAAAGCACTGTACTGTCCCAAATTGGACATTATCGTAAACTGTGTCTCAGTTCCCCGCAATGACCTGTCCTAACACATGGTCACATTCTCTTCTCTTTGTGGGTCACCCGTTACACTGTCTTCCCCACAAGCATGCAGCGTTTACCTTAATCGATTTTCTTATGGTTCCTGAATATTTTATAACCAGCAAAATGACACATCCAGTAATGGTCTAACTGAAACCCCGATTTAGGAGCTCCCGCAGCATTATTTTTGTTTTCTCCTGTGGACAGGTGGAATGAAATCTGCCACTGTATCTTGCCAGCGCAGTTTATCATTTGCATGGAATTCACGTGGTGGCACATTATGTTTACTTTCCATGTTATTGCCTCTCGTCTGCCTAACCATGAGTGATCAATATCTTTAAGTTTCCTGAGGTGGGGTTATCAAACCTGAAATCATTCAGTTGGTCCTGTTGTTTCTTTTCCAATTTTCACTCTGGGTCTACTCTCCAGACCAGTTGGCAGAAATCTGCCCACATCACATCAGCCGCACTGCAGCCTGTCAAAGTGTACCCACTGAAAAGTGTGCCAGTCACATCAACCACATCATTGGTGATATTGTCCATTCTCTCTAAAGCACTTCATTTTGCTGTGCACTTCTTGCCACATTTTTTGATAATTTTAACATTCTTCCTTCAGCTGTGAGATTCATCAGTACTCTCTGCTACATTCTGGGCGATACGTCACAGATACATCATTATCAAACCATTGCAGATCTGTTTCAGACCAGAGGACATCAGTTAAAGGTAAATGAGCAAGAGATTTCGCGGAGATCTGAGAAATTCCTTTCACCCGGCATGTGTAATGTGCTAGCGGATACGGTGGTGGATGCAGTTACTCTCACAAAATATGAACCCAGTGTCTAGATTTGACATGTTTGGGCTTAGTAAGCTCTGACTCCATGCTTTTGGCAAATTGGAAGAATATGTTTGGATTATAGCCATAAGGTCATGTGCCTCTCTGCACACTCTTTCTGATATTGCTCTGAGAGGCCCGCGCTAACATGTTTCATGATTGTCATTATCTTATTAAGAAGTACACTTTTTCAATAACTGCCTCTCAATCAAATCAAGCAAGAAAGCTTGGAATTATAAAATTGAAAGGTTTTGCTGTTTGTTTATCTTTTTTGTGAAGTCCTGTTTTCTCGATATCTCACTGGGAAAGTTAATGTTTTGTTATTTTCTGAGGCCAAGGTGTGTTGCTCTGAGAGATGTCAGTCGAAATCATATTTTCATAGACGACAAATGATGTCAGGTTTCAGGGATCCTCGTCGAATCAGTGGAAAGTTCCTCTTTTCAATGAAAAAATTGTTTTTGTTATTTTCTGAGGAGAAGGCATGTTGCAATGAGAGACGGCAGCAGCAATTATTTGTTCAGAGACGCCCAGTTATATCAGTCTCCACGGATTCTCGTTGTATCAGTGGAGATTTCCCCTTTTCGCTTCATAAGGGCAACACTCCAGTGTCATCTCATTGTATCACAGAGAGCCCTTAGCTGTGGCTTGCAGAGCGATCAGCCTCAGTAAAAATGAAGGAGAAGAGTGATCGAAATCTGAAAAGGATACACTGGAATATTATAACAATTGAACTGAACCAAGAGACAGCATACTGAAATTCCACAAATATGAATAGAAGATTCCCTGCACAAATCGCCTATTACATTAGAAATCAGCATTGAATGACAGTCTACTATCGAATACGATATGTCCTCCTGCTGTTTCAACACGCTTACTATCCATTCCTTGCTGCTGTTGGTGTCTTGGGTAAGTCTCTCGATACGGGGATGTGTGGGCTGTCAAATAAAGAGAGATTGAGTAGTTTGGATGTTTCCTCTGACTTGTGATCTCCGCTGACTGCGGGGCTCCTGTGTGATTTACATTGACACTAGCAACAGGCTTTCAGATCCCACATCGCATCATGATCCCACCTTTCGAACCTCTCCCCTTGTCACTTAAATCCTACAAAGATCAAGATGAGCTTCAATACCGTGATCAAATCTCCTCACCTGGGAAGTGACCATGTAAGTCTTATCCATAACATTACTACCCTGACGTCTTGACCAAAGATTCTCCAGACCAGCTCCACATCCTGCCTGGGTCGTCTTGACTTGAAACTGGGCTCATCAAAAAAAAAGCTACAGCAAACTTAGGCATTTAACTTTTGATGCTTAATATCCTGATTTTTGCAGTCTCTGTCTCTAGGACACAGACTTCACTCCCTCAGACATCGATGCCTCGACGCAGCAACGTTTAGCACTTACAAGATACCCTCCACAAATGCAAAAAAAGGTCGTTAATCAGCCCCTTCCAATATCTTGGCCACTTGCATCTAAAAGGTCAAGAGCAACAGACACATGGGAAAATCACCAGCTGCAAGTTCCCCTCCAAGCCATTCACCGTCCTGATTGGAAATATATTGGCAAACCCTACACTGTCACTGAGTCACAATTTTGGAATTCCCTCGTTAACGGCATTAATGTTTGTGCATCCCACAGCCTGCAACAGTTAAAGAAGGCGACTCACCACAGCCTCCTCACTGTGTCAAATCAAGATCCGCAATAAAATACTGTCACAACCAAGATGCTCCCAAACCAAAAGTGAATAAGAATAATGCATGAATCGAAGATTGGAATTTCATATTGTAATGATTCAAACAAAACGTCCTCCTTCTTTCAATAATGTGTACTTACATTTTCGAAATCTGTCTCCTGGTAAACAAGTCTGACATTGTCTCATTTCACCTTGATTTTTCCTGCAAAAAGGAATTCTCGGCGTTTTTGTCATTTGCCATCCTTTTCACCCCCACCGCCCCAACCACATTGGCGTCTTCTCAAACTCGATTCCTCCCTGACTGACTCCTCATTCTTTTCCAAAACGTTTGTCATCCCAAAACTTGCCTGTTTTACCAGAAAAATCCCATGTGAAATCAGCGAATGAGACTTGAGCCTGTCATTGAACCCCGAGCAACAGGATGTGTTTGGCTCCAACGTTCAGAAGAAAGGTAACTGGACCCATAAATTCTGATATCCTTTCTCTCCACTTAAGCTGGCAGACTTGCAAACCTTAGTTTTCACAGCAATTTTTGCTCTCCTGACTGATTGACTTCTCACAGAACAAAGAACAGTAGCAAAACAAAACCGGAAGAACTGCAAATTTTTGGAAATCAGATTCATAAGCAGCAAGTACTGTAAAAACAAAACACGTCTGGCAACATCAGTGAACAGAAATCCGACTTAATGATACAGATACAGCAACACTTCTTCCAAGCCACTTCTTGCAATTTTGAGGAAAGAACCTTAAGATGTTTAATTTGTACAATAATTACCAGAGTCATCATTATGGTGCCCTTAAGAAGATATTGGTGAGCTGCCTTCTTGAAAACCTGTAAGTCCGCATGTTGTCGGTAGATGCACAATTTCCTGAGGGAGACGATTCCAGGACTTTGATCCAGCCACACTGAAGGAACAGCCAATACATTTCCAACTCCATGATGGTGAGTGTCATGGAATCGAATTTGCAGTTGTTCCGATGTTTCTGCGGACTTTGCCCTTCTAGAAGAATTTGTTTATGAGCTTCGAAGGTGCTGTATAAGAATCTTTTGTGACTTGCCACAGTGCATCCTGCAGGTAGCACGCATTATTTCTGATGAGCATTGTTCGGAGATGGAGTGAACGTTTGTGGATCTGGTGACAATCAAGTGGGCAATTTATCTTGGGTGGCGTTGATTTCCTAGAGTGTTGTTGAATTTGCATCCAACAAGGTAATTTGGGTGTATTCCATTACAATCCTGATTTGTGCGTTGGCTTTGGGGTGATTCAGGTGGTCAGCGAGTCATTGCAGGATTCCCAGCCGCCATTTTCAGCAACAGTTGGAGCTTTGTGAGCGATGATCGGGGGCCGCTGGGAAGGTAAAGTTCTCTCTAAAAGGATTTACCTGAAGAGTCAGTGGCATCCATTTTGCAGGAGCAGGGGCGTTGTGTGCGAAGAACTGAGCGGGAGCGGTCGAATAACTCAGTACAAAGTATTGTTCAGGTGTATATCAGGTGTAGAAACTAAAGTGTAGGCAGGATGAATGAGGGAACGGAGCAGACGTTTGGAACATTTTGACTGGTTCTGAAGGAGGTGGGGCTATTACAACTTGAACGGGCGAGAGCCACCAGGACTGGAACCAGTGACCTTTGGTTGCTTTTGCTTAGCTGTTTTGGATTGTTTAAATTATATGGAAGGTGGATTCGAACCAAATACTCAGATTAATGGACAATAAATAAGTAGAAAATCGAACATAGAACAATACAGCATAGAACAGGCCCTTAGGTCCACGATGTTGTGCCGAATATTTGTCCTAGCTTAAGCACCTATCCATGTACCTATCCAAATGCCGCTTATCGGTCGCCAATGATTCTGACTCTGCCACTCCTCAGGCAGTGCATTCCATGCCACTACCACTCTCTGTGTAAAGAACCTACCGCTGACATCTCCCCATACCTTCCACCCTTCGCCTTAAATTTATGTCCCCTTGTAACACTCTGTTGTACCCGGGGAAAAAGTTTCTGACTGTCTACTCTATCTATTCCTCTGATCATCTTATAAACCTCGATCAAGTCACCCCTCATCCTTCGCCATTCCAATGAGAAAAGGCCTAGCAGTCTCAACGTATCCTCGTGCAACAGATTCTCCATTCCAGGCAACATCCTGGTTAATCTTCCCTGCACCCGCTCCAAAGCTTCCACATTTTACCTAAAGTGAGGCGACCAGAACTGCACATAGTACTCCAAACGTGGCCTAACCAAAGTCCTGTACAGCTGCAACATCACTTCACGACTCTTGAATTCAATTCCTCTGCTAATCAATGCTAATACATCATAGGCCATCTTACAAACTCTATCCACCTGTTTGGCAACTTTCAAAGAGCTATGAACATAGACCCCAAGATCCCTCTGCTCCTCCACCTTATTGAGAACCCAATCGTTAACCCTGTATTCCGCATTATTAATTGTCCTTCCATTATGGACAAACTCACACTTGACAGGGTTGAACTCCATCTGCCACTTCTCAGCCCAGCTCTGCATCATATCTAAGTCCCTTTGCAGCCGACAACAGCCCTCCTCACTAACCACAACACCACCAATCTTCGTATCATCTGCAAGTTTACTGACCCACCCATCGACTCCCTCTTCCAAGTTATTAATAAAAATTACAAACAGCAGAGGACCCAGAACTGATCCCTGCGGAACTCCACTTGTAACTGGGATCCAGGCTGAATATTTACCATCTACGACCACCCTCTGACTTTGACTGGTTATCCAGTTTTCTATCCAATTGGCCAAATTACCCTCTATCACATGCCTCCTGACTTTTCGCATAAACCTACAATGGGGAACCTTATCAAAAGCCTTTCTGAAATCCATGTATACTACATCCAATACTCTACCCTCATCCACGTGCTTGGTCACCTCCTTAAAGAATTCAATAAGACTTGTAAGGTAAGACTTACCCTTCATAAATCCGTGCTGGCTGTTCATAAACAAGCAGTGTCTTTCCAGATATTCATAAATCCTATCCCTCAGTACAATTTCCATTATTTTGCCTACCCCCGAAATAAGACTAACTGACCTGTAATCCCGGGGTTATCCCTATTCCATTTTTTGAAAACGGACACAACATTCGCCACTCTCCAGTCCCCTGGTACCACCCCCGTTGACAGTGATGACGAAAAGATCATTGCCAACGGTTCTGCAATTTCCTCTCTTGCTTCCCACATAATCCTAGGATATATCCCGTCAGGCCCGAGGACTTGTCCATCCTCAAGTTGTTCAAAATGTCCAACACATCTTCCTTCCTAACAAGTATCCCTTCCAGCTTACCAGTCCGTTTCACACTCTCCTCTTCAAAAATACGGTCCCTGTCGTTTGTAAATACTGAAGAAAAGTACTAATTCAAGAGGTCTCCTATCTCTTCCGACTCAATACACAGTCTCCCACTACTGTCCTTGATCGGACCTACCCTCGTTCTCGTCATTCTCATGATTCTCACATAAACATAAAATGCCTTGAGGTTATCCTTGATCCTATCTGCCAAAGATTTTTCATGCCCTCTCTCAGCTCTCCTAATCCCTTTCTTCAACTCCCTCCTGGCTATCCTGTATCCAACCAACGCTCTGTCTGAACCTTGTTTCCTCAACCTTATGTAAGCCTCCTTCTTCCTCTTTACAAGACATTCAACCTCCCTCATCAACCAAGGTTCCCTCACACGACCATCACTTTCCTGCCTGATCGGTACATACATATCAAGGACACGTCATATCTGTTCCTTGAAAAAGTTCCACATTTCCACGACATCCTTCCCTGACAGCCTATGCTCGCAACTTATGCTCCTCAGGTCCTAGCTTACAGCATGTACCCTTCCCCCAATCGTAAAACCTACCCTGTTGCACGCACCTATCTTACCAAGGTGCAAGTCACAGAATTGTGGTCAACATCACCAAAGTGTTCACCCACTAACAAGCTCTTCACTTGTTACCAAGTACCAAATCCAATATGGCCTCCCCTCTGGTCGGACAATCTACATACTGAGTTAGAAAAGCTTCCTGGACACACTGCACAAACACCGCCCCATGCAATCTACTTGATCTAAAGAGCTTCCAATCAATATTTGGGAAGTTGAAATCGCCCATGACTACTACCCTGTGGCTTCTGAACCTTTCCAAAATCTGTTTCCCAATCTGTTTCTCCACATCTCTGCTGCTATTGGGGGGCCTATAGTAAACACCCAACAAGGTGACTGCTTCTTTCCTATTTCTGAATTCAGTACATGCTACCTCCAAAGGCACATCCCCCTCGAACTGCCTTTCTGGAGCCGTTATACCATTTCTAATTAGCAACGCCACCCCCCACCTTTTTTACCACCCTCTCTAATCTGACTGAAGTCTCTGTACCCAGGAACCTCCAACAACCATTCCTGTCCCTCTTCTATCCACGTTTCCGTGATGGCCACAACATCATAGTCCCAGATACCGATCCACGCCTTAGGTTCACCCACCTTATTTCTGATACGCCTTGCATTGAAGTATACACACCTGAGCCCATCTCTGTGTCCCCAAGTATTCCCTGTCAGTGCTACCTTCTCCACAGCCTCCCTACAGTCTTGGATATCCTGCCAAACAGCTACTTACTGGACTACAATTCCGGATACCATCCCCCTGCCAAATAAGTTTAAATCCCCTCGAAGAGTGCTCGCAAACCTACCCCCCAGGATATTGGTGCCCTTCTGGTTCAGGTGCAACCTGTCCTGTTTGTACAGGTCCCACCTTCCCCAGAATGCAGTCCAATTGTCAAAATACCTGAAGCCCTCCCTCCTACACCATCCTTGCAGCCACATGTTCAACTGCACTCTCTCCCTATTCCTTGCCTCAATGTCACGTGGCACTGGCAACAACTCAGAGATGACGACTCTGTCCATCCTAGTTTTTAGCTTCCAGCCTAATGGCCTCCCCACCCCTCTTCCTACATATGTCGTTGGTGCCAACGTGCACAACGACTTCTGACTGCACACCCTCCCCCTTAAGGATTCTGAAGATACGGTCTGAGACGTCTCGTACCCTGGCACCGGGGAGGCAACAGACCATCCGAGAGTCTCGCCCATGTCCACAGAACCGCCTTTCCGTCCCTCTAACTATAGAGTCCCCTATAACTAGCGCTCTCCTCCTCTCCCCCTTTCCGTTCTGAGCCTCAGAGCCGGACCTCATGCCGGAGACCCCGTCACTGCAGATTACCCCTGCTAGGCCTTCCCCCCAACAGTATCCAAAGCTGTATACTTATTGTTGAGGGGAACGACCACAGGGGATACCTGCACTGCCTGCTTCCTCCCCTTCCCACCTCTAATTGTTACCCAGCTACCTCTGTTTTCTGGCGTAACTATGTCCCTGTAGCTTCTATCGATCACCCTCTCAGCCTCTCGAATAATCCTCAGTTCATCCAACTCCAGCTCCAGTTCCCTAACTCGTTTGGAGCAGGAGCTGACGGCGTTTCCTGCAGATGAAGTCGGCAGGAGCATCGGTGGTCACCCCTACTTCAAACATCCTGCAGGAGGAACATTCCACTGCCTGCGCTGCCATTACACTACACTTAGTCTCCAAAACAAGAACACTGAGAAGCTTATCTGTGGACTTTAAAATTAAGTTAGAGGAGGAGGATGGGAGGGAGGCTCTACTTTGTCGGGCCTGGGGTCTGGAACACACCCACTCAAATATCAATCACTTACCTTCCCGATCAGCTCTGCGCTCCAACTTCATTTCCGCCCAGCTCGCGCCGCTCTCTGCTGTGAAAAGATCGTTGGCGTGGAGGTAAGTTCTTAAATATCAATCACTTACCTTCCCAACCAGCTCTGCGTTCCAACTTCACTTCCGCCCAGCTCGAGCCGCTCTCTACTGTGAAAAGACCATAAAACATGTAAGGAACGAGATAATAAAGTTAAACTGACCATTTGGGTGAATGAAGGCTGCGGAGAATTGGAGCGCATGACGAACACAAAGGGACAGGTGGCCTGAAGTGGGCATTTGTTTTAATGCAGAAGTGCATTCAAGTGCAAGGCAGACGAATTTCGAGATTGGATTAGTACCTGGGAGTATGATGCTATTGCTATTCGTAATACTGGTTGAGGGATGGGCAAGAATGGCATCTCGATGTCCCAGGATATTGATGATTTATTCAGGAGAGAGAAGAAGTTGAAATGAGTGGAGGACTTACATTGCTAGTCAGCGGGAACATCACAGTCATGCTGAAGGACGTCATATGTAGGACTGGAGCAGTCAGGCTATATGGACAGAGTTTAAAAATACGAAGTGTGAGGTTACAATGGTGGGGATGTATGACAGGCGTCCCAACAGGGTGTGTGAGATTGAAGGGGCAAATATACAAACAAATTATGGAAAGATGTAGGAGCAACAGTGTGGTGGTATTGAGATATTTTAATTTTCCATAGATTGACTTAGAATCATTTCGTGTTAGAGGTCTAGATGAAGCAAAATTTGTAAGGATCATCTCGGAGAGTTTATACAACAATATGCAAATAGTACAACTCGTGATGGGGTCATACTGGAATTGGTGTTGTGGAATGAGCCCGCACATGTGATTGAACCTTCAGAAGGGGATTATTTTGAGAGTACTCATCACAATTCCGTCGCGGCCAGAAGACCCATGGACAAAGAAGAGAGTGGTCCTATTGGAAGACTGGTACTTTGGGGGAAGGTCAACTGCAGCAAAACTCGGCAGAAGCTGGCGAATGTGGATTGGGAGCAGCTGCTTCAGTGTAAATCCACACTTGATGTTTAAACAGAGATTGAATAGTGTGCAGGACATACGTGTACCTGTAAAATTTAGGACTATAAATCGAAAACAAATGGCGGAAACCGGTGAAATTGTGAGACGAGCTAAGAGGATAAAGGAATCAAACATAAGGTCAAGGTGACTGAAAACAGGCTATGCTTTGGAATGATATCGGCAAAGTAGGGCAAATCTGAAATGAGGAATTAAGAGGTCTAAAGAGGGTCGTGAAATAGCTTGAGCAACCAGCATCAAGGAAAATTCCAAAGCTTTTTATTTGGATGAATGGAAGAAGACAGTAACTCAACAAATTTTACGCCCACTCACTTATAGGAAGAATCTGAATCTTTATGAATACTTTGCATCGCTATTCGCTAAGGAGAGGGGTATTACGGATGTTGAGATTAAAGATAGATGTTTGTTTACTCTAGATGAATCAGCATTAGTAGGAATGAAGTGTTGGTTTTTGCAAAAGGCATTCAGGTGTCTAAGTCCTCAGATCCTGATGGGTTCTATCCCAGGTTACTGAGAGAAGCAAGACAGGAAATAAATATCTTTCCAGCATCCTTAAACATGTATGAGGTCCGGGAGTTTCGGAGGATTACGATGGCGTCCCTCTGTTTGAGAAGGGTAGCAGGGAAAATCAAGACGATTATAGACTGGTAAACGTGTTGTCAGTGGTGGGGAAAATGCTGGAATATTTACTGAGGCAGAGGATGTATTTAGGATTGCAAGAAAATTGGCTTAACCGTAAACGGCATCTCTTTTTGTCTAGGGAAATTCATGTCATATAAATTTAATTGAATTCTTTGACGAAGTGACCAAGTTGATTGATGAGGAAAAGTAAGTAGATAGCATATTCATGCACTTCAGTGAGTTGTTTAATCGGTTTCCCTTTGTTAGGGTAGCGGAGAAAGTGAAGTCGCATGGCTCCTGGGTGTACGAGTTATATGGACAAAGAACAAACTGGACAGCAGGAGACAAACATTAGTAGTGGAAGGGAGTTACTCAAAATCGCGAACTGTGATCAATGGTGGTCCACAGGGATTCGTGTACTAGCCATTGCTGTTTGTGAAATACATAAATATATTAGTGGTCTGATCAGCAATTTTGCAGATGAAACAAAGATTGCTAGATGAGCAGGGAGTGAATTTAACTGTCAGAGAATGCAGCAGAAAATAGATAGATTGTAGTGTTGGGCAGAGAAATGGCAGTTAGAATTCAATCCGGGCAATGCAGGGTGGAACATTTTGGAAGAGCCATTTCAAAGCGAACCACACAGTAAATGGAAAGGCTTTGGGGAAAACTGATATCCAGAGAGATCTCGTTTTTAAGTTCAATTGTACCCTGAAGTTGGCAAAGCAATTCGATAGAGTGGTCAAGAAGGTTAATAACGTGTTGTCACAATCAAAGATGATCACATCCCAGCTGTAAATAAAAATAATGTGTAGATCAAAGTTTGGAATTTGACATTGTAATGACTCACACATACAGTAAATCTTCTTTCAATGATGTGTACTTGATTAGTCGAAATCTCTCTCCTGAAAAGCAAGTCTGATTTTGCATCATTTACCCTTGACTTTTGCTGCAAAATGGAATTCTTGGCTTTATTTGTCATTTTCCCTCCTTTCCACCTCCACCACCCCAACGCATTCGGCATCTTCCGTAACTGGAATGCTCACTGACTTACTCCTCATTCTTTTGTCAAAACGTATGTCGTCCCAAAAACCTGCCGTTAATACCAAGAAACTCCCGTTGAATCAGCGATTGAGACTTGAGCCTGTCATTGATCGGTGAGTCCCAGGAACTGTTTGTCTCCTGAGTTCAGGCGAAGGTTCACTCGACCCAAACTTCTGACTCCGCTTTCTCTCCACGGAAGTTGTCCGACTTGCAAACTTGAGTTTCTCCAGCAATCTATGCTGTCATGATTGATGACCTTCTCACAGCCCAACCAACAGACGCAAACAAACCGGAAGAACTGCTTATATCAGATAAAAAAAAACGCATGAAGTACTGGGAAAACACAACACCTCCGGCAGCATCAGTTAACAGAATCAGGCTTAATGTTTGCAATACAGAGGCCCTTCTTCTGTGCCACTGCTTCCACTGTTGAAGAAAGAACTTTAATATCTCTTATTCCCTACCAGAGACCCGAGTCCTCATTATGTTGTTGGTTTGATACCGATTGAATTCACTGTTTCAAAATTATATTATACAACTGAAACTTCCTTTTTTGAGTCGATGTTCCAAGTCACCTCGCAACTTTTTTGTCTGCTCTGGTGGAATGTGGACGTCAATGGTTGAGAGCATAATTTGTTGCTCATCTAAATCTGCCCATTAAGAAGATATTGGTGAGCTGCCTTCTTGAAACATTACCAGTCCACATGCTGCAGGGAAGTACACAATTCTGTGAGGGAGGTGATCCGAGCATTAATCCAGCCACACTGAAGAAACGGCGAATAGATTGTCAAGTCACCATGGTGAGTGGCATGGGAGTCAACTGACAGATGTCTTTCTCGAAGAAAATGCTTGTAAGTTTGGAAGGTGTTGCCTAAGTATCTTTTGAAAATTCAGTAGTGCATCCTTCGGGGAGCACACATTATTGCTCTTTAGCGTTATAAGTTGATGTAGCGGACAGTTGTGAATGTGATGCCAACGATGTTGGCAGTTTGTCTTCTATGATGATGAATTCCCAGAGTGTTGTTGAATTTTCATCCAGCAATGCAGTTGTGAATTATTCCCTTATCATCCTGACATATGTCGATTGTGAAGAGGGTTTTGGGCAGATTCAGGAAGTCAGTGACACATTACGCGATTCCCAGCCTCGATTTTCAGTAGGAAAGGGAGCAGTGAGAGCGAGGAGCTGGGGTCTGCTGGGAAGGTACATTTCCCTCAAAAAGGACTTTCCTCAGCAGCCAGTCGGCTCTGGGTAGGCCAGTGAACTGATATACCTGGGCACAGTAGAAATGAAAGAACAGAAAAGATGAACGAAGGGCTCAGAGATGGTGTAATAGTGTTGCGTTCAGATTTGTGGGAAATTGGCACCATTTGTGGGGAACCTAGGACTATTGTAAATTGGGCGTTCTACACCTGGGGTGGACTGGAGCTAATGTCCTTGAGTGTCCCCTCACTAACGCTGTTGCACAGAATTTAAACGAATGTGACACCGGGGTGGCAACTACATAAGGAAGTTAGCAGATAGTGAGGAGGTAGTAACTAAAGCGTGTAAGGAAAGAGATATTGAAGTCAGCGTGACTAAGTGAGGGAGTAGGAGGGAGCACATGATGAACACAAAGGAACAGGTGGGCTGAGATGCATTTGTATTAATTCGAGAAGTGTAAAAGTTAAGGCAGGTGAATTTAGACCTTGAATTAATAACTTTGAGCATGATTTTACGGATATGAATGAGACTTGGTTGAGGGATAGAGCAGTCTGTCAAAAGTCCGACGAGGGATGGGGTCATATTGGACATTTTACTGGGGAACGAGCCAGAGCAGGTGGCAGAAGTTGCGGTGGGGGATTTCTTTGAGAACAGTGAACACAGTTTTGTAAGTTTTAGAATAGTCGTAGGTAAAAGAGAGTGGTCCTAAGGGAAGAGTACTAAACTGGGCCATGCCCATGTCTATCAAAATTAAGTAGGAGCTCGGAAATGTCGATTTAACACAGCTCTTTGAAGGGAATTCCGCACTTGAGAGATGCGAGTCTTTCAAAGAGAGGGTAAAGGTAGTGCAGGGCTGGCATTTCCCGTTAAAAGCAAAGGATAGGAAGGGCAAGATTCGTGAACCGTGGATGACATGAGAAATTATACGACTACCTAAGAGGAAAAGAGAAGCATACACAAAGTCTAGGCAGCTAAGAACAGAACGGGACTTGGAATAATTTCGGAAAAGTAGGACACGTCTTAAACGAGGAGTCAAGTGGGATAAAAGGGGTCATGAATTGGCTTGAGCGAGCAGAATTAAGGAGAATCCCAAAACATTTTATTCTCATATAAGGAGCAAATGGCTAACTAGAGAAAGGATTCACCATTACAGGATAACGATGGAAGGCTGTACGTTGAACCTGAGAGAATGGGTGAGATTCTGAATGGTAATTTTTTATCAGTGTTCACTGAGAAGAGGAACATGATGAATGTTGAGATTAGAGATAGATGTTTAATTAGTCTGGATCACATTGACATAAGTAGGGAAGACATGTTGTGTAGGCTAGAGGACATTACGTTGGTCAAATCCCCAGGACCAGCTGGGATCTACCTCAGGTTACTGAAGGCAGCAAGAGGAAATAGCTGGGGCCCTGACAGATATTTTTGTGGAATCATTAAATACAGGTCAGATGCCGGAGGACTGGAGTGCTGCTCATGTTGTCCCCCTGCACAGGAAGGGTAGTAGGGATATTCTGGGTAACTACAGACCAGTGAGCCTGTTGTCAGTGGTGGGAAATTTGCTGGAGAATGTACTGACGGAAGGGATCTATTTATATTTAGAAAAAAAGGTCTTATCAGTGATAGGCAACATGGTTTTGTGCGGGGGGATCGTGCCTTACCAACTGTAGAGAATTCTTCGAGGAAGTGACCAAGTTGATAGGTGAAGGAAGGGCTGTTTATGTCATATACATGGACATTTGTAAGGCTGTTGATAAGGTTCCCCATGGTACACCAATGGAGAAAGTGAAGTCACATGGTGGTCAGGGTGTTCTAGCCAGGTGGAGAAAGAATTGGTTGAGCAACAGGAGATACAAAGTTGTAATTGAATGGAGTTTCTCAAAATGACGAAAGGTGACCAGTGGTGTTCCACAGGTGTCAGTGTTGGGACAGCTGTTGTTTGTAATATACAATAATGATCTGGAAGTGTTCATTATTGGTACGATCAGCAAGTTTGCAGATGACACGAAGATTGGTGGAGTCGTAGAAAGCTTAAGTGACTGTCAGAGAATACAGGAGGATATAGATAGGCTGGAGAGTTTGGCGGAAATGTGACAAATGGTTTTCAATACAGACAAACATGAGGTGATGCATTCAGACAGGACTAATCCTAGAGCGAATTATACAATGAACGGAAGAGCCTTGGGACAAGTTGATGGGCAGAGAGATCTTGTAGTGCAGGTCCATTGTACCCTGAAGATTGCTGCATAGGTGGCGAGAGTGGTCAAGATGGCATATAGTCTGCTTGCCTTTGTGGGACAGGCTATTGAGTATAAGAGCTGCCAAGTCATTTTAAAATTGTACAAGACATTGGTTCAGCCGCATTTATTATGCTGTATACAGTTCTGGTCACACATTACCAAAAGGATGTGCACGCTTTGGAGAAGGTGCAGAGAATGTTTACGAGGATGTTGACTGGAATGGAAGATGCTAGCTATGAAGAAAGGTTGAGTATGTTAGGTTTATTTTCATCAGAAAAAAAGAATTTGAGGGGGGAACCTGATTGAGGTTAATAAAATCATGAAGGTTATAGACAAGGAGGATAGAGAAAAGACTTTTCCCAGGGTGAATGATTCAATAACAAGAGGTCACTCTTTCAAGGTGAGAGGTAGAAAGTTTAAGGGGGATACACGCGGCAAGTACTTTACACAGAGGGTGATGGGCGTTTTGAATGCGTTGCCAGCAGAGTTGGTAGAGGCAGACACATTAGATTCATTTAAGATGCATCTGGACAAATACATGAGTAGGTGGGAAACAGAGGGATATGGCTTCTTAGGAATTGAACAACAGGTTTAGGTAGTACATTTGGATTGGTTCAGGCTTGGCGGGCCGAAGGGCCTGTTCCTGGGCTGTAAATTTTGTTCTTTTCTTTGAAGGAAGGCACATGTAGGACTCGCGCAGTGAGGCAATATGGGCAGAGCTCAGAAATAGGAAGAGGGTGGTTAAAAAATGCTGGGGTTGTACGAGAGGCCTCCCAACGCGATCGTGAGAGAGAGGCATAAATATATAAACTGATTATGGAAAGATAAACGAGCAACAGGGTGTTGGAAATGGGAGATTTTTAATTATCCCAACATTGACTGGGAATGACTCGTGTTAGAGTTCTTGATGGAACAAAATTTGTTCGAAACATCCAGGTGAGTTTTATAAAACAGTATGTAAATAGTCCCGCTTGGAATCGGGTCAGACTGGAAATTAGGTTGAGGAACGAGCCTGGCCAGGTTGTTCAAATTTCAGATGGGGATTATTTAGGGAATAGTGATCACACTTCCGTAACTTTTAGAATCCTCGTGCTCAAAGACGTCCGTGATATTGAAGGAAAAGAGCTAAACTGGGGGAAGGACAACGGCAGCAGAATTCAGCACGATCTGGGGTGTGGATTGGGATGAGCTTTTTGAGTGTAAATTTACATTCGATCTGTGCGAGGCTTTTCAAGAGAGTTTGACTAGAGTGCAGGACGCACATGTGCCAGCGAAAATGAGGGATACAAACGGAAAGATTCAGGAACTATGGATGACAGGTGAAATTGTAAGTTGTGGTTCTGTTCGCCGAGCTGGGAATCTGTGTTGCAGACGTTTCGTCCCCTGTCTTGATGACAGCCTCAGTGCTGGGAACCTCCTGTGAAGCGCTTCCGTGATATTTCCTCCGGCAATAAAAGTAATTTGTATCTGCCGCTTACGGTTGTCAGTTCAAGCTGTCCGCTGCAGTGGCCGGTATATTGGATCCAGATCGATGTGTTGATTGATTGAATCTGTGGATGAGTGCCATGCCTCTAGGAATTCCCTGACTGTTCTCTGTTTGGCTTGTCCTATAATAGTAATGTTGTCCCAATCAAACTCATGTTGCTTGTCATCTGAGTGTGTGGTTACTGAGGATAGCTGGTGATGCCGTTTCGTGGCTAGTTGGTGTTCATGGATGCGGATCAGCTGAATCTGACACCCAGAAGTTGCAGAAACAAATCATTATATATGCAGAAGGAAACATCACAGAAGCTCTTCACAGGAGGCTCCCAATAACTGAGGATGTCAACTAGACAGGGGACGAAACGTCTGCAACACAAAGTCCCAGCTCGGCGAACAGAACCACAACAATGAGCACCCGAGCTACAAATCTTCTCACAAACTTTGAAATTGTAAGATTAGCTGAGAGGAACAAGTACGAAGAGCCAAATTCTAGGTGACTGAGAGCAGATGAAGCTTTGGGGGAATGTCGTGAAAGTTGGACCATTCTGAAACGAAGATTTAAGAAATTTAAAAAACGCCATGAAATGTATTTTGTAAACAGGACGAAGGGCAATCTCAAAGCCCTTTGCTCGCAGGAAAGGGACAAGAGGCTAACTCCAGAAAGGGTTGTGCAACTCATGGAGAAAGGAGGGAAACTATGCATGGAGCTAGAGAAAATGGGTGAGATTGTTAACTGGTATTTGCCTCAGTATTCACCAAAGAGAGGGACATGACGGATGTTGAGGTTCGGGCTAGAAGCTTGGTCACACTCGATAAAGACGGCATAATAGGGTGGAACTGGTGGGTTGTCTGAAAAGCAGAAGAGCGAACAAGTCCGGGGTTCTGATGGGGACATGCCCAGGACACTGAGGGAAGTGAGAGAGGCAATAGCTGGGATCTTAAGAGATATCACTGCAACGTCTTCGAACACGGATGAGGTCCCAGAGGTTTGGTGTCGCTTTGTTTAAGAAGGTTAGTAGAGATAGTCCAGGTAATTATAGACCGATGAGCCTGACGTCAGCAGTGGTTTAGCTGCCGGGAGCATACTGAGGCAAACGAACTATTTAGATCTGCAAGAAAATGGGCAGTAACCGGCAGCATGGTTTTGTGGAGGGAAATAATATCTAACAAACTTAATAGAATTAATTGTGGAATTTATAAAGTTGAATGAGGAGTAACAGGCTGTAATGGTCAAAAACATGAACTTTCGGAAGACGTTTGATCTGTTTTCCAATGATAGTCTGCTGGAGAAATTGAAGTCGCATGGGGTACAGGGTATACGAGCTACATGAACTGAGAACCGGCTGTGAAGCAGAAGACATCGAGTAGCAGGGAAGCGAGTTGCTGTGAAAAGTGGTGTACCACAGGAATGCGTGTTGTGACCACATTGATTGTGACATACATAAATGACCTGCACGAAGGGAGAAGTGTTCTGCTTAGCAAGTTTGAAGATTGATGGAGGAGCAGGTATTGAAAGGGACTTTCAGAGTATACAGAAGAATATGGACAAAATGGAGAGTTTGGAGGAGAAATGACAGATGGAGTTCAATCCGGGCGAAGTATCATGAAACAATTTGGAAGTTCCAATTCAAGAACGAATAATACGGTAAATGGAAATGCCCTTTCGAAAATTGATTACCAAAGAGATCTGCGTGATCTTTTCCATTGTACCCTGAATGTGGCAAAGCAGTTCGATAGAGTGGTCAAGAAGACAGATGATATGCTTTCCTTTATCGGTCAGAGGATTGTGTACAAGAATTGAGAGATCATGTTGCAGTTGTTTAGTTCCGTCACATTTGATCCATTTCTGGTTCGGTTCTGGTCGCCACATTATCAAAATGATGTGGATAGCTTGGCGAGTGTGCAGAAGAGGTTCACCAGGATATTGCCTGATATGAAGGGAGCAAGCTGTGAAGAGAGATTGAGTAGGTTAGAAATACTTTCAATGGGAAGACAAAAGTTGAGGGAGAATTGATTGAGATAAATAAAAATCATGAGAGGTACACACGTGGTGAATAGAAAGAAGTTTTTTTGTCACTGACTGGGGAACGCAGTACTAAGGATCACCAGATCAAGGTGAGGTGGGAAAGCTTGAAGGGAGATATTATGGAAAATTCTTTACCCAGACTGTGATGGGTGCCTCGAACACTTTGCCAGTGGATATGGTGGAAGCAGGCATGATAGTATCATTTAAGATGTATCTCGACAGATACATAAATGGGCATGGCGCGAAAGGACACAGATAATTACAAAATAGGTGACAGGATTAGATAGAGACTCTGGATCAGCGCGGGCTTGGAGGGCCAAAGCGCCTGTCCCTGTGCAGTTTATGTTTTCTTGTTTTGTTCATTGTTCTTTGTCATTCTTTTACAGCCATTACGTTTGCAGAGATAAATTAGAACAGTGTGGAAATGCCTTGGTCTCAACTCTGGGGATAGTGAAACGTGGATACAATGAATAACTACATCGGTGAATGCAGGCAGTGTGTACAAAATGTCAATCTGACCACACCACCACCACCCCTCCCCCTCAAATATGTATCGTTCTTATGAACCTGGTGTGCTGTTTCCCGGATGTTTTCTCTTCTTCGCAGTCCACTTAGAGGGAGCAGCCTTCCCATTTGAGGCATGACTCTGTCAGGGAGTGCCACAGGCTCTTTGCAAAATCAGCAGAGATGAAACGGTGTCAGCTGAATCCTCTACCCGAAACTGGAGTGGGTCTAACAGTACTAATTACTGAAGTTGGGAAACTGGACCTGAAACATGAAGAATACAATCCCTACAGTGTCGAAACAGGCCCTTTTGCCCACTAGCCCAGACCGAAACTCTGAAGAGTAACTCTCCCAGACCCATTCCCCTACCACTCTGCACTTACCCCAGAGTAATGCACCTGACCTACACCTCTCTGAAAACAGTGGTTCATTTAGAACGGCCAGTTCGCCTATCCTGCACATCTTTCGACTGTGGGATGAAACCGGAGCACTCAGATGAAACCCAGGTAACACGTGAAGAACGTACAAATTCCACACAGACAGTTGCATGAAGAACTAATCAGACCCGAGTCCCTGGCGCTGTGAGGAGTCAGTGCTAAGCAGAGAGAGACTGTACCATTAACTCTGCCTCCCACTTCCCAGATTCTGTCAGAGCTGGCGAGTCTCTCCAGCCATTTCTGCTTTCGGTTCAGAGGCCCAGCAGGTCATTACTGTTAGTTTAATTATCCTATCTATTCATCTGGACAAATGGAGGCAGAGAAGTGAGAAAAACTAGAATTGAAGGGACAGGGAGGCATTCTTTGGAAAGAAAAGTGTTCAATTTCAAATTTGCACATGTATCCTTTGAGGATTCTAACAGTCGGAGGTGAAATGAGGTCGTTGAGTTTGCAGCATGGATAGGTACCTGGGACTTCATTGATGGAGGTATTTCGGAGACATGGATAGAGCAGAGTGATGAATGGATCTTGCAGGTTCCAGGGTTTAAGTCTTTCATTAAGAACAGGCAAGGCGGTAAACGAGGGGGAGGCGTGGCCTTGTTAGTCAAGGATAGCATAACAGTGGCTGAGAGACTGAGGTTGTAACTCATGTAAAGGAGAGTTCAAGTTTGGTGTAAACTCTAAACTTTTACAGCCCTTAACAGGATCATCCAGAACATATAGAGAATCACAGCACAGTACAGTCCCATTGGCTCTCAATGTTGCGTCCACCAGTCATACCAATCTGAATCCCATCGAACCTACACTATTCGATGTATGTATATATGTTTGTCCAATGACGACTAAAATGCAATTCAAGTTGGCAAATCGACTACCATTGCAGGAAAAGCCTTGCATACCCTTATTAGTCTCTGAGTAAAGTCGCATTTATAACCGTTTTGCTTCAGCCAGACATGTCTCATGCACTTTCAGTCTTTGCCTCCATTACGACCACATTTGTAAGTCCAAAACTTATTCCAACTTTAGGAATAGCGTTTTGGGCTGAAGGAATTAGCTGCACCATTTGTGATGCTGTTCCATACCAGCAAAGTTTTTGTTTCAGTCTTATTAATCCCACCAGTCTTCTTCCGATTATCTGCTCAGTTTTGGCACATTGCCTTCATTGAAATGTTCACTGACGCCCAGAGAGATTTCCTCTCAGGCCATTGACACAGATGATATCAGGACAAACCTGGCAGAAGCTCAGTAGGTCTGGAAGCATCTGTGGAAAGAGAGAGAGAGAAATAGAGTTCACATTTCATTTCAGTCCTATGCCGAAACTTGTACTGTAACCACAACTAACATCCCATTCCTGGTTCTGGACCATTTGGTCATCTAGAACATTCTTACCTGAGACCTGTTTTAAGTCCAGTATAGCTGTTCTTAATGACAGGATTTCTGGAGGTAGTAGGAGGGTGAACATGTTGAGCCTCGTATCACGTAAATGTACAAAAACACTCAGACTTTAAAGGTAATCTGTGCAAGGAATTCAAAGGTCCACAACACTGAGTAATGCCATACATGTTGTCTCAAAGACGTTTCTCTTTGTTCTGGGCCACTGCTACTCTGTGTGCTGTCAAACGTAATGAGCACTTTCCGATTGCTGGTTAATTTGCAGATTTTACTTTCCTTTCTTGCAGTTAACGTACTGGCTATTGCAATCCTTTCTCGGGCTAAGTGTGGTCTATCAAAATGCATCGGACGGTATCTGGTCTACATGTCAGTGGCAGATCTACTAGTCAACATCCTTGACCTGACACTGAAGCATATTCCAATTGTATATAAAGTAAAATTTCTGTTTGTGAAGTCCATACCTGTTTGCAACATCCATGCTGTTCTTGTACATGCAGCAACAGACTGTTCTGTCTGGTTCACTGTTGCTTTCACGTTTGATCGATTGGTGGCCATCTGTTGCCAGAAACTGAAATGTAAATATTGCACCGAGAAGACTGCATCTATCGTTTTGGGAATAGTGACTACACTGAGCTGTTTAAAGAATATTTTTTGGTATTTTATGTTAACGGGTCAATATCAGCTCAAGAACCTCCCTTGGTTTTGTAAGGTAAGATCAGGTGTTGGACTATCTCATTTTTGGGGAGCATTCGAAATCACGCATCATCTTCTAACCCCATGTTTGGCAATTCTTTTGACTATACTGTTCAATGCTGTTTGTATCAGGCGTATCATAATGGCCAACAGAGCTCGCAGAAGACTCAAAACTCTTAGCAGAGGGGAAAATGCCACAGAACGGAAAATGGAGACTCGAAGAAAGTCCATAATCTTGTTGTTTCTCATTTCAGCCAATTTTGTAATGTCATGGGCAGCCTTTATGCTCAATTCAATATGGAAAAGAATGTGGCGATTGGGACTGAAGACAATCTATCTCCATTATTTTGTGGCAGAAAGTGGATACATCTGCCAGCTCACGAGTTACTGTACGAATATTTGTATTTATACCGTGACATTGAGCAAATTCAGGGATCAGATGAAGAATGTGTTCAAATATCCAGTTTTACTCACAACAAAGTTGTTTAAAAAATAAATTAGAGGTTAAAAAAAGGGAAGCAAAATCAATTTGATGCGTTTCACTTTCTATTCCTGTCAGATGAGAGGCCACAGATGATCAGTAAAGGCACTTCGGCATGTGAGAAGCACACACCGTGGTGTTATGAAAGTGAAGGCCTGTACTGTACCTTTAAGAGAAAGTGAAAGTTGAAAAGCTGGCAAACACCTATCATGTGTCTGACGGTATGCACAAACTGTACTGGACAATTTGAAGATGTAACATTTAAGCTTTAACACAGATCTTGCATTGTATCACAATAATTCGAATTCAACAATTTGGTTTTAGCTATGCCCCATGAACTAAAAAAAAATCAAATTTAAATGTTATTGTTTTGACAGCATCTTAACAATGAGATCATCCTGATTTAGGGGTATACAATGCAGACAGTTTTGACAGTTCGCCAGAGAGCGAACAATTGACGTTGTCGTTCAGATTGACCGCAACCCTTCTCTGTAAAAAGTACATTTATTTATGAAACTTCTCTTCAGCAGAAGACTGTAAAGACCCACGTGAAATCTACAAACTCAGGAAGGTTGACACTCGAAGGGGACAAATGGTTTTAAACATTGGTTTGCTTTAAAGTTAATAGGGACTTTAGCAGTGTTGCACATTGCAATAGAATGTGAGAAAGACGACAAATTTTAAGGAGAAAGGAAGCTTAGTGATGCGAATAGTTGTTGTTTAATGTTCTCTTTTGGAGTGAGAGAATAAAACTGTTATCTTTTTCCATAAATACAGAAATTTTGCTTGTACTCTGTCACTCATTCTTCAGCAGATTATGAGGGGAGGTGAGATTTTCCGCATGTTAACTAGTTGATGTATTGCTTTTAACTTCGGTTGTTTGTAGCTGATTAAATTAAATGTGGGAGAAATCGCTCAACAAATTGGTGAAGAATTTCTCGTGTATGAGGATGATTCCCAGATTTTCCAAGAATGTTTATAAACAAAAGAAAAGACCGTAATTTTAGAATCAGGAATTAGGTTAGAAATGTGTTTAACCAAGGAAAAACAGCAAAGCTGAAATTGAAAGGGAATTACTCAAACACATTAGATTGTCAGAGAAACAAACAAGTGGACTTAAAAGGTACAGAAATGGAGAGAGAAAGAAAAATGGAGGCAGAAGAAAGAGAAAGAGAGGCGAAAGAAATAGCGAGAGAGGAAAAAGAGAGCGAATGTTATTAGCTGAGCAAAAAGAGGGAGAAGAAACGGAGAGAGAAAAAGATAGGAAATTAGGAGAAATGCAGAGAAACATTTGACGTCAGACGTTGCGACTTAGAAATGTCAAGTTGACAGGACGGAAATTAGGACAGATGGTGGTGATATATATATATATAGTATGTTAAAACAACGTCACAATTCGATGAGAAAGATTACAAAGACTTCTTAATTTGATTTGGAAAATTTACAAGGCAGAATACTTGTGCGTAATTCTTGTTCAGATTGAACAGATCGGCACAGCTAGTGAGGTAATTTCAGCACTGTCAGATAAGGACTTAAGAGAATATTAAGAAGTCAAACAGGCTATTTTGAGTGCTTATGAACTGGTACCAGAAGAGTACAAACAGCAGTTCAGAAACATAAAGAAGGAACCAGGTCAGATATAAGTTGAGTTTGAAAGAATTAAACATTGTCATTTTGACAGGTGGGTGCGGGCCTTTAAAATAAATTAGACCTATGAGGTTCTAAAAGTGAGTATTGTGCTGGAGGAGTTTAAAAACTCACTTCCAGAGTTGATAAGAATTTACTGGGATATGCAGGAAGCTCAGGAAGTGAGAAGAGCAGCAGTGATGGCAGATATACATTGCTGCATAAGGCAAAGATTAGTTTCTGGCAGGAATTGCACCCTGTGAGGGATAAAAATCGGCAGAACTGGAGATCCTACGCTAGGAAACAAAGATTATAAAACAGAGGTAATTGTTTACCACAGGTGAAAAAAGAAACCCAAGTGGGTGGAAAGGAGGTGAAGGGTCTGAGGCATTTCGACTATTTTAAAATGGGACACGTAAAGTCACAGTGCTGGTGGTTAAATAAATGCACTGTGTGAAGAGATGTGGGAAATCAGGCTAAGCCAGTGGCATTACTGAAAGTAGTAAAGGAAACCACAAGAAAAGTCAAGGAGCTGCAGGAGAGTGCAAAAAATTGGCAGGGGCCAGTTACGTAGTTCGTACGAAGAATTAAGAGTTTACTTAATCTCTGTCAAGAATTTGCCTCTTTGGTTAAAAATTAGTTACTCAGAACATAGAACATAGAACATATAAAAATACAGCGCAGTACAGGCCCTTTGGCCCTCGATGTTGCGCCGATCCAAGCCCACGTAACCTACACTAGCCCACTATCCTCCATATGACTATCCAATGCCCGTTTAAATGTCCATAAAGAGGGAGAGTCCATCACTGCTACTGGCAGGGCATTCCATGATCTCGCGAATCGCTATGTAAAGAATCTACCCCTAACATTTGTCCTATACCTACCACCCCTTAATTTAAAGCTATGCCACCTCGTAATAGCTGACTCCATACGTGGAAAAAGGTTCTCATGGTTAATCCTATCTAAACCCTTAATCATTTGGTACACCTCTATCAAGTCACCCCAAACCTTCTTTTCTCCATTGAAAACAGCCCCAAGTGCCTCAGCCTTTCCTCATACGATCTTCCAACCATACCAGGCAAAATCCTGGTCTTCTGCACCCGTTCCAGTGCCTCCACATCCTTCCTATAGTATGGCGACCAAATCTGCACACAACACTCCAAATGCGGCCGCACCAAAGTCTTAAACAACTGCAACATGACCTCAGGACTCCGGAACTCAATTTCTCTACCAATAAAAGTCAGTACGCCATATGCCTTCTTCACCGCACTATTTACCTGGGTGGCAACTTTCAGAGATCTGTGTACATGGACATCAAGATCCCTCTGCTCATCCACGCTACCAAGTATCTGACCATAAGCCCAGTACCCCATCTTTTTGTTACTCATACCAAAGTGAATCATCTCACACTTACCCACTTTGAACTCCATTTGCCACCTTTCTGCCCAGCTCTGCAGCTTATCTATATCCCGTTGTAACTTGCCACATCCTTCCTCACTGTCAACAACTCCACCGACTTTCGCAAACTTGCTCACCCAACCTTCTAGCCCCTCCTCCAGGTCATTTATAAAGATGACAAACAACAATGGTCCCAAAACAGATCCTTGCGGAACACCGCTAGTAACTGCACTCCAAGATGAACCTTTACCATCAACTACTACCCTCTGTCTTCTTCCAGCCAGCCAATTCCTAATCCAAACCTCCAACTGACCCTCAATGTCATACCTCCGTATTGTTTGCAGTAGCCTACCATGTGGAACCTTATCAAACACCTTACTAAAATCTATATGCACCACATCTACTGCTTTACCCTCGTCCACCTCCTCGGTCACCTTCTCAAAGTATTCAATAAGGTTTGTGAGGCATGATCTGCCCTTCACAGAACTGGGGGAGAAGGGAAGACAGGTATAATTTTGAGACATATAAAATCTAACCGGTGTATAATAATAACAGCAGAAAGTTTTCGCACTCTTTTTGACTTGTTACCCGCGACAGTGCTAATTTGTCGACAGGAATTCAGCGTTTGACTTCCGAAATATCAGGTTGTGGTGCCAATTCAAGACTGGGAAAGTAACAGTAGGAGTGATTGCCAGAGATTAGTTTGTTCTTCAAAGCGATGCATAGGATCAAGGTGGGATTAATGTGGAGAACTGAGGAGTCCAACGAAAAAAAGCCTGTTACTTTGCAGGACTGTTTAGTAAAATGATCGCACTGTAATAAGTCACAACACGAAGCAACAAGTAGTGTGAACGATGAAGGAGTTGAGGTTCGTTTAGCGGGCACCATGCATGACGTGATGGTACAGGAAAAGCCTCCATTGCAGATGGTCAGACAGAAGTGTTTATTCCTGAAAGTCGAATGGATTTACAACAGAAAGTCGAGACAATATCATATCCCTTTGTTGACGCAAATTCAGGAAATGAGGCAGACAATATTAGACAACAGACAATAGAGAATAGGTGCAGGAGTAGGCCATTCCGCCCTTCGAGCCTGCACCACCATTCAATATGATCATGGCTGATCATCCTTAATCAGTATCCTGTTCCTGCCTTATCTCCATAACCTTTGATTCCACTATCCTTGAGACCTCTATCCAACTCTTTCTTAAATGAATCCAGGGAATGGACCTCCGCTGCCCTCTGGGCCAGAGCATTCCACACAGCTACCACTCTCTGGGTGAAGACGTTTCTCCACATCTCTGTCCTAAATGGTCTACCCCGTATTTTTAAGCTGTGTCCTCTGGTTTGACACTTACCCATCAGCGGAAACATGTTTGCTGCATCGAGAGTGTCCAATCATTTAAAACTCTTATGTGTCTCAATCAGATCCGCTCTCAGTCTTCTAAACTCAAGGGTATACCAGCCCAGTCGCTCCAGTCTTTCAGCGTAAGGTAGTCCCTCCATTCCAGGAATTGACCTCGTGAACCTACGCTGCACTCCCTCAATAGCCAGAATGTCTTTCCTCAAATTTGGAGACTAGAACTGCACACCATACTCCAGGTGTGGACTCACCAGGGCCCTGTACAGCTGCAGAAGTACCTCTTTGCTTCTATACTCAATCCCTCTTGTTATGAAGGCCAGCATGCTATTAGCCTTCTTCACTACCTGCTGTACCTGCATGCTTACCTTCATTGACTAGTGTACAAGAACACCCAGATTTCTTCATACTGTCCCTTTACATAAATTGATTCCATTTAGGTAGTATTCTGTCTTCCTGTTCTTGCCTTCAATGTGGATAACCATACATTTATCCACATTAAACTGCATCTGACATGCGTCTGACCACTCACCTGACCTGTCAAGGTCACCGTGTATTCTCGGAACATCCTCCTCACATTTCACCCTGCCACCCACCTTAGTATCATCAAAAAATTTGTTAATTTTATCAATAATACCCTCTTCTATATCATTAATATATTTTGTAAAAAGCTGCGGTCCCAGCACTGATCCCTATGATATCCCACTGGTCACTGCCTGCCATTCCGAAATGGAGCCGTTTATCACTACTCTTTGTTTACTGTCAGCCAACCAACCTTCAATCCAAGTTAGTACTTTGCCCCCAAAACCATGCGCCCTAATTTTGCACACGAACCTCCAATATGAAACCTTATGAAAAGCTTTCTGAATATCCAGATACACTGCATCTACTGGATCTCCTTCATCCATTCTCAGATTTATATCCTCAAAAAATTCCATAAGTTTAGTCAAGCATGATTTCCCCTTCATAAATCCTTGCTGACTCTGACCTGTCCTGTTACTACTATCCAGATTTGTCGTAATTTCATCCTTTATAATATACTCCACCATCTTTCCCACCACTGCGGTCAGACGAACTGGTGCATAATTTCCTGCTTTCTCTCTCCCACCTTTCTGAAAAGGTGAGTGGTCAGACGCATGTCATATGCAGTTTAATGTGGATAAATGTATGGTTATTCACATTGAAGGCAAGAACAGGAAGACAGAATACTACCTAAATGGAATCAATTCTGGTACAACATGAGCCACCCTCCAATCCGGCGGAACTGATCCCTAATCTGGATTAGTAATGTCGGAAGAGCACAGCAGTTCAGGCAGCAACCGATGAGCAGCAAAATCGACGTTTTTAGCAAAAGCCCTTCATCAGAAAAAAAGCCTGAGGAACCAAATGTGGCTGTGGTAGCGAGTTTGTTTCACGACATGGTTGAAGAGCTTCAGGGCAGAGGAAATGACCTGGGAGTTGCAGTGGGAGAGGGACTCCCTGAGAGTCTTGTAGAGCGTGAAGGAAAACATCTTCAAGGCTTTATTCCTGATGAAGGGCTTTTGCCTGAAACGTCGATTTTGCTACTTCTCGGATGCTGCCTGAACTGCTCTGCTCTTCCAGCACCACTAATCCAGAAACTGATCCCGAATCTATCGAACTCTGGAAATTAATCACCAACACATCCACGATTTCTCGAGCCACCTCCTTCAGTACACTGGGATGTAGACCATCAGGCCCCGGGGACTTATCAACCTTCAGACCTAACAGTCTCTCCAAAACAAATTCCTAGCAAATATAAGTTCCCTTAAGTTCAGGTCCTTCAGCCATTGTTACCTCATAGAAATTGCTTGAGTCTTCGCCAGTGAACACAGATCTGAAGTACTAAATCAATTCTTCTGCCATTTCTCTGTTCCCCGTAATATATTCCCCTGTTACTGTCTTCAAGGGCCCAATTTTAGCCTTTAACATTTTTTTTTGCCTTTCACATACCTAAAACAGCTTTTACGATCTTCCTTTATATTATTCGCCAGTTGATCTTCGTACCTCATTTTTTCTCTGCCTATTTCCTACTTAGTAATCCTCTTTTGTTCTTTAAATCTTCCCAGTCTTCCGTTTTCCAACGGACCTTTGCTATGTTATACTTTTTCTGTTTTAACTTTATATGTCTCTTAACATCCCTCGTCAGCCACGGCCATCCATGCCTCCTCCTAGGGTCTTTCTTCCTTTTGGGTATGAATTGATCCTGCATCTTCTGCATTATACACAGCAATATCTGCCATTGTTTCTCCACTGTCATCCCTGCTCAGGTATTGCACCATTGAAATTTGGCCAGCTCCTCCCTCATAGCTCCATAGTTCCCTTTATTCAACAGCAATATTGTCATTTCCGATTTTACCGTCCCCTTCTCAAATTGCAGATTGAAGCTTATTGTATTATGGTCACTACTTCCAAATGGCTCCTTCACTTCGAGGTCCCTGATCAACTCTGGTTCGGTGGACAACACGAGATCCAGAATTGCCTTCTCCTTGGTAGGCTCCAGCACCAGCTGTTCTAAGAATCTATATCGGAGGTACTGCACAAAGACTCTTTCTTGAGGTCCAGTACCATCCTGATCCTCCCAGTCTAACTTCATGTTGAAATCCCACATAACAACTGTAGTAACATCTTTGCGACAGGCCAATTTCAGCTCCTGATTTAACTTACATCTGACATTCAGTTTACTGTTTGGGGGCCTGTAGACAACTCGCAAGATGGTCTTTTTACCCTTAGAATTTCTCAGCTCTAGCCATTCTGATTCTACATCCCCGGATTCTAGGTCCCCCGTGCAAGGGACTGAATTTCATCCCTTACCAACATGGCCACCCCACCCGCTCTGCCCGTCAGTCTGGCGTTACAATAGCACATGTAGCCTTGAATATTCATTTCCCAGGCCCTATCCACTTGAAGCCACGGCTCAGTTATCCCCACAATATCGTATCTGCCAATTTCCAAAAGAGCCTCAAGCTCATCCATCTTATTTCTAATGCTTCGTGCTTTCGTATACAGTCGTTTCAATTTGTTACTGCCGTCACCCTTCCCATCAACGCCTATTTCACTCAACCTTACAGCATGATCCCTTTTAAAGTTTTGTGCTTCATTGATACAGTTGTCTTTCTTGACTTCCCTTGTTCTAACTTGCCCATCAATTTCATTCTTAAACATCCAGTTTGTCCCCTAGCCCTCCCCCCCAACCACCCCCCCACCCCCACCTCCCCCCCCCCCCCCCCGCTACTTAGTTTCAACGTAGTTGGCTGCAGTTGCAAACCTGCCTGCCAAAATGCTGGTCTCCAACCTATTAAGGTGCAAAGTTAAAAATCACACAACACCAGGTTATTGTCCAACAGGTTTAATTAGAAGCACACTCGCTTTCCGAGCGTCGCTCCATCATCAAGTGATAGTCGCTCCGAAAGCTAGTGTGCTTCCAATTAAACCTGTTGGACTATCACCTGGTGTTGTGTGAGATTTAACTTTGTACAACCCAGTCCAGCACCGGCATCTCCAAATCATGACTATTAAGGTGAAAAACCGTCCCTTTTGTATAATTTATGTTTACCACAAAATAGCCCCAGTGATCAAAGAATTTAAATCCTTGCTTCCTACATCAGTTCCCCAGACACACGTTCAAGTCCATTATCTCACTATTTCTGGCCTCGCCAGCACGAGGAACTGGAAGCAAACCGGAGATAACCACTCTGGACTTCCTGCTTTTCAGCCTTCTTCCTCGTTCTCCGAAGTCCAGCTGTAGTATGTCCCTCCTCTTCTTCCCGACATCATTTGTGCCGACATATACCACCACCTCTGGCTCTTCAGCTTCGTCCTTGAGGATTTCCTCCCCTCTGTAGTGTTATTATCTTAAAGATTGAATCCTCAGACGAAAATAAAGACCACGGCAGGTTAATGCAGAGGAAAAACAAGCAGAATTGCATCAGACTGTATGCCAGTATAGCGTACAGGGATTAAGTGCATCTTATCGCACATGAACTTCGAACACAAAGTTAAAAACCAGACAACACCACGTTATAGTCCAACAGGGTAATTGGAAGCACACTAGCTTTTGGAGCGACGCTCCTTCATCAGGTGATCAGATGAAGGAGCGTCACTCCGAAAGCTCGTGTGCTTCCAATTAAACCTGTTGGAATATAACCCGGTGTTGTGTGATTTTGAACTTTGTACACCCCAGTCCAACACCGGCATCTCCGAATCAGGACTTCTAGTAGGAGGCCACCGAGGTGTACGGCTAATGTACAACAGCATTTCAGTTGGCATGAGAAGAACAAGGATGTGATTAACATTTTTAGTACGTGTTGTAAATGCCAAATGGTAGGTAAAACACAGCAGTAATAAAACCAGCACCTTTGATTGATTGTGTGGGTCCCCTTCACATTAACGAACGTGGGAACCATTACTTGCTAATCATAACAAATGTATCTATTAGGTTTCTGAAGGCAATTCCATTATGAAATATTGAGGCAAAAAGTGTGGTGGAGGTGTTAGTAGCTCTGTTCACGCTGTGCGGGCGACCCAGATACATTCAATCAGACCAAGGCTGATTACTGCTCAGCTCTTTTAGGGAATCATGCGAGTCTGGTGTATACAATACTTTAAATACTTTAATGCCCTGAGTCCCAGTGAAATTTCTAAACGTCACATCAGGCTCTAAAGACCATGTTATAAGAGTATATTGTCAGGATTACCCGAAGGATTGCGATAAACTTACCCATTTTTTGTTGCTTGCCGTTAGAGATATCCCAAAATGAATCTACTCAATTTACTCCATTTGAGGTGATATTCGAGCATGACGTTAGAAGGCCTTTGAAATGAATCAAATTCAAATTTACAAGACTAAATTCGGAGATCTCACGCTTGGTGTATGTATCAGAGATGAGGGAGAGCTTAAGTCGAATAAGTGAGATAGCTAAACAGGGTCTAAAGAGGGAATAACATAGAATGAAGCTGGTTGCAGATAAAAACGCTGGCATTCGGACGCTTTCCCGAGGCCATGACCTATCAGTATCGTCAGGTTCAGTCGTCCCTCTTAAATTGAGAAAAAGTTGAGTCAGGTTAGCTACCCGGCAAAGATACCAGGTAGAAATTATAATTATAAGGACATGTCATGTGAATATTTTGAATCTTTATTATAATAGAGAATAGGAGATGGAGAAACAGATCTGAGTTACTGCCCCACAGAATTGATGAATCAAAGCGGGATGTTGATATGCCTCAAACTACGTTAGGCAATGATGAAGTCCTTGGGGAGTAGCGTGGGTTCAGAAATTGTCTGCCTCCCGGGCAAAGAACGCAGCTGAAAGGGTGGTTACAGCATAATGAGGACATATGCAGGAATAAGATGCTTTTGTGCATGAGGTACACGTAGGGAGAGATGTTCCAATGCAACAACACGACTACAGCCTTAATCGTTTCAATGACCGAGAGGAGGTTGGTGTGATGCTCAACGAATATATGATCTATCCGGGTCAGAGCATGTAGAGTTCATCGATCATGTCAGTTCCCAAAATTGGAGAGGATCAATGATTTTGTGATGATTATCGGATGATCAATGCCAGAACAAAATCGAACTCATAACCAACATCCAGGTTGGAAGAGTGTGTAGAGAATATTGGACAAACCATTTTCATCACAGTGTTGGACTTACTATGTAGTTATTGGCAGACATCTTAATTGGGGAAAACGAAAGACGTCTCTGTAATTATCGCCCCAAATTGGATGCATCAAGATTATATGTTACAGCTGGCAGAGCTGTTTGAACGATTACACGAAGCAAAAGCTGTAATAAACTAAAAGATATCAGAATTTGTGAAATCAAAGGTGGTGTTCATGGGATATGTCAATAATAAATGAATTAATAGAGTAAGATTCAGACCAGTCAAGATCAGCATTACGACGTTTTGTGTCAATTCCGATGAGACAGGCAAAGTGGTAAGCAGTCATTTTTCGTTCGCATTCACACTGACAATTACAATGTTGCTGAGGAATATATTCAGATCCAGGCGATCAGACTGGACGGGATTGATATTCATAAGGAGGACGTGTTAGCAATTCTGAAATGTGTAGTAATAGATGCGTCTACTGTATCGGGTGGGATTTATCCTCAGATTCCCTGGGAAACTGGGGGGAATATTGCAGAACTTTTGACTTGGTTATTTGTATTGTCATTACGACAGGAATAGTGCCAGAAGATTTGAGGATGGCAAATGATGTGCATCTGTTCAAGAAGGGGAGTAGAGTTAATCCTGCTAATTAAAGATTAGTGAAACGTATTTTGGTTGTGGGTAAAGTATTGGAAAGGAAAATAAGAGATAGGATTTTTAATCCGGTCGAAAGAAATAATTTGATTTGGAATAGTAAACACGGTTGTGTGAAGGGTAGGTCATGTGTCACCATATTGAGTTCTTTGAGAAGGTGACAAAACATATGGGATCAGGGTAAAGCAGTGGATGTGGTGTACATGGAATCGAAGCGTGTGGTGCTGGAAAAGCACAACCAGTCTGGCAGTATGCGAATCGAAATGTCAGGGAGAGGACCTTCAACATGAAAGTTGGAGGACCTGTGTACCAACGGGCTGAGTAATAAACGAGAGGTGGTAGGGCTGGGATAATGCAACTGGGAATGTGATAGGTAGATGAAGGTGTAGGTGAAACTAATGGATCAAAGAGGAGAGTGGAGCATATATGTGGGAAGGAAGGTGGTCAGCTCGGACGGGTCAACAGGGTTTTGTCGAGTTGGAAGATTGAGACTGAGATAAGGTGGTGGGAGGGCAAATGGAGAAACTGGTGAAATCCACATTGATCCCGTCTGCTTTGGGGGTCGCAAGGAGGGAGGCGATCTTCCTCAAGGCGTCGGATGGTTAGTGTTTGACGTTGATGCAGCCCAGGACCTGCATGTCCCTGGCGGTGTTGGAGTAGGCATTAAAATGTTCAGCCGTGGGACGGCGGGGATGCTTATTGCGGATGTCCCAGAAATGTTCTCTGAAACGATACACAACATGGCATTATAGCTTCCCAATGTAGAGGAGACCAAATTGAGTGAATCTGGACCATCTCAGACGCATAGTTATCCTCCATGGATCTCTGCATCTCATTACCTGTGACCGACTCAACACAGACATCCACTAAAGACACACTGACTCCTGCAATTACCTGGACTACACTGCCCCACACCCTGCCTCCGCCATAAATGGCTATTCCCATTCTCAATCTTCTGCTTCCACCGCATCTGCTCGCAGGTGAACTAGTTCCACCATATAACATCCCTGAAAACGTCCTTCTTCAAAGACTACAATGTGGTACACGATGCCCCCGTGCATCTGCTATACTTATCACAGTCTTGCCAATGAAGTCCAACCCTCATTTCGCAACAAGGGCAAAACCCCGCCAATCCTCACTTTCCACCCCACTGACCTCCAGATGCACCACATCAGCATCCGCCATATCTGCCACATCCAAACTGCTTCCCAAATATCTGTGCTTCGGAGAGACAGTTCTCTCGGCGAATCTTGTCTGTTTTACATCCATTACCAATACAAATTACCCCTCCTTGGCACTTCCCCTGCCACAGCAAGAAGTGAATATCTGCGCCAGTACCTCCCCTCTCACCTCTAAGATCCAAAATGATCTTTCCACATTCGACAGCTATTTACCTGTAATTCCACCAATGCCATCTACAGTATCCGTTTCAGTAGATGTGTCCTTAGGATGTTTAATTTTCCTTCTCCAATCACAAGTGGAACTGCAGCAAAGAGCTTCAATCAGACACATTATTTCGGAAGTACTGTAGGTCTAAACGAAATATGACACAGAGATCATTCAAACCTGTGCTCACAAACAGCAAAGGATTTAAGTGTCACACAGTCTTCAGTAAAAAGGTAATTTCAACAAAATGAAATCAAACCAATCTCAACCATCCCTACCTTGATGCTCAATGACATTTCCCTCGCTGAATTCTGCACAAATAATATGTCCTGTTGGGCCATTTTTTTGCAGAACCTGAATTACATACATACTAATGTTGCATCAGCAGTTCAGAGGCTGGGCATTCCATAGCATCAACACTTGATTCTACCGAGGTGACAGTCTGCCGTTTGATGAATCATGTAATAACCATTTGAACAAGAACTATGCACTGCCTCTGCTCACACAGGACCCCTTTGCAGCACACTCTCTAGCCATGATCAGTAACAAGAAAATAAAAGGCACTGCAGATGCAGTGAGACCTTGATGGTCACGTGCCAACCATAATAATTCTCTACAGGTAACTACATAACCGTTCCTTCACAATGTTGGGGTTCAAACTTTGTCCATTGCTTCCTGACAACATTGCTCCATGTGCTTACCCCAGCACCGCCTGTGGATCGTCAGTGAGGGAGCTCATCATCACCTTCGAAAAGGCAATTCGTGTTATTACATGCTATTCTGTACAAGGCAGCACACTTAGTAATAAACAGACACTAGCAGAGACAAGCACAATGAATAGGAAATTATGCTACACATGCTGACACATTTCGTCCAAGTGATTTCGTCCAAGTGAGCGCTTGATACAGAATCAGTTGCAGAGCGATGGAATCTGCACTGATGCTTTAGAAGTGATTTGTTTCATTCGTTGACAAAATGACTTGAAAAATGTGAGTCTCCACAGATTTCAAAGGCAGTAAATACTTTGGCTGATCTCGCTGTTTAAAGCATTCAACAATTTGATTAAACTACACGAACATAGTTTCGATATATAATTTCAGTTACATCACACTGTATTTTTTTGCTATAAATTCCGTGCCTTCCGATCTTATACTCCACAACCACCTGATGAAGGAGCAGCGATCCAAAATCTAGTGCTTCGAAATAAACCTGCTGGACTTTAGACTGGTGTTGTGTGATTTTTTAACATTGTTCACTTTCAATTGCTCTCTGAATTTAGTTTAGGTCACGGCATAACGAAAAGAGATTTCATTTTTTATCTTTTTATCGCCACTTTGCACCTGCAATATGAAGTCAATTTCACGTGCAATGTTAGGTATCCATATGATACTCCAATCAAAGTAATGCATGCATCTCCTTATCAAATGAACCAATAGCATTGTCCAAATTAAGACAAGATTTTCGGAGATAACACAGAGTAGAACGATTGATTTCGTTCAGTTTTTCACAAGCATCAACACCTGCTCAAATTGCAGGAGCAACCTCACCAGGAATCGCACAAAATTTCTCTGCGTGTCGAAAAACATTCATTGAAGCACGAAACAATTGTCTATCCTGAGAAATTAACAAAGATTGACTTGTCGCCAAGAACTGTTTCTTTTGCAGTTCCGTGAGAGGTCAAAAAAAGTTTTTGTTCAACAGTTACATGGGACATTGTATCGGTTTAAACACGAGAGTAATAGATACAGAGGCAGAGAGATAGAGAGAGAGAGACAAAGAGAGCGAGGGAGACTCAGCCTCAGAATCTTCATGTTTAAAGACATTCATTTAAAGAGTTTCCCATTGCTGGCAGATCGGCCCTCTTTCTCACTCTCTCTCTCTCTCGCACACACACCCTCTCTCTCACACACAGTCACACACACACACACAGCACATTGAGAAGGTACACATATACACAGGTACAGAAAAGCATAACTGTGCACATACAAACAGACATGCACACACACGTACTCATATATAAAGAGACACACACACAGAGACAATTATTGTGCCTCAATATGTTGTCAGGGAAGACGTCGATTGTTTTAATAAACTCAAGTGATTTTTTACAAAAGAAAACCTGGCTTTGATTTACACTTTTGATCTACGTCATCTCTTGATGATCAGACAGAAAGGTTGAGATCAAACAAGCATTAATTCATTCATTCTAAACGTGCCACGCTTCTATCTCTCCCACTTGCGTGAACTTACATACACACACACACAGAGACACACACAGACAGAAGGAGAGTCACAGCTGAAGTGGGTTGAATCAATTCACCTGAGAAGGGAGATAGACTAAGCTCAGATTGTTTTTTTTTTGGAGCAGCGACGTTCCGAGGAGTCCTGTTGAAGCTATTAATGATTATGAGGGTCACGGGCAGAGTTGGTACGATGTAACTGCTCCACTTCATTGAACTGGCCAGAGCAAAGAGGAGAACACTTTAATGGAAATGGCATGTTTGCAGACAGGAATGGAGGGAATAATTCGTCATTCAGAGAGAGATGGTAGTCTGAAATGCTCTGCCTGGCAGGGTAGCTGAGGTGGGAGCACTGCACCCTTCAGTAAGCACTGACGTCAATGGATCTGTGGGAATGTGGCCTCATGCAGTTTTTGTAAGTCTTTGGCAGCAGATACTTGATGGGCTGAAGCATCTCTTTGGAATTCTGTGCTTCAATGTATCTGTGGGACTCCCTGGGTTTTCATGAATCACATTGGACCCAGCCTCCATAAAACAATGAGAATTCTGGAACGTTTATAGTAAGCAAGGAAGCCATTGCAGGCATCGTGCATACACTGGCTCCTAAAAGGGAAACCCCGCTTGTCCTCTCCTCAAGTCCTCTCTCTGCAGTCCTCTCTATTCGTCACTTCCAAACATATATCCAGCTTTTCTTTTCTGAAATCTGCGATGGAATTCACCTACACCATACACCCAGGCAATGGACTCCGCTCCAGATAATTCTCTGAGTAATAACTCCCATTGGAACAACATGAGGGGAATACAGGAGAACAGGGACCTGAAGAATGCTTTCCAATATGATCAGCAGTTGTCCCAGCAGATTGAAACAATTTTTAAGAAACACGTTGCAGATACTAACAAATTTCAGACTGAAGACCTTTCTCCTCATCACATTCCCAGCTCTCTTGCTGAAAATCTTGAAATTAAAATGCAACTTACTGACCTAGCAACAAGTAGAAAAAAAATCCTTCATTACCCTTTCAAAATTGTCCACAGGTAATTATGTAATGGTTTCGTGAATGGGGTACTTTTGTAACAACTCAAATCTGAAGTTAAACTGAACAAGCAAATCTACTACATAAATCAGCTAACACAAGACGGTCGCGCCGAAAGCTGTAGTATCCATAGAGATAAACTGAATTAAGTTACCTCTTCTCGGCGCCGAGGAGAACCAGCCCAGTTTCTCTATTCTTTCTTTCTCTTTAAAATCCTGCATTCATGGTCGACGATGCACACTGTTGCTAGTGCGCATCAGCAGTAGAGGGACGGCTCGAGATGTGTTGCGCACCAAGTGGCTGTTTTTCGTGGAATTGTGTCGAGTTTTTTGGCTTTGTCGGAGTTGCACCCGCTCAAGCAAGTCGGATGATTTCTACTGCAATCCTTACTTTCACCTTATAAATTGTGAACAGACTTCAGGGAGTTAGGAGATGAGTTACTCGCTCAGGTCTCCCAAGACTCGGACCTGTTTTTGTAACCTTCTAATTTAAATTGCCGTAATTTATATTGTATTCAGTTTCAGATCAACAGTAACACTCTGAACATAAATAGCCTGTATTTTAAGGCAGAGAGAAGCTCCCTGTCTTCAAAAGGGTAGATTTGAAATTTCTTGATGACAACTCCATATTTGTGGCGCAACAACCCTGTCAGTAGTCGAGTTCCAAAAACTGTGTTCAGTGATCAATACAGAGTGGTGATAGTTTCCAAGTCGTAAAAGTGCATTGCCTAAAGGGGCATTGCCATCTGTAAACATCACTGATAAATTTCCGCTTGTTAGTTAAATGGCTACAAAGGGTGCTTCTCAAGAAATATTCGTTCCCTTCTGCCAGGATATTATGCACAGTCGACAGGTAATTATGCAATGGTTTCGTGAATGGTTTTGTTACTTTTGAAACAACTCAAATCTGAAATTAAATTGAACAAGCAAATCTACTACGTAAATCAGCTAACACAAGACGGTCACGCCGAAAGCTGTAGTATCCATGGAGATAAAGTGGATAAGATGACATTCTCCACAGGAGGAAACATTGAGGAAGTTATCAGCTCTCTTTAAATTGGAAGTTCTCAGTGTGTAAGCATTCTATAAAGGGGCATTATTGTAACGCATAGTTTGATCACAGTTACAATTTTGTTATTTAGTGGAAGTTTGAAGAACAATTCTGATCGTACAGTGTTCTGAACTATTTATGCAATTGAAGAATTAGAAAGAGAAACAACAAATTAGCGTGAAAAGGAAAGCTGCATTTTCAAAGGAAATGTCCATCGGCATTGAAGAGCCCCAAAATGTTGTCAAGGATGAAAAGTAATGAGCAGTGTAAGTGTGACTTCCAGAAAGAAAAGGGCACTCGAGAGGGGAGAAGACATTACGATGAGGGAAAAATTAACAATTGAAACCTAAGTGCAATCGTTCCCTAATAGATTGTGTAATCTAAGCAAGTTTCAATTGATTGCTTTCGTAAATTTCTTTAGTTGTTGAATTTCAATCTTGTCTGTTGACTTGGAATGGATGTTTCTTTGTCAAATAAAGGCAATTCGATTTTCAAAGTTTACAGCACAGGAACAGACTCTTTAGCCTTCCAAGCCCGCTCTGATCCAGATATTCTATCTCAACTTGTGAGGCGCTGGTTTGAACTCAGCCGGAGGTTTGTTGCGGAAAACTGGTTAGCACATTACAGGGAGACCATCAGTGCTCTAGAGAGAGTCCAGAAGAGATGCATATGAATTGAACTTGAATCTGTACGGGTAACTCTGGAAACTATAACAATGCACATCAGGTCCTGAATGTTGAGCCAGAATAGGCGACTTTATCTTTAGACCAGCACGGAATTTTTGGGATGAAAGTTCTCTCTGCTTGTGCCGTTACTTTACTGTGGTCCAATGGTTCTCTTCTCCTTATCCCTCGGTAACAAGGCAATGGGAATATTGAACAGCGTTCTGATGTCCATGTATATCAGTGATAGGAGGCATCAGGGTTGGTCTGTCTCGACCGATGCTTCAATAATATCTCCCTTTCTGTTGGCAGTGTGGATTCTCCTCTTGTGCATTTGTCGGAGCAGTGTGCAAAGCGAATCGCTGCGATCCAGGAGACGTTTACATCGTTGTGTATTGCCCTGAAGGGTTACGCTGCTGTAAGAAGAAATAACTGAGGCATTGGGAATTGTCCCACGTTCCCGACTCCTCTGAACTCCAACTGACACGAACTGTATTCCTGTTATGCAGGCTCAGCTCCACTGAGTCAATTTCATCACCCCTGAAACATTACGTTCTGACTTGTGGCAATAAAACTTATAGCATTGATTGCAGCCCCTTGTTCGTAACTCATTTTTCACTGTGATTTGTGTGTTTGCTCATATTGACAGAAAGAGACGGGGAGTTAAGAAATGGCAAGAGAATACTGACATCTTATAACTCCAGTACAGTCAGCATTAGAGAATCATTGCTTACCAACAACTGCCAGTTTCGATCAGGAGCAGTGCACATTCTATCCTTGCCCCACTAGAAGGAAATAAACTCCAGAGGTGATGGTGCAGTCGTGTCCATGATGCGAAGGGAATGACCCTGGATGTACTCACTGTTGACTCCTAACACTGCGAGATCTCACTGCAAACGTCCCGACCTAGGAATGGAGAAGCCATGCTGACTTTCCACAGTGTACCCTCCCTCAGCCAAACAAGCCGACCTCCTGTGAATTGAACATCACACAGTGGATGCTCTGACGGGAGGTAACGGCACAGATCGGAATCTGATTTGCTCAAACGTAAATGGCTAACCACATCTAACAGTGGGATTCACATTTTAAAAAAAGCTGGTCGGAGGAGGGTTCCACCAATACCCGACCCTGAAAGTTGTGGGAGCCCATCTGTCATTTTGAGTAACAACACTGCATAGACTTCTAATTACCCCTCGTGCATACAAGTTCAGAGGGTGATTACTTTATCCTTTCTTTTAAAAAAAGACTGATCCATCACTGTGATGAACAAATATCTGGTCATTATTCCTCTATTAGAGTTGTAAATACAAGTCATTATTTGCACAGCACTCTGAAAGACTTTGCGGCTCCAAAAGATGCTGGTGAAGGGTCTACAGATCATTTTTTCTGATGTCATCGCTTCCTCTGAAACGTTCGTGAGCTCTACTCTCTCTGTCTCTCTTTGTTCATCTTTACGCCACTCTCTTCTTCCTCTCCCTCCTTATCTCACACTCTAATTGACCACATAAACTCTCGCTCTCCCACTCTCATCCACATATTCTACTCTTATGATTTCAAACATGCAGCAATACAGAAATCGTGTCTGTTCAGACATATGCTGCGTTTCTAAACTGATCTAATTCGTCTGAACATGTACAGAATACCTCTATTTCCTGCTTACTCATGCTTCTGCCTCAATCACTCTGAAACGTTGCTATCGTATCTGTTTTTAACATCTCCACACCAGCTGATCGCTTGCTACAGAAACTTGCATCCTTTTGCATGAAGAAAATATCTTACCTCATATAACTCAGTTAATGATTCCCCTTTTCATCTTAATCCTTACATCTGATATTTCTACCCCGTGAAGAAAACCGTGCAATTCACTCTGTTCATGCAACTCGTAATTTTATCTACCTCGATCAAGTCACAACTTTCCCTCTAAAACTCTCGTAAAAATGTTCGAAGTTTATTTAACTTCGACTCATGACAAATGCACTCAAGTCCAGGCAGCATCCTCGAAACCCTTTTTGCACCCTCGCTGAGTCCTCCATATGCTTCTTGTGCTGCGGTAAAAACAAATGTACACAACACTACAACTGTGACCAAACGTTTTGTTTTCTTACAGCTGCCGCATAATTTGCCAGCTTATACACTCAACGTCCCGACTGATGAAGGCTACCAGTTCACATGTCTTGTTTGCCACTTTATTTGTTTTGTTGTCACTTTCAGGCAGCAATGAATTTGCATCCTAAGAATCATTTGGGCGTCAATGCTCCTCAGGGTTCGGCCAGTTACTGTATTAATTCTTTTTGCCTCTACCTCCCAGATTCAATGACTTCACACTTACTGTAAGAGAGTCAGAAAGATGTATAGCAAAGAAAATGGCCCTTGGTTCCAACTCCTCCATGACAACCAGATATCCTAATTTATTCTGGTCATATTTGTCAGCATTTGGCCTATATGCCTCTAAACCCCTCCTATTCACGTACCCATCAAGGTACCTTTAGAATATTATAATTGCACTAGCCTCCACCACTTGCTATAGCAGCATATTCCATCCACAAATGGCCGCCTGTATGAAAATGCTGCATCTTAGGTCCATTTTAATTCTCTGCCACCTGTAATCATACCTCATATTTCTCTACCAATCCCTATCTGTGTTTCACACAGACCAGTTCCTTGGCGACTCACATGTTAGGTCCATGCCCTCCACCAAACCAACCTCCACAACAGGAACCTTCATTTTGCTGCCATAAGAGGTGTTTAGCCATTCCCAGGAACTCTGTTCAATGCCCCAAATAATCTTTTCACATCCATCCATCTCGTATACTGTGTCCGTTGCAATTGATGTGGTCTCCTCTACATGGTAACAGGACGCTAACTCCCGGATCTTTTCAGGGAACATCTCAGGAAGACATGCACCAAACAAATCTACCAAACAATGGCCGACCACGTCAACTGCCCCTCACATTCTTCCAAGGACAAGCAAGTCTAGGGCCTCCCTGACCACGAAATGCAAACGACCCAACAACTGCAAGAACAACGCCTGTTCTTTCAACTTGGCACCGTTCAACCGGTCAAAATCAACAATTCATTAGTTTTCAAAGCTGCCAGCCTTCCACCTTATCCCAGACCCAATGCTCCAACTCGACACTGCCATCTTGACTTATTATACCTGTACATCTTCCTTCCCAGTTATCCATTGTACACTCTCCCACGACCTTTCACAATAAGCTGCCACCTGCATCCACCTGTTGTCTTCCAAATTAGCTTAGCCAGTGCCAAACCCACACAAATATTTAACTTCCAGTGCTCTTTCAACCCCGACCCAGTTTATACGTTTGCTACAAAATGCAAATGGTGTTGATTGAACTGTGAATCGTTTCTGTAAAATATATAGGATCTGAAATCCTGTCATGGCCTCTTGCTTCAGAATCAAACTAAAGGTATATTTTCTGTCTCAAGAAGTATCACTTCGAAGGCAAGTGTTTGTTGTCAATTCATAATTATTCTCCTTGGTTACCAGCCTTAATTCATGGCAGCTTTAGTCCCAATTTCGACATAATAAGGGGATCACAGGAGGTAAGGTGAAAGTGACTGCCCTTTAAAGTTAGGCGTCATTTGACTGAGTTTTGGATTTGAGAATCTTAAGGCATCCGCGGGTCAATGAGACTCCAATGCATTAGAAAACTCTGTTCTGAAGAAACTGATTCGTTTCTGATGTTTTTTTCCAATGGAATCCCTACAGTGTGAAAACAGGCCCTTCAGCCCAGCAAGTCCACTCCGACCCTCTGAAGAGGTACCCACACATCCTGCCCCATAACCGTGCAAAAATCCCTGAACACTACGGGCAATTTAACAGGGCCAATTCAGCTAACTTGCACATCTTTGAATTTTGGGAGGAAACCGGAGCACCCAGAGGAAACTCACGCTGACCCGGGAAGAATGTGGAAAGTCCACATAAACGTTCGCCCAATTATAAAACTGAACTCAGGTCTTTGATGCTGTGAGGTAGCAGTGCTTGAAACTGAGCCACTGTGCTGCCTAAATGAACAGTGTCGCTGTTCATTGTATTTTCTAATCACTTTTAATGAGTGCCTGACCGGACATCCTCTGGGTCACTGATCATTTGCGAGTCGGAAATAGTTTATCCTGCTCTTTTCTCTTTAGCTGTCTCGTCAAATTGTGATTATTTCAAACACTAGAAAATCCCCCCACACCCTTGCCACGCTCAATCCATCGCACATCTATGGAGAAACGCCGAAAGTGCTCCAATCTGCACAACGGACTTTTACAACCAAGAATCTATCCAGGCAAAGGCCCACTGCTCTTGCTGTCTCCAAAATATTCATACCTAAATCACCTGAAGGAGGTATGCACTCTCAGAAGATCAGTGCTGTCAGAGCTCTGTGATGTCAGAGTGTTAGTTGGGAGGGAGTGCCAGGCTGTTGAACAGTTACTGCTGAGGTATCTAAACACGATTGGAAGGTTAGCGCCGATGGGTTCCTGCAGTATTTGACGGTCCATGCTCAGGAAGTTTCGCACAATCAGGGAATCAGTGCTGAGAGAGTAGGATGTGCCTGACTGCGAGCTCAGAGATGGCTCTACACGATTGAAAGGTCAGAATAAAACGTCGAGACCAGTTCGAAATTAATTAAGTAATTTTAATTAACACAATTCGAAGTGAATGTCATGTTATGAAGACTGACACTATCTGTCAATAGTTGGAACGGTTGTGGAATTGGTGACTTCGCAGTCGACAATGACAACTCCCCAGTATTTCATCATCTGACCACGCAGCATTTATAGAACCAGAAACATTTATTAGGGACTATGTACTCATTTCTCCGGCAAGGCCCCTGTGTACAGTTTCCAGGAATTCTGTCGCAACCAAAGATCGCCCCTGAAAGGAAAGCAATTTCAGTGAATAAGTAGACAGACATTATGTGTGGTGCTTGAAGTATGTTCGGGAAAAGGAAAGTATGACAGGAAGTGTGCACTGTTCTCCAAGTGTGGTCTGAGCAGGGGAGATAGAGATCGGGCCTGTACACTGTACTCCCAACGTGATCTGATAGGGAAGGTCGAGACATGTCTGTACACTGTACTCCACTGTGGTCTATTATAGACAATGCAGTCAGGAACTGTACACTGGCATTCTTCTGTAATTGGAACAGGGGAGGTGGACCCAGGGACTGAGCTCTTTGCTTTCCTTGTGGCATAACCAATGAACACTCGGACCAGAACTATACTTAGAAACAAAAACTTAGATGTACGTAGAAAGTTGAAGATAAAGGAAAATCATTCCTCGGAAACTGAAACCAATGTTCAAAAGGGAGAATTCCTTTTTAGTCAATTTGGTAGCAACCTTAAACTGAAAGTCTTCGTAAAGGGGTAGATCTCTTTGCGAACTACGTTAAGCAAGTCGATTCAAACTGGGGGATATCTTTGTGGGCTTCGCCGTTGGCACAGCGCCAGAGACCCGGGTTCAATTCCCGCCTCCGGCGACTGACTGTGCGGAGTCTGCACATTCTCCCCGTGTCTGCGTGTGTGTTTCCTCCCACAATCCAAAACTGGGCAGTTTAGGTGAATTGGCCATGCTAAGTTGCCCGTAGTGGGTAAATGTAGGGGGAATGGGTCAAGGAGTAAATGTAGGGTTAATGGGTCTGGGTGGGTGGCGCTTCGGCGGGTCAAAGCGCTGGTTTCCACACTGTAAGTAATCTAATCTCTGATTCATCTGAATGACGTTTCAGGTCGGTCAATTCCTCCCGTCACTCGGAGTGCCTCGTCAGAGTGGAGGTGGAAAAGCTCACTTACCCCCATAGAGAAAGCGTCCTCTTAATCCACATTCAGACTCGATGGGATGTTCCAGCACCAGAAACACAAGCAACAAGAGCCGTGCTCTCCACATCTTCAGCTGATCGCCTTGGCGGGTTACTGAGATGGTCAGAGCACAGTTTCGATTTATAAGAACACGCAGTACCTTCAGTTAATGAGTACACGTGCTTGGCAATACTGTATCGAGCAGAACGTTAGGGCTGCAGATGCTGGAGATCAGAGTCAAAGAGTGGGGTTCTCGAAAAGAACAGCCATTCAAGCAGCATCTGAGGAGCAGGAAAGTCGATACTTTGGGCATAGAGTATTCATCAGGAATTCCTGCTGAAGGGGTAATTCTCAAAACGCCGACCCTCCTGCTCCTCGGATGTGGCCTGACCTGCTTAGCTTTGCAGCCCAGCACTTTTCGCTGAAATATTGCATCCACCCCAGCATGTTGAAGTGAGTTTCAGAACAAATTTGTTTGTCAGAAAAAAAACTCCTCAAAAAGATATGGCATGCTGCGTGAGTTTTATTATCTTAATGTCGATCTGAAGTTGCTTAGAATGTTTTCAATTCACTATTAAACCTAATCAATGTCATTTCTGAATTGAGGGATTTTCCTCTCATTAACTAATTCTCAATGATTCTCTGAGTAAGTAAAAAAACAGTAAGGATTCAGGAAGTTATGCCCTGGAACCGCCACTTCAGACTGTTTCCGATCTGTGAATCGACTACCTCCAATACTGTCTGTTTTCAATCTGTTGGCAATTTTTAATCCATGTTGCCAATGATCAATTAAAACCGAATATTTGATATTTGATAAACAATATGTCACGTGGCAGTGCAACAAATACATTCTGAAATTCCAAGAAACAAAATTCACAGTACTCCCTCATGTTCTGACTATGTGACATCATTTTCCTGTTTTCCTTATAGTGTATATTTTAACTTATTTCGTACTTTGGCTCCCATCAGTCTTCCCATTATTGATATTAAGCGAACAGTTCTGCATTTAGCGAGATGAGTAGAAAGTGAAGACTGCAGATTGTGGAGATTAGAGTCGAGAGTGTGGTGCTGGAATAGCACAGCAGCTCAGGCATAATCCACGGAGCTTCATTAACTCTTACTTATATCAAGTGTGACATTTTAAACATCAAGCGTTCAAGGTCATTGTGGAAGGATATGAATGCAACTGTGCAGAGGGCACCATTCTGTGGATATCCTGGGCTGAAATGATCACACCACTGGAGTGACTACTGCTTTGATCTGTGACAAATACAATTGCAACCATTGGTTCCCATGGTCTCCTTTGACTTCAGCTATCCTTGAGGCCACACTCAGACAAATACCACCACGTTCTGCTTTTAGCCCAAAGCCTTGCTGTATGTTTGGCATATGACCCACAAACTCACAAAAATTCTGGCTGTGCCCCAGGACGTCGCTCGATCCGAACTTTTTGAATTGGCTGTTTGAAAGAGATTCATATCTGAATAGCAATCTCCTTGGCTTTCGCTAGCACCTTGCATATCAGTTCTGTTCAAATTTCGATTAAATGCATCTTTTAAAATCCTCAATACAATTTATCTCCGCCTTATATCCAGACAGCAATTCCAGTACAAACGTCTGTGCTTTGAGGAATGACAACTTTTGCAACTCAAGTATGTTGCATTTCAAATCCTTTGAAATCGTGCCTGATTCGGCACCCCATGGTTCTCTCTCAATTTCGAGCGGGAAACTGTCCATCTTGCTCAACTTTATTCAATACCATCGTGTGGTTGGATCCACTAATCATTTTCCTGTACAAGGAGAAATGTGCCATACGTTTATACCTTCAGAACTGCATTTACTGCACGGAATCCATGCTTTTAAAGCTCTTTTTCGCTATCTCTCTTCGTTGTGCTTACATCTTGGTAAGACTTTAGGTCCAGAAATGTAGTGGATGCCACAAAACGAATGGAGGCTGCAGTACCGTCAAACTAGTGAACAAGACCGGGTTCAATGGGTCGCTTTATAAGTGCAAGATTCATCGAGAATCAGTCACATCCCTTGAAAACAAAGTCTGCAGTTTCACAACGATAATGGCCACAATGCTTGTCTCTGGGAAGCTTCTCTTCAGGTATAACCGACAAATGCAACGAACGTTATTTTACAATCTTAAGGATATAATCTGGTGATGATCGGATATTCAGTGATTCATATCTGTGCATTGTCCCATCAGATAGACAGTGAGTTACTGTATCATATTCTGTGACAGCTCATTCCTTGTAACTTCAGTAAAAAATCTGATGGTGAGCAGCGAGAAGGCAGAACCATTTGGAAGTAGTTATTCCATAAAACAACGGAGCATCAATACTGTTTAACACTCTGGCAAATAAATCAGACAGAATGAGAGAGAGGTGCAGAGAGGTAGCATGAAGCAAGGCAGAGATGGTCACAGAAGAACGAGGATGAGTGGTAATGACGCAAACGATCAGAATGAGATCATGAAGAGAATAGAACACTGGAACAAATGCAGAGACAGTGGTAGAAAGAGATGTAAAAAAGCAGAGAATCAGTGAGAAGAAACAGAAGGTGAAATCAGAGTAAGGCAGAGCTACAGATTGAGAGGTAAAAATGGAGGCAGATAGGAAGGAGAGAAACAAAGAGAGAAAGGAGTGAAGTGAGAAAAAGCCAGACAGAATTATGAGAAATGTCGGGACATAAGTAAACACAAGAAAGGATGAGACACCGAGATGGAATCATAGAAAGAAAGAATAATGCACTACAGAGGAGGCCGTTTGGAAAATCGAAACTATCCTGCCTGAACTATGGCGACAGTTGGAAATGTTGATAGAGAGAGATGCAAAGAGTTCTTGGGGAGGAAATAGTGGGATGAAAGGGAGATGAGATCACTTTCTATCTCACTCTCCCAGGGACGGAAAGTGCCTGTGTAATGAGCAGGCAACGAATTCCAGTTGAAGTGTTGTCACTGTTGCAAGACTGCACTATCTAAGTCCATCTCTCTCTCACCCTCTCTTTAGTTTTATCTCGCTATCTCTTTCTCTCTCTCTCTCTCTCTCTCTGTATCTCTCCCCTTCAATCCGTGTCTTTAAACAAGACAGATGGGAGAAATGTCTGATCTCTTGCCTCATTCTATGGATCCGTGTGCGTTTATTTGAGCAGCTGCAGTACAGCACTTTTTGCAATTCGGGATGATCTTGCTGAAGACATAAGAAAGAAATACATGCAAGCTTAATAGTAGTAGCAGCACAGGCGCGTAAAACAATGCCGAGCTCTGTCATTCCAGATCTCCAATCCGAACAATCTGTTGTGGGAGAAAGTGAAGGCAGCAGATGCCGAGGATCCGTGTCGACAGTGAGGTGTTGGAAAAGCAGAGCAGGTCAGAGAGCATCTGTGGAACAGTGAAGTCGAACTACAGGGTGTAAGTGCTTCATCAGTAATGAGGCTTGTTGGGCAATCGGTCTGAGAGACAAATAGGCGGAGTGTGTGGCTTGGGGAAAGATAGCTGAGAATGCAACAGGCAGATGAATGTGGCAGAAGGCGATTGGTCAGAGAGGAGGGTAGAGTGGATAGTTCGAAAAGCTAATGGACAGATCAAGTGAGTGATACTGAGTTGCAGGATTGTGACGAAGATAACAGGTGGTGGAAGGGAAAATGAGTAACCTGTTGAAATTCGCGTTACTCCCGTGTGTTTGCACGGTGCCAAGGTGGAACAGGAGGAATTCTTCCTCCAGGTTAGAGCGTGAGGAAATGTGATCATCTGAAGTGTTTTATAAACAAACTCACAACTCGTTCTGGAGAGAGTGATGCTGGAAAAGTACAGCAGGTCAAGTAGCATGAGAGGAGCTGGAGAAATGATTTTTCGGTCCAAACTTCCAAACTTCAACAAGACCTGGAAAATATTCAGACTTGGCCAGGCAAGTGGAAAATAATACTTATTCTGTACAAGTATCAAACGATGACCATCAGCAACAAGAATGAAACAAACTATCATCCCTTGTCATTCAGTAGCATCACAATCACTGGTTCCCACACTGTCAACATAGTACACGGTTTAGGGAGTTCATGGGGTACCTTTGACCAAAAAATCTCAACTTTCACCATCTAAATGTCTTGAAACGTCTGAGACTAGGAATCCTACAGCGGGTGCCCCCCCCCCCCCCCCCTTTGACACCCTGTATCCTGTCCTCGATCAACAAGTCAAAAGTCAGAAGTCTGATTGAATGCTTCGATGAGTGCGGTTCCAATTACACTCGAGAAGCTCGAAATCACCCAAAGTAAACAGCCCACTTGATTTCCATCACATTAAAAATCACTCACTCTGCCCCATTAGAGTCTCAGAAGAAGCAGTTTTTGCTTACTTCAGAAATTCAAGAAAGATCCTGAGACGGCACCTTCCAAACGCATGACCATTACATTCTAAATGGACAAAGACAGCAGATACATAGCAAAATCATTTACTGTAAGTTCACAATCAAGTCGTTCGCTATCGTGACTGACAAATATATTGGCATTCCTTCACTGTCATATGACCAGAATCCTGGAATTGCTCTCGCTGACAGCACTGTGTGTCTATCTGCATCACATGGACTGTAGCGATTCAATAAGGCAAATCACCTGTGGACAAACCATAATTCAGACAGGGGCAATAAATGATCGTCCAGAGAGACAGCTCCAAATTCTCATGAGAGGCCATAAAAAGCTAAGCTCATGGTAATCGTATAATCAGTATTCCAGGTTTTGTGTACATGTCCCACCGACAGTCATTGACCTGTTTGTACATTTTTAGGAACTCCTCTTTCCTAGTAACTTTGCTCAAGGTTGTCAGACAAGACACAACTAATGACAGCACCACGTTTTCAAAGCGCAAATATTTAACAAGCTAATAAACAGCTCGGAATATTTCACCTTCTGGACAGAGAGATGACAACGGGTGATAGATACATGGAGAACCTGTGCATCAGAAGGAAAGGGACGGAGAAAGTGAGAATGCTAATTACAGAGAGGCACAGTGAAAAGTTCAACAAAATAAAGTAATAAAATAGCAGATGTGGAAAAGGGAAAGGCAGACAGACACCGAGATTCGGAGACAGTTGAAGACATCTGATGAGGGCAAAGAGTCAAAGTTGCAAGCCTCACCTGGACGGCTATACACAATTCTCGTCTTCGTATACCTGAAGTAACCCAAACGTACAGGATGCACACTGATCTGTTCTATGTAGCCAGACTTGGAAGACTGTGTGCAATTCTACTGTCCACATGCTTCAGTTAAACTACCTTGACAACACGGTGCATGGAGCTAGCAGCGCAATATTCATTCTTTAGTCCGCATGCTTAGCACCATGCTCAGTTCCGGTTTCTGTATACCACAGTTAGAAAACAAGAGGGTACAATGCATATTTGTGGTTACACCGTCCATTGATTAGGCCACAATTAGTGCACTGTGTGCAGTTCCTCTCTCCATATCCCTCAGTAAGACTACACACATTATCGGAACATGCACATTTCTGGACTCGAAATCGCTCAGCATGATACTTTGTTCTGTTCTCCATATCCCTTGTTTATTTGGAGCACTATTCGCATTTCTGATCTGGATTTGGCATGGTGCGCCTAAAATGAGAGTACACAGCGTAGATCAAATCCTTTTCTCCCTCAGTTTGATCACGTTTTGATAATTTCACGCTGTTCCAGAATTCTATCTCTTAGCAGAATTACTTCAAGCCGCTGCCCCGAGTTCTGTTCTCTATATTCTTTTACTGTACGTTTCTCTGAACTTCCTGAACAGTTCTGGTCAATGTATCACATTTCAGGTCCCACTTAAAGCAATACACGGTGCTCCAACATTCGAATCCCCAGTTGAAACAATGGTTCAATCCTTTTCCACAGTACGTGTTCTCATGTGCTTCGGTCCCCAACCTAATATGGAGCACAATGCAAAGTTCTTATCTCTGTAACTGTTGGTTACACCACATCTGGATCACTGCACACAGATCTGGGCTCCATATCCCTCAGTTAGACCACACGCAGAACAACGTGTGCCTTTCTGGATATCAACCCATTAGTTATAAAAAGAGAACGTGAGGACCTTCCTACAATCGTGGTATTCGCAGTCCTCAGTTAGACCAGACCTGTAGATCTGTACGTCCTTCTCGTCTTCACATTCTTTCTTTGACCGCACTTGCAACACTATTCCAGTTTCACTATGTTAAAGTTTCATTATATTTTGAACACTGCATGCAGCTTCGATCTCCATATCCCTCAGTTAGATCACACTTGCAACAGCTTGAACAGTGTTTATCACTGTATCCCACACTCGAGCACTGTGTACAGTTCTGATCTCCAATATCCACAATTGGAGCACACTTGCAATATTAAATGCAGCTCTGGTCTATGTACCCCTGTGTTAGAAGACACCATGCCAACCTCAGATTTCCGCCTGAAGCGGCAGTGATTGCCGCGAAAGGTATGACAAACGTGAGCAAAATTTTTACTTTTCTCATTCTCCTCAGAGTCCCTCAGAGTCATGGTTTGTGAAAGGAAATCGGAGGCTATTGTGTCGTTCATAATCACAAGAGGCAGGTTTACCCTACGTTAGTGTGGGATTGTGGTCTGCATGGACTCGTTGGCCCGATGAGACTGTTTCTATACCGGATGACAGTATGCCGATGTAATTATATAATTAATGAGGATTGGATAAGTTCACGAACTACACCAAATGTGTATGGTACCAGAGACTTTAAACCAAAGCTTGGAATCAAAGATAGGCAAATGGGCAGAGGGTTTGGTTGTGCGTGAGTAAGAAATAAAATTAAGTCAACAGGAAGAAACGAAGTCGAGTTACGTGTGCAGGATCTGTACTAGATAGGATTGAGGATCTGCAAAGGTTCGTAAAAAGAGAAGTTGGAATCATGCATAGGCTTCCAAATAATTGTCACGAGCTGGGGTGCAAGATATACCCGGGGATAGAAACTAATTTTAGCAAAGGCAAAGTCACAGTGATCATGGCGGATTTCAATATGCATTTGGACCGGAAACCTCAGTTTCGTCGTGGTTCACAAGAAAAGGAATGTGTGGAATATCTATGATGTTTTTCTTTGAGACAGCTTGTGACTGAGCCCATTATGGATCAGTCAATACTGGATTTAGGGCTGTGTAATGAGAATGACTTGATAAGGGAAATTAAGCTGAAGGAAAACTGTGGAAGGAGGGATCACAATATGATCAAATTTTGGGAGAGAAAATGGAGAATTAGAGATAATGGAATTTGCGCTGAAGAAAGTCAACTACAGCGGCATTAGGAAGGAGCAAAGTATAATCGACTGGGAGAGGAGACGAGCAGGAAACACAGTGGAATAATAATCGCAGGAGTTTCTGGGAGTAATTCAGGACATAGGGAAGAGACTCATCCAGGGAAAAGGAAGCCTGGTACAAGGAGTAACAGGCAACCAAGTCTGACTTGGGAATATAGGGATAACATAAAAACGAAAGACAAAGCATATAAAGGAGCGAAAAACAGCAGAAAACGAGAGAATTGGGACGTTTAGCAAGACCAACAGAGGGCAATAAAAAGAACTAAGGAGAGTAAGACAGCAAGTAATATCATGGAAGACTGTAAGAATTTCTTTAGCTGTATAAAATACAAAAAAGAGACAAAGGTAGAAATAGGCCTTTTGGAAAATGACGCTGGTTATATAGTAGTGAGGAACAAGCAAATGGCTGATGAACTGATTGATTGCTTTGGAAAAGTGTCCACGGTAGAAGACACGAGTAATTTCGCAAAACCGTCAAGATTGTGAGGATACAGCGCTGAGTATGGTGGCCATGATCAATGTGAAGTTGCTGGAAAAGCCGAATCGCCTGAAGTTGAAACTTTCTCCTAGACCAGATGGACTACACACTGACTGCTGAGGGAGACAGCTGAGATGATAATGGAGGCCTTAGTGATAATCTTTCTGGAATCATTAGAATCGTGGAAGATCCCAGAGGACAAGGAAACATCTAAAATAAAACAACTGTTTTAAAGGAGTGTAAGGCAGTAGACGGAAAATAACAGTCGTGGGTAAGACCCTGGAATCCATCACGAAGGATGAGATTTCTGAACACTTGCAAGTATATGGTAAAATAGGACAAGCATCGTTTGACAAAGTATAGTTCATGTCTGAAAACTCTGCTGGATTTCGTTGAGGAAGTGATGAGCAAACTCGACGAAGGAGAACCAATGGATTTGAGTATGATAAGAGCCCATGATGTTCGCGGAAAGGTGAAAGCATGGGTGGAAGTTTGGCTGTCTGGCAGAAAACAAATTGTGAGGATTAAAGGGTCCTTCTTGGACCGGCAGTTGGTGAAAAGCAGTGTTCCTCAAGGCTCAGTGTTGGGGCCAGAAGATTTCATTAATGATCTAGATGAAGGAACTTACGGTATCTTAGCGAAGATTGCAGATAACAAGAATATTGGTAGAGGGACAGGTTGTATTATGCATTACGGAGGTTACAGAAGTGTTTGGACAGGAGAGTGGGCAATGAAGTGGCAGATGAATTATATTAAGGAAAAGAGTGAGGTCATGTATCTTGGTGGAAGAATAGAGGCGTAGACTTTATGTAATTGAGGAGGAATTTCAGAAGTCTGAAGTGCAGAGACTTTGAAGTTCTGATCTAGATGCTCCCAAGTTAAACTTGCAGGTTGAGTCAGGAGTTAGGAAGATAAATGCAATAATGGCATTTAGTTCAAAAGGACTTGAACACAAAACAACAGAGATATACTTCTGAGGCTCTATGGGGCAGGACAGGCCAAATTTTGATTATCGTGTCCAGTTCCAATTCACTGCCACAAAAGCCTTTGAGATCGGGTCATTGGGTATACTTCCGAAAAAAATAGATAAGTTCTTGATTGTAAATGGAATCACGTGTTACGGACAGAGAGCGGGAGAATGGAGTTGAGAAATTTATCATCGCTGAGGGATAGCAGAGGCGACTCGATGGGCTAAATGGCCTAATTTCAATCGCATGTCTTATGGTCGAGTCAAGACTTAAGGTTTCTGCCAAACCAATCGTTCATCAGTGTACAGAGATATCAAAATGTACAGCGGTTGCAGTGGTGAAGGTTTTAATAATAACGTCTTTGAACTTAAAATAAAATAATTTCTGAATTTATGGAGACCATTTGGTCATTAATCCGCTGCAGTCTCTTTGAACAAATGCCTGAGATTGCCGATTGAATAAGGGCATAGATTTCCACAGTTTGAGACAGAGGTTGAGGCAAGAGGGCGATTAACTCCACTTCAGAAGCAAACATTGAAATGAGCAACAGCAAATCAAAAGAAGTGTGTAACTATTGGAAGATAATAGTGGTGGATTAACGTAAGAGTCATTACATCTCAGCCGATGGAAAGGCTGAGGAAGGTGGGACGTGCCATGTTCTTAATAGAGAGATAATCCTCGGATAAGTCATAGAAAAGAAAGGCAAATCGTGTTTGATGTTGGGAGAAGTGAAGTTGTTCATTGTGAAAGGGACAGCGTAACAGTAAATCGTTTTTTGAATCGAGAAAGCTGAAATTGAAAGCGACTTAGGGGAACGTGTGCACGAAGCACAGAAAGCTAACACACGGGGTCAACAGATAATCTGGAAGGCTAATGGAATCTTGGCTCTCATTTCAATAGCGTTGAAGCAAAAGAGGGAAATCTCACGGCAACTACACAAAGTGCTGGAGAGATCACAACTGGCGTACTATGAAGTATTGGTCCGTAGATTTCTTACAAAAACGCTTAAAAATTTTGGAATCTAGTCGCTGGGGTTCAGAAGAATGAGAAAGATCCTCAGGTGGAATGCACAAGACCGTTACTGAGCTTGACAGGGTCGATGTTGAGAGAATGTTTTTCAAAATGGAGGAATTACAGACGAGATCCTCAGATTAAGGGAGGAAAAATTTAAGACTGAGATGCGCAGACATAATTATCTCTCAAAAGTTTGTAAGTAATTGGAATTTGTTGGCACCGAGAGTTTGGGGGTGGGGGGTGTGGGGAAGAACTTTTGTGTATATTTAAAACTGAGATAGATGGATTCTTTATCAATCAAGTAATGAAGTAGAAAGGGTAGGAAAATGGACGTAAGTAATGTTTGAACTGACATGATCCTGCAAAATAGCAGAGCAGGTTTGAGTTACCAAATGGCCTACTCGTCGCCAGATCTCTTACGGTTTGTACTTTATCTGGTACAGGAATCTAACTTCTTTGAACCATCAACACGTCTTGCAGATGCACCAGGCAAAGCATGTTACCCGGATGCATCACAGGTTGACACAACAACTGCTCTGCCCAAGACTGGAAGAAATACAGAGAACTGTCATCACTGCTTAAGTAAATGCTCAATCCAAATTTCAATCCACTGACTCTACCTACACTTGTTGTTGCAGCGGAAAGAAAGACAAGATCATTAAAGACTCCTCCAACAGCCGTTATAATATCTTCGAGACTCTTAGAGCCATAGAAAGCCCTAGAGTCTGACAACACGGAGCCAAGCCCTTTAGCCCAAACTGGCACATGACGATAAAGATGTCCATCGCTATCTCAATCATTCCTCATCATATCTTAGTACAAATGCGTTTTAGGTAATGTTTATCTACCCACTCAACTACTTTAACTGGCATTTCATTCAATATGCGGACAATCCTCTCAGTAAATCACTTGCCCTCAGGTTTGTTTTCACTCTATCACCTTTAACTGTAATATTATGGCCTCACGTCCTCGATTCCCTCGCCTTGGGAAAAAGACTGAGTGTATTGATTCTCTTTTGACAGACTCAAGGTAGAAAAGCTTAAATACACATTACAAAGTGTTCAAGAGCGTCTTCTTCCCCGCTATTAAGGAATTCTGAACAGACAAATCCATTCTGAAATCTCAAGTTGGCGTTGATATCTGCACACGTTTACAGCCAAAATTTGGTGTTGTTCGCTCTGTTTTATCACCCTGTGTCTTTGTGTGTTGTGGTCTGCCATACTGCATGCAACACAAAACGCTTCTTTGCAATTATGGATATGTGGCAAGAATAAATCAAAATAAATCAAATTCACTTCTGGCATTGCTCTGCATCAAAAACCAGTTAGCCTCCCAAATGACCTGCTCAACAATGACATCGATGCAATCACATTAATATTAAAGTAGAAAGCTGAAACATTGTTTGTAGGTAGTGATACATAAAAGTAGACAAGGTCGACCCAGGGGCACGCACATGGCCTCACTGTTGACTGCTGTCATTGATTTGTTTGGCGAGACAAGACAGCTAGTTTGCACACAAAAGTTTCCAATGTTACCAGGAAATTAACGGCTGGTCTGTTGGAAGGATAACGTTTGGTGTCATTCCACTGTTGGAGGTGGCACTGGCAGAGAGTTGGAAGAAGCCTTGAGGTCCGATTCCATGAAATACTTGATGCTGGGAATTTTTATGAACCGGTAGAGATACATCAATGTGAACGGGGTGAAGGCCAACTCGATAGAAAGTTACATTGCTTCCAACGTTGATTAACTGAATAACTTTCCATGCGAAGGAAGGAAAGTCATGGGGACAGTTCTGAGCTGAAAGTTTGGATATGGGGTGAGGTGGGGAAGGGGAAATGAGGAAACCGTTGAAGACCACATTGATGCGCTGGGGTTGAAGTGTTCGGAGGCGGAAGGTGAGGCGTTCTTCCTCCAGGCGTCTGGTAGTGAGGGAGCGGCGGTTAAGGAGGCCATGACCTCTATATCCTCGGCAGAGTGGGAGGGGGAGTTGAAATGTTGGCATACGGGGCGGTGTGGTTGTTTGGTGCGGGTGTCCCAGCGATGTTCGCTAAAGCGTTGTCCTAGGAGGCGCCCAGTCTCATCAATGTGGGGAGACTGGGCGCCTCCTAACAGAACGCGTTAGGGAACATCTACGGGACACCCGCACCAATCCACCACACCCCCCATGGCCCAAGATTTCAACTCTCCCTCCCACTGTGCCTAGGATATGGAGGTCCTGGGCCTCCTTCACCACCGCTCCCTCACCACCAGACGCCTGGAGGAAGAATTCCTCATCTTCCGGTTCGGAACAGTTCAACCCCAGGGCATCAATGTGGACTTCAATCGTTTCCTCATTTCCCCTTCCCCACCTCACCCTAGTTCCAAACTTCCAGCTCAGCACTGTCCCCATGACTTGTCCGGACTTGTCCTACCTGCTCATCTCCTGTTCCACCTATCCACACCACCCTCTCCTCACTGACTTATCACCTTCACCCCCTCCCCCACTCACCCATTGTACTCTATGCTACTTTCTCCCCACCCCCACCCTCCTCTAGCTTATCTCTCCACGCTTCAGGCTCTCTGCCTTTATTCCTGATGAAGGGCATTTGCCCGAAACGTCGATTTTACTGCTCCTTGGATGCTGCCTGAACTGCTGTGCTCTTCCAGCACCACTCATCCTGAATGTGGTTTCCAGCATCTGCACTCATTGTTTTTACCTCCTTAATAAAACCGTGTTAACTGTGATGGATTGTGGCTTGAGTTTGAAAATCTCCCGTTAGTAATTCCTTCATACCAGATTCTAACAATTTGCCTTCCATCCCAATAATTTGCCCAATACTTTCTATTCCACAATGAAGTTAGTTATTCTTCGTACTTCCCTTTCTATAACCTGTACCTCCCCTTTCAATTCCTGTGAAACAGGCACAAAGCAGTAAAAGGTCTTCTCTAATTGCTATGTAAAAGGTATGAGTGGCTGATTGGACTCATTCGGTTCGATATTTGATCAGGCATCGTCAGCATGGAGTCATAAGAGGGAAGTCATACTGAACGAACTTTGTTGATTTTTTTCAAAGAGGTCATTTATATTGTTTTTCAGCCAGTCCTTTAACAAAGACCCTCGGGAGAAACTGATAAAGAAAGTACAATCTCAATGGTATCAAGGGTAATTTGGAAACTGGCATTTAAGTCGTCTTGGTGGCAGGATGGTGGAAGAAGGCTGTTTGTGTGTCTGGAAACCAGATTCCCCTGGTGTACAGCAAGGATCAGTGCTGTGTCCCTTATTATTTGTGCTATTCATAAATGATATAGATGTGAAAGTGGAGTAGGTGAGGGGAGTGTGACAAATAAATGTATGTTTGACACAAAGATTGGACGGGTAGTCGTCATTTTGGAGGAAGGCCTTATGTTACAGGATGATACAGATGGAATGTTCAGATCGGCAGATCAATGGCTGATAGAGTGTAACCCTGATAAATATGAGGTGATGCACTTTGGAAGAAGGAAACTGTCAGGGGAGGACACAATGAATGAGAGCACACTGGGAAGCTCAGAGACTCTTCTCCAGACATCGCTGAATATGACTGGACAGGGTAATAGGCCAGTTAAGCAGTCATATGCGACTGTTGGCATAGCTTTTATTCATCGAGACATAGATTGTAAGAGTTATACAGGATTTTGGTTAGACCAAGATGGAATACTGTGTGTATTTCTGGTAACCACATTCCAGGAAGGCTGCAATTGCACTGTACGGTTGTCGAGGTTATTCACCAGGATGTTCCCTGGGATGGAGCATATCAGACATGGAGAGAGGATGGATAACCTCAGGCTGTTTACTTTGGAGTAGAGAAGTATGAAGGGACGTGATTCAGAAGGATATGATTATGAGGAACATGGACAGGATGGATGGACAGCAGTTGTCCCTTTTCGTCAACGGGCCATGAACAAGCAGCAGGCTTTTAAAGTGAAGAGTTTGAGGTTTAGAGAGGTTTTAATGATTGTTTTTCAACCAGAGGCTGTTGGGGTCAGGAATAAAATTCCAGAGAAGGTAGTTGTTACGCGTAATCTCACAACCATTAAACGGTGATTGGACCAACACGTGAAGTATCATAACATGTATGGCTATGTATCTCATGTAAGTAAGTAAGACTAATGTAGATCATACTGTTTTTCTGACGGAACAGAGTCTATGCTTCTGTGCTTGTTTCATTGTGGAAGAAAAAGCAGTTAGGTAGATGAATGTTGTGTTGGCATTCATTTTAAGAGGAATTGTGTACATGAGTAACGGTGTGTCACTGTAGCTGTACAGGATATTTCGTTGTCATCAGGGTTAGCTACATGTGGTTCTGACTCTGGCATGTCCACCCACACTTGTTCCTGAATCACAGATCAGCTTGAAGGTAATAGTAGGCTGAGGGATGATCCTGAGGGAAAGGTGACACATTCTGACTGAATACAATTCTACTGCTGCTGCTGCTGTAGTCTACAGCACTACATGAATGCCCAATTTGAGTTGCAGTACCTGCAATTCAATTCTACTGACTGTACCCCAGTTCACACCATAACTCATTCATACATTAGACCTATACTCAGTGACCTACTCTGATTTCTGATGTTCTACCACATACATTTCTATATTCTCATTCCGCTGAGGGTCCCTCCTTGATGACATTGCCTCCAATTTATTACCTTCATTACACACTTTAACATATTCATCTGATTATTTTTGCATTCAAATAATGCCATCGTGTGTGTTTCATGTGAATTTGTTTCCCTCTCTCTGGCCATGAGTAAGAGCTTTGTAATGTCAGTGATACCAGCTTTATGGAGTTTCAGAGCCAATGAATTTGGGCATCTTGTGTTATCGTTCACTTCACAATGTACGGCGCTCCATGTCGTACAGTGCGTCCGAGCAGCTTTGACACATGTCTGTGGAATTTGTTCAAAAACAGAAATTGCTGAAGAAAATAAGCAGGACTGGCAGCATCTTGTGGAGTGAATGTACAGTTGATCTTTCAGGTCCAGTGACACTTCTACAAAGCTGTCAGTTTCTGCAGTAATATTTGCATGCTTATTTCCAGTATCCATAGTTATAAACATAGAAGATTACAGCGCAGTATTGGCCCTTCGCCCCTCGATGTTGCACCGCCCTGTCATACTAATCTGAAGCCCGTTCCCCCCTACAGTAATCCATGTACGTCCAGTTACCTGTCAAATGACGACTTAAATGCACTTAAAGTTGGCGAATCTACAACCGATGCAGGCAAAGCATTCCATATCCTTACTACTCTGCGTAATGATGCTACCTCTGACATCTGTCTTATACCGATCTCCCCTCACTGTAAAGTTGTATCTCCTCGTGTTTGCCGTCCCCATACTTGGAAAATGGCTCTCCCTGTCCACCCTATCTAACCCTCTGATTATCTTGTATGTCTCTATTAAGTCACCTCTCAACCTTCTTCTCTCGAACGAGAACAGCCTCAGGGCCCTCAGCCTTTCCTCGCAAGACTTTCCTCCCATACCAGGAAACATCCTCGCAAATCTCGTCTGCACCCGTTCCAAAGCTTCCGCATCTTTCTTATAATGCGGCGCCCACAACTGTACACAATACTCCAAATGTGGCCATACCAGAGCTTTGTACAGTTGCAGCATAACCTCCTGGTTCCGGAACTCAATTACTCTATGAATAAAGGTCAAAACACTGCATGTCTTCATAATAACCCTGTCAATCTGGGTGGGAACTTTCAGGGATCTTTGCACATGGACACTAAGATCTCTCTATTCATCTGCACTCCCAAGAATCCTACCATTAGCCCAGTACTTTGCATTCCGATTACTCTGGCCAAAGTGTGTCACCTCATACTTGTCCACATCAAACTCCATTTGCCACCTGTCAGCCCAGCTCTGCATCCTATCTATGTCTCTCTGCAGCCGACTACATCCTTCGTCACTATCCACAACTCCACCGACCTTCGTGTCGTCCGCAAATTTACTAACCCACCCTTCTAAGCCCTCATCCAGGTTATTTATAAAAATGACGAACAGCAGTGGTCCCAACACCGACCCTTGCGGTACGCCACTAGTAACGGACACCAAGATGAACATCTTCCATCAACTACAACCCTCTGTTTTCTTTCAGCAAGCAAATTACTGATCCAAACTGCTCTGTCTCCCACAATCGCAATCCTCCGCATTTTGTATAATAACCTACTGTGGGGCACCTTATCGAACGCCTTGCAGAAATCTATATACACCACATCAACCGGTTTACGCTCATCTACTTTTTTGGTTATTTGTTTAATTGCAAATTTGTTCTGTGACTATTCATTTCTGGAGAAACTCAACAGGTGTGGCGGCATCTGCGGAGCCAGAGAAACAGAGTTACCGTTACAAGTTGAGTGTGACAATTCTTCAGAACTGAAAAGGATTGGAAACAGGACCTTTTAATCCCTTGATAGAGGTGAGGGTGTGGGTGACAGGGAAAAGAGAATGCGGCAAAGGATAAACGAGCTTTCAGCAGTAGTGGACATGAAGATGATGTGAAATAGCTTTAAATTAAGATGTGAATGGGGGAAAGGGGTTCTCCCTATTGAGTGCAAGATAAAGAAGACACAACTACACAAGGTTATAGGGAGGCCAGGAAGGAGAGTGCATGGAATTTGGTGAACAGCCATAGTGAAGATATGGAACGGAAGATTAACTCCTACAGGCTGAAACGTACCAAAGTGTAATGTGAGGTGTTACTCGAGCTTGGGTTGCGCTTCATTGAGATTGCCGCAACACAGGACCGTAATATTAACATGAGAGCAAGGGAGCTTATTCAAATGGGAATCAATGAGAAGGTCAGAGTATTCATCCAGAATGGGAGTGTCTTTCAATGAAGTCTTTGTTTGGACTCCCCAATGTAAAGGAGCATTGTGAGCAGCAACGACAGGAGGCTCGATTGAAAGAGTACAAGTGAAATGCTGCCTCGCCTGGGAGGTGTGATTGGGGCCTTGGAAAGTGAAGAGCAAAGAGGTGAACGGTCAAGTGGTGCAGCTTCTGCAATCACATGCAAATGTGCCATGGGGAAGTGGGGGAGGGCTCGGGGTGATTGAGGGTATTACAGATGGGATGATTCGTGTGACATACTGACGGTGGACTGGAGGGTAAGATGTGTTCGATGGTGCTGTCCTGCTGGAGGTCGTGGAAGTGGCGGAGGATGATTCTGCGAATATGGATTTTAGTGCAGTAGGAAGTGAGTACAACGGGAGATCTATCATTGTTCTGGGAAGCAGGGACGGAGTTAGGGCAGAAGCACGTGAGATGGGACAGTGACAGCTGAAGAACCTGTCCACCGGAAAAGAACCAGACACCTAAATTAAAGGATTTCTCTCTCACATCTGGTCTGAAGTGGGATGTGAAAATAGACCCAGAAGAAGGTCAGTGAGCATACGTGAGCAGACATTCAAGCAGATATCCCATAACGCTCAGGCATTATTCTTTCTGTTCAAATAGATGAACTCAATAAGAAGATGAACTACCTATGGTTGACAAAAGCTGTCATTGATGGTATTTAAACACAAATTAATGAGCAGTAGTTAAGGGCCAGATTTGGAATGTTTATTCCAGGGACCATAAGCAGATGCTAGGCATGAATTTCAGCTGTGCTTCCTGACTTACACCCAGAAACCCCTGCCATTGTTGCGCCATCCTCTTCCCTGCTCTTCTCCACTTCCTGATTCCCGTTTCTCCCTCTCCAGTTACATTATCTCACATTATGGTCACTACCCACTTCACCTGAAGCTCTTTGTTCAAGTTTACATTCCCTGCACGAGCATCAAGTTGCGTTTTGTGCTGCCACTTTGACTCTGGTCTCAGTGTGGCTCTGCCTCTCTGTTCTTGCTGTTTTACGCCTCTTACTCACATCTCATTTCTGAAAGTTTACTTCTTGTAGGAAACTTTATTGAAAACACCACTCCCCATTTGCACTGAATTCAAACTATGATCCAAAACCCAAAAGGTATACTGAGCCTTCATCTCAGTTTGCAAAAGAATTCCTTTTCTTCTTTGATTTGGCCAGAGATACACTTTCACTGTAGAGATCATCACCCGCTTTGTACAAAGGAATTCAGATGCTTGATGTCTTATTGGCACTAGTAAAAGTTACATGCTGCCTTAGTATCCACAGTAGAAAAAATCAATTCACAGTAGTAAGTTTGGGCTGAGTGTTGTTTACCTACCATTGTTAATATTGTTTCAAAATTGCAGTGCTGAACTTTAAATGTTTGTTCTTGAAGTTAATATCAGATGTAATGTAAGAGGTTGAAGGGTGACTTTATAGAAGTTTATAAAATCATGAGACACATGGATAGGGTGAATAGCCCAGACCTTTTCGACAGGATAGTAGAGTCCAAACATAGAGGATGTAGCTTTACTATGAAAGAGGGAAGATTTAAAAGGGACGAAGGAGCAATGGTTGCACACCGAATGTGATGCATGTGTGTGGAATTAACTGCCAGAGGAAGAGTAGCAGATGCAAGTACAGCGACAACATTTCAAAGACATTTGGACAAACATATGAATAGGAACCGTTCAGAGGCATAGGGGCCAAGTGCAAGCAGATGGGACTAGTTTCATTTGGACAACCTGGTCAGTATGGACAAGATGGACCAATGGGACGGTTTGTGCACGATATGACTGCATGAATCTGGAAAGCAAGGAGAAAGGAAGAACAGATATTATGTAAGCAAATTGGCAAGAAGTATAAAAACAACCAACACGTGCTTTTCTGTGTTTCTGAAGAAAGTTCAAGATGAATGTATGACCTTTGGAAGAAATGAGATCAGGAAAGCATATTGAGGACGTTTCGAGGGTGTGCCTCGAGCGAACAGACAAATAATTTACACCAGAATTTTACATCATTCCTCACAGGAGAAGGCAATGTAATTATGTCAATGATATATATCAAATGGTACTCGGGGGGAAGTCCTTCAACTGCCCCTGACAACAGGAACGATGTTTTATTAATAAACAGATGAGAGTAAGTGTAGGCTGGTCAGCAGTAGTTCACAGTTGGTTTTAAAAGAAGCGCTTACAGAATTATTGGTGGTACTGGGTGAAACATTCCATAACTCTGTGGGTTACAGGAGTGTTCCAGCGAAACTGCAGAACTATCAATGTGGTGCCTTTCTTCAAGAAAGGGGTGAGACTGAAAGCAGAAAGCATTTAGCTTCAACATTATTGCTGGGAATCTGCGAGAGTCTGTTAGTAAAGAACGAATTGCAGGGCACTTAGAAAAGCTTCATGCAGATTCAGCATGGTTTTGTGAAAAGAGGTCAATATTTTGCCTGAAAAATCATTCAAAGATTTTCTGAAGAACCCTAAGAATGTAACAAGCGATAAAGGGAGACTGGTAGACATGAGACTTCCCAGAGATTTTCCACATGGTATCATAAGATAAAAATTGTTACACAAGACAGAAGCTCATAGTTTGACAGATAGTGCATTAGCATGGGATGACGGTTGGTTAACAGAAGAGTAATCGGCGAGTCAGGGTTAATGGCTCTTCCCGATAAAATGGATCTACTGGAGTATCACAAATATCAGTGCAATGGCAAGGTTTATTTAAATCTATACTGAAATCCTGATGGCGGGATCTGAGTGCAATATACATCCGAGTTTAGGGATGACACTGAGAACCAAAAGGCAGGCTGTTATTTCATGGAGACGACTACCACAAAAGGAACAGTGCAATTGGATGGGATTGTTCTTGTGTCAAAAACATAACGTCAACATGTTGATGCAGCAAGTAACTCGGCTGGTTCGTGAGGAAGGTTCCTGGAATGAAAGAGGTGAATTATTGAGTACACCTAAAATGGTGAGATGATTATTCATTGTGGTTAAGATAAATGAGGATGATATTACTTAAACATACAAGATACAGAGGAGGCTTGACAAGGTAGACTTTGAGAATGTAGATCCATTCCACGGCATAGTCTCGAAATCAGGGATGCAGGTACAGAATAAGGGATATCGTTTCAAACTGAGATGCAAAGAAATGTCTTCTTTCTGATGGTCGAGAATGTCTGGAATTCCATAACCCAGAGTGTGTTGAGATTGGGTCACTGAATGTATTTACAGACGGGGTGGATTGCGTTTTGACATATCAGCGAGATGAGGGGTAAAAGCGGTTGGCAAGAAAGTGGAGTTCAGCCGGGGAGTAGATCAGCCATGTTTTTATTGAATGACCAAGCAGGATTGAGAGGCTGAATAGGCTGCTCCTGCTCCTATTTCTTACGTTCTTATGTTGTTCTTTTCGAAAGTAACTAGTTATTTTCCTGGATGTCGTGTTGTGCAACGTTGTGTCAGGAAGAGCAGAGGATGTGTTTGAGCTAACCCTGGATGCGGGTAGAGGGCTGTATTCACAGTGAACCTGTGTCTGTAACATGATCTACATCTGGAGGCGGAGTTACGGAGAGGGGAAGCCTGGAAAGAGGGATTGTAGTATGGTCCAATTCCTGACTCAGCCTGGAATTTCCTAGCACATTTCCCAAACTGCACCTAATCATCGGAGTGGCCTCTGCCTGCTCCTGTGTAGCAGGTGCGAAGGGCTGAATGGAGCATCAGAACATCGGGCTGAGGGACACGAATGGACCATTCGGCCGTTTGATACTGTTCCACCAGTAAATAAGGTCGTGGCTCATCTCGCTGTGGTCCCAACTGCACTTTTCTTTCCATGTACCATAACCCATGATTCACCTGTGTATGGACAATCAGAAAAAGCCAAGCCCGATATAATATAAAGATTCAGCCATCCCAAACTTCTGGGAAGGACAATTCCCACTTGAATGAAGTTCCACTTTGTGAATTTCTCCTCTTTCCTGTTCTGACTGAGTTTTGAGGGTGTCACTGTTTCCTTATTTAGTCCCACTCCTCCACTTTTCACAACAGATTTGAATTGTAACCAAATTGGTTGATATGGTGTATGATAAAGGTCTCAGACTGAGTCAGGTTCAGTGCTAGGAACAGGTCAGGTAGATTTTTTTAGTCAGCCACGAGTAACTAATAGAACTAAAAGAGCAGCATGGCGGATCTGTGTTGAGCACTACAGCCTCGCATCACCAAGGAGCTGGGTTCAATTCCAACCTCGGGTGACTCTCTATGTGGAGTTTGACCATTCTCCCTGTGTCTGTTTGGGTTTCCTCCCAGTGTTCCAGTTTCCTCCCACAGTCCAAAAATGTGCAACTTAGAATAGATTGGCCATGCTAAATTGTCAGTAGTGCGTGGGGTTATATAGGTTAAGTGGGTTGGCATACGAAATGCAGGGTTACATGGATGGGGTGGGGGTCAGGTCTGATTGGGATGCTGTTCGGTGGGTCCATATGGATTTGATGGGCAAAATGTCCTGCTTCCAAACTATCGAGGTTCAATGACAATGACAACAAATTTGGACGATAAAGCACCCAGCAGGTATCTACCTGATCCACTCTGCTGAAGTTCTGCATGTTTCAATAAGATCGCCTCTCTTCCTATGAGTAACCTGTTAACGTCTACATAATATGAGGCCTTCATCCCAAGAATACTAGAAGTGAATCGTCTCTGAACTGCTTCCAATGCCATTGTATACATTCTCAGTTAAGTAGACACAAAGTAACCTCACACCCCAGATGAGTTTTATTTTTGTTTTCTCAGAGTGCTGTGAGTTTTTGGAACTCTGCCCCCCCCCCCCCGCCCCAGAGCATTAGAGGCAGAGATATTGAATATTTTTGAGTCACAGACAGATGGTTCGTAATTAACAATGTAGTCAAGGATTATCGGGAATGGGCAGAAATGTGCAGCATGGGGAAATGCTGACTGTGGTACTAAATGACATTTCCCCAGAACATCCGGACAAACGAAATGATAATCTGGAAAGCATTTTAAAAAGCTAACAGTGATAGAATACAGTTACAAAGCACCAGTGCACTGCTTTGTCATCAGAGAGAGACCAATCGTGGTGGTTTACCCTAACGGTCACCACACCTTGGGTGATGGGTTGATATTGAGAGACCGTCCACTTCATGTTGATCTCTGTCAGTGTGGGGAATTGAACCTCCGCTGCTAGCCTCCCTGTGCATCGCAAACCAGCCGTCCAGCCAAGTGAGTGGGATAGTGTGTAACTGTTACAGACAGAAACCGTCACAGACAAAGGGCAAGAGAAAATTTCATAACAAGGAAAAAGGTACAAGTCAGATAATGGTCAAGATAACGGCTGAGGATTAGAGCGTTTTCAGCTAGAAGTTTTGTTTCTAACGGGACAAGTGTTTAGCAGCTATCTTTGGCTGAATACAATAAGATGAGAAAAGTGAAATGACGAGAATTACTAATTGTGATTGGATATCTGTAACCATAAAATAAGTGTATATTTTTGATTGCTCTGTGTAAAATCTGCTTACCATTGTATAGACCTATAAAGCTGATGGAATATATTTTTGGGAGAGTCCATCTCCATGGGAAATACCCTCGAACAGGCACTTGAAGATAAACGGGGTAAAAGTGCCTGAGCGTCATGTGGACAGTGACAGGAACCCAGCGGGTTGAATGACTGACATTTCCTGTAACATGGAGTTAAGAAAAGCATCAGAACAGCCAGAATCTTATAATATGCTGTAATGCGTTTGAAAGGCTGAATGGCCTCATGGTGGATTTCAATTGTATGTGATTTGAAAACCGCTTATCTTTACTCCTTCCCCTTCGGTGTTACATGCTGGGGAATTTACTTTTTCCTGAAAATGGGAATTATTTGTAACACAAACTGAAACATTCCACGATCAGCATTCTTCAGGATATTCTATCAATATGTGGGGGCATTGCAAAGGCGAGAGAGAGAGAGAGAAGAGAGAAACAGAAAGAAAGAAAATGTTTTCATGCAGTAGTGAGAGCATGAGTTTTGTTCGTGGGTAGGTGCTATAACAGATATACAATGAGTGTGAGGAAGCAGCGTGAATACGGTGACCCTTATCCTGACAGAGTGGGGAAGGTTGTTGATGGTTGTCCTGTATTGCTGGACATTTTTTCAGACCGAAGATCTTGAACTGAGCTGGGTGGTGAGCTCAGACGATGCTCGGTGGGTCTGGTGGTGTGGTGCTCTTTGGGAAGAGAATGGTCCCCCTCTGTACTAGCCCATCAACCAGGACCTCCGTGCCCCTGTCGACAAACCGTGATGTAATGCCTATCATCTACCAAGCTCGGGGTAAACTATGCAGGGTAGCTCTGAACTGATAAAACTCAACCGTGTGCCGATTGGCCTTTTAAAAATGGCGCCAGTGTCACGCATCACAGACTATCCAGGGGAATCCAGGCGATGGTGATTATCTCCAGCTATGATGGGTGGGAGAATCGGGCTGGTATTGAATGAGAGGGACACCATGAGATGGGTGGGTAGTTAATGAGGTGAGTTCGATAAGATAGCACCAGGAAACTATCACAACCTCGTGCAGACAACTCCTCTTGTCACATTCAATGAAATTGAGAGAAAGAAAAGTTATTGTTGCATTCAGCCCAATGAGTCACAGACTCTGCTGTTCTCACTCAGCTGTAGGGAGTTGCATAATAAATGTTCATCTAAATGAGTTCTATCATCTGAACTCACACCAATATCCTGTTCAACCGTCATTCCTGCGAATACTGGCTGATGTTGCAGGATACTATCGAAATATCTTCATATAAGCATTCTGAAACCTGTGATCTGTCTTGACATATTCTCAACCTAACTCTCTCAATTCCCAACATTCTTTTGTTTGTTGTTAATTAACTTGATTTCCCCGTCGTCTCCCCCTGGCAGTGATTTTCACACCCACAGCACCCCTTGTCATGGCACCATGGAGATATGGAGCTGTTAATGGATGGGAGCTGCACATCCTGTCACTTCCAGCACAGGCTGCAAGTTTACCACACCGGTCAATGATGTAACACAGTGTTACTGAACAATGCGCTGGGGTGGTGTACACAGCTCTACATTCAAAGTTTGGTAGAAGATTTGTAGCTCGGGTGCTCATTGTTGTGGTTCTGTTCGCCGAGCTGGGAATTTGTCTTGCAAACGTTTCGTCCCCTGTCTAGGTGACATCCTCAGTGCTTGGGAGCCTCCTGTGAAGCGCTTCTGTGCTGTTTCCTCCGGCGTTTATCGTGGCCTGTCTCTGCCGCTTCCGGTTGTCAGTTCGAGCTGTCCACTGTAGTGGCCGGTATATTGGGTCCAGGTCGATGTGTTTGTTGATAGAGTCTGTGGATGAGTGCCATGCCTCTCGGAATTCCCTGGCTGTTCTCTGTTCACAATGTACAATGCTCCATCCTGGACAGAGTGCTGAGTTGTACTGAGCCTGGTCGGCACAGTGCCCAGTGCTGAGCAGATGTCTCATCTGGGCTACTAAGCGTCTGGGCTAGGACTGTGAGGAGGATTAATTACCTGCTATAATTCCTGACAGAGCTATCACTCCTCCAGTTTGGCGCATTCAGCTATCAAATCCCACATTTTTGCAACATGTCGTCCATTAAGAAATTATCCAACTAAGCCATGAATATCTGTCCTTCTTGTGATGCACACGAACAGACATATCTGAAAATATAGGACGAAGGTAGTCTTGACCGGAAAGATTTCTTATTTTAAGGGTAAATGTGAGGTGCTCTGTTTCAGATGCAAATCGCTTGGTCAACATATTCGACATTAAGCAAAACACAATATATTCAAACACAGTGCACAAAATACACCAAAACAACCGAAACTTTGAATGCCTTAATTCTATTGGAAAACATATCAGTATAATAGATTATTTAACTACTTCACAATAACTGTTCCAATATGGTAACATCCTTGAAGCACTCACTTTTCACAAATCGGATTCAGGAAATAGATTGACTCACAGGCAGTTCTCCAATCCAGGAGGAAAGAACATCAAAATACAATTCTGAGAGAAATCTCACTGAGAGTGTGTGGCAGCCGGGGAGATTTCCTCGCTTCCAACCCTGCTGAGATCTCAGCCATAACTGGCGAAAGATAAAACTAAGGATCCCGGTTCGTCACGCCACAGGACCAGGCCGTGGCTGCAAGGACCACAAGGAGTGGACTGTGTCTACACTGTCTTTGCCACTGTAGGAGCCTCTCAAAAATGCCTAAACTTCATAAGCCGTTAAATGATAGTAAGATAAATGTTAAAGATGAACATCACTAAATAAAATGAAAGGATGCAGCAGGCCTGGTATTCAGACACAGATGGACTCAGGATCCCAGCAATTCCTTCGCCACCAAAACACAGTAGAATCATCGAGCGAGTGAAGAGAAAACACCATCTCTTTTTTCCCTCACCTCTAACTTCACAATTGGAGATGTGCCCTTCACCCAACAGTCACCGATGCTAACATCCCATCCAGACCAAGTGTTTTTGTGAAATATAAGCGATGTTTTGAAAGGGGTTAACTGGAGCTGTTTGTTCAGTGACAATGATTGATGTCAGTCTCTGTGGACCCTAAGTGTGTCTCTAGACAGTTTCCCTCTTCGACAATTAGGTGGCTTCTTTGAACCTGCTATTCCATAGTGTCAGGAACAGCGTCATCCTCAATGTGATCGGGATCAGCAGCTCCAGAAAGAGGGAGAGGAAGTTAATCTGTGCACAATAGATTGAAAGTTTCGAGCATTGAAACCGAATCTGAGAGTATTAGACTGGAATGTTACAACAGTTGATCAGAATCTGAGAACAATAGACTGGAATGTTCCAGCGTTGAACAGGAGTTTATCTGTTTATTTCCCAGTCGGGACTAAGTATGACTTCAGACCCAAAACAAAATATTTGCGTCCATGTTTTCTTGACAAATTTCCTCACAGTAAAGGGCAATTAGAATGGACAACAAATGCTGCCCTTGCCAGTGATGCTAACATACCATGCGACAACAACATTGAAGGTTAAGTAAACCAAGGATCAGTGTATAATGAAGATCTGAAATATAATTCTCCAGTGTACGGATGTACTGAAGAATCTCAACAGGCATGGCAGCCTCTGTCATGAGAAAAACATACCTTTTCAAGTTCAGTGGCCCTATCAAAACTGAATGCAACTGGGTGCGTGGGAGGTTTGTGTTGAACGGATGGAGAAATGTCTAGCAAAAGAGAGAGAGAGAAAGAGAGGGAGTGAGTGTGAGAGAGAGAAAGAGAGCGGAAAACCCAACAAAAGGATTGCTGATGATGAACTAGAAGGAGAATAGAACGAAAGGTTATTCAAACATTCCTGCCTTTCCCATATTCCCAAATGTCACGTCCATGTCGGGATGTCCCTGTTTAAAGTGAGTTATGTCCCCTCAGTGTCTATTCTCTGAGTATGGTGATCAACTCCATCGGCAATAGTGGGGCTGCCGTGAAAGTTGCTGAGATACAAAGAAACGTAATGTTGCAGTGTCAATTGCTTCTTTGGAGAGAGCAACTGCGACTGTGGGACTGTGCAGAGATGAAACAGTTTTCTTAGTCAGGAAACTGAGGAGACGGAGATATTTTCAACACTGGATGGTTTCACAATGGGTGTGGGGATTTGACTGGCTGCTGACATTTGAATTTCAGTAGATTTTCTGTGGATGGTGTGCTCAGGTTTGTTTTTACAGCTGCTGAGTTCATTCAGGGAGACCCGAGTGTCTGGTGACACCACTGTGGACACTGCATTTACGGAGTATCTGCGTCCATGGTAAACAAATGGAGCAGAGACTACATAGAAGTGAAGCTCTGTTAACAGGGAGGAGCAGGGCACTGCAATTTCCTCCGTGGGATTTCCAGGGTCATTTTTCTCAGCTGGACCAATTCAGGTGTTAAGTGTTTCAAAAATGAGGTGCTCACTGAGATGTGTCCCCTCCTTCAGTATAACCTGTCGACTTATACTAGGGACAGGACTGTGATGACACGCACCACGAAGTGAACTCTTTCAATTCTGGTACTTTCCAGGCAGGAGTGGGAAATATATCCTCCATTGCTGAAGTGCAGCCCTCCGAATTGTCACGAGCTGATAGATGCCACCTGCCTACTGAGAGGAATGCATTCGTTCCATCTCCACAGGGGAACGTGTAGAAACGAAATTCAAGAAGTGATAGAGAACAGGGGGACTGATGAAAATGAGGAACTGCAGGAAATTAGGATCAATGAAGTGTATGCGTTTGGAAAACAAATTGAATTGAAGTTTCATAAGTTGCTGCATCTGATGAGCTGCATTCCAGAGTATTGAAGACATAAGAAGAGGGCGAGTGAAAGAATTAAATATTATTCTTCAAAGCTGGTTAGATTCTGGGAGGGATGCTGGAGATTGGAAAACAGCTATTGTCAAACTAAATATTTAAAACAAGACGGATAGGGAAAACAGAGAACTAATTGCTTGATGTCAGAATAATATTGGAACATTTTATAAGGAACATGACAACTAGACATTGAAGAAAAATGATATGATTTGGTAGAGTCGGCCTAGGTTCTGGAAAGGGAAATTATATTTGATAAGCCTGTTTGTGGAGATTGTCCGCTGTGACATCGACAATTGAGAACCAATGGGAGTGGAGTATTTCAATTTTTAGACGACGTTTGATATGGTTGAATACAGGTGAGTGGGGAATGTTAGTGTCCATGGGTAGGTAGAGGTGGAATAAATACCATATGGATTAAAAAATTGGGTAATGGAGATACGAGAAAAATACTGTTTTTCTCTGAACTGAAGGCTTGATGGGTGGCAGAAGGATCAGTTTTTGAGCAGTAGCTGTTCACGAGGTATAAAAATGTTTCAGGTGTGAACAACGAATATCATCATGTACATTTATGTTTATTAAATGGTGAGAGATTGTGAAGTGCTGTTGTTGAAAAGGACCTGGATATCCTTGGTCATAAGTCACGAACAAAATTCTTACAGGGCAGGAAGTAAATGATATGTGGCTCTCCATGCAAAATGATTGAAGTGCCAGAGTTAGTAAGTCTTTCGCACGAGTCGTATTTGGTCAGTCTGCTTTATAAATACTGTCACGGAGACAGTGTAAAGGAGCTTTACCAGATAAAACTCTCGCGTGATGGTACCATCAGGAGAAAGTGCAGTAACTGTGTGTTTCATCTGTAGCGCTGTGAGAGAATAAGAAGCTTAAACTTGATGGTTATGGACGGACATTCATTACGTCCCAAACAACTGAATAGGGTGAAAATTCCATACTGTTCATAGGATGCTTGATTCCCGATAGTTGACATGCATCCGCAGAGCCGACATGTCGATTGACAGAGAGGTACAGACTCTGAATGAACCCTGGGCACCTGAATGCACGATTACTTGTGTGACACTGCATTGAATGTCACTTTGTACACAAACCTGTCAGCAGCCAAAATAAGTTCATTCAGAAACAGTTAGTCATTCCCCACCAGCTTCTGACCTCCACGGAAACCATGGGTCTGCCTTCTTGGAGAGGGAAGACAACTTGCAGAATGGTTTAAAACGATGGCTTCATTCCGACTGCCAGAAAACCATGTAAAAGTAAAACTTATGTACGAGAACATCGAGCATAGAACATAGAACATAGAACAGTACAGCACAGAACAGGCTTTCAGCCCATAATGTGGTGTACACCATTGACCCTCATGTATGCACCTTTAAATTTCTGTGACTATGAGTAATTAAGCTATGTGGATCAATTTGGAGCAGTCTATCTGTCCAGTCTCTGCTCCATTTGCTTGCAATATTACAACATCTCTGACACCTTCCCGTGCCTGCGTTAGTGGATTGAGAAACTGAACGATCTCTTTCTGTTTCTTTTTTAATGGTTCCGGTTGTGAAATAGTTTATTTCTGATCCCGTGTATGTGACGTGTGGGAGTAAGCAGATTCCTCCTCTTCCAGTGTAATAGACAGGGGCACTGAATGGGCTATTCCTCTTCTTGCCCAGTAGGTTTGATGGGCTGTGTGGCTTCCCCACATTCTTGTGAAACCAGATTGAGGTACTGAATGTGCTCCTCCTTTTACTGAGGAAATGTACAGTGATACTACATGAATGGTACATGTTACCCAGACTTTAACAGCACAATCTTGAATGTTGTCCATGTCTAGTTGCACATGGACGCACACTCCTTCAAAAGCTGAAGATGGACAACTTGTTCTGAACATGATGTAAAACTTTAATTAATATCCCCACTTCTACTCAGTTTGGACTCAATCGACTGACTGGCCTCCTTCCCCACTGCAGGGATTCCCTGCCGACAAACAGGAGATGCCCGGGCTGAGGGAGCTACCCTGAGGCTCTCCTGCAGAGATGCCCCACGGTTGACATAATTGATGCCGAATAATGGTCAACATGAATGACTCCAAACAGCGGAGAGTTTGCAACAGATTCACATTAAGTGCGATTTTGCTCAGGCTCCTTGATGTCATCCTCAGTTTAATACTGTCTTGAGTTCCGGGCTAGTCTCTCTTACCTGAGCCCCTGTGTTCCCTCTTTTGTTCATATGAATAAGTCATGGTGATGAAGCAGATAATGTTTTCTTCAAATAGAGGGTAGTGAATGTCAGCAATTCTCTTACACATGTTCGGGGATCGAGATCACTGAAAGGGAGCAGTGGTGTTCGGCTGGGATCGGTTCTGGGACCTCTGCTCCTTGTTAATTTTATAAATGACTTAGAAGTGGGTGTTGGAGAGTGGAATCTCAACGAGACATTGGCAAGATACAGAGCTGGGCTGAGAAGTGGCAGATGGACCTCAAACCGGTAAAGTGTGAAATGATTTCCTTTGCAAGCTCGAATGTAAATTCAGAATGCAGGATTAAAGTAGGATTCTTGGCAATGTGGAGGAACAGAGGGATCTTGGGGTCTGTGTCCACAGATCTCACAAATTTGCTATCGCAGCTGATTGGATTATTAAGAACGCATATAGTGTGTTGGCTTTCATTAGCGGGGGATTGAGGTTAAGAGCCATGAGGTTATGTTGAAGGTTTATAGACACCTTGTTGGACCAAACTTGGAATATTGTGTTCAGTTCTTCTCACCCCATTATCAGAATGATGTGGAACCTTCCGAAAGGGTGCAGAGGAAATTTACCAGGCTGCTGCCTGGACTGGAGGGCAGGTCTTATGAAGAAAGCTTGAGGGAGCGAGGGCTTTTTTCTCATTGGAGGAAAGAAAGATACGAGGTGACTTGATAGAGGTGTGCAAGATGATGAGAGGCATAGATAGAGTGAATAGCCAGAGACTTTATCCCAGGGCAGAATTACACATCACAAGGGGACATAATATTAAGGTTGTGGTTCTGTTCGCCGAGCTGGGAATTTGTGTTGCAGACGTTTCGTTCCCTGTCTAGGTGACATCCTCAGTCCTTGGGACCCTCATGTGAAGCGCTCCTGTGATGTTTCCTCCGGCATTTATAATGGTTCGACTCTGCCACTTCTGGTGGTTAGTTCCAGCCATCCGCTGCTGTGGCTGGTATATTGGGTCCAGGTCGATGTGCTTGCTGATAGAATCAGTGGATGAGTGCCATGCCTCTAGGGATTCACTGGCTGTTCTCTGTTTGGCTTGTCCTATAATAATAGTGTTGTCCCAGTCGAACTCATGTTGCTTGTCATCTGCATGTGTGGCTACTAAGGATAGTTGGTCAGGATGATCCAGGTAATGGTTACAGATGCACACAACAGACTACACAAATACAGACAAGAAATTGCGCGCCAAAAATGTTTAATTTTAAAACACCAATCAGGAATGGACACGGACCATAGAACAGGCCGTCACCATAGGACAGGAGCGGACCACACACTGCAACAAAAAAGCACTAAATGAAAAAATGGCCAAACTAACACACAACAGAGAGGACACCACAATATATACCTGGGTTAGAAACCTTTCCCACAGGCAGCTCACAGACACGGAAGGAACGATACTGGCCAAAGGACTCAAGTATAACCACAGGAATGCCAAAACAGCAGAGTTCCTAGCAGCACTAGAATGCACACTCAGAAACAATGGACTGACAGAAGAGACACAACAAACAGTGAGACAAAGTATCGTACCCCTGATAACAAGGAAAAGACAAACACACAACCTAAACACCAAGGAGAGGGAAGCACTAAAACACTAAGAAACGATAAGAACATAATCAAACGACCAGCAGACAAAGGCAGAATGACGGTCATCCTGGACAAAACTGTGTACATCCAAAAAGCACAACAACTACTTGCAGATACCAACACCAACCAAAAGAGTTGACTTCACCCCACAGCTCAACCAATAGGATAAACAACACACTGAGGAAACAGCAAAAAAAACGGACAGTTAAACACGTTTGACCTACAGAGAATAAAACCTAAAAGCAACACCACCTCCAGATTCTATGGACTACCAAAAGTGCACAAACCAGACATCCCACTCAGACCGATAGTATTACTACCAGGGACACCATCACACAAACTGGCTAAAGAACTGCAACAGAAACTGAAACATCTGGTCAGCGAATCCAGACTCTCTATATAGTCAACACAGGAATTTTTGGACATCTTCCGTAATATAAGTAAAGACAAGGAAGAAACTATGGTCTCATTCGATGTAACGGCACTGTTCACTTCCATCGACAAAACCCTAACCAGAGAAACAATCGCCAACCTGCTGGACATACAGAACAGACAATAAGACGGGGAACCTATCACCAAAGACTGCATACTCAAACTACTGGACCTGTGCCTCACAACACACTTCACATTCAACAATTAAATATATGAAGAAATCAACGGCGCACTCGTGGGCTCACCCATCTCTGGATTCATAGCAGAAGCGGTAATACAAAGGTTAGAACAAACAGTCGTATCGCAACTTCAACCCAAACTCTGGGTCAGATATGTGGATGACACCTTTGTAATCATTAAAAAACACAGAAATAGAGAACACACACAAAAGAAGTTGCTTCAAGACACTGTTGAAAAGGGCCACAACACACTGCAGTACACCAGAACTGCAAAAAGAAGAAGAAGAACACCTCTACAATGTATTTGCTAAAAACGGATAACCCGGCAATTTCATCAACAGATGCCTAAGGAAAAGACAACGGAATGAGGACATGCCAGAAGAAAAGGACTAGCCACGTTACCAAACATTAAGAACATGTCTGAACTGACAGCTAGATAACTACGACCACTCGTACTCATAACAGTACACAAACCATCAGCCATTCTCAGACAACAACTCACCAGCATGAGCAAAACCAAAGTAGTCTACAAAATTCCATGCAAGGACTGCACAAAATACTACTTAGGACAATCAGGAAGACAGCTAACGATTAAAATTCATGAACACCAACTAGCCACGAAACGTCACGACCAGCTATCCTTAGTGGCCACACATGCAGATGCCAAGCAACATGAGTTCAACACTACTATTATAGGCCAATCCAAACAGAGAACAGCCAGGGAATTCCCAGCGGCATGGCACTCATCCACAGTTTCTATCAACAAACACATTGTCCTGCACCCAATATACCGGCCACTGCGGTGGACAGCTGGAAGTGACAACCAGATGCGGCAGAGACAAACCACGATAAATGCCGGAGAAAACATCACAGAAGCGCTTCACAGGTGGGTCCCAAGCACTGAAGATGTCACCTGGACAGGGGACGAAACGTCTGCAACACAAGTTCCCAGCTCGGCGAACAGAACGATAACAACGAGCACCCGAGCTACAAATCTTCTCACAAAGTTTGAATAATTTTAAGGTAATTGGAGGAAGGTTTAGGAGAGATATCAGAGATAAGTTCTTCAGAGAGAGATTGGAGTGTGTGTGGAATGCACTGCCAGCAGTGGAAGTAAAGTCAAATACGTGGCAGAAACTTAAGAGAATCTTGGATAGGCATATGGAAGAAATTGAAACGGAGCATGTAGGTTAGTCTGATCTTCCATTAGGATAAACGTGTGGCACAACATCGAAAGCTGAAGGGCCTGAACTGTGCTGTACTGTTCTTTGTTCTGTGGTCTATGGAAGTTCTCATAGAGGCGGGATATGAATTTTCACGTGACAGAGAGTTGAAAGGCTATGAAGACCTTGACAAGAAGGAAGATTTGAGACCTAGAGCAGATCAGCCATTATCTTAGTGAAGGGCAAGGCAGGCTTGGGAGGTGATTGACCTGCCCCTGTTTCTGGTGTTCTCACATTCTGTTATTCGAAATTTAGTCGGTCTTATTTTCCTGGAAGGTGTGTTATTAATGTTGCAGTCAGGGAGAGCAGAGGATTTTGTGAGCCCTCTCTAGGTGACATATGGGGGTTGTATTCACAGTGAAACTGGGTCGACAACATGACCAACAAATGGAGCACACATTACAGAGAGGGGAAGCTCTGTTTTAAGAGATATGAGGGACGTCTTTCATACCCAGGCTGGACTTTCCAATTACATTTTCCAAACCTTCCCAACCGTGTTGGACAGTCATGAGGGAGTGAATGGTCTCCTCTGCTTCTGTGCACCAGGTGATAGCAGTTTGTGGCCACAATTGCACTTGTCGAGCAGGTTTGAGGGACTGAATGGAACATAGAAACGTGTGAAGAAGGACCAGGAGTGGGTCATTAGACACGTTGAGCCTTCCCAACAGACTCTAAGATTATGGCTGATCAAATTGTGGTCTCAACCTCACTTTCCTGTCAGTATCACATTAACCCTAACTTACTCTCTGTGAAATGTTTAACGAAATCAGCTGTGAATACTTGTAATCAGAGAGGCACCTCAGTGATCTGGGGAAGATAATTCCCAATCAGAAAACCTTTTAGAACTTTTCCTCATCCCTCTGATAGAGTCAGAGAATCGTGCATGCGTGTGGCACGGTGGTACAGTGGTTAGCATTGCTGCCTCACAGTGTCAGAGACCTGGGTCCAATTCCCGCCTCAGGCAATTGACTGTGTGGAGTTTGCATATTCTCCCTGTGTTTGCGTGGGTTTCCTCCGGGTGCTCCGGTTTCCTCCCACAGTCCGAAAATATGCAGGTTTGGTGAATTGGCTATGTTATATTGCCCGTGGTGTCAGGTGTAGGGGAATGGGTCTGGGTGGGGTGTGACGGTGTGGACTTGTTGGGCCAAAGGGCCTGTTTCCACGCTGTAAGTAATGTAATGCATCATGGGAACACAACCTCTTGTCCAAATTCTCCATGCCGATCAGGCATCCCAACGTGACCTCGTCCCACGTGCCACCTTTTGGCCCATATCCCTCTGAAACATTCCTATATATGTATCTGTCCAGATACATTTTAAACATGTAATTGTACTCACTTTTGCCACTTTCTCTGAGAGCACTTTCTGTGCACCCATCAGCCTCTGCATGAGAAATTTTCCACTAAGGTGCCTTCCAAATCTTGCCCCTGTCACCTTCCACCTATGCCATCTAGTTCTGGATTCCCCTACAATGGGAAAAAGATCTTGCCATTGAGATTATCCATGCCCCTCAGGATTTTGTAAAGCTCCGTCTAGACAGTACTCAGCCTCCAACAGTCCAGGGGAAAAAGCCTCAACCTGTTCATCCTCTCCTGTAGCTCAAACCCACAGGTTCCAGAAAATCCTTGTGAATCTTTTCTGCACCCTCTGAAGCTTAAGAACATCCATCATTTTCCAGAGCCAACTCATTTGTAGGCAGTATTTATAAAGTGGTCTCACCAGCGTCCTGGGAGAAAGTGAGGACTGCAGATGCTGGAGATCAGAGCTGAAAATGTGTTGCTAGAAAAGCGCAGCAGGTCAGGCAGCATCCAAGGAGCAGGAGAATCGACGTTTCGGGCATGAGCCCTCCTTCAGGAACCCCAACTCCTATACTTAATATTCTGACCGATTAAGGCAAGCTTGCCAACCACGTTCCTCACCACTCTGTCTATCGCAACTCCACTTTCAAGAATTATAAACCTGCACCCAATAGGTCTCTTTGTTCAGTAACATTCCGCAAGACACTATCCTGCTTTAACTTACGAAAATGCAAACCTTCACAAATATCTAAATTAAACTCCATCTGCCAGTCGTTGGCCCATTGATGGTCAAGTGTGCTGTTGTACTCTGAGATAATCTTCCTCACCGTCCTGTGTACCACTTTTTTGATGTTACCTGTAAACTTAATTACCATACCTCTGATAATCACATCCACGTTGTTTATATACGTGATGAAATGCGCAGCACTGATTCTTTCAGCAAATCGCTGGCCACACGTCTCCAGTCTGGAAAGCAATCCATTACCGTCAATCAAATTTTGTATCCAATTGGTTAGCTTTTCCTGGATTCCATATGACATAAACTTAGTAATCTCTCTACAGTGGGGAACCTTATTAAACGCCTTGCTGAAGTCTGTGTAAGCAATGTATACCACAGTGCCTTCTTCAATCGTCTTTGTAACCTCTTCAAAATACTCAATCACATTAATGAGACATGATTTCCATCACACAAGGCCATGTTGACTACCCATAATCAGTCCTTGTCTTTCTAAATGGATGTAAACCCTATGCCTCAGAATCCGCTCCAACAAGGTCCTCGACATTGACGTTAGACTGGCTGGATCTTAAATTTCCTGTGTTTTTGGATCACTATTCCCTTTTCTCGTCCCTGTCCTCCACTGGCCACAAAAATAATAATTACAACTAGTTTGGTGATATACTGGATTAGTCGTGCTGGAAGAGCACAGCAATTCAGGCAGCATCCAACGAGCAGCGAAATCAACGTTTTGGGCAAAAGCCCTTCATCAGGAATAAAGGCAGTGAGCCTGAAGCGTGGAGAGATAAGCTAGAGGAGGGTGGGGGTGGGGAGAGAGTAGCATAGAGTACAATGGGTGAGTGGGGAGGAGATGAAGGTGATAGGTCAAGGAGGAGAGGGTGGAGTGGATAGGTGGAAAAGAAGATAGGCAGGTCGGACAAGTCAAGGAGACAGTAACTGAGCTGGAAGTTTGAAACTAGGATGAGGTGGGGGAAGGGGAAATGAGGAAGCTGTTGAAGTCCACATTGATGCCCTGGGGTTGAAGTGTTCCGAGGCGGAAGATGAGGCGTTCTTCCTCCAGGCGTCTGGTGGTGAGGGAGCGGCGGTGAAGGAGGCCCAGGACCTCCATGTCCTCGGCAGAGTGGGAAGGGGAGTTGAAATATTGAGCCACGGGGCGGTTTGGTTGATTGGTGCGGGTGTCTAGGAGATGTTCCCTAAAGCGCTCTGCTAGGAGGCGCCCAGTCTCCCCAATGTAGAGGAGACCACATCGGGAGCAACGGATACAATAAATGATATTGGTGGATGTGCAGGTGAAACTTTGATCGATGTGGAAGTCTCCTTTAGGGCCTTGGATAGAGGTGAGGGAGGAGGTGTGGGCACAGGTTTTACAGTTCCTGCGGTGGCAGGGGAAAGTGCCAAAATGGGCGGGTGGGTCGTACGGGGGTGTGGACCTGACCAGGTAGTCACGGAGGGAACGGTCTTTGCGGAAGGCGGAAAGGGGTGGGGAGGGAAATATATCCCTGATGGTGGGGTCTTTTTGGAGGTGGCGGAAATGTCGGTGGATGATTTGGTTGATGCGAAAGTTTGTAGGGTGGAAGGTGAGCACCAGGGGCGTTCTGTCCTTGTTACGGTTGGAGGGGTGTGGTCTGAGGGCGGAGGTGCGGGATGTGGACGAGATGTGTTGGAGGGCATATTTAACCACGTGGGAAGGGAAATTGCGGTCTCTAAAGAAGGAGGCCATCTGGTGTGTCCTATGGTGGAACTGGTCCTCCTGGGAGCAGATATGGCGGAGGCGGAGAAATTGGGAATACGGGATGGCATTTTTGCAAGAGATAGGGTGGGAAGAGGTGTAATCCAGGTAGCTATGAGAGTCAGTGGGTTTGTAAAAAATGTCAGTGTCAAGTCGGTCGTCACTAATGGAGATGGAGAGGTTCAGGAAGGGGAGCGAGGTGTCAGAGATAGTCCAAGTAAATTTAAGTCGGGGTGGAATGTGTTGGTGAAGTTGATGAATTGCTCAATCTCCTCGCGGGAGCACGAGGTGGCGCCAATGCAGTCATCAATGTAGCGGAGGAAGAGGTGGGGAGTGGTGCCGGTGTAATTACGGAATTGGTGATCTGGCCAACGATATAGTTCTCAGAGTGTGTCAAGGTCAGTGTCAGGAACAAGTCAGGCAAATTTTTTCAATCTGCTAAAACAACACGTTTATCACTAAAGCAAAATTACTCAAACTATGATGGAAAGAAGAATGAAGAAAGGATATTACAAATTGTACATTGATATTATGAGAGTTTGACCCAAATGCTGTTTTATATACAGAGTCATCAAATCCTACAACGTGGAGAGAGCGCCTTTGGTCCAAAATGACCCAAACGTCCACCCACATTCACCCCATTTCCCAGCACTTGGCCCATAGCATTCTCGCCCTTTCCTATCCATGTATCTGTGCAAATGCCGTTAAAATGTTGTTAATATAAATGCTTTAACCAAGTCTGCTGGCGGCTCATTCGCTTTGTGTACAACTCTCTGTGTAAAACAGTTTCCATAAGTTTACTTTTTCGCCCGCCTGATCCCTCGTTTAAGACTGGTCCTACTCTTCCGATATTCCTCCAGGAACATTGGCTGGGGCACGAACAGATATCTTTGTGGCACCATTAAACGCAGGTGAGCTGCCACAGGACTGGAAGGTAGCTTATGCTGTATCCCTGTTCTTAGCTGCCTGGACCTTATATATGCTTCCCTTTTCCTCTTGGCTAGTCGTATGATTCCTCATGTTATCCTCGGTTCTCGAATCTTGCCCTTACTATCGTTTGCCTTTAACGGGACCTTCTTATCCTGCACTATCTTTAACCTGTCTTTGAAAGCTTCCCACATATCACATATGGAATTCCCTTCAAATATATGTGTCCCAACCACATTTGCCAACTCCTGCCTAATTGTGATATCATTGGCCTTGGCCCAGTTTAATACTCTTCTCTTAGGACCACTCTCATCTTTGTCTATGTGTATTCTAAAACTTTCAGAATTGTGGTCACCGTCCCCAAAGAAATCCCCCACCACAACCTCTACCACCTGGCCTGGCTCGTTCCCCAATACCAGGTCCAGTATGGTCCCTACCCTAGTCGGACTGTTGCCATACAGTTCTAGAAAACTCAACGCGTCAATGTTGGGAAAATTAAAATTTTCCCCTCACCACTACCCTACTGCCTCTACATCTTTCCATAATCTACTTGTTCTTTTACCTTATGCTTATTGTTGGGTGGTCTGTAATACCGCCCCAACTGCACCCAAGCTGTGCATAGCATGCTCTGACCAGCAATTCAACTCCAAACCCACAGCCCACCCACCTCCCCCCCCCCCCCCCCACACACACACACACACTTTTACTTCGCTTCCTGTCCTATCTGAAGCGTCGACATCCTGGAATATTTAGTTGCCAATCATGCCCTTCCTTCAACCAAGTCTCTGTGATTGCAATAACGTCATACACCCAGGCACCAGACCAAGCCCTAAGTTCATCTGCCAACACTCCTTGCATTAAAGTAGATGCATTTCAGGCCATCAGTTCTTTTGCGCTCATCTGCTCTCTGCCTACTCTTCTCTTTATTCATGTTATCTTCATGATTCTTACAGTCACCAGTCTCCATGTCGCTGCCTACTTGTTTTCCCTTCTTCTGTTCTGCCGCATTAGTTTAAAACCTCCCCAACAGCAGGAGCAAAAACTCCCCCAAGGATCTTGGCTGCGGCCCTAATAGATATCCTTGTGGCTGATCAGTGATCCACAACATGGTTTTGTGTGGGGGAGATCTTGCCTTACCAAGATAATAGAGTTCTTTGAGGAAGTGACCAAGTTGATAGTTGAAGGACTTGCTGTTAATTTCATATACATGGACTTCAGTGAGGCGTTTGATAAGGTTCCCCATGGTAAACTAATACAGAAAGTGAATCACATGGTGTGCAGTGTGCTCTAGCTAGGTGTTTAGGAACTGGTTGAGCAACAGGAGACAGAGAGTAGTAGTTGAAGGGTGTTCATCAAAACGGAGAAAGGTGAGCATTGGTGTTCCACAGGGATCAGTACTTTGCCCACTATTACTTGTGATATCCAAAAATGACCTGGAAGAGGGCACAGTTGGTCTGATCAGCAAGTGTGCAGGTGACACGAAGATTGGTGACGTCGCAGAAAGCATAATGGACTGTCAAAGAATACAGGAGAATATAGATAGATTGGAGAGTTGGCAGGAGAATTGGCAGATGGAATTCAATCCAGACAAATGTCAGGTGATGCATTTCGGCAAGTCTACTTCTCGATGGAATTATGCAGTGAACGTAAGAGCCTTGGTAAAAGTTGATGAGCAGAGAGATCTGGGAGTGCAGGTCCATTGTACTCTGACTGTTGCTGCACAGGTGGATAGAGTGGTCAAGAAGACATATGGCAAGCTTGCCTTTATTGGACGGGGTATTGCGTATAAGAGCTGGCAGGTCATGTTAAAAATGTACAAGACATTAGTGCGGCTGCATTTAGAATACTGTGTACCGTTCTGGTCGCCACATTACCAAAAGGATGTGGAAGCTTTGAAGAGAATGCAGAGATGGTTTATGAGGGTGTTGCCTGGTATGGAAGGTGCTAGCTATGAAGAGAGATTAGGTTTGTTTTCATTAGAAAAAAGGAGATTGAGGGGGACCTGATTGTGGTTTTCAAATTCATGAAGAGTCGAGACAGGTAGATAGCGATAAACTTTTTTCCCAGGGTGAAGGATCCAATAACGAGAGGTCATGCGTTCAAGTTGAAAGATGAAATGTTTAAGGGGGATACATGCGGCAAGTACTTTACAGAGAGGTTGGTGGGTGTCTGGAACGCTTTGCCAGCAGAGGTGGTAGAGGCAGGCATGGTAGATTCATCGAAGACGCCTGGCCAGATGAATGAGACGATGGGGAGCTGAGGGATACAGATGCTTAGGAATTGGGTGATAGATTTAGACAGATGGTGTGGATCGGCTCAGGCTTGGAGAGTCGAAGGGGCGGGCCCTGGGCTGTAAATGTTCTTTCTTCATTCTTTGTTTTTCTTTGCTCTTTTATTCTTTTCACTCTCACCTTAAATTGACGCCCTCTCCTCCTCGAGTCCCCAACTCTGTGAAAGAAAGTCTGAGTCAATTCACCTTATCCATGCCTCTCATTATCTTGTATCCTTCTCTGAGATCCCCGACAGTTCTCTCCGCTCTAAAGAACAAAGTTCTCGCTTGTCAAACCTCTCCCTATAATTCAGGCTGTTGAGTTCAGCCAACATTTTTGAATATTTTGGCTGCACACATTCCAATTAAAAAAAAAATCCTTCTGATCGCAATGTGACGAAAACTGAACACAAAAATACAAGTGCAGCATCACCATCATCCTGTATAACTGCAACATAACATCCCAACTTCTCCCCTCCATGTTATGACCGATGAACGCCAGGGTGCCAAAAGCCTTCTTCACTACCATGTCTACCTGTGACTCCAATTTCAGAGAATGGTGGACCTGAACTCCAATGTTATTCCTCTCAACTGCACGCCTTAAGGCCCAACCATACACCATGAAACTCCAAAGTTGTTCTAACTTTGCTAAATTATTCCTCGGCCCACTTCTACAGTTGATCAAGATTCTGCTGCAATTTCTGATATACTTCCTCACTGTCCACGATACCACCTATTTTACTGTCATCTTCAAATTTACTAATAATGCCTTGTACATTCTCAAGAATATCATTGATACAGGTAAAAAACAGCAATGGGCCCAGCACCGACCCCTGAGCCACTTCATGTGTCACAGGCTTCCAGTCCAAGAGCATCCTTGCACTATTACACTCTGCGAACTAACATGAAGCCAATTGTGTAACCAATTTGCCAGCTCCCTCTGGATTTTATGCGATGCTAACGTTCCACTCCAGCCTATCAAAGGGAACATCATCAAAGGCCTTACTGAAAACCATGCAGACTACGTCAACCGCCCTGCCCTTCAACAACATTCCTCATCGCTTCATCAAAGAACTCAAACACATTTGAGAGGAATGATCTCCCACTCACAAAGCTATGCAAACATTCCATTTTAAAAACAACTAATAATAATATATAAAATTAATAACAAACAGTAATGAGGTGGCATTTTCAGTGGAGAATAAATTAACCATGGTATGTGATATTAGAACGTACATCATGGGTGAAGGGCAGATAGATTTTGTACCTGTGTCATTGAACTGTGTTGAAATAAAAAAGTAATAGTGATTCAGTGGTTAGCACTGCTGCCTCTAGTGCTACGAATCTGGGTTTGATTCCAGCCTTGGTTGACTCTTTGTGTGGAATTTGCACATTCTCCCAGCTTCTGAGTGTGTTTCCTCTGGGTGCTCCATTTTCCTCCCACAATCCGAAGATGTACAGGTCAGATGAATTGGCAATGCTAAGTTACCCATCGCGTTATGGTCATTAGTCAGGGTAAATCTAGGGTAGGGGAATGGGACTCGGTAGGTTACTGTTTGGAGAGTGGGTGCGGCCTAGTTGGGCTAAATGGCCTGTTTCCAGACTGCAGAGAATCTGAAAAAAAAACTATTTCTAATCAAACCCGTTCTTTCCAAATGCATGTACACCTTATACCTCAGATTCTTCTCAAATAAACAACCTACCAGTTTTGTTAGACTTCCTAATCTATAGCTCCCAGATTTTTCTTTACTTCCCTTCATGCATAATGGCACAATATTTGCTACACTCCAATCTTCTGGAACCTAACCTGTGACTAACAATGTTGCAAACATATCAACCACGGTCCCCGTAGTTTATTCTGTAGACTCTTGCAGTGTTCTTGGATGTATCTGTTTTAATCAGGAGATTTATCCACATTCATACATTCTAATGCGTCCAACACGTCCACTGCTGTGATATTGACTAACCCCAAGCTATCACCAAGACTTCCGTTAAGCTCCCAAGTCTTCATGTATTTCTCCACGGCAAACACAGAGGAGAAATATTCATTGAGAATCTCGCACATCTCCTAAGTTTCTAGGCATGCATGACGACTTAGTCCTGGTGGGGTTATGTTCTCATTTAGTTATTCTTTTTTCTTTGATGTATGTAAAGAACCTCTTTGGATAAAACACCGATCTTCTCAGCCAAGGCTAACCTGTGCCCCCTTTTTGCCCTCTTGACTTCCGACTTCAATAAACTCCTGTATTCCCCTGTGTACCTACAGGGGTTTCCTTGATCCCAGCTGCCAGTTTTGTCCTTCTCCATAAGTATATTAAAATTAATAGAACTATGGTTACTGGTCCCAGAGTGTTCCCGCACTGTCACCTAAATCCTGTCCCAATGCAGACACACTGAACTCCCACCATCAGCATACCATTGCAGACCCTCTGCCCACCCCTGTCTGTATCGCATTGCAGACGCTATGCCCGACAATATCAAAATCACATTATAGATGCGCTTCCCTCCAATGTCTGTATCCCATTTCTGACGCTCTATCTTCCCTTGTCTATATCCCATTGCAGACGCTCTGCCCTCCTCGCCTGAATGCCAATGCAGACGCTTCGTCCTCCCCTGTCTATATCCCATTGCCGACGCTCTGCACTCTCCCGTCTGTATCCCATTGCAGACGCACTGCCTCCCCTGTCTATATCCCATTGCAGACGCTCTGCCCTCCCCCTGTCTGGATCCCATTGCAGATGCTCTGCCTCCCATTGTCTATATCCCATTGCAGACGCTCTGCCCTCCTCGCCTGAATGCCAATGCAGACGCTTCGTCCTCCCCTGTCTATATCCCATCGCCGACGCTCTGCACTCTCCCGTCTGTATCCCATTGCAGACGTACTGCCTCCCCTGTCTATATCCCATTGCAGACGCTCTGCCCTCCCCCTGTCTGGATCCCATTGCAGATGCTCTGCCTCCCATTTTCTGTATCCCATTGCAAACGCTCTGCCCTCCCCCTGTCCGTATCCCATTGCAGACTCGCTGTCCTCCCCGTCTGCATCCTACTGCAACCACTTCACCCGCCCACTTTCTGTATCCCATTGCGATGCCCTGCCCTCCCCCGTCTGTGTCCCATTGCACACGCTCTGTCTCCATTTGACATCTTATTGAATGACTATCCTGGTGCATGAGCAAACTCATCTCCAACCACTTCATCCAATTCATTAGTTTGGATTGTAATTTGTTGATGATCTCACATAAATCCCTGACGAATTCACGGTGGCACAGTGACGCGCTGCTGCCTCATAGCGCCAGAGATCCAGGTTCAATTCCAGCCTCAGGCGGCTGACTGTGTGGAGTTTGCACATTGTCTGCATCGGTTTCCTCCAGGTGCTCTGGTTTTCTCCCACAGTCCAAAAATTTCAGGTTAGGTGAATTGGCAGAGCTACATTGCCCGTAGTATGAGATGAAAGGGTACATGTAGGAGAATGGGGTCTGGGTGGGTTGCAATTCGGCGGATCTTTGTGGACTTGTTGGGCCGAAGGGCCTGTTTCCAAACTGTAACTGATCCTATCTAATCTAATCTAAATTCCACTCGGCACAGCTTTCCAAACACAAAATGAGTAATGATCTCTACTCTGTATTTCCTGACAGCTACCTGCGGCGCCCCTGCTCCTGCATAACAGCCTGGGGTGGTTATATGGCACCATCCTGTGCTGTGTAATTTACTGAATGACTTTAATACTTCATTCTATTCCTGTCTAACCCCATGGAGGGGTATTATGGCCTCCCCCTGGTACATTGGCTCAATGCTGACTGGCTGAATAGGATCTTTCTCTCCCTCAGTAACAGCCACGAGGGGTGAATAGACAGAACACTGTGTGAGGTAGGAGGAGCAGGTGGCCATTCGGCACATCTAACCTGCTGCTCAGGATAGAAATGTCATGGATGGTATGATTGTAGCTGACCACCACCTTCCTGTCTGTTCTCATTAGACATCGACTCCTCTGTGCATCAAAGGTCCGTCAAGATCAGCCTTAAATATCTTCAATGACCCAGACTTCACTGTACCCTGGGGATGAAGGCGTCAGAGATCACACAATCCAAAGGAGAAAGTTACAACATTATCTCAAATGGAAATGGGAGACCCCTTTCTTTTTAAAGAGTGTTAACCTCACTGCATGTCACCTCCGCTTTTCAGAAACAAGGGCACAGCAAATGTGAACAAACATAGACCATTCAGGCCCTCAAACATATCCCACAGTCCCATGTACTGTTCAGTCGAGCATTTATCAAACTTAGCTTCATTGCCACCCTTGGGAAAATAATCCTGATACCACGAGGCCACAGAGCATAGGAAAGTGGAATTAAGTCTAATTTGATGTTTGATCCTGCCTGGCATGTTTCTCAACACAATTCTGTCATCTTTTCACTGTAACTCTTGATTGTTGTTTTAATCCAACCTTTTTCTTGAAGACATGATGTGTCTGTCTGTCTGTCTCTCCTCTCTTTCTCTCTCTCTCTCTCTCTCTCTCTCTCTCTCTATATATATATATATATATGTGTGTGTGTGTGTGTGTGTGTGTGTGTGTGTGTGTGTATAAAATATATATAAGTATGTATGTGTGTGATTGTGTGTGTGTTTCTGTGTATATCTGTTGAATGGCAGGAGACAGGGTGGTCGTGGATTGTTGTTTTTCAGACTGGAAGCCTGTGAGCAGCGATGATCCTCAGGCAGATTTGTTGAGTCCTCTTTTGTTTGTCATTTATATAAATGATTTGGTTGAGAATAATTACAGTTGATTTAGCAAATTTGCTGGAGACACCCGGTTTGGATGTATAGTGGACAGTGTTTGTATAATGGTGAACAATTGAATGTTACAAAGCGATCTTCATTAATTAATCAATGATTCAGAGAGATGTAACACAGGGAAACAGAGCCATCAAGTCATTCATGCCAACCAAACTTTCTAAATTAATCTTGCCACATTTAGCAGCATTTGGCCAATATCCCAGTATTCATATAGCTACCCAGTTGCATTTTAAATGCTGTCATTGCTCCAGCCTCCAACAGTTCCTCCGGCGATTTATTCCATTGAAGCACCATCCACTGCAGTAAAAAATGTAGTCCTTAATTGTCTTTCAAATCTTTCTCTTCCCATCTTAAACTTATGCCTTCTAGTTTTCGACTCTCCTATCCTCAACCTTATCCCTGCCCTTCATAATTTTATAAATATCGAGAAACTGCAAAGGTGACTCCAATCAACACAAATCGCTGTGCTTTCAGTCATCCTGGGCCTAAATTCTCAAATTAAATAGTGGTACCTTTTCCTTTTCCATCAAGGCACGATTCCAAAAAAGTTTAATGAACTTATTCAGACATATTATGAAACAGTTCTGTGGGATTTGAAAGTAGATTTTTTGGCGCAGTGATGGGGACACCACGATCATTCAGCATTATCTCCTAATGCTGCAATATGATGCTACTCTGTGTTTGTTCATCAGCCTGTTCTAACATGCTGTGAGACACCTGCACAGGACATGAATACACAACACCTTCTCCAGAGGTAGGGGCAACACCAGTCGTTCATAGACTGGAATCGAATCGAGAGTTCCGGTTCAGAAACGTGGGCACTACCCCCTACACAAGGCCTAAAGCATGTCCTGAGATTTGGTCTTACTTTAAATACATGGGTTTATAAAATTCTGATTAACACGACCAAATTATATGGGCGACATTTCTCGTTGAAAAAAAAAGGACAAGTTATTAGCCGCAACTATAGGATGTTGAGTGAATTCGCTGTGCCATTGAGATAAACTATGTGTATCTTTCATTGCTTAGCTATGATTTCCAGTTCAAATAGCTATTATAAGTAGACTCCTACATTAGAGAAAGAAATTCTGCCACACGCTCTGCACTGTGAAGGATCTCGAGTAGATATCAATACTGAACACCGGAGATGAGGAAAGAGCAGAATTCTGGCCCAAAACACCAGTCACTATTTCCAACATCTGACATGTGGCTTCCCTCTTCCTGAAATCATCAAGTGATACAAGGCAACTGTTAATTTTCGAGGCTCTCCTTATCCGCTCCTCCCTCTGCCTGCGCAAAGCAAACCAAGTTCTGCATTTTTAGGGAACTCAAGGCTACTGTTTGTAGGCCTTCTGGAGAGGGGAGTGTCGTATTAATCCGAAGGGGGACGTTTGAGGGGGCAGTAATATCACTCACTGCGCTGAAGTGTGGCAGATGGAGTTTAACTTGGATAAATGTGAGGTATTGCATTTTGGTAAATCAAACAAGGGGAGGGCTGATACAATTAATGCGGGGCTTTCATAGCTATGTAGAAAATAGGGACCCTGGTACGTCGGTATAATTCTTTGAAATTTGTGCTGCTGGGAGTTTAAGGTTACTTCATTGTTCAGACCTTTGAGATTAGAAGTTGAGAACTCATGCTGAAATTGTTCAGGAAATTGTTCAATCCTCTTCTGTCGTACTGTGTGCAGTTCTGGTCGTCCTGTTACAGGAAGGATAATATTAATCTGGAGAGGGTTCGGAAGAGATTTACCAGGATGCTACCAGTAACCCCTCATCTTCTGTTTCGGGAGCCTACAAACACACGGCATTGACATTGAACTGACCAGTTTCCAAAACATCCCTCACCCATCCAGATCCCAAATACAATCCTCCGACTCAGATCCGCCCTCTCGAGGGGACCTAACTGTCCATCTTCCTTTCCACCATTCCGTTCCACACTCCCCACTGACCTGTCACTATCACCTCCTACCTTTGTTCACCTATCGCCTACGTTTCCCCCAGCCTCACCCCACCACTAATTTTCTCTCAGCTCTGTTCACCCTTCCCAGTCCTGACGAATGGTCCTGCCTGAAACGTCGACTCTCTTGCTCCTGATCTGCTTTTCCTTTTCCACCACCACACTTTATCTCCATTGAATTCTCTTGTTAACATAATTTCGTTGTCTGTTATAACATTTTCTTCTCAGTTCATTGATTTTATATGTTCTCTCAATGTTTTATTGATATTATAATGTCTGTACAGTAGTTGCAGGATGTACGTTTCCATTTATAAACAGGGAAGCATGTTCGTGTTCGGAGAAACCTCTAGCATTACTCCCACATCCAAGGCAGATTGAATGGTGACACTCAATTGATCGACAAGTGCCAACATTCGATCCCTCAGTCACCCTCACATCTCCCATTAAAAAGGCCTGCATTTTAATTCGTATTTTAAATTTTAATAAGACAGTCTTGAATTGAAAGTTGTTAACTGGAGCTATTTGTTCAGCGAATGTGATTGATGTCTGTCTTCGTGGACCCTAAATGTGTTATGGGAGGATTTGCCTCTTCTCTCACTTAGGGACTCAGCTCAATGTGTTATCCTATGGTATGGGTGGGAGCATCACTGACAGCACTAACAGGGATCAGCAGTTCCAGAGAGGGGAAGAAGAGATCAGAATCGGAGAACATTCGACTGGAATGTTCCAAACAAGGATCAGAATCTGAGAATATTAAACAGGAATGTTCCAACAATGGATCAGATTCTGAGAACATTAGACTGGAATTTACCAACAATAGACAGAAGTTTATCAGAGAGTCTTTACTGGCTTTCTCAACCTTGGATCTCATTATCATTGCGGATCTATGATGTACTGATGGTTATTAAGAGTGGTTACTCTCCCATCCTCGCTATAGTTGGTGTTCCTGGTAAGTCATTCTATCTGTTCATTAAGCCAGGTTAAACTGAATTGCTACTCATATTATTTAAAATTTAGAAATGTCGACGTTAACATGTTTAATTCCAATGAAATATTCCATTCCTCACAAATTATAACGAGCAAATTACTCATGACAAATTACTCAGCATTATGTGAGGAGGAACCAGACTGTTCACAAACTCCATCATCCTTCCAGCCCTAGACAGATCTACATTTCTTTATCTTCCCCACTCACTCATCCTGTCCAATACCACCATCACGATATCCCCGTTTCCTCCTCAGCCTCAGTGCATCTTCTGAATAAACCATCAATTGCGCCTTTGTTAAATCTGGATACAACTTATCAACTCCCTTCTAACCACGTGTCAATTACAAAATAATTGCGCTGGACTATATTGAACTTGTTCGCTGCACAGAATCTCTCAGACGGACAGACACTGCATACTGCCTAAGCCATTGACATATAATCTAGAGGCACAGAATAACAATGTGTTGATATCGCATGAAGGAAATTGATGTAATTGAAATGAAACTATCATCATTTGTGTGAAAAGGTCCATCTACTTGATTCATTCTATTCAGAGAAATCAATGGGTTATCTTTCCCCAGTCATATCTATGCAACCCGATAACAATGTGTTTTACTATTTACTGTCCTGTGGAACAGCTGAACCAGCCACTCAGTTCAAGATCAGTATAACATGCTGGCCTGGCCCGGGCTGTACACATCCCGTGAGAGAAGAACAAAAACAAAGTTTGCTCCCTTCCTGTGCCTGTTTTCCTTATTCCTACACTTAATTTCCATTCAGGTCGGTGACCATTCCCTATTTCAAGTGCAACCTTTCTGTCTGAGTCTCTCCCCAAGAGTGATGTTCATCTCCATGGGTACCTCTGGTGCTGGATTTACAGATGCTGACATATAGATTTAAGGAACTTTTAAATTCCATGTTAGTGTCAGTGCAGAGTGAAGGAATGGGTTTTTACGTCATAATAAAGGTACGGAGATCGGTAAGTGAGGGATAGGAATTATTGTGATCATCGCTGCGAGTGTGATTGAGGTAGTATTTGCGATATTGTGGAAATATTTCTTCTCCATTAAAAGGATTGATCTCATTGCAACAGAGACAGCGTAAATGAATTTCATCAGACAAATCCCTGGGCTGATGGTAAAAGAGGAGTGAATAAAGGTTAATCTGCAGCACTGCCAGAGAATAAGAGATTATTGCATTGCAACTTGATGGTGATGGACAATCATGCATTATGTTCTACACAGACACTGAGAAGATGATAAATTCAATGGCTTGTATTTTTATTGTACTCGGATTCATGATTCTGGATATTTAAGTGCCTCTGAGGATACAATTTGTGTTCAAACCCTGCCTTAATATTTGGGTCAATCCCTCTTACCTGAGCAGGTCAGTTAACCCATTTTGTTAATGTTAATAGGTGATGGTGGCTTGTGTGGAGATTGTTTCCTTTCCACAGAGAGTAGTGAATGTCAGGAATTCTCAGGTCTAGAAAGTTAAGGGAGATAGATCACTGCAAGTATTTAAAGAGCAGGTGGATGGATTTTGGACCTCTCAAAGAGTTGAGGGGTGGGAAGAATTGAGCATTAAAGAGGAGTTAATGCGAACAGTAGATCAGCCGTGTTCGAATACAATTATGTGAGCATCCGAATGACCTACTCCTGTTTCTTATATTCTCATATTCGGTCTTTGGAAAGTCAATGGATGTAATTTTCCAAAAAGTGCTGTTATTGAATGTTGAGGACAGTGAGAGAAAAGTATTTTGTTAGCCATCTCTGGGTGTGATATGGGCCCGATATTCACAACGAATTTGTGTCTACAAGATGACTAACAAATGAAACACCAGTTCCAAAGAGCAGACACTCTACAAAGAGATGGGAGGCCTCGTTCGTACCTAACCTGGATTTCCCATCACACTTTCCAATCCACAACAAACCACACAGTGCTGAGGGACTGAATGATAACTTGGGTTACTGCCGACCAGGTATTTGGAGCAAGTGGTCTCTATCTGCTCCTGCGCAGGTGGTTTTAAGGACTGAATGGAACATAGGAACATAGAACTGAGGAGCAGGAATGGGTCATTAGACACGTTGTCATTGCTCGACCAGACAGTAAGATCATGGCTGATTTGATTTTGGTGTCCGCAGCACTTTTCCGCCTGTCTACAATTTTCTTCCATCCACGTGTCTGTCAAATTTTGAACAAACCCAACTTTGAATTAAATGCAAACACCACGGCACAACATTAGGAAACTGCACAAAGTCAAAGTACATACTCAGCATAATTATGGAAGGCAGCAGGCGTTTATCTATCAGTAGATTAGATTACTTACAGTGAGGAAACAGGCCCTTCGGCCCAACAACTCCACACCAAAACGCCACCCACTCAGACCCATTCCCCTACACATAACACTACGGGCAATTTGGTATCACAAAATCTGCACGTTTTTGGACTGTGGGAGGAAACTGAAGCAAACCCACGCAGACACGGGGAGAATGCGCAAACTCCACACAGTCAGTCGACTGAGACGGGAATTGAACCCAGGTCTCTGGCGCTGTGAAACAGTAGTGCCAGCCACTGCACCACCATGCCACCCAGTCTTGCGCCCATTCAATTAATTCTGCTGCAGTTTATCATTTTTCATTTGTTCATGGATGTGGGTTTTGTCCATAGGCCAACATTTATGGACCTTGTCTAATTACGCTGGAAGATGTGATGTTGAGTTGCCATCCTGGGATGAAATTTCTGAGGATGAGAATTCACATTTGATCATCCCGTGAGAATTTCTCATTCATGCTTTGACCAATGTTGGAGGATCACTGTTTGCTATTCCAGCTCCACGTCTCCACTGGTTACATCAAATTTGAGGTGTAACCAAATCATTTTCTCGAGATATGTGAGACACAGATTCACACTCGTATAGACACATACACAAACGCACATGTCTTAAGACGAAAAAGAATAAGGAACACTTTCCAGAGTTTGATAATAGTGGAACACATATCAAATGGAAAAGCAAAACTGTGTCCCAACTGCTATTTTGTCTCCGACTTTATTCTCTTAAACAAGCTGCTTCTATGAGATTTCTTTCTGGAGCGGTTGGATTTGGCATAATTTCCTTTCCATCAAGCAGTGGAGCGATTCCCATGAATCCTCAACATCAATCCTCCACGTTTGGTAGAGATGACTCAGGGATTTTTTTACTCTCACAATTTGCTGTCAGGAGTGTCAAAGTAAGAGAGAGGGGAGCACGAGACTGCAGCTTCCGACCATAAGATCATCTGACATAGGAACAGAAATTAGGACATTCAGCCCATTGAGTCTGATCCAACACTCAATTATGGCTGACAAGTTTCTCAACCACATTTATCTGCTATCTCCCAGTAACCCTTGATCCCTTTGATACTTAAGAACTTAACTATCTCTGTCTTAAATATACTCAATGACCTGACATCCGCTACCTTCTGTGAAAATTAATTCCATAGATTCTCCACTCTCTGGCTGAAGACGTTTCTCCTTATCTCCATTCTAAAAGGTCTTACTTTTACTCTAAGGCTATAGTTTTGGGTACGTGAGTTTCCTACCAATGGAACTCTTCCCAACATCCACCCTGTGCAGTATATTCAGTATTCTGTATGTTTCAATTAGATCCCCCCCCTCATCCCTCTGAACTCCATCAAGAACAGACGGGGAATCCTCAAACGTTCTCACATGTTAAGCTTTTAATTACTGGGACCATTCTCGTGAACCTTCTGTGATCCCATTCCAAGCCCAGCACATCCTTCCTGAGATATGGGGCTCAACACAGCGCACAATACTCCAAATGTGGTCTGACCAGAGCCTTATTGAGGCTATATACGTACGTCCCTGTATTTATATTCAAATTCATTTAAAATAAATTCCATCACTGCATTTGCCTTCCTAACTACTGACTCAACCTGCAAGTTTACATTGAGAGAATCCTGGAGTAGAACTCCCAGTTCCCTTTGCTCTCCAGACATCTCAACTTTCTCGGTATTCCATAATAAAGTGTACGTTCCCACAATTTCACACTTTTTACTCCATTTACCACTTCTTTGCCATTATCCTAACCTGTCCAAATCCTTCTTGAGCTTCCCTTCCTTTCGAAGTTACGTGGCCCTATACCTATCTTTGTATCTTCTTCAAACATAGCCAGAATGCCTTCAGTTCCTTCATCTGGATCGTTAATGTATAAAGTCAAACGTTGTGGTCCCAACACTGCGCCTTATAGAAAACCACTTGTCACAGGCTGTCATTCCGAGAAGGACACTTTTATCGACACTATCTGCTTCCTGCCAGAGAGCCAAACTTCTATCCATGCGAGCACCTTGCCTCTAACACCATGGGTCAGTGCCTTACTCAGTAGTCTCCTGTCGACACATTGTCAAAGACATTCAGGAAGTCCAGGTGGATGACATCAACTTGCTTTCCTTGTTCTAAGCTGCTCGTTACGTCCTCAAGCTTTTCTAGCAGATTTTACAGGCATGAGCTCTCTTCGATGAAACGATGCTAACTTTGTCTACTTTACCATCCACGTTCAAGTACTCAGAAATCTCACCCTTCACAATGGATTGCAGAATCTTACCCACAGCCACGTTTAGATTAGTCAGTCTGTAATTCTCCGCCTTTTGCTTTACTCCCTTTTAAAACAGAGGTATGTAGATAATTGGGATGCCTTCGGGGAAGGTGGAACCTGTACAAGAAGGATGGGTTGCATCTGAAATGGAAGGGGACCAATGTCCTGGGTGGAAGGTTTGCTCGACTAGTTCGATAGGGTTTAAACTAGTATGGCAGCGGGGTGGAAACCTGAGCTGTACACCGGAGGTGAGAGTTGATCCAGACGAGGCATTAGCAAGAGGTAGACCGGCTAGTGGGAAGGATTTTCCTGGGAAAGAACCAAGGGATCAGTTAAAGTGTGTTTGTTTAAACGCGAGGAATATAAGGAATAAAAGTGATGGACTTAGAGCATGGATCAGTACCTGGAGCTATGATGTTGTGGAAAAAACAGTGACATGGGTTTCTCAGGGGCAGGAATGGTTGCTGGATGTTCCAGGGTTTAGAGCATTTAAAAAGAATAGGCGGGGGGAAGAGGAGTGGGTGTCGCACTACTAATCAGAGAGGGTATCACAGCGACAGAAGCTTCCATTATCGAGGATAATCTGCCCACGGAGTCAGTTTGGGGGGAATGTAGGAACAGCAAGGGAGCAGTCACCTCGTTAGGGGTTTACTACAGGCCACCCAATCGCTGCAGGGAAATGGAAGAAAGCATCGGTCGGCAGATTTTGGAAAAGTGTGGACATAGTAGAGTTGTTCTAATGGGCGACTTTAACTTTCCCAATATTGATGGGAATCTCCTTCGAGAAGATGTTTTGGAACAAGCTGTTTTTGTATGGTGTGTTCAGGAGGGTTTCCCAACTCATTATGTTGACAGGCCAACGAGGGGAGAGACCATTCTAGATTTGGTGCTTGGATACGAGCCGGGGCAGGTATCAGATCTTGTGGTGGGAGAGCATTTTGGTGATAGTGACCACAGCACTTTACATAGCTATGGAGAAGGACAGGATTGGCAAAATGGGAGGATATATAATTGGGGAAGAGGAAGCTATGATGCGATGAGACATGAGTTAGGAAGCATGGATTGGGAGCAATTTTCCATGGGAAAGACACCATAGACATGTGGAGACTGTTTAGGGAACAGATGTTGCAAGTGATGAATAAATATGTTCCTCTGAGACAGGCAAGAAGTGGTAAGATAAAGGAACCTTGGATGTCGAGAGCAGTGGAGCTTCTCGTAAAAAGGAAGAAGGAAGCTTACATAAGGTGGAGGAAGTTAGGGTCAAGCTCAGCTCTACAGTATTACAGGAATGTGAGGAAGGAGCTCAAAAATGGTCTGAGGAGAGCCAGGAGGGGGCACGAGAAAGGCTTGGCAGAACGGATTAGTGAGAACACAAAGGCATTTTACATTTATGTGACGAATAAGAGAATGGCCAAAGAAAGAGTAGGTCCGATCAGGGATAACATAGCGATTTGGTGCGTTGAGTCTGAGGAGGTAGGGGAAGCGCTAACTAAGTTTTTAGCTTCTGTCTTTACGAAAGAAAGGAGCTTTGTAGTGAATGAAACCTTTGAAGAGCAGGTGTGCATGGTGGAATGGATAGAGAGAGGAGAAGCTGATGTGTTGAAAGTTTTGTCAAACATTAAAGTTGACAAGTCGCCAGACCCGGACCAGATGTGTACTCGGCTGCTTTGGGAAACGAGAAATGCAATTGCTTCGCCACTTGGGAAGATCATTGCATCCTCGATCTCCAATGGAGTCATACCTGAGGACTGGAGAGAAGCAAATGTAATTCCTCTCTTCAATAAAGAAAATAGGGAAATCCCCGGCAATTACAGACCAGTAAGTCTCACGTCTGTCATCTGCAAGGTGTTAGAAATGATTCTTAGGGATAGGATTTATGACCAGCTAGAAGAACATGGCTTTATTAAATGCAGTCAACACGGCTTTGTGAGTGGCAGGTCATGCTTCACAAACCTTATCGAGTTCTTTGAGGATGTGACTGGAAAAGTTGATGAGGGTCGAGTTGTGGATGTGGTGTATATACACTTCAGCAAAGCGTTTGATAAGGTTCCCCATGGTAGGCTCATTCAGAATGTTAGGAGGAATGGGATACAGGGGAACTTAGCTGTCTGGATACAGAATTGGTTGGCCAACAGAAGACAGTGAGTGGTACTAGAAGGAAAATATTCTGCCTGGAAGTCTGTGGCGACTGGTGTTCCACAGGGCTCTGTCCTTGGGCCTCGACCGTTTGTAATTTTTATTAATGACTTGGATGAGGGGATTGTAGGATGGATGGGTCAGCAAGTTCGCAGACGACACAACGGTTGGAGGGGTTGTTGACAGTATCGAGGGTTGCTGTAGGCTGCAGCGAGACATTGACAGGATGCAGAGATGGGCTGCGAGGTGGCAGGTGGAGTTCAACCTGGATAAATGCGAAGTGATGCATTTTGGAAGGTCGAACTTGAAAACTGAGTGCAAGATTAAGGATAGGATTCTCGGCAGTGTTGAGGAACAGAGAGATCTTGGTGTGCAGGTACATAGATCACTTAAAGTGTCCACACAAGGGGACAGAGTTGTTAAGAAAGCATATGGTGTTTTGGTTTTCATTAACAGGGGGAATTGAGTTGAAGTGTCATGAGATCTTGTCACAACTCTATTAAACTTTGATCAGAACGCACTTAGAATACTGTGTCCAGTTCTGTTCGCCCTATTATAGGAAAGATTGGGATGCATTGGTGAGGGTTCAGAGAAGGTTTACCAGAATGCTACCTGAACTGGTGGGCTTATCTTATGAAGAGAGGTTTACTGAGATCGGACTTTTTCATTGGAGAAAAGGAGGAGGAGAGGGTACCTAATTGAGGTATACACAGTGGCACAGTGGTTAGCACTGCTGCCTTATAGTACCAGACTCAGGTTCAATTCCCGCCTCAGGCGACTCAGTGTGTGGAGTTTGTACATTCTCCCCATGTCTGCGTGGGTTTCCTCCGGGTGCTCCGGTTTCCTCCCACAGACCAAACATGTGCAGGTTAGGTGAATTGGCCATGCTAAATTGCCCGTAGTGTTAGGTGAAGGGATAAAAGTAGCGGAATGGGTTGGGTGGGTTGCGCTTCGGCGCGTCAGTGTGGACTTGATGGGCCGAAGGGCCTGTTTCCACACTGTAAGTCATCTAATGTAAAAAAAAAACAAGATAATGAGAGGCATAGATAGAGTCGGTAACCAGAGACTATTTCCCAGGGCAGAAATGACTATCCCGACGGGTCATAGTTTTAGGAAGGTACAGAGGAGATGTCAGCGGCCATTTCTTTACACGGAGAGTTGTGAGAGCATGGAATGCGTTGCCAGTAGCAGTTGCAGAAGCAGTGTCATTGGGGACATTTAAGAGACTCCTGGACATGCATATGGTCACAGAAATTTGAGGGTACATACATGTCAATAAGTGGTCGGCACAACATTGTGTGCTGAAGGGCCCGTTCTGTGCTGCACTGTTCTACTTTCTATCTTCTATTAGCGATTTTCCAGTCCTCTGCGAATCTCCTTGATTCGAGGACTCCTGAATGATCACCATCAACGCCTCCAGTGTCTCATCAGCTATCTGCCTTCCCACTCTGGGGTGGAGTCCACCTGGTCCAGGTGATTTATTTACCTGGAGTGTTCATGCAATAGTGAGAGTGGTGGCAACTAACCTTGTTCGGTGTAGATGCTATAATATATCTCCAGAGAGTGTGAGTGAGTAGAGAGAATACGGAGACACTTATCCTGGCAGAACAAGGAAGGTTATTGTTGTTTGCCCTGTATTTATGGGCATGTCTTCACATCATCTCAGCATTGGGGTGAGACTCTCCAATGTCCTGTCCATGTCTATCACTAATAACACCACAGAACACACCCCTCAGCCTCGTCAGAATATGTTTGCGTGGATCTTGCAAACAACAAGGAGGAACAAACATTGTTGCCTTACATATCTAAACCAAAATTGTTGTGCAAATGTTGTGCAATCTATGCTCTGGAAAGTAGACATGCAAATATTGTGCATGGTGCGGTAATATTGGATGATCTAAAATTGCAACTAAACTGCGTAAACTAAATGATTGCTAATGCTGTGAAAAATGAATTTCTTAAGTGTATATGAGGTAGGTTGATAACAATGTTGTGAAACAAACAACAAAGCAGTTTCTTTCGGGTGTGATGTTGTGTGGTCAGAAGAACTAATTACTAATCTTTTTCTGAAGCAGCTTTGGAGGAATAGTGAGATTAATATGTTGCATTTAACACGACATGTGCATGCAATATAAATTTTGGAACATTATATTCAAATATCATGGAAGCCAGGAGGCTAGAGGATCAAGTAAATTGGAAAAATACAATGTGACATTTACAGTAAGACAATTAATGATGGTTATTGATAGAAATACTGCAAAGTCTGAAAAATACATGAATATCATAAAGTTACAACACCAAAGAATTGAACATGACTCATTGATGGTTATCGTAAGAAATTAAAGATAGAATTAAATCAAAGGAAGGAGCTTCAGAAGAATTCCAGATATTGTGGAAACCTGAACATTCTGTGTGATTTACTTTTCCGAAAATAAGGACGAAGAAAGTGTTAAGTAAATCAAAAGGAACATGAATACAAACAAACAGGAAGCACAAAGACTGCTTGAATCTACCAAGGAAAACAAAAGAAAGGTCAAATGTGGAAATTTGTAAGTAGAGGAGAATTCGTTGTGTGGAACAAAGAAATGGCAGAGAAACTAACCAGTTACTTTGCATCTGTCTTCATTGCGAAAGTTCCAGGGAATCTCCGTATAAAGCAAGTGATCACAAGGGACTTGTGGAACTAAAGACTTTAAGTCAATTCGAATCAGCAACAAGGTAGTTCTTAAAAATGTAATTAGATTGATCATTACTAAGTCTGATGGGCCAGATGCACTTCATATCAAAATGTCAGAAATAAAACAGTATTTAAATTGCACTGTCAGTGACTGCTTTATTTTTCTGTAGATAGTGCAAATACCATAAGCCATTGGAGACAACTGGAAGGTAGTAAACATGATCCATCTATGTACACAGGGAAGAAGAGGTAATGTAGAGGAATGCAGACAAATTAATTTGACATCTGTCCGGAAACAGTTGGAATCTATTATACAATATGTGATATTGGGTATTTAGAAATTAACAGCAACAATGCAGAGAATCCCTATGCATTTTTGACAGAGAAATCATATCTGACAAACTTTGGAATTGTATGAGGTTTTTTTTCTTGCGGCATAGACATTGGTCAACCAGTGGAAGTGGTGTGTTTGGAATTTCAGAAGTCTTTCTGTAAGAAATCAGGCAGTGAGTTCGTAAATGCAATCAACGGGAATGCAATTTGGCGGAATATGTGTAATGGGAATGTTAAAGTTAGGTTGGAGATAGCTTAAAGTAATCATAATATATGTGCAAAGATATCATGAAGCAGTTGCATAGAGGGTTGGTGAGATGATACCTCAAGTATTGTGTACGGTTTAGTGATCCAATCTAAGAAAGAGTATACTGATCAAAGAGGATGTGCAATGGACATTTTCCAGATTAACCCCTCAGATTACAAGATGGTCTGATGGGGACAGTTGTATTGCGAACTCTCCAGTTTCATAGAACGAGAGGTGATCACAGCGAAATTTAGAAAATCTATGGACCATGTGACAAGGTGCAAATAAACAGGATATTTCTCTGGCTGTCAACTCTACAATTAAGGCAAATAATCGCAGGATAAGGGCAGGCCATTTAAGACTGCAATAAGGACGAAATTCTTCACTCAGAGAGGACTGACGCATGCAGAGACGTGGAAACCTGCTGGCAGGGCAAAATCAGCGAAAATCCCCAAATATTCTACAGGTACACCAACTGGAACAGAACAAACATGGAGTAGATAGGAGTCATTCGTGACTTACCAAGTTGCATCCAAACTCAACTTCGTGGTAGAAGACTGTGTGACTGGAGACCAATGTCCCTTGGTGTACCGTAGATATCAGTGCTATGTCCCTTATTATTTCTGGCATTCATAAGTGATGTGAATATGAATTGGGTAGGGGGAGTGTGAGATGGAAGTATGTGTTTGACACAAAGATTGGTCGGGTAGTTGGCAGTGATGTGGGAGGTCTTATGTTGCAGGAAGATACAGATGGAATGGTCAGATGCGCAGATCAACGGCAGATGGAATGTAACCCTGATAAATATGAGGTGATGCACTTTGGAAGAATGAACCAAGCAGGGGAGTACGCAATGAATGGCAGCACACGAGGAAGCTCAGAGTGTGCTTCTCAACACAACCCTGAATGTGACTGAATATGATCATCAATTAATTAAGCAGGACTGTAGATAAAGTCTTTATTCATTAATCCAAAGATTATAAACGTTACATAGTACTTTGGTAAATCCAAATTAAATACTGTGTGCAGTTCTGGGAGACACATTACAGGAAGGATGTGATTGTACTGGATGTGGTGCAGAGGTGACTCACCAGGATGCTCTCTGGGATGGAGCATATGAGCTGTGGAGAGAGGCTGGGTAAGCTTGGGTTATTTACTTTGGAAATGAGAAAGTTGAGTGGATAAGTAATTCGTGTTAAAATTACAATGGGCATGGACAGGGTCAATAGACAACAGCGGTTCTTTTTAATCAAAGTATCAGCATCCTTACAGTCTGAAACCAGGAAGTTGAAAATGGAGAACAGAGAAACATGACGCAACAACTTCACTTCTGTCTTCACAGAAAAAGACATAAACAAAGCCTTCCCAGCAATAGGACAAAACCTGAGTCTAATGAGATAAAGGTATAGAATGACATGAGTAAATGAACTAATTTGGAGAAATTATTGGAACTGAAAATAATGGGCATAGAAAAAAAATCAACACACATTGAAGAAATGGGAAGCATATTTGAGAAACTGACTGGAAGTTTAATTACAGGAAAACCATAGAGGCACAGAACTTCTGCAAGATTTTTAAATATATCCCCAAGCCTACCGTCCAAAGTAAAAGCACATGGAATAGGGGATAACATATGGACATGGTGTTACAATGACAGCGCTGACAGGAAACATTGTGTAGGAATAAATGGATATTTTTCAGTTTGGAAGGTTCGTGTGGCATCGCAATGATTGGTGCTTGGGCTCCAGATATTCACAATACATCTTAGCCGTCTGGCTGAGGGAATCAAATGCAAAGTTTTCAAGTCTGCTGAAGGAACCAAGATTTTGAAAGGTGAGGAGGATGTGAAAAAAACCTTCAAGGTGATTGAGACAAATGGAGTGAATGAGTAAATATGTGTCAGATGAAGAGCAGTGTTGATAGATGTGATGTTGTCTACTTTGTTGGGATCAATAGAATGCCAGCCAACCATTTGAAAAGTGAGTGTTTAAGAAACGTCGATGTATAAATGGAACGACACTTTTTTTTTGTTTGGACAGAATTTCGAATTCCAGGCAGGTCAGTCAGTTCTGAAGACAGAAGCCAATACTGGGAATACATTGGCACAGAGACTAGTGTGCACAGACCAACCAGGTAGGGAGCTGTAACATTGAAAACGATCTGGAATCTCCTGGTACACAAGTCACTGAAAGCAATATTGCAGGAGTAGAAAGTAGTTAGGAAGATAAATGATGTGTTGACCCTCATTTCAGGAGGATTTGAGTCCAGGAGTAAGGGTGAATAACTGCAGCTGTAGAGGGCCGTGGTAAGGCTTCATCTCGAAAACTGTGTAGTATTGTGTGCAGTTTTGGTCACTGTACTTAATAAAGGAAAAAAAACTGACATTGCAGGAGTGCAGCAAAGGGTGACCAGACTGATCTCTGGGATGACAGACTCGTAGGAGCAGAGTTTTGGCTGACTGAGCCTGTATTACATGGGGTATAGGAAAATGAGTGGAGACCTCAGAGCAATATGTAAAACTTGGACAGGGCGAGATAGATTAGAAGCAGGGATGGTAATACCCCTGGCCATTACGTCTAAAACAAGGAGTTACAGTATTAGGTACAGGCACGTCACACTGCATTGAGATGAAAATAAATGTCTGTACTTAGAGATTGGTGAACCTAGGGAATTCTCTCAAACGTAATGCTGTGGAAGACAGGGCACTGAAGACGAATAAGGATGTGTGGATACTGAAGGGATGGGTGAGAGAGCAGGAGTATAGTGTGGAAATAAAGGGTCAGGCATCATTATATTGAATTGGGTAGCATACTCGACAGACCAAAGGGACTCCTGCAGTCCCTATTTTATAGCTTCACAAGGTTAATCACATTAAGGGATGTGTAAACTGTGTGGGGAAAGTGCATTGAGGAGATGTTCAGCCATGAACTAGAATCTTGCAGACTCAATGTGCTGTATGGCCTACTCCATTCCCGATAATTCTGTGCAGTCTGTGGGAAAGCTCTGTAAATGTTGTCACAATCTCTCAGATGTGAGGAAAGAGGTCTCTGCATGGTGGACAGGACTGTGTTTCCCATTCTCTTTTCCGATACCGAGGCTGGTGCCGGGTATTCTGTCAGGGTTTATCCTTTCAGGCCTCTGAGCAGTTTGGCATAATAGAGTGCCTTGCTTGGACGTTTCAGAGACAATTGAAGGGTTATCACATGTCTGATTGCCTGGAGTCACTTTTAGGCCAGACTAGGAAAGCTCAGGGGATTTGCTTCCTGAAAGTACATCGGGGAAGCAAATTGGTGTGGACAATTGCCATTGAATTCAAGGTCACTGTTACTTTCACCAGATTTGAGATCTCTATATTGTATTAATTGCTTTTTAACTTCCACCACCTGCAAGAGCATTAGCCTGGTCTGAATTATTAATCCAGTGACATTTCCACAATAGCACCACTGCCTCATGGGGACCTATCGGAAATCATACTGAGCTAGTTATTTCTGTGCTGCCTGACAGCTCTGTCAAAAAGAAATTCCACCAATTTGACTATTGTGATAAGACCGAAGGAGTGGTAATTGGGCAGATTTAATTATTTCCCTCTTAGGAAGTGCACATAGCTGAGAAATTTTCCACGTTGCCAGGGAGATGGCGGAGTTGGAGCTGGAATGAAACAGCTTTCCCACGGACACGACTTGTTGTGCAGCACAAGTCGTAAGTCCTATTGCAGGAATGGTGTCAGGGCTCATTGCCTTTGTTGTATCTCTTGTGTTCAGTCATTTCTTCATGTCACGTGCAGCGAATCGAATTGGTTGAAGACTGGCATCAGTGATTCTGTGGGCATCATGATGAGGGTGAGTCGGATGAGTGACTTAACACTCCTGACTGAGGATGGAAGAGATACTATTTCCTTGTTTTTTTACAAACTGATGTGCAACGCTGATCCATTGATAGGATAGGGATAATTGTGGAGCCCTCTCCACCAGTTAGTTGTTTAAACGCCTATCACGATATTTGGCCTGATGCTGCAGGAAGCAGTGCTTCAATCTGGATCTGTTGACCTTGCGAGAATTTCCTCCTCTCTATGCAATGATTTGATTTAATAGGATTTATTGGCGCATGTATCAACGTAGAGTGAAACTCGTTGTTTATACACAGTTCGGGCAGATCATAGTGAGTTTTGCAGATGTCTGTTTTTGAAGAACCACAAGATTGTCAGAACTTAAAATGGATTGCTTCACCATAAGTGAAAAAGAGGCCTTTGAGAAGGGAATTATTCCAAGGCAAAAGAAAGAATAATTTATTTCGCAAGATTCTGAAACATGCTAACGTAATGATAAAGCAGGTTCTTTTTTTAATTGATGATTTGTAACAGAGCAATAATGAAATAATTAAGTTGCAGCACAAAACCGTACGAAGATTTACTACAAAAGATAACTTATTCTGATCTCATTAAGGATGGATTAAATTCCACTCCGTGCCTGTGTCCTGTATACCTGCAGAGTCTTTGTCCCTAGCTGGGGAATCTTGCTCCTACAGTAAGAAAGGACATACAGATCAGAGGGTAAAGGAAAAGCTTAGACTGAAGCATGCAGGCTACACCACAAAGGGCATGTAATAGGCAAAAGAAAAAGCGTGAGCAAGTTCAGAATTATCTGAAGTTAAGCTATCCATTCCTCAGTTTAATAATGGCTGGGGAAAATGCTGTTCATGAGCTGCTGGCTTTTGCGTTCAGGCTTCTGTATTGTCTTCCTGATGGAAGAGATTGTAGGAGATCCAGAGTGTGATGGGCCTTTGATAATGTTGTCAGCCTTTCTGCGGCAGTGAGTCATGGAAATGGAGTCAATTGATGGGAGCTTGGCTTCCGTGATGGCATGGGTTGTGCACACAACCTTCTGTCATTTCTCTTACTATCCTGGGCAGAGCTGTGGCCACACCAGACCATTATGCACCCGGATGGTTTGCTCTCAGTGGTGCATTTGTAGACATTATTGAGGGTCCTTGTGGAAGTGCCAAATTTCCTGAGCTTCTGGAGAAAGAAGAGGCGGTGCTGTACCATCTCGACTGTCAGCTCTACATGGGAATTACAGGACAGGATGTCGGTTATCGTCACTCATAGGTACTTAATGGTCTCCACCCTTTCAACCTTAGATCCATTGATGTAGATAGGGGCATGTTCTCCTCCTTTCTTTCTGAAATCATTGATCAATTGGTTAGTTTTGCTGACGTTGAAAGAGAGGTTGGTCTCATTGCACCACATCACCAAGCCCTCGATTTCCGTTCTGTATTTTGATTTGCCATCATTACATATCTGCCCAACTATGATGGTGCCTTCAGTGAACATGTAGATGGCGTTCGTTCTGCATTTGGCAATACAGTCGTGGATATACAGGGAGTATAGCAGGGTGCTGAGGACACATCCTTTGGGATTTCAATGATGAATGCTATTGTGGAAGAACCAAGTTACCTATCTTCAGTGATTGCGGACTGTGAGTCAGAATGCTGAGGATCCAATTGCAGAAGGCAGAGCTGAGACTAAGCTCATGTAGTTTTGTGATCAGTCTGAAGGGAATAATAGTGTTGAAGGTGGACCTATAATCAATGGGCAAGGGTCTGAAGCAGATGTCCCTGTTGTCCAGCTTATTCAGGGATCTGGCTCCTGCTATGGACCCATTCACTGGCAGGAAAATTGTAGGGGATCGAGGCAGGCTGGGAGATTGGAACTGATGTGGGCCATGACTAGCCTCTCAAACACTTCAAGCCCCCCTCAGTCTCCTGTGCTCTAAAGAGAAATGTCCCTGCTTATCCAACCTCTCCCTATGACTCAGACACTTCAGTCCTGGCAACATCCTTGTAAAGTTCCAGTTGAATAACATCCTTCCTCTTGGAACGTGACCAAAACTGAACACAATGTTGAACTTGGAACTGTATGTTTTACTCTGCTGGCAATTATTGTCCTGCTGTGATATTGTTTATTATTTGTGTTATTTTGAAAACTTATTATTCATTAAATCCTCTGATGGAAATCCCCTCGGGTGAACGTCCTCCTGATTGCTTCAACTGGAATCAATCTATTTTGTTTGGTCAGATATATTGAGGCCGCTGCATATCAGAGAACAGGAAGAGATGATGGATGATAATGCAGTGTGCATCCTTTACCAGACCAACCTGTCTCTCCACGCACCTAAAGCTTTTATTGAAAGACAGCGTACCTCAGAATTGTTACATCACAGAGGGAAGCGCTTCAGCCCACTGAAGGTCCATGAAAATAGAACATTACAGCGCAGTACAGGCCCTTCGCTCTCAATGTGGCACTGACCTGTAAAAGCAATCTGAAGCCCATCTAACCTACACTATTCCATTTTCAGCCTCATATTTATCCAATGTTCATTTAAATGGCCTTAAAGGTGGTGAGTCTCCTACTGTTGGGCAGGCAGGATGTTCCACGCCCTTATTACTCTCCGAGTGAAGAAACTACCTCTGACATCTGCCTGAAATCGATCACCCCACAATTTAAAACGATGTCTCCTCATGCTAGCCATCATCATTAGAGGAAAAAGGCTCTCACTGTCCACAATACCTAAAACTCTAATGATCTTGTATGTCTCTCTACCTTCTTCTCTCTAATGAAAACAGACTCAAGTCCCTCAGCCTTTCATGTCAGACCTTCCCTCCATACCAGGCAACATCCTAGTAAATCACCTCTTCACCTTTTCCAATGCTTCCGCATCCTTCCAAAAATATGGGGACTAGAACTGCCTGCAATGCTCAAAATATGGCTGCACCAGAGTTTGTACAGATGCAGCGTAACCTCATGGCTCCAAAACTCAATTCCTCTAACAATAAAAACAAACTGTCTGCCTTCTTTACAACTCTTTAAACCTTGGTGAAAATTTTTAGTGATCGATGTACATGAACACCAAGATCTCTCCGTTCCTCCACATTATCAAGAATCTTACCATTAGCCTAGTAATATGCATTCCTGTTTCTCCTTCCAAAGTGAGTCATCTCTCACTTTTGCGCATTAAACTTGATTTGCTACTTATCTGCCCATGTCTGCAGCTTATCGATATCCTCCTGTAACCTGCAACGTCCTTCAGCACTGCCCACAGTTCCATCGACCTTACTGTCAACCGTAAATTTACTAACCCGTCCTTCCATGCCCTCAGCAAGGTTATTTTCAAACCGACAAACAACAGTCGCCCCAAAACAGATCCTTGCATACAATGCTAGTAACTGAACTTCAGGATGAACATTCCCCTTCAACCCTACCACTCTGCCTTCTTTCAACTAACTAATTTCTGATCCAAACCGATAAATCACCGTCCATGTTTCCGTATTTTCTGGGAGAAAGTAAGGACTGCAGATGTTTCAGATCAGAGTCGAAAGTGTGGCGCTGGAAAAGTACAGCAGGTCAGGCACCATCCGAGGAGCTCGGAGAAAGTGAAGACTGCAGATGCTGGAGACCAGAAAACTGATTCCTGATGAAGGACTTATACCCAAATATCGACTCTCCTACTCTTTGGACGCTGCCTCACCTCCTCCGCTTTTCCAGCACCACACTCTCGACTCCATATTTTCTACAATAGCCCACCACGGGGAACTTTAATAAACGCTTAAAAGAAATCCATATACCACACTTTGACCTCATCCACCTGTTTGGGGACCTTCTCAATGAACTCCTTAAGATTTGTGAAGCATGACATACCCTTCACAAAACCTTGTTGACTATTCCTTATCAAATGATTCCTTTCTAGGTGATAATAAATCCTATTTCTTATAGTCCTTTCCAACACTTTACCCACAACCAAAGTAAGCCTAGTATAGAATTACCAGGGTTGGCTCTCCTCCTTTTCTTGAACAAGGGGGCAACATTTCCTGTCCTCCAGTCTTCTGGCAGTATTCCTGGAGACAATGGCTATGTAAAGGTCCGAACCAATGGTTGTGTAAACTCCTTACCAGCTTCTCAGAGAATCCGAGGATAAATCCCATCTGGCCCAGTGCATTAATCTATTTTCACACTCTCCAGAATTGCTAACACCTCAAACCCATCTAGTCTAATAGCCTGTATTTCAGTCTTGGCCTCGAATATAGTGTCTTTTTACATTGGGAATGCTGATTAAAATATTTACTTCGCGCCTGTCCTATCTCCTCAGACTCCACACAAAACTTCACACTACTGACCTTGATTGGCTCTAATCTTTATTTGGCCATTCTTGATTTCGTGACGTACTGAAAGAATGCATGAGGGTTTTCGTGGATACGACTTGCCAAAGACTTCTGATGATTTCTCCTGGCTCTTCTTAGATCTTTATTTAAGTCCTTCCAGGCAGTCATGTAACTCTCAAACATCCGAAGTGAGCATTCACACTTCATCTTTACATAAGCCTCATTCTTCCTCTTGACAAGAGATTCAACTTCTTCAGTAAACCACAACACACTCAGTCGACCACTTCTCCCTTTTCTAACAGGTATAAACTTATCAAAGACACGCAGTAGCTGTTCATTGTAAATTCTCCGCATCTGAATTGTGCCCATCCCCTGCAGTTTCTTTCCCCATCCTATGCATCTTAAAACCTTTCCGAATGGCATTACAATTGCGATCCCCCAGCTATAACTCTTGCCCTATCGTATACACCTGTCCCTTTCCATCGCTAAAGTAAACATAACTGAATTGTGGTCACTATCACCAAACTGCTTACCTACCTCAAAATCTAACACCTGGTATGATTGATTACCCAGTACCAAATCCAATTTGGCCTCGGTCCTTGTTGGCCTATCTCCATACTGTGTCAGGAGACCATTCTGCACACATTGGACAAAAACTGGCCAATATACAGTACATGAACTGTCCCGGTTCAGATCAATATTTGGAAATTTAAAGCCTTCCATAACAACCACTCTGTTGCATTCTCTACCATCCAGTATCACTTTGTAATCCTTTCCCCTACATCTCTGGAACTTTTCAGAGGGCTGTAGAGAACTCTCAACATGGTGACCTCTCCGTTTTTGTTTCTCACCTCTTCCCATCCTACCTCAGTAGACGAGTCCTCATCAAACATCCTTTCTGCCATCGTAATACTATCTTTGATAAACACTTCCCCCCACCCCCCCCACCCCGTTTTAGTACCTTTCCTGTTCTTAATGAAGCATCTCAACCCCGGAACCTACAACAATCATTCCTGGAGCTGCACTTTCCACTTTTCCACTTCTCCAAAATGGCCACAAGATCAAGCTGTACAACTGCACAATTTGGAAACAGGGAGTGATTGGAGGGGTGTTAAACGAAGGTGAGTTGGATAGATCGGAAGACGCATGTGGGGCGGCAGACAGGAACAGATAGAAAATGGAAGTTTTGTTAAGAAATCCTCACGTACTGCAAGGCCTTTGTCTGGTGCCATATCCTGTGAGCACTGTGCTGATACTGGCTGTGGTCCAAGATCATTTATCTTCAATAATATCACAGAGCTGAGTTGCTGACCGTTAAACAGAGTCCAAAATGCCAAGCGATTTTTCATAGTGAAAAGGTGGATAAATTTGAATAGACTGGGTGAAAAGCAGCAGGAACGGAAAACCCTCTCGATCCTGAGATACTGTGCTGGAGAATCTCAGTGAGGTGGATCACTGACAGAGGGGAAAGCAGCATCTCGGCTGTGGGTCAAATAATGATTGATAAAGATTGCACACCACTTCCATAGTTTTGTAATACACATTTCAATATATGTAGCTCAATATTATGAGTGCATTTTAACTGTTTTATCTATTTGTACTTTCCATAGTTTAATATGGACAGAAAATCATTTTGTCCCTGTATTTTGTGTTCAATAAACAGATTTCAGTCCTCGTTAATCACTTTAGATGTATCCTTGAATCTGCTCCTCATATCAGTTATAAAGAGTAACATTCCAATAATGGTGATTGGGGAATATTATTGTCCCTCCCTCCAATCTGAACTGTCATCTCCCCCATTCTCTGTTTTCTGTTTCCTCTGCAATGCCATATTCACACTGTAATTGAGTCCAATAAATGACACTTTGTCACAATTCATTAACATAGAAAACTTCAATAGCACAGCCCTCATCTGCCCTTTCTGATCCTGGAGTAATAATCCGGATTGCATTTATCACGTACAATTTACTGCCGTTTGCCTGTTATAACCCCACGGCGTCTCAGGCAAACATTCCACTCAGATCATGATCTATAAAAATTGTCTCAATGTGTTATTGAAATTATAATGCTTGATGAGTAGTTACAGAATGTATATCTCCATTTATAAACAGAGAAGCATGTTTGCATTCTGATAAGCATATGGCATTACTCCCATATCCAAGGCAGAATGATTGGTTACACTCAAAAGCCTCTACCAGCCTAAACATTTGTTCCATCAGTCACACTCAGATACCCCAGCCAGAAGGCAAAAATGTTAATCATTATTTTGATTTTTACTAAACAGTATTGAACTGAAAGGCGTTGGCAGTAGCAATTTGTTCATCGACTGTGATTGATGTCATTCTCTGTAGATCCTAAATGCGTCACTGGAAGGTTGGCCTCTTCTATTATTTCGGGACTCGGTTCAATGTATTATCCCAGTATGGGCGGTGGCATCACTGACTGCAATTAACAGGGGTCAGCAACTCGAGAGACTCGGGAAAAGAGATCAGAATCTGTGAACATTGATTTCGAAAGTTCCAACAATAGATCAGAATCTGAGAGCATTCGACTGGAATGTTCCAATAATGGAGCAGAATCTGAGAACATTAGAATGGAATATTACAATAACAGACACGAGTTTATCCTGGGGTCAATACTATCTTTCTCAGCCTTGGATATCATTGGCATCACGGATTCAAGATATCCTTTGGATTATTCAAGGTGGTTACTATCCCTTCCTCGCTATAGTTGGGGTTCTTGGTAAGTCATTCCATCTAACCATTAAATCGAGTTGAACTGAATTGCTGTTAATATTTTAATTTTAGAATTTGGAAGTCATCATTTTCAGATCAGTCAAAACTTTTATTGCTTACAAATTATAACTAGCAAATTACTATTCACAACTTACTCAACAATACGCAAGGGAAAACCATATTGTTCTCAAACTACATGATCTTTTTTCTCCATTCCGATTTATATTTCTACATATTGTCCCCACTCAACAAGCCCAGGACAACTATCAGGGCATTTCAGTCTCCTTCTCAGCCTCAGTGTAACTGGTGAATAATCCATCGTTTGTGCTTTTGTTAAATCCAGATGTAACTGTTTCAAGTCCCTTCTAACTATGCTTCTGTCACAAATTATTTGCACTGGAGATGGTTAATTTGTTCTCTCCACAAATCTGTCAGATGGGCAGACAGTGTATGGTGCTCAAGTCATTGAATCATAATTGTGAGGCACATAATAATCTTTTGGTGTCTCATGAAGGAAGTTGATTGAATGCAAAAGAAATCATCACCATTTATTTTTAACAGAAGCCTATGTGTTTGCCTCATATTCTGCAGAGAAGGCAATGTGTCATCCTTCTCTGGTCAGGTTTCTGTGTGACTGCATACCACAGCAGTGTGTTTGCTCGTTACTGCCCTATGGAACAGCTGAACCAGCTACTCAGTTCAAGATCGGCATAACATGGTGGTCTGACCAGGGCTGCACACATCCCGTGAGGGCAGTACAAAAGTAAAGATAGCTCCCTTCCTCTGCCTGATTTCCATGTTCCTGCAAGTCATTTCCATTCAGGTAGGTGACCGTTCCCTATTTCGAGTTAATTCTTTGTGATTGAGTCTCCCTCTGAGAGTGATATTCATCTCCATCGGCATCTCCAGTGATGACTTTATGGATGCTAATGTACAGGTGTAAGGAAGTTCTAAATTTCACATTATTCGCAGAGAGAAGGAATGGCTTTTATGCCACAAGAAAGAAGCTGAGATGCTGAATGATCTCCTCTTTTAACTGTCGGAAAGTGCAGTGTCTGACCGTGCTGGTACATGAATGTTAGCAACACGTTAACAACACAAACCTGAATGCTGTCCAGGTCTTACTGAACATGGACAGAGATGCTGGTTCAGCAGCTGAGGGGTGACAAGATGTTCTTAACATTGTTTGATCTTCAGTGATCACCCCGCCTCTGAACTTATGATGGATGGGGGGCGCCGAGGGTGATGCCGAGTAGACGTTGACGTGAGAGCTAAAGATGTTTCTGCTGAGGAAGTTAACCTGAGGATCTCCTGAAGGGATGTCCCGGGACAGAGAGGATTGTCGATCACTGCCCACAAACATCTTCCTTTGTGCTCTGGAAGACCCCGACCAATGGGGAGGGTACACCTGATTCCCATTCAGCTCAAATAATGAGGTGGCCCCAATGATATCCTCTGTCAAAGACTGTGTTGATATCAAAGCCATTCTCTCTTTCCTGAGCCCTGTGTTCACCTCTGGTTCTTACCAACAGGTGACGGTGTCTGATGAATCTAGGTCTCCAAGATAACCATGAAATGAATCACAAGTTGCAGAGAGGAGACACTCTGTAAAGAGACCAGAGGCGTCTTTCGAATCCAACTTAGATTTCCAAATAACATTTTCCATTCCGTACCAATCTGTGTGTGACAGTTGTGAGGGATTGAATGAGATCCTGTTTTACTGTGGAGCAGGTATTGGGAGCAAGTGACCTCCATCTGCTCCTGTGCATGAGATATGAAGGGCTGATTGCAACATAGGAATATTAGACTGAGGACTAAGTGTGGGTCATCAGACAGTTTGTCACTGCTCCACCACGCAATAAGATCTGATTATGGTCTCAGCAGCACGTTTTTGTCTGTGTACCATTTTCTGTTTGGAAAAATACAATAATGTCAACTGAGCACTAAACTGGACCATGTGCACGCTCCATGAACCTCTCTGTTGTTGTACACAGTACCTTTCATTAGCAAAACAAAATGTGCACACTTTATAATTTGACGACATGTTTATATGCGTCTGCGTATTTTTTAAAAATGAGTTGATATCTTGACAATAGGTGTGTTAATGTCAATGCATCTCAGTCATAAAAACTATTCTCTAGCTTTAGCCTCCTTAACAAGTATAAAAATGTATCAGCTGATACACTTTTCTGCAAATCGTGGTTCAATAAGATTTCTCATCTAATACCTAAATAAATAATTCCCGAGAACAAAAAGCCTTCATTTCAGGAATGGGTAAAGGGAAATCTTCAAAATCTTCAAAATGAATTATATCCGTTTTTTAGTTTGGAGGAGCAAAACTGCAACGAGTGTATCCGATGTGGTCTCAGCAATGCCCTGTACACATGCAGTGAAACATTCCTCATTAAACCAAATACCCGTTGCCACAAACAGCATCATTCCACTTACCTTCCAAATCACTTGCTGCATCTGCAGACAGATTTCATATGATTCATGGACCAGGAAAATGTAAAACATCTGCATCACAGAGTTCAGCAACCTCTCTCCATTTAAATTGTTTTCTGCTGTTCAATCCTTCCCACCACAACAGACAACTCTTGTTATATTATTTCTCATGAAGCTTAGCTCACGAACCTTCCCTGTCTATATCACGATGCAGTTTCACTACCTTCATTTGAAGATATATTGAATGATCATCTTGGTGTATAAGATAATTCAGCTTTGATACATTCAGTCCTTTCATCCAGCTCTTTGATACAGAGTATTGATCATTGCAAATCCCACAGTGATCTCTGAGGCCAAACTAGTTACATGTTTACACCCTGAAAATAAACTATAATCTCTATTCTCTATTCCCTTTTAGCAACATCTTCCCTGTTCCCGTGTAGCAGCTCAAGCGGGTTGAATGCCCTCCTCCTGGGCTGTACAATGTACTCAACGAGATGAATTACTTCTTTCTATATTCCTGTGTAACTCCTTAAAGAGCCAAAATGATCTCCTCCCGTCTCGTTCTAATGATTCAGTCTCACTGAATGGGATGGTACTCTACCCTGTAATCGAATTGAGGAGTGGATTGAGGAAACAAAACAAGAGGTAGAGGCAGCAGTATATCTCTGTAACATCCGGGAGGGTGGATTGAGGGGAAAGCACATGGGGTAGGGGAAACAGTATATCTGTAACAGCCTGTAAGGGTGGATTGAGGTAACAACACATGGGTTACGGGAAGCAGTTGGCCATTCGGCGGTACCATTCAGAATGGCCATGGCTGATCCGATTGTGTCTGGCCATCCGTCTCCTCTCTGTTCTCAAAAATATTGACTCTCCTTGACAGCAAAGATCCGTCGAGCACAGCCCAAGAATATCTTCAATAACCGAGTCTTCACTTCTCCCTAAGGATGAGGGCACCGCAGGTAGCACAACACGAAAGGGAAAGGGACATGCTTCATTCATTGCTGGCCCCATTATTTTAAAAATGTGTGAACCTCACATCAAATCACTGCTCCTTTTCGAATGTAAGGATACAATGACTAGGAATAGACATAAACTATCCCAGCCTCCAACCCTGTCCCACATTACCACTGACTCATTCCCATCAAATACGTTCCAATCCAAAAGAGTAGCCATGGGCACCCGCATGGGCACCAGTTGTGCCTGCGCCTTTGTCGGATATGTGGACCAGTCCATCTTCCGCAGCTGTACTGGCACCAGTCCCCAGCTTTTCCTCTGCTACATCAATGATTGTTTTGCGCTACCTCGTGCTCTCACGACGAGGTTGAACAGTTCATCCATTTCACTAACACCTTCCACCCTGACCTCAAATTTACCTGGACAGTATCAGACTCCATCCTTCCCTTCCTCGACCTCTCCATTTCTATCTCGGACGACTGACTCAACACAGACATTTACTACAAACCGAACGACTCCCATAGCTACTTAGATTATACATCCTCCCACCCTGCCCCCTGTAAAAACGCCATCCCATATTCCTAATTCCTCTACAGCCGCCGCATCTGCTCCCAGGAGGACCAATTCCACAACCGAACAACTCAAATGGCCTCCTTCTTCAAAGACCGCAATTTCCCCTCAGATGTGGTCGATGAAGCTCTCCACCGCATCTCCTCCACTTCTCGTAATTCCGCCCTTGAACCCCGCCCCTCCAATCGCCACCAGGACAGAACCCCACTGGTCCTCACCTTCCACCCCACCAACCTCCGGATACATCGTATCATTCTCCTTCATTTCCTCCATTATATATATTTTCCTCTCCACCCCTATCAGCATTCAGGAGAGACCACTCCCTCCACGACTCCCTCGTCAAGTCCACACCCCCCACCAACCCAACCTCCACTCACGGGACCTTCTCCTGCAACCGCAAGAAGTGCAAAACTGGCACCCACACCTTCCCCCTCACCTGCCTCCAAGGCCCTAATGGATCCTTCTGTATCTGTCGCAAATTCACTTGCACCTCCACACACATCATTTACTGTATCCGCTGTACTCAATGTGGTCTCCTCTACATTGGGGAGACAGGCCGCCTACTTGCAGTACCTTTCAGGGAACACCTCTGGGACACCCGCACCAACCAACCCAACGGCGCCGTGGTTGAACACTTTTACTCCCCCTCTCACTCCGCTAATGACAGGCAGGTCCTTGGCCTCCTCCATCGCCAGACCCTGGCGACACGACGCCTGGAGGAAGAGCGCCAAATCATCCGCCTAGGAACCCTGCAACCACACGGGAGGAATGTAGATTTCTGCAGCTTCCTCATTTCCCCTCCCACATCTTATCTCAGTCAGAACCCTCCGATTCAGGATTGCCCTCTTGACCTGCAATCTTCTTCCCGACCTCTCCGCCCCCACCCCGCTCTGGCCTATCACCCTCACCCTCACCACCTTGCACCTATCGTATTCCCAGCGCCACTCCCCCAAATTCCCTCCCCCCTGCCTTTTATCTCAGCCCGCTTGACACACCAGCCTCATTCCTGAAGAAGGGCTTATGCCCGAAACGTCGATTATTCTGCTCCTCAGATGCTGCCTGGCTTCCTGTGTTTTCCAGCACCATATTTTCCAAATATGTATCAAATCTAGCCTCTGCCGCTGTCTCAGGAAGAGACGACCTGAAAGCATAACACTACACAAGTATTTAAAAAGGAGCAGATTAGGCCATTCGGCCTATCATGTCTGATATGCCGCTCAATAATTTCTTATATATTTCTCAACATCATTATCTTAAATTCTACCGAGAATCCTTGATTTCCTTATCAATCAAAAACATTTTTATTTGTGTCTTAATGAACTTGTGTCTGTGTATTTGTGTGTGTGTTTGTGTGTGTGTGTGTGCGCGCGCGCGACCATGCGCTTGTTGTCTGTGTATTTGTGTAACTACGTCTGTCTGTGTGTCAGCCTGTGTGTTTCTATCTGTGTTTGTGTCTTTTTGTGCGTGACTGCATATGCCTCTGTGTACTTCTATGTGTGTGCATGCTTATCTCCTTGAATGTATTGTGCATGTTAGTATATTGGGGTGTTTATCAATACATCTGTGTATTTCAATGCTTGTGTCTCTGTGCAGTGTGGTATTTTTTTTTCCGAGTGAGAGATATGAGGTTGGAACTGACAGTGGGTTTAAAGTGAGAATTTCTCTTTAATGAATATTGCTCCTTACTCGGTTGGTGGAACGTGGTTGTTTCAGAATCTCCATACAAGGCCTCCTGGTCCTCTCTGTCTCTTTCCAGCATCCTCGTCACATGTACGGGTCGGGGGGTGAGAGAACGGATCTCGGGCACCCCACCACCCAGCTAGGCCCTTTCTGTCCTGTTCCAGTCTGTTTCTCCCGGAATGAGATAATGGGAGGGAAGGAATGAGGGGGGAGTGGATGCCCCTGCTGTTAGTGCTGGTGTAAGTGGCGCGGGACGTGTGAGGTGTCGAGAGGGATTTTATCCACATTGTTGTATCCATGCAGTGTCAATAGTGTGCAGGGCTTTTGTGTCAGGGACAGAAATAAGTCGGGGAGGGAAAGTGCTGAATTCATTACTGAGAGTGTTCGTGCTTGAGCAGTATTTGGCGATAGAGTGTGAGCCTTGTTCGGGGGTAAGTGCTATAACAGATATACAGAGAATGTGAGGGAGCAGAGAGAATACGAAGACACTTGTCCTGGCAAACTGGGGTAGAGGGTGTGCGGTGGAATATCGCTGCTTTTCCTAAATTGCTGACCAATTCTTCAGATCATCTCAGCGTTTTGGTGAGCCTCGCTGAACTTCTTGTCCAAGTCTATCACTAATAAACGCCACAGACCATGTACCTCAGATTCGACGAAATCAGTAAGGGTGTGGTTTACAAATAGCAAGGATAAGCGAACGTTGGTGTGCTAAATATCTAAACCAATGCTTTACTGCAAACATTTTGCATCATATGCTCTAGAGATTAGATGTGCAAGTATATGCAACTAAGCAATCGCCCAGTGGTATTATCGCTGGATTTTTCATCCTGGAATACAGGTAATGTTCCAGGGCCCGGGTTCGAATCCTGCCATGGATCGTGGAATTTGAATACGATAAAGAACTAGAATCAGGAGTTAATGATGACCTGAAATCCATTGTTGATTGTTGGAAAAACTCATCTGGTTCACTAATATCCATTAAAGAAGGAAACTGCTGCCATTACCTGGTCTGGCTTACATTTAACTCCAGACCCATGGCAATGCGGTTGACTATTACCTGCGCTCTGGCATGGGCAGTAAATACTGGTTATCCAGCAACGCTGCCATAGCCCCATATCATTCTAATCCTTTTATTCCGTGTATTTGTCCAAATGCCTTTTAAATGATTTATGCACCCGCCTCAACCAGTTCCACTGGCACCTCATTCCATAAGTGTACCACACTGCGTGTAAAAATGTTGTTCCCCAGGTTCACTTTTATTCTTTCCCCTCAGACCTTAAACTGATGCTCTCTAGTCCGGGATTGACCAAGCCTGGGAAAAAAACACTGTGTGCATTCACTCTATCCATGACGGTTATTATCTTTTGCACTTCTGTACGATCCTCCCTCAGTATGTTACACTCTAAAGTAAAATGTCCTAGCTTGCCCAATCTCTCCCAAAAACTCAGACAATTGACTCCTGGCAACAGCCTTGTAAATTTCTTCTGCACTCTTTCCAGTTTAATAACATTCTTCCCTGAGCAAAGTGAACAAAACTGAACATTAAGCTACAAGACTGGCCACACCAATGTCCTGTGTAACTGCAACGTTACTCACCAACTTCGATGTTCATTGCTATGACTGATGAATGCCAGTCTGCCAACCGACTTCATCACTGTTCTGTCTACCACTTCATCAACTTTCAGGGAACATTGCACCTGAATTGCAAAGGTCCCTCTGTTCCACCACACCTCTTAAAGGTCCAACCATTCAACATGAAAGTCCGATCTTCATTTGACTTTGCAAAATGCAAGATCTCGCATTGATCTATGTTAAATTCTATTTGCAATTTCTCGTCCCGTGTCCCCAGCTGATCAAGGTCCTGTTGCAATTCGCGATAACCTTCCTCACTGTCCACGATAGCACATATTTTAGTGTCATATGCGATCTTACTAATCATACCTGGTAGATGCCAATCTAAAATTATATATAAACAGTAATGGTCCCAGCACCGACCCTGAGGTACTCCACTAGTGACAGGCCTCCAGTCCAACAAGCATCCTTCCACTATTACATTCTGATTCCTACCAACAATACAATTTTGTATCTAATTTTCCAGCTACCCCTACATTCCATGTGATCTAACCATACAGCAGCGACCATGTGCAACCTTACTTGAAGGCCTTACTGATAATCATGCAGAGTACGTATACCATCCTGCTCTCATCAAAGTTGATGGTCATTTTATCAAAGAACTCTTCAAATTTTTGAGCCATGATCATCCATGCACAAGGCCATGCTGACTGCTCCGATTCAAACTATGTCTTTCCAAATGCATGTGTGTATCAACTCTCAGAATCCTACCTACGACAGATGTTAGGTTTACTGGTCTATAGTTCCCAGGTTTTTCTTTGTAGCCCTTCTTGAACAAGGGAACAGCATTCGCTATCCTCCAGTCCCCTGGTACCTCACCCTGTTGGCCAGAGATGATGGGAAAATCTCAGCCAGGGTTCTGGCAAAAACATCTCTGTCCTCCTGCAGTGTTCTTGGATATATCTTGTCAGAATCAGGAGATTTATAGAAATACAGCAAAGGCTGAAAAATATGACTATTCCGTTAAGGTGCAAACACCAAAGAATGAGAAAATGACTTAATGATGGTTAACATAACAAATTGAAGATTGTATTAACCATAGGAAGTGACATTAGAAGAATTCCACACATTGAGGAATCCTGAGAATCCTCAGAAATTTGAAACCTGTAAAAGGAGTGGCATTAAACGGATAAGGAAATCAAAAAAGGAACATGCATGCTAAACAACCAGGAACAGAAAGACTGCACAAATCTACGATCTATATTTCAAAGAAAACAATATAAAGCAAGGACAAATGTGGAAATGTGTTATCGGGAGAGGAGAATTTATTGTGGAGAACAGGTAAATGGCCAAGAAAATACCCAATTATTTATATCTGCCTTCATGGAGGAAGATCCAGAAAATCTCTGAGAAGTATCAAGTAATCATATTGGACCTGTGGAAGTCATGTCATAAAGTCAATTTACATCAGTAAGGTTCGTAGTATTTGAACATGTAGCTGGATTGAGCATTGCTAAGTCTGACGAAACAGATATACTTCATACCAAAATGTCAGAAATACAACAGCAATCAAAGCATTAAATGCACTGTCGATGACTGTGTGTTTTTCCTGTACATTCTGCAGGGGCCCGAAGCCATTGCATACAAATGGAAAGTAGTTTGTAAATAAATGAATGTGAAGGGTATTTGGAAGAATACATACAAGTGGGAAGTTAAAGTTAGGTTCACATTCATTTCAGGGACTCAGAATATAGATGGAAGGAAATGTTGAAGCAATTTCATAGTGTGATGGTATGACTGTACCTGGACTATTCTGTACAGTGTTAGTGACCCAATATGAGAAAGCATATACTGTCTGCAAAGGAATTGCAGTGGACCTTCTCCAGATTAATCCCTCAGATGACTAGGTTTCCTCTTCCAGAAACTCGGCCTACGTTCTCTCGACTTTTTAAGAATTAGAGGTGATCGCAGTGAAACCTAGAACAGTCACTAAACATTTGACAAGGTAGAAATAAACAGAATACTTCTCTGGCTGTGTAATGTACATTAAAGGCAAATAATGGCAGGATTAGGGACAAGCCATTTAAGACCGTAGTAAGGAGGAAATTCTTAGTTTGGAGAGGAATGACTAACAGAGGGGCATGGAAATCTGCAAGCAGGGCAAGATTAGGGAGAATCCCCAGATATTCTACAGTTACGTCGATGGAACAGAATAACCAGGGAGCAAGTAGCATCCATTCGTGACTTGCCAAATTGCATCCAAATCAACTGAGTGTTCGGAGACAGAGGGTGGTGTCAGAAAACTCTTTGTGTGACTGGAGACCACTGTGCAATGGTGCACCACAGTGATCAGTGCTGTGTCACTTATTATTTGTGATTCTGAGGAGCTGGTGTTGTACTGGTGTGGACAAAGTTAAAAATCACACCACACCAGGTTATAGTCCAACAGGTTTATTCTGGGGCACGAGCTTTCAAAGTGCACAACCACCTGATGAAGAAGCAGAGCTTGGAAAGCTCCTGCCTCCGAATAAGCATGCTAGATTATAACCAGGTGTTGCGCTATTTTTTATCTTCTCATTTGTGGTATTCAGAAATGACGTAGATGTGAATGTGGAGCGGAGTTGAGGGGCATATGGTAAGTACGTTTCTGTTTGATACAATGATTGGCCGGTTATTGTAAGTGAGGAGGAAGGCCTTATGTTACAGGAAGATACCGATGGAGTCGACAGATGGGTAGATCAGTGGCAGGTGGAATGTAACCCTGATAAATATGAGGTGATGTTCTTTGGAAGAAAGAACCAGACAGGGGATTACTCAATAAATGGTAGCACACTAGGAAGCTCAGCGGGTGCTTCTCCACACATCCCTGAATGTGACTAAACAGGTTAAGGCACAATTTGAGAAAGCATAGTGACCGTAAACATCGCTCGATACATAGTTTATAGGAGTTATGTGGAAGTTTGGTTCGGCCACAGATGGAACACTGTGTGCATTTCTGTGAGGCACATCACAGGAAGGATGTAATTACTCTGTAAGGGGTGCAGAGGAGATTCACCAGAATGTTCCCTGGGATGGAGCAAGTACAAAGTACTTGGACAAGCATTTGAAGTTTCAGAACATTCTTGGCTATGTGTCTGTCGTGGGAAAATAGGACTAATGTAGACCGTGCTGTATTTCTGACTGTATAGCAGCAATGATTCTGTGAGTGTAAGGGGTGTAGGTCAATCACTGAGCAGCTTAAGACAATAATTTATGTGTTTTGGAACAGTATATTCGTAAGGGTTATAAGAGTGATCTTGTAATAAGTTCTAAAAGTATGTCAACGGCAACAGTAAGGGGAAAAAAACCTTCAGCTTTTTTCCAGTTTGAAACCAGAGAATGGAGAATGGAGAATGGAGAACAGGGAAATGGCAGAATTATGGAGCAAATATTTCAGTTATGTCCTCAAAAAAGAAAACGAAACAAAAAAGAAATCTTCCCAACAATACTAGGAAACTTTACTCTGGTGAGAAAAAAAGTAATACAATGAAATTTGCAAATACACATTGTCAAGAAAGTATTGGGACTGAAAGTAATGGATTTAGACAAGTCAGCGGCGAGTAATCAAATGGGAATCATATTTGTGAAACTGACTTGTGGTAAAATAATGGAGAAAGAAACAATGCAATACGATTGGGTTTTCAGAAAGATTATTGATGAAGCCCCAAACCTACTATGCAAATTCGGATCTTATGGAACTCGGACTAGTGTATGGGCATTGTTTTAGCATGGGAGAGCTGACAGAAAACAGTGACCAGGAATAATTTAATGTGTTTTCAAGTGTGGAAAACTCGGGGGTTATAGCAGGAACCTCGGCTTGGGACCAGCAATTCCCAATATACACCAAGCGTTGGAGGGTATCAAATGTAGTATTCACAAACCTGCAGATGGCTCAAATCGATGTCGGATTGTGAGCAGGATATAAAGAAAAGCTCCAAGGCGATTTCAGCAAGTGGTGTGTCTGGGTAAATACATGGAAGATGAAGACCAATGTGGAGAGATGTGATGTTGGCCCTTTTGATCAGAAAACCAGAATGGCAGCCTGCCATTTGAAAATTTGGGAAATGTAACTCTACAAAGGAGTTATGCTCCTTTTCTTCTTTCCTTCTGTGCAGACGTCCAAGGTCCTTGCAGAGCAGTAAGTATTGAAACCAGGACCAATACTGGGAATGGCATTCGCACGCTGATCATTGTACATAATCCCGCCAAGTGCTGAGCTGTAACATTGAAAAGCATCTGGATCTCCCCGCATAACACTCACTGAAAGCAATATTGCAGGAACACAAAGCCGTTAGGAAGACAAATGATGTGCTGTCCTTTATTTCAAGGGGGATTGTGTAAGGGTGTCTTACTGCAGCTGTACACGACATTATTGAGACCCCATCTGGAACTTTGAGCAGTATTGTATGCAGTTTTGGTCTTCTTCCCTAATGAAGGACAAACCTGACATTGAGCGAGAGCCGTGAAGACTGATCTTTGCGATGACAGTCTTGTTGAGGGAGTAGAGTTTGTGTGAACTGAGCCTGTATTCCATGGCGATTATGAAAATGAGTGGAGATCTCAGAAAAATATGGAGCACATTGACAGGGCGAGACAGGTGGAAGCAGGGATGATAATTCCCCTGGCTGGGGTTCCAAAACAAGGGGCCAAAGTATTAAGTACAGGTAGGCAACTCTGCATTGAGATGAGAAATATGTCTGCGCTCAGAGACTGGGGAATTCTCTCCCACATCAGGCTGTGGAAGCCAAGGCACTGAATATAAGTAAGGATTTATGGAAACTATAATATGGGAGGCAAACTGTGTTGAATGGCCCACTGCTTTACCAACGTTTCTGTGCAGTCTTTGGGAAAGCTCTGTAAATGTTGTCACAAGCTTTCAGAAGTTAGGAAGGAGGTCTGTGCAGTGTCGGCAGGATTGTGTTTTCCATTCCCATTTCCTGGGGCCTGCTGTTCTGTCCGGTTCTCTCCTTTAACAACTCGGAGCAGACCAATGCAATTGAGTGTCTTTCCGGGCTGTTTCATAGAAGCGTTTATCACTTCTGTGCATCAAGAGTCACTTTTAGGCCAGACCAGGAAAGCACAGGAGATTCACTTCCTGAAAGTACATTGGGGAAGGAAATTGGTGTTTATAATCGACATTGGCTTCAAGGTCACTATTACTGACACCAGGTTTTAGATCTCGATTTTTTTTTTTTTACCTTCCACCACCTGCCAGAGCATTAGCCTGGTCTGAATCAGTAATCCAGTGACATTTCCACAACAGCAACATCTCCACATGGGGGCCGATTGGAAACCAGACTGAGCAGGTGATTTCTGTGCTGTTTGAAAGCTCTGTCAAAAAGAAGTCCTACTAATTTGACTAACGTGATGGGACTGAGGGCATGGTAATTGGTCAGAATGCAAGTATTCTCCTCTTAACGGGACTGGACACAGCTGAGTAATTTTCCACATTGCCAGGCAGATGTCAGAGTTGGAGTTGGCATGAAATAGTTTTCCCAGCTCGTTGTGCAGCTCAAGTCTTCAGTCCTATTGCAGGAATGGTGCCTGGGCCCATTGCCTTTGGTGTATCTGCTGTGTTCAGCTCTTTCTTCATGTCATGTACAGCGAGTCGCACTGAATGAAGATTGGCATCTGTGATCCTGAGGCCATCAGGATGAGAGTGAGGCGGATCATCGACTTAACACTTCTGGCTGAGGATGGTGCAGATACTACATCCCTGTCTTTTACACTCATGTGAAGGGCTGCTCCATTGTTTAGCATGGGAATATTCGTGGTGACGACTCCTCCAGAGATTTGTTTAATCGCTATTTATGACTGAATGTCCCAGACTGCAGAACTTTTATCTGATCTGTTTGTCAAGTGGAGTAGCTTTAGCGCGTTGTCATCAGGTTTACGTAAACATGGTTCTGACAACAGCATGTCCACCCACACTCGTCTCTGAATCATAGATTTGATTAATTTTAATGGTAGACTGAGAGGTTATCCCGGGAAAAATGTTTCCGGTTGTGGTTGAGTGTAATTCTGTTTCTACTGCTGCTGCTGTAGTCAGCAGCACTAAATGAATGCGCAGTTTTAAGCTGAAATATCTGCAAAGCAATTCTGTCTGTACTCCCGTTCACACCGAGACCCGTTAAACTATCAGCTCTGTACGCGGTAACCTACTCTGGTTTCCGATTTGGTAACACTTCTGTTTTCTCACTCTCATTCTGCTCTTCCTGGTGTGATGCCTCTAATCTGCCAAATCCCTCAAGACCATTTAACTGATTTTAATTCAACTGTTAAATTCATCTGAATGGTTTGCCGCGAGTCGTGCCAACCTCTGTGGTGATGTGAATGTGATTCCCTCTGTTTCCCTCGCTGAGCATGATTAAGAGCTCTGTAGTCTCAGTGATTCCAGTCTTATATAGGTTTAGAACCAATGAATTTTTACACATTGCATTATTGTTCACTCCCTGGTGTAAGGCGATCTGATTTGGACAGGGCGTTTGAACAGCTTTGACATATGCCTTTGAAACCTGTTCAAAAATAGAAACAACAGGAGAGACTAAGCAGATCTGACAACATCTGTGGAGTGAAAGTGGAGTTAATCATTCAGGTCCAGTGTCATCTGCAAACTTACTAACCCATCCTTCTACGCTCACCTCCAGATCATTTATAAAATTGATATATAGCTGTTACCTCCAAACCAGATCCTTGTGGCACACCACTGGTAAATGAGCTCCACGATGAACATTACCCATCAATGGCCACCCTCTGTCTTCTTTCAGGTAGCCAATTTCTGAACCAAACCGCTAAATCACATTCGATCCCAAAACTCTTTATTTTGTGCAAAATCCTACCGTGTGGCACCTTGCCAAATGCCTTACTGAAGTCCATATACAGCACATCAAATGGATTTCTATCATCCACCTGTTTTGTCACCTTCTCGACCAACTCAATAATGTTAGTGAGACACGACCTAACCTTCATAAAACCGTATTGATATCCCATCATCAAATTATTCCTTTCCAGATGATGATAAATCCTATGTCTTACAACCTTTTCCAATATCTTACCCACATCCGAAGTAAGGCTCACTGGCTTTTAATTACCATGGTTATCCCGAATCCTCTCCTTAAACACAGGATAACATTTGCCATCCTCCAGTCTTTGGCACCATTCCTGTCGACAATGATGACGTGAACATCGAAGCCAAAGGCTCCGACCTCTCCTCTCTGGCTTCCCCGAAAATCTGAGGATCAATCCCAACCGTCCCCAGGGTCTTATCAATTGTCAGGTATTCCATAACTTTGAAAACCTCCTCCTTGTTAACATCAATCCCATCTAATCTTGAAGTCCGTATCTCCATATTCTTACTAACATTGTCATTTTCCAATGTGAGTACTGACGAAAAGTGTTCATTAAGGCCTTCGCCAATGTCCTCAGGTTCCAAACACAACTTTGCACGACCTTATTTAATTCGCCAAAATTTTACTCTGGTTATTCTTTCTTTTCTGATATAATTATGGAAGGACTTAGAGTTTTCTTTGACCTTATCGGCCAATAACTTCTCGTGTTCCCTCCTGGCTCTTCTTAACCCTCTCTTTAGACCTTTGTTCTGGCTAACCTATAACTCTCAAGCTCACGAACTGAGCCTTCACGCCTCATTCTCTCAGAGGTCGTCTTCTTCCGCTTGACAAGAGTTTCAACTTCTTTAGTAAACCATGGCTTCCTGTCTCAGCAACTTCCTCCCTGCCTGATAAGTGTATACTTATCAAGGACCGGCAGTATCTGTTCCTTGAATAAGCTCCACTTTTCAAGGGTGTTTATCCCCTGCAGTTTCCTTCCCCATCCAATACAACCTAAATCTTGCCTGATCGCATCATATTTGCGATACCCCAGTTATACCTCTTTCGCTGTTGTATATAAGTATCCCTGTCAATTGCTATTGCAAACATAACCGAATTCTGTTCACTGTCGCCAAAGTGGTCATCTACCGCTAAACCTAACAACTGGCCGGGTTCATTCCCCAGTACCAAATACAATACAGCATCTCCCCGTGTTGGCCTGTCTGCGTACTGTGTCAGAAAACCCACCTGCACACATTGAACAAAAACTGACCATACTCTACAAAAATAAACTGGGATATCAGATTACTCCTGTCGAATCTCCACGGGCACTGTTTCCTCTTCCTTTCTGTTTCTTAACCAAAGACATATACATGCTGCCTCTGCAACTTTAATTACAATAAAAGGGCAACTGTAGACATAAAATTTACTTTTGGGCTAAGGCTAAAACTCTGAAAAAAAGCGTATAAACTGTTTAATAAGATGTTTTCATCTTTAGAAAAAAGTTATTGATGTGCATGATGTTAAAGATAAAATGTTGCCTCATTAGAGGGGTGAGAGAAATGTCCAGAGAAGTCTATACTTCCTGTGTTCATGGCAGTTGTGCCCAGAGACAGTTTTTAGACTGATACTTGTTGAGCGAAAGAAGAGTTAGTGCAGTAACAGCCTCTCGATTTGCTCTTCAGAGGGTGATTACATAGAACATTGAATGTGGGTAACACATCAGAGTCATCGAGCCTGTGAAGACAAAGTGTCACCTTTCTCCTTTACCTCTAACAATGTTAGAGTAATTGAAGGTGAGCAATCAGACCAATAGCAGGCAATGTCAAAATCCCAACCAGACCAGGTATTGTTGTTACATGCAAAAATGTTGTCATAAAAAGGGTTAACTGGAGCTGGTTGTCAGTTACTGTGACTGATGTCAGCCTCCATGGTTCACAAATATGTCACTGGAGCGTTTCCCTATTCTATTAATAAGGGGGTGATTTCAATATCTTATACCATTGTATTAGCTTTAATATCATCCTTAACACCATTGAGATCACCAGCTCCAGAGAAAGGGAGAAAATATGAGAGGAGAATGTTCCAATAATGGACCAAAAACTCAGAACATGAGACTGGAATGTTTCAACAATGTATCCGAATCTGAGAACATTCGACTAGAATGTTCCAACAATGGATCAGAATCTGAGAACGTGGGACTGGAATGTTCCAACAAGTGACAGCAGTTTATCCGATGTTCTTTACGATCTTTCTCAGGATTTGATATGATTAACATGGCGGATATGATGTGTATTGATGCTTATTCAAGCAGGTTACTATCCCATCCTCGCTATTGTTGATGTTCCTGGTGAGTCGATCTCTGCCCATTTATTAATTCGGTAAACTCCTGTGAACACCATCGCTACTTCTATTGTCTATATTTAGCACACTCAAATTGATGCTCAAATGCTTTGTTCACAGCTTCGTGTAATCTGTTTCGGAATGAACTGTAAACTCACACTAGGAAGATCACTGTGCTCTCAGTGACCGTGAAGTGACGGTTTCATTGAACTGTTTTGATTCTATAACTTTCCGCGCAGGAGTGGGTCCCCTGTCTATCATCTCCTAAGCGCAGTGCTCCGATGCTTTCACTCCGTGGCGGAGGTCATCTCTGCCCCCGCTGAGGGAAATACATTAGTTCGGTGATAACAGAGGAACATACAGAAAATCATTCAGAGATCCTACAGGACAGAGTAACTGGTGAAATTGAAACTGTGTGGCATTAGAATTAATTAAGGGAAATTACTCAAAAAACGAACTGAGGTAAAGGTCAGTAAGTTGTTGCATCAGATGAGCTCCATCCCCCAGTATTCAGGCAGGAGGCATTAGTGCGAGTGAGAAATGTTATATCGTCATACAGCATGGAAACAGACCCTTCAGTGTAACCAGTCTATGATTACCCTAAACCAAAACTAACCTCGTCCCACCTGCCGACGCTTGGCCTGTATAACTCCAAACCTTCCCTATTCGTGTCTTTTCGATGATGTAACCACAAGAAATCGTTATTCAATATCTTGAAAAACTGTTTTAACTGAAAATTCTGCTTCCTAGAGAAGGAAATCAAATCAAGTCTAAGTATTGGACAACTTGATTTCAATGCTGAGGAAATTATTCCAATCTGGTATAAGGAATGTGATAGATAGACAAATGGGGAGTCCAGGTGTGACTTGCCAGAGTCAGCTTAGTTTCAGCGAAGGGAAATAATCTTCGAGAAATCTATGGAATTGGGGTTTGGTGAGACCTTGACAAATGAGAACTCAATGGCAGCGGCGTATTTCTATGAGCAGAACACTTTCACCGTGGTTGTTGACAGATGAGTGAAAGACCATGTGTAAGGGGTGATGTACTACATGGATTGGGAATTCGATGGTGGAGATAATACAGGAGTGTGCCTGTTCCTGGACTGAAGTCTGGTACGCACGGGGTATCAAACGGATCAGTATTTGGACGACAGATATTTGCAAGTTAGACACATGTGGAGAACAAATAGCACAGATCTCATTTTGTATTGCTTAAATAGTGCGAAGTTGGGAAATGTCGTTGTCCGAAAGGACTTGCATGTCCTTGACCATGAGTCACCAAACAGAGTATATCCAGAGATCATGGAGTCATCGAGTGTTACAGCATGCATACTGGTCAAAGCCAACACGTCACGTTGGTGAAAGCATGTCTAATCACGTTCAGGCAGGGTATGTTTTACTGAAAATAAAGTACAGCCACAGCTGCCAGCTAATGGTCAGGCTGTTCCAAATGTAATAATTAGCGATTAAATTGATTCCTGAGGTGTAGTTGCTGTTTTGACAATAATTCGAATTTAACCAATTAGATTCAATTATGCCCAGGATACCAGAATCCACTGGAAGCTGAACTTTAGTATTTTGACACCTGGAAACCAATAAAATTATCAGATTTAATGCGTCAAGGGGAGTAGATAACCGGGTACTTTGAAGGTTAGAGGGAGAGCAACTCTCATCGAACAGCAGAGCAACTGCTGTGGAGCTGGAGAGCTAACTGGCCATCGGACATCTTTGTCTCAAAGAAAGTAGAAAACAGCCTCTATCAAAGATACTTTTTCATGTCAAACCTACTTGCAGTGAAAAAACAAAGGAAATACGATGACCCAGGGAGCTTGAAGAGTGAATGCAGCGAGGAAGACAGAGACTGTGGTCTTGAGATTAGGTAGATGTAACGTTTAGTAAGTGGATTGCTGAAACAGAATATTTTGAGAGAGTTGGAGTCAGATAGTAAGCAATTGAGAAAAGGGGTCATGTATGGTGAAAAATTATTGTTTAGAGTACAGTATTCGAGTTCAGAAAATAAATTGCTATTTTCTTTGAATGGTGGAATTTGGGAGTTCTCTTTCATTCATGTTTTAACGGATTACGAGGCATAGTAAGATTTTATGGATGCTTGGTTTTAATTAGCAGAGGGGTTTGACATTAACCTCATAACAGTCTGGCGGCATGTCGTTTAGGATTTGGACAGATGTTACCAGATTAAGGGAACAAAAGGACCCACCAGATTACAACGCTTGGCAATTATTGTCCGAGATCTTTCAATAAAACTTAGGTCAGAAAATTTATTTAATTTTGGTTACTTTGGATGATTAAATGAAAAGTGATATAAATGGCTCCACACACATTCACTCTCTCACCATCACCCTGACCCCTCACACTCAGTCTGTAACTGTCGCCATGACCCAGTCACAGTCACTCTGTCACTCTCACCTTGGCTCTCTCATTCGTGGAAGCAGTATGGAAAACCACAGGAAAAGTCAAGGAGCATCATGAGGTTTCACAGCCTCGGCAGGAGCTGGTTATGGGAGTTGGTACCTGATCACGATAAAGAATTCGCCTCTGTGGGTAAAGTTTACTCAGAAGGAACAGGGGGGAAGTGAGACTGCAGATGCTGGAGATCAGAGTCGAGAGTGTGTTGCTGGAAAGGCACAGCAGGTCAGGCAGCATCTGAGGAGCAGGAGAACAGACGTTTCGGGCATTAGCCATTCATCAGGAATGAGGTTTGTGGGCCGGGGGCTGAGGAATAAATTGGAGGGGTGTATGGTTGGGGGGTGGCGGCAGCGGAAGGTAGCTGAGAAAGAAATAGGTGGATGGATGTGAAGGTGAAGATGATAGGTCGGGTAGGGGGGATGATGGACAGCTCCGGAGCGCAGTGCCAAATTAGAGGCTTCGGACTTGTTTATTGTGAGGGGATGGGAAATGAGGAAACTGTTGAAATCCACATTTATCCCGTGTAGTTGCAGGGTCCCAAGGTAGAATATGAAGCGTTCTTCCTCCAGGAGTCGGGTGGTAACTGTTTGGCGGTGTAGGAGGACCAGGCCCTGCATGGCCTTGATGGAGTGGGAACGGTAGTTGAAGTGTACCGCCACGGGGCGGTGGGTTTGGTGGGTGTGGGTGTCCCAGAGATGTTCTCTGAAACCATCCACAAGAAGGCGTTCTGTCTCCCCGATGTAGAAGACACCATATCACGTGCAATGAATGCACTAGATGACATTTGGAAAGTTACATGTAAATTTCTGATGGATGTGGAAGGATAACTTGGGGCCTTGGACAAAGGTGAGGGGAGTAGTGTGGGTGCAGGTTTTGAACTTCGTGCGGTGGCAGAGAAAGCTGCCAGGAGTGGGGTGTGTGCAGGTGGGGGTGTGGGGTGGGTGTGGACCTGCAGAGGTGGGTGAGGTCTGGTCACTTTAAGAAAGAACGGGTTCTATTGAATGTAAAGTACAGCCACAGCTGTCAGCTTACGGTCAGGCAGTTGCAATTATAACAAATGGCTGGCAAATGGATATCTGCGTTTTGGTTGCTGTTATGACAACAAATCGAAAACAATCAAATAGTTTAAATAATTCCCAGAAGTCAATGGAAATTGAATTTTATTATTTTGACACATGGAAACCAATTAAAGTATGAGAATTTAATGTGTGATGGGGACGATATAAACTGGTAGTTTGAACACCAGAGGTACAGCAAATGACATCCAACAGCAGACCAACTGCTGTAGAGCCGGAGACCTGACTGTTTTTCTCAGACATTCTCTATCTAGGATACATGTTCATGTAAAAAATACTTGCAGTTAAAAAACAAAGATAACCTAGTGAGATCAGCATCTGGAATAGTGAAGACAGCAGAGGAGACAGAGACTGTGGTCTTTGTTTAATATGTGTGTTATTGGAACAACACATTTTTATCGAGTTGGAGTCAGATCGTAAGTAGATAAGAAAAGCAGGTCTTGTATTTGTGAATACTTGTTGTTTAGTATTCAGTATTAAAGTTCACAATCTAAATTGTTATTATTCTTTAAATGGTGTAATGCAGCATTTCTCTGTCATTCATATTTTAGCTGATTATGAGCTGAGACGAGATTTTTGGTTTAATTAATATCTGTGTCATAAATGTCCAACGCCGTAACCCCATTTCCCTGCAGGTTGTCCATTTTCTTCCAGTCCTTTCCGATCCATACATTTGTCCAAATACGTTTTCAATGATGTAAATGTGTCCACTTCAACCATATCCGCTGGCAGCTCTTTCCATATGCGTACCAGCCTCTGTATAAAAAAAAGTTGCTCCTCACCTTCCCTTTTATTCTTTCCCCTCTAATGGCAAACAGATCCACTTTTGTCCTCAATTCTCCAAAACTTGGAAAAAGACTGAGACGGTGTGGAGTTAGTACATTCTCCCCGTGTCTGCGCGTTATCATCTGGGTGCTCCGGTTTTCTCCCACTAAGGCCCTCTGATTCCTAACATCAAGCCAATTGTGCATCCAATTTGTCAACTTCTTCTCCATTCCAAGCGATGTAACCTTCCAGAGGAGCCAACCATGTAGAAACTTACCAAACGTTTAATAAAATCTATAGAGACTACGTCTACTGCTCTACCTTTGTCAACCTTCCTGATCACTTCATCAACGAATTCAAATAAATTTGTGAGGCATGATCTCCCATGTGCAACGCTATGCTGACTGCTTCTGATTGCGTCATGTATAACTAATGGGTGCAGTAAATGGTACGTTGTTCTTCACTATAAGTTGGTTCAAGTACATCAGCAAAACCACCTTCCTTGTGTTGTAGAGCCTTGCTGAGAGAGTATTTGGGGCACTCTCTCTAGATTTGATCTCCTTTGTAAGGAATAATCTTCTCACCAAAGACACAGATGTTCGTCGCGTGAAATGAGAGGGAAGCAAACTGAGTGTTTAATCTATAGAGCTGTGAGAGAACAGCGATGATTACACTGAAACTTGAGAATTGGCAGCGATCACTTACTTCAAAAAGAGACATTGATAGAGTGAAGAATTCCATACTTTACCCAGGATTGATTGACTTGATTTATTGGCACGTGTACCTCAGTACAGAGAAAGTCTTTAAATATGAGGAGTGGAGGCAGATCATAGTAAGCATGGCCAGACAGATCATAGGGTGAAAATGGACTTGGAGAGAGTAAGGCAGACAGGTTGCATTGCACAAGACATGCACGAGAGAGAATCAACATGAACAAGATCAGCACTATTGAAAATTAGAGACTCCCTTCATCAGTCCAACACGGATTTCCTAATAGTGTATATGCCTTAATTAACTCTGTACACGTTAATGTGCAGTCGGTGTGTAATTCTGCACCAACCATCAGGTTGTTCACATTCCCCAACAGCAGCCACAATACAGAAGGAGTCAGCCATTTCAACCAGCTTCTGCGTTCCATAGAGAATACGAGGCTGTCTTCTCAGACATGGAAGGTACCTTCTTGGAACATTACACAAAATATTTTGCTTCCGTCTTCACAGCCAGAAAACCACCTTAAAATCCCACATTTATACCATGAGCAACGGAGCCACGAGCAACAACGTGGGGCAGTGTGTCTGTGCAGCCTCTGTTCCACTTGTTTACCATTTTAGGGCATCAATTAGGACAAAGGAAGGACTGCACATGCTAGAAATCAGAGTCGGGATTGTGGTACTGGAAACGCACTGCAGTTCAGTCAGCATCCGAGGGTCAGTGGAATCCACGTTTCGAGCATAAGCCCTTCATCAGGAATCAGCATTGATTACATAATTCTGTTCCTGTGTAAGTGATTTGACGGGCTGAATGCCCTCCTCCTGTCTCTGTGCAAGAGACTCAATTGGCTGAATTCCCTCCGCCTGTTCCTGTGTAAGTGACTCAAGGGGAAGTATTCCCTCCTCCAGTTTCTGTGCAAATTACTCAATGGGCTGACTGGCCTCCTCCTGTTCCTGTGTAAGTCACTCACGGGTCTAACTGGTCTCCTGCTGTATCTTTCTAAGTGACTCAAGTAACTCTCTGGCCTTCTCCTGTTCCTGTGCAAGTGACTCAAGGGGCTGAATAGCCTACTACCGTTCCCGTGTAAGTGATTCAAGTGACTGACTGGCCTCCTCCTGTTCATGTGTAAGTGACTCATTGGACTGACTTCCTTCTTCCGTTTCCGTTTGGACAAGACCAAGGGCCTGATCGGGCTACCCCGTTTCCTGTTCAACACCTCGATGTGCTGACTAGTGTGACAATGCTGCAGTTTTAAGAAGATATTTTGTCCTGGATTCTTATAAAATTGAGAATGAACGATAGTTACCAAAGTTGGTTAGTTAAGACCACTTGAGTAAACAGCTAGTAGGGCCTTGGGTTTATTTTAATGCAACCTGAATGGGTGCAGCCTGCTCTCACAGATTAGGATTTATGGATTTTGGTTTCTCAGTAACATCAGAAGCTATTAGGGCCTCAACAGAGTTGGAAACGTCAGTGAATGTCTCCTGGCTTCTACTCTCTCTGAATTTTCTCCTCATGCTGTTTTTTTTTCTTCCTGGATTGGAGAAATGTTTGGGACAATTAAGGTCTGAATTTTCCTTTTTTTGTCAAAGAGCATGTTTATTGGATGTTCCTATTTCGGAACAGTTAATTAGCAATTCCTGGATCTATTATTCTGTTAAGTTGTTCAATAGAGTTAAGTGCTTCTCAATCCCTTTTCCTTTGTTTTTTTCATCTACAGCATTTAAATGAATGGTGTTTCGCTTACCACCGAGTAGTTTGACGAGTCACATTACATCTGGAACAGATACTTTACATTTCCTTTAAAATAAGAAAGCATTAGAGTATAGTTTCCCGCCTTCACATATTTTCGAGGGGCTTTGAAGTGTTCCATCACACTAGACTCCTTCTCTTCCCGAGTAATAGGCTGGAGGTACCGAATAGGCTTTTCATATTCTTCTCCAAGTGTCAATGGGCTGAATGGCTTCTACATATTCCTGTGAAACCAGCGTGAGGTGCTGAATGGACTCTTCATTTCACTGTGGTAATGTGCACAGTCTAGCAGGACTGTTACATGAATGTTACCGACCCCGTAACAGCACAAGCCTGAATGGTGTCCGGGTCTTTTTGCACATGGTTACAGACAGGTTCAGGAGCTGAGGGACGGTGGACAAAATGTTCTGAACACTGTGGAATCTTCAATGATCATCCCCACTTCTGATCTTATGCTGGGGTATGTGGACGTGGGGAGACATTGATGAAGCAGCTGAAGATGTTTTTGAAGAGGAAGCTACCTTAAGGGCCACCCACAGAGATGACTCAGGACTGAGATGATTAACATCCATGAACCACAAACACTTTCCTTTGTGCAATGATTGACTCCAAGCAGTGGAGAGTTTACTTTGATTCCAATTAAGTCCAGTTTCGTTAAGTATCTTGATGTCAACCTTAGTCCACTTTTATCTTGATATCAGAGCCAGTAACTCTTACCTGAATCCTTGCGTCAACGTCTTTTCTTCATATCAATAGATCATAATATAGGAGTAGCAAGTGTTTTCTTCAAACAGAGGGTATTGAATGTCAGGATTTCTCTTCTCAAGCGTGTTTGGAATGCTAGAAGACTTTGTATTTGAAGAGGAGGAAAATGGATATCGACCTGTTGGAGAAGTTAGGGCTCTGAAGAATTAGGTAAAATAGAGGATTTGAGACTAAGAGCAGGTCAGTCGTGATCTTACTGAAGGGCAAGGAAGGCTTTGAGGGGTGGTGAACGAACTAACCCTGCTTCTGATGTTCTCCCATTCTCTTATTAGAAAGTCAGTGAGCGTTATTTTCCTGGAAGGTCTGTTATTGAATGTTGAAATCAGGGAGACCAGAGAATTTTGTGAGCCATCTCTGGGTGAGGTATGTGGGCTGTAGTCAGAGTGAACTTGGGTCTATAACATGAACAACAAATGAAGCACAAGTTGCAGAGGGGGGAAGCTTTGTAAAGAGAGATGAGGGGTCTGTTTTCTACCCAACGTGGGTTTTCAAATCACATTTTCCAAACCACCCCAAACCATGTGGGAGTCTTGTGGCATTGAACTGTTTCCTCTCTTTTTGTGCACCAGATTATAGGGAGAAGTGGCCTATAACTGCTGTCTAGTAGGTTTGAAGGGCTGAATGGTAAATAGGGACATAGGACTGAGGGAGAGGAATGGGTCATTAGACACTTTCATCCTTCTCCACCAGACACTAAGAATGGGGCTGATCAGGTTGTGGTCTCAGCCCCACTATCTTGTCTGTGTCCATTTATCAATGACTCACCTTTCTCTCAAATATTTAAATAACTCAGCTTTGAATCAATGTGAACATACAGGCACGATGAACTTCCAGTGAAGAGATTTCCCTCTCCAAAGGTACTTTCAGAATTTTTCCTCATCCCTCTTATAGAATAGGAGAGTTATGCAGAATGGAAACTGACCCGTTAGTCCAATCTGTCCACTCAGATCAGATACCAAATCTGATCTCGTCCCATTTGCCAACATTTGGCAAATATCTCTCCTCTTTCTGATACGTTATAAATGCGCGATCGTAACCGCCTTCACCGTGTCCTCTGACAGCATATTCTGTACACATACCACTCTCCTTTGTGAAGCATTTACCCCTAAGGTCCCTTTAAATCATTTGCCCTCTCGCCTTCAACCTATGCCTTCGTGTTCTGGACTCTTCTGTCTTGGGGAGCAGAACGTGGCTTTACAGAATATCCATACCCATGATGATTTTATAAATCTCGAAAATGTCACCCCTCGGCCTCTGATACTCCAGGGGAAAGCACTTCAACCTAATCAGCCTCTCCCTGAATTGAAACCAGTCCTGATACATCATTGTGAATAGTTTCTGCAGAAAACCGAATTGTATGCAATATTCTTAAAGTGGCCTCACGGATATCCTTTCCTGATGCAACATGCCACCGCAACTCCTATATCAATGCTCTGATTGATTAAGGCAAATGTGCCAAATGTGTTCTGAACCACACTCTCTACCTGCAATTTCACTTTCAAGAAACTGTTCATCCGCAGCCCTTGATCTCTTTGTTCCACAACATGCCCCAGGACATTACCATTACGTGTATAATTCCTGCCCTGATTTGCCTTTCCAAAATGCAAAACCTCATACTTATCTAAATTAAACTTCATCAGTCACTCCTTGCCGCTTTGTTCCATTTAATTGTGGTCTCATTATACTCTGAGATAATCCATTACATCACCTTTCTGATGTCATCTCTAAACTATGTCTCCGATGTTTACATCCAAATCCTTGATATAAATGATGAAATGTAGTGAGCTCACTACTGATTCTTGCTGCACACTGCAGGTCCCAAACCTCCAGTCTGAAAAATAACCGTCTACCTTCAAGCCAGTTGTGAATCCCTTTGACTAGCTTCCTCTCTATTCCATGTGACCTAACCTCACTCATCTGTCTACCAGTTGGAATGTTATGAACACCTTGCAGGAGTCCATATAGACAAGGTCTTCCAAATTGCCTTCATTAATCTTCTTTGTCAGCTCTTCATAAAACTCAATCCAATTAATTAGACATGATTTCCCATGTAGACTGCTCCGATCAGCCCTTGCTTTCCTAAATGTATGTAAATCCTGTCGCTCAGAAACCCCTCCAACAACTTACCCACCACTGACAACAGGCTCAACGGTCTAGAAATCCCCTGCTTTTTGGGCCACGGTTTCCTTTTCGCGTCCCACTCATCCAGTGTTCACAACAAATGTTAAATGTAACCATGTTGGTGATATGGCCGGTGATTTCGGTCTCAGACTGGGTCACGGTCAGTTTCAGGAACAAGTCCTGCTAGTTTATTTAATTTGCTAAATCAATACGTTTATGATCCAGAGCAATGTTATTCAAACGATGATGGAATGAGGAATGGCAAAGCATTTCTGTGTTGCAAATATATAATCGATAGTTTCCTTTCTAAAACACTGACAAGCTCTCTCTCTCTGTCACACACACACAAACCACACACAGACACACACACAGAAACCCGTGCACTAAAACACACACACCACACACAGACACAAACACAGACACACGCACAGACACACACACACAGACACGCACACACAGACAAAAAAAACACACGCACAGTACCGATAAACAATATCTCCGCAATTTCAAGCTACAAGAACTTTGTCCAGACATTAGTTTAACTCATGACGAAAGGAAAAATTGAGACCCTGTCCATAGTGCTATTCTGTTTCTGAACATATTCTACTCACACAGTCTGTGCGCAATGGGATTTCAGCCTAAACGGTTGGATTTGGTTGAATTCCCTTTGCATTAGGCAGTGATGAGGTTCCCTTTACCTCTGGACAGAGACCGCCCAAAGGGTAGCACAGTGGCTCAGTGGTTAGCACTGCTCCCTCACAGGAACAGGGCTTATGTTCAGTTCCAGCCTCGGTCAACTATCTGAGTGGTGTTTGCACATTCTCCCTTTGTCTGTGTGAGGCTCTATTGAGTGGTTCAGTTTCCACCCTTAGTTCAAAGCTGTGCAGGTTAAGTGGATTGGTCATGCTAAATTGTCCATCGTGTTCAGGGATTTCTAAATTAGGTGCAATAATCAGGGGTAAATGCCAGGGAACGGGCCTGAGAAGACTACTCTATGGAACGTTGGTATGGACTTGTTGGGCCAAAGAGTCTGTTTCACACTGTAGGGATTCTCTAAAAATAAGAATGGTAGCGATGAATGTAGAGCTTTTCTTTCGCTCGCACACATTGCTGTGATGAGGAGCAATGAAGGAGAGAGAGTGCATTTGGCCATTCCTTCTCGGGCAGATAACATTTTCTCCTTCTCTGAGTTGAATTATACAATAATGTCATCCTCTCCCAAACTGGATCATTTGAGGTCTCCTTGTACATTGTCCAAACTATATCTCCATCACATTCCCTGCTCCATACAGGTGTGTCATTGCTGCTGTCATACTCAGAGCGATATCCTTAGCAGAAAAAGGTCTCGGTCGATTTGAAGATATGTTTATATGTCACTGCATCATTAAAGAAAACTGTTTAATGTATTCAGAATACCTGTGATAAATTAATGCACTTTTTAAAACAAATGCAGAAATTGACTGAAAAACTAGGCAGGCCTGTCAGCATCTTTTACATGTTGTAGTTGTACCAGCGTCCATCACTTCCTCTGGCAGCTCATTCCATATGCACACCATCCTCTGCGTGAAAAGGTGCCCCTTCGACCTCATGAAAATCTTTCCCCCCTCAGTTTCAACCCATGTCATCTAGGTTTGGACTCCCCTAACCTGGGGAAAAGCCCTGACTACTCACCTTATCAACGACCATTCTGATTTTATAAACCTCTACTGCGACGAAATGTGACTCCAATCAACACAAATAACTGTACTTTCAGTCATCCCGGGCCAAACTTCTGAAATTCAATACTGATACCGCTATACCGCTAACTTCTCCATCAAGTCACAATTCTAAATGCATTGTAATCAGTTTGTTCAGATATATTATGGAACACTTCTCTGGGCTTTACACATAGACCTTTGTGCCCGGAGGTAGGGACACTAGCACCACTCGGAATAACTCCTAAAGCTGTAACACTATTCTCCTGTGTGTTTGCTCATCAGCCTGTTATGACATACCTCTGCAACAGGCAGGACTTGAATCCAGACCTTCTATTCCAGAACTAGGAACACTACCACACACGTTTAGGTATTGGAATCAAATTCAGAGCTCTGGCTCAGAGGCAGGGTCACTACCGACTACACTACCATACCCAGAATTTGGGTCATAATTTAAGTGTCAGCTTTCATCTCGGTATGGATTTATTTCAATCAGGCTACCATTACTAAACTGCACAGAACACTTTGTACTATTAAACAAATGCAGGATATTTGAATCAGCTGTAGGATGTTGAGTGTATGTGTTGTGCGATCGAAAATAACTATAAACATCTTTAATTGCAATTATCTGTAGTGGACAATATCAGGGAAAGAAATCCTGCAGACACACTCTGCACAATGAAGGATCTCAAATAGATATTTATAATTGAACACGGGAGACGAAGAAAGAACATAATTTCTGGTGCCAAAGCACCGATCAGTATTCCCAACTCTCACGCGACTCCCTTCTCCCGAAAGCCATGAAATGATACAAGGCAGCTGATTACTGTCCAGCCTCTCGTCCCCACTGATTGCAATCTGTCTGCAACCTGTCCTTCTTCCCCAACAACCACACAAGGCCAAACAAGCTCAGAGTTGTTGTGGTTCTGTTCGCCGAGCTGGGAATTTGTCTTGCAAACGTTTCGTCCCCTGTCTAAGTGACATCCTCAGTGCTTGGGAGCCTCCTGTGAAGTGCTTCTGTGCTGTTTCCTCCGGCATTTATAGTGGCCTGTCTCTGCCGTTTCCGGTTGTCAGTTCCAGCTGTCCGCTGTCGTGGCCGGTATATTGGGTCCAGGTCGATGTGTTTGTTGATAGAGTCTGTGGATGAGTGCAAGACAAATTCCCAGCTCGGCGAACAAACCACAACAACAAGCACCTGAGCTACAAATCTTCTCCCAAACTTTGAAGCTCAGGGTCTTTGTGCAGGCCTTCTGGAGAGGGGAAAGGTATTTTAAATTGAAGAGGGAGGGTGAGGAGGCAGTAATATCACTCACTAGCTGAGGAATGGCAGATGGAGTTTAGTTTGGATTGATGTGAGATTTTAGAATTGGTAACTCAAACAAGAACAAGGCCTACATAATTAAAAGCGGAGCCTTTAGCAATGTTGTAGAACAGAAAACTAGGCCGTCAGGTATAATTCTTTAAAATTTGCATTTCATATCGATAGCGTGGTTAAGAAGGTATTTAGCACACTTGTCTTAATTGGTCAGGCCTTTGAGTATCAGAATTGGGACGTCATGTTGACTTTGTATAGGACATTGATGAGAACTCTTCTGGAAGACTGTGTCCAGTCTGGTCATCGTGCCAGTTCATTCCATCGGCACATCATCCTCTGTGTGAAAATCTGCCACTCAGGTCACATTCAAATCTTTCCTCTCTTTCCTTAAACCTAGGTTTGGACTCCCCCAACCCTTAGAAAATACATTGACTCTTCACTTTCATATTATTGACCTTGCTATTATTAATCTGGCCATGGCTCAGAAGAGATTAACCTGGATATTGCTGGGAATAGAGGGATTGAGCGATAAGGAGAGGCTGGATAAACTGGGGCCTTTTTCACTGGAGAGTATGAGATTAAGGGGTCACTTTACAGTGGTTTATAAAAAGATGAGGGGAACAGATAAGCTGAAGGACTGATGTATTTTCACTAGAGTTGGGGATTCAAGACTGAGGAATATTTTAATGTGCTAGGAAAAGGATTTACAAAAGTTATGAGAGGTAAATATTTTACTCAGAAGCTGGCCTGTGTGTGAAAGCAAGGACAGTTACAACATTTAAAGAAAATTTAGATCAGTACGTGGATAAGACGTCAGTTTGGAAGGTGATGTGAGCACCTGCCCTCTCCCTTCCCCCCTCTGAATGAATCGCTGTTGTTTTTCACCCTCTGCCAATGCCTGTGCAGTTCCCTGAGGAGGCCAGCAGAGGATGGCATTTCATCTCTTAAAACACCATAGAGTCTGCTAGACCTGCCCCACATGGAGACACACAGATACACACACAGGAATTGTAAGGACACGGCGTGAAGCTCATCTGGTAATTGAAAATAAACATAAAGCACTGCTCAATTCACCTTGTAAACTGTTACAATATGAGTGACAGAGAACTCCCAAATTCCACTGTTTAAATAAAAACACCAATTTATTTTTTAACTCTGAAAGTGAACATTTTCCATCAACTATTCACAACTCTGAACCTCCCTTTCTCTTAACTGCTTATTACCCGACTTCAACTCTATAACAATATACTGTTTCAATCATATTTCCCTGGGTCATCTTCTTTCTTTTTACTGTCGATATATTCCATGTGAAAAAGTACCATTGATAGAGAGTTTTTCTTAATTTCTTGGATCTGTGTTGATGGCATTTGCTCACACCCGGTGTGTGTGGCACGGTTTCAGTTCTTTCATGGGGATTGTGGTGCTATGGCAATCTCAATGTTTGCAAATCACACAAAACTTGGAAGAATTGTAAAGTCTGTAGAGGACAGTGTGAAAGTCTAACAGGACAACCACACGTTGGGGATCAACGCAGAGCAGTGTGAGGTGATGCAATTTGGTGGGAAAGACAATGAAAGACAGTTTAAAACAGGCTGTCCAATTATAAAGGGATTGTAGGAGCAGTCGGTCCTGTGTGTACATGAGCACAGATTATTGAAAATGTCAGGATAAGCGGGGAGAGCAGTAAATATCACATATTAGTTTCAATATCTGTGCTCTTTACAGGACGATGTCTAGGAGGGAGCCTCCGTGCTTACTTCCTGGGAGGTGGTGGTGGCAATGTATTTTGAGCCCGAGCCTCCTGCCCTCCGAGACCGTAGGGATTCCATTTGTACCAGCTCGACATAAAAGCGTGATGTCATAAGGGAAACGTGATGTCATAAGTTGTGCCGGGGAAAAAAAAAACTGACGGGGGTTTAAAGTGGGAATTGCCCTTCACTGAACATTGCTCCTTACTCGGTTGTTGGGATGTGGATGGTTCAGAATCTCCACACGAGGTGTCCCAGTCCTCTCTGGCTCATATCAGGTTCCCCCCCACATGGCGGGGAGAGGGGAGTGAGGGAACGGATAACAGGCACTCCACCAACCAACTTGGCCCTTTCTGTTCTAGTGCTGGTCCAGGTGGGGAGGGGGGGGCATGTTGAAGTGTGCAGAGAGAGTTAGTGCACAGTGTTGTATCCATGCAGTGTTATAAGTGTGGGGGTGTAGTGGAGGGGGATAGAGAGGGAAAGAGAGAGAGAGTTAGAGAGCACAGAGACAGAAGGTGCTGCATGCAGGAGTGAGAGTGGTGGAGCATGAACCTTGTTCGGGGGTAAGTGCAAAAACAGGTATAGAGTGAGTGTGAGAGATCAGAGATTAAAAGGCAACCCTTATCCTAATAGAGCGGGGAGGTTTATTGATGTTTGTCCTGTATGGCTGGACATTTTTCAGACAGCAGAAACTGCACTGAACTGGGGGGCGAGCTCCGACCATGTTCGGTGCTTCTGGCAGTGTGGCCCCCTGTGGGAATAGAATGGTCCTCCCCTGTACCAGCCCAACCGTCAAGACCTCCGTGCCCCTGTCGACAATTCGTGGTGTAATTGCTACTTATCTGCCATGCTTGGGGTAAACTATGCAGGGCAACTACAGATCGTGTGCCCATTGGCCTTTTAAAGATGGCACCAGTGCCAGGGATCACGGAATCTCCATGGGCACCCGGGTCTTGTTGAGCACCATGATGCGTGGTGGCAGAATCGGGCTGGTATTGAATGAGAGGGACACCATGGAGTGGAGTGCGTAGCTAATGAGTTCAGTTTGATAAGATAACACCAGAAAACTAGTTCAGCCTCGTGCAGACAATCCCTCGGTCGCACTCAATGAGAATGCCACTGAGACAAATTATTGTGAGAAATCTGCAGAACCAATGTACATCCAAGACCTTTAATCATCAGAACACACACCAATATGCCAGTCACCCATCTTTCCTGCAAATACTGGCTCATCTTGTAGGATGCAATTGAATTGTCTTCATTAAAAAACATTCTGAAACTTGTGATTACATCCTTCCACGACATGTCTTTCGATATTCGCCTCTCGAGCTATACACCAAACCCTTCCCATGTGGTGATATTTAAACTGAAACTTCAGCCAGATGTCGCTGGCAGTGATTTTCACAGCAACCCCATATCATGGCACAATGAAGATATGGAGCTGCAAATGGATATGAGTTGCACATCCTGTCACTTCCAGCATGAGTTTGAAGTTTCCCAACGCTCGGAAGCGATCTAGCACAGTATTAAAGAGCAATGCAATGGAGTGATGTACACAGCTCGACATGTTTACAGATTAATTAACAGATGACCACTGCATAGCTGTCTGTGCTGGTAAGACTATCTGACTGAGTTTTAAAAATCAATGCACTTCTATGGTCTGCACAGCTCCCCATGCTGGCCAGATATCTCGTGCGGGTTTATGGATCAATGCACTGTTGTGGTTGGCAGAGCTTCGATGCTGGACAGATATCTAGTCCGGGTTTATAGATCAATTCAATGCTGTGTTGTGCCTAGCACCCCGTGCTGGAGAGATTTCTAGTCCGGGATGATTGATTAATGCATTTTTGTGGTCTGCACAGCCTCCTGTGGTGGTCAGATATCTGGTCCGGTTTATCGATCAATGCACTTCTATGGTCTGCAAAGATCCGATGCTGGCCAGATATCTAGTGCGGGTTTATAGATCAATGCACCACTGTGGTATGTTCAGTTCCCGGTGCGGGACAGCTATCTCGTGCGGGTTTATAGATCAATGCACTGCTGTGGTCGGCACAGCTCCCGTTGCGGGACCGATAACTAGTTCGTGCTTGTGGATTAATTCAATGCTTCAGTCTGCATAGCTCCTGGTGTTGGACAGACAGCTAGTCCCGATTGATAGATCTATGCACTGTCCTTGTTTGCATAGCTCCCTGTGGTGGACAGATATCTAGTACGGGTTTACAGGTCCATACACTGCTGTGATCTGGATAGCTCCCGGTGCTGGTCAGTTATCTAGTCCGGGTTTACAGATCAATGCATTGCTGTGGTCTGCACAGCTTCCAGTACTGGATAGATATCTAATCCGGGTTTACAAATCAATGCACTGTTGTGATCTGCAAAGATTTCCGTGCTAGACAGATATCTGATCCGCCTTTATAGGTCAGTGCACTGCTGTGGTCTGCACAGTCCTCGGTGCTCGAAAGATATCTCGTCCCTATTTATCGATCAAAGCACTGTTTTGGCCTACGCAGCTCCCCGTGCTGGCCAGATATCTCATCCGCGTTTATAAATCAATGCACTGCAGTAGTCTGCATTGTTCCCGGTGCTGGACAGATATGTCGTCCGTGTATATAAATCAATACATTGCTCTGATCTGCGCAGCTCCCCGTGCTGGACACATATCTTACCCCGGTTTATAGATCAATACACTGCTGTAGTGTGCACAGCTCCCAGTATTGGCCAGATATCCAGTGCGGATTTAAAGATCAATGCATTGCTGTGTTCTGCAAAGATCGCCATGCTGGCCAGATATCTTTTGCGGGTGTATAGATCAATGCACTGCCGTGGTCTGCATAGCTCCATGTGGTGGACAGATATCTAGCCCGGGTTTTCAGATCCATACTCTGCTGTGATCTGCATAGATCCCGATGCTGGTAAGATATCTTACCCGGGGATATAGATCAATGTATTGCTGTGGTTTGCACAGCGCCCTGTGGTGGATGGATATCTAGACCGGGTTTATGAATAAATGGACCGCTGTGATCTGCTCAGAGTCCGGTGCTGGACACATATCTTGTACGGGGTTATGGATCAATGCACTGCTGTGGTCGGCAAGGGTCTCAGTGCTAGACAGATATCTAGTCCTGGTTTATCGATCAATGGAGTGCTGTGGTCTGCTCAGCTCCAAGTTCGGGACAGCTACCTAGTGCGGGTTTATAGATCAATGCACTGCTCTAGTCTGCACAGTTTCCAGGGCGAAAGAGATATCTAGCCCAGGTAGATGCACTGCTGTGTTCTGACCAGCTCCCGTGCTGGACAGATATCTTGTTCGGGTTTATGAATTAAAGCACTGTTGTGATCTGCACAGCTCCCCGTGCTGGTCAGATATCTAGGCCAGTGTTATAGATCAATGCACTGCTGTGGTCTGCTCAGCTCCCCGTGCTGGTCAGATATCGAGGCCGGTGTTATAGATCAATGCCCTCTGTGGTCTGATCAGCTCCCTGTCCTGGACAGCATACTACTGCGGGTTTATAGATCAATGTACTGCTTGGGTCGGCACAGCTCCCGGTGCGGTACAGATATCTAGGCTGGGTTTATATATCAATTCAATGGTGCGATCTGCATAGCTCCCTGTGGTGGACAGATATCTAGTACTGTTATATACATCAATAAACTGCTGTGATCTGCATTGCTCCTTGTGCTGGACAGATATCTAGTCCAGGTTAATATATAAATGCACTGCTGTGGTCTTCCCAGCTCCCGGTGCTGGACAGATATCTAGTCCTGGTTTATATATTAATGCACTGTTGAGATCTGCACAGCGCCCTGTGCTGGATAGATATCTCACCCATGTTTGTATAAGAATGCATTTCTGTGTTCTGCGCAGCTTCAGGTGCTGGATAGATGTCTAATCCGGGTTTATATATCAATTCAATGGTGTGGTCTGCCGAGCTTCCCGTGCCGGACAGATATCCGGGGTTATTGATCCAGGCACTGCTGTGGTCTGCACAGCTCCCTGCGGTGGACAGATATTTAGTCCGGGTTTATAGATCAATGCCATGCTGTGGTTTGCCTAGCTCCCTGTGGACGACAGATATCTAGTCCAGGTTTATTAATCAATGTACTGCTGCTGTCTGCACAGCTCCCAATGCTTCATAGATATCTCGCCCTGGTGAATAGATCCATACAATGCTGTGATCAGCATAGCTTCCGGTGCTGGATATAAATCTAGTCCGTGTTTATAGATCAATGTACTGCTGTGGTCTGCACAGCTCCGGGTGCTGGACAGACATCTAGTCCCGGTTTATATATTAATGCACTTCTACGGTCTGCACAGGTCCCGGTGCTGGACAGATATCTAGTCCGGGTTTATCGATCAATTCACTGCTTTGGCCGGCAGAGTTCAGGGTGCTGGACACATAATTGATCCAGATTTACAGATCAATGCGCTGTTCTGATTTGCACAGCTTCCCGTGCTGGACAGATGTATATCCTGGGTTATAGATCAATGCACTGCTGTGGTCTGCACAGCCTACGGTGCTCGACAGATAACTCGTCCCTATTTATAAATCAATGCACTGCTTTGGTCTGTGCAGCTCCCCGAGCTGGACAGATATCTCGTCAGAGTTTATAGTTTAGTGTATCGCTGTAGTTTATATAGCCGCTGGTGCTGGACAGATGTCGAATACTGGTTTATGCATCAATGCACTGCTGTGGTCTGCATGGCTCCTGGTGCTGCACAGATATCCAGTCCTGGGAGAAAAGAAAACAATGCACTGTTGTGATCTGGACAGCTCCACGTGCTGGACAGATATCCCGTCCGGGTGTATAGATTAATGCACTGCTGCGGTCCATACAGCTCCCCGTGTTGGATAGTTATCTCGTTCTGGTTTATAGATAAATTAACCGCTGTTCTCTGTGGAGCCCCTGGTGTTGGACAGATATCTAATACTGGCATATAAATTAATGCACTCCTGGGATCTGCATGGCACCTTGTGTTGGACAGATATCTAGTCCAGGTTTATAGATCAATGCACTACTGTGGCCTGCACAGCTCCCTGTGCTTTGCTTATATGTAGTCCGGGTTTATGGATCAATGCACAGCTTCCCGTGCTACCAAATGTCCAGTCCAGCTTTATCAATCCATGCACTGCTGTGGTCTACGCAGCTCCCAGTAGGAGACAGACATTTTTCCGGGTTTATTCATCAATTCAGCGCCGTCGTCTGCACAGCTACCGGTGCTGGACAGACATTTTTTCCGAGTTTCTATCAATGCAATTCTGTATTCCGCACGGCTCCCGGTGCTGGACAGATATCTATTCCGGGTTTTTACATCAATGCACAGCTGTCGTCTGCACCGCTCCCCGTACTGGACAGACATCTTGTCCGGTTTTATAGATCAATTCACTGCTGCCATCTGCACAGCTCTCCGTGCTGGACAGATATCTAGTCCTGGTTTATAAATCATTGCACTGCTTTGGTCTGCACATCTCCCCATGCTGAACAGGTATCAAGTCCGGGTTTATATAAGAATGCTTTTCTGAGGTCTGCACAGCTCCCGGTTCTGGACAGATCAACGCACTGCTGTAGTCTGCACAGCTCCCTGTTGTGGACAGATATCTAGTCCGTGTTATAGATCAATGCAATGCTGTGGTCTGCATAGCTCGAAGTGCTGGATAGATATCTGGACCAGATTTATAGATTAATGCACCTCTGTGATCTGCAGAGCTCTAGGTGTTGGGCAAATGTCTAGTCCGGGTTTATGAATCAATGCACTGCTGCAGTCTGCACAGCACCCTGTGGTGGACAGTTATCTCGTCCGGGTTTATAGAACTATGCACTGGTTTGCTTGACATTGCTCCCCTTGTTGGATACATATATGGTCCGGTTTTATGGATCAATGCACTGTTGTGATCTGCACAGCTCCCCAGCTGGACAGATATCTAGTCCATTTTAAAGATCAATGCACTGCTGTGGTCTGCACAGCTTCCCGTGCTGGTTAGGTATCTAGTCCAGGATTATACATCAAGGCAATTTTGTGGTCGGCACAGCTCTCAGTCCTGGACAACTATCCACTGCGTGGTTATAGATCAACGCACTGCTGTGGTCAGCATAGCTCTTGGTGCGGAACAGATATCTAGACTGGGTTTATATATCAATTCAATGCTATGGTCTGCCGAGCTCCCCGTGCTGGACAGATATCTCGTGGGAATGATAGATCAATGCACTGCTGTGATCTGCATTGCTCCTTGTGCTGGACAGATACGTAGTCCAGGTTAATAGATCTGTGCACTGCTCTGGTCTGCATAATTCCCGTGCTGGACACATATCTATTCCGGCTTTACAAATCAATGACTGCTGTGGTTGGCTCCGATTTCGGTGCTGGACAGATATATAGTCCGTGTTTGTACGTCAATTCACTGCTGTGGGCTGCACAACTACCTGTGTTGGACAGATATGCAGTCCGGGTTTATACAACAATGCACTGCTGTGATCTGCACAGCTCCGGGTGGTGGATGGATATATAGTCCCGGTATATAAATCAATGCACTGTTATGATCTGCACAGCGACACGAGCTGGATCGTAATCTCGTCTGAGTTTATATCTGAATGTATTTCTGTGGTCTGCTCAGCTCCCGGTGCTGGACAGATATCCAGCCCGAAAAATGTGTTGCTGGAAAAGCGCAGCAGGTCAGGCAGGATCCAAGGAGCAGGAGAAACGACGTTTCGGGCATAAGCCCTTCTTCAGGAAGGCTTATGCCCGATAAGTCTATTCTCCTGCTCCTTGGATGCTGTTTGACCTGCTGCACTTGTCCAGCAACACATTTTTCAGCTCTGATCTCCAGCATCTGCAGTCCTCTCGTTCTCCTAGATATTTAGCCCGGGTGTATAGATCCATGCCCTGCTGTGTCCTGCACAGCTCCCCGTGTTGGGCAGATATCTAGCCCTTGTTTATAGATCAATTCACTGCTGTGGTCAGCGCTGCTGCCCGTGATGGACTTATATCTAGTCCGGGTTTATAGATCAAAGCACTGCTGGGCAGATATCTGATCTGATCTGGATTTATAGATCAAATCACTGTTGTGATATGCACAGATCCCTGCTAGACAGATATGTATTCGGCGTTATAGATCATTGCACTGCTGTGGTCTGCACAGCTCCCCGTGCTGGACAGGTATCTAATGCGGGATTAAAGCGCAATGAATAACTGTGGTCTGTGCTGGACACATATCTAGTCCGGGTTTATATATTTATGCACTGCTGTGTTCCACACACCTCTCGGTGCTGGACAGTATCTAGGCTGGGTTTATAGATCAATGCACGGCTGTGGTCTGCACAACTCTCCGTGCTGGAGAGATATCTTGTCCAGGTACATAAATCAACACACTGTTGTGATGTGCCCAGCGCCCCGTGCTGGACAGGTATCTTGTCCGGGTTTGTATAAGAATGCATTTCTATAATCTGCACAGCTTCCGGTGCTGGACAGATATCTAAACCGGGTGTATAGTTCATGCAGTGTTGTGGTCTGCGCTGCTTCCCGTGATGGACAAACATCAAGTCAGGTTTTATAGATCAATGAACTGCTGTGGTCTGCACAGCTTCCCGTGCTGGACAGTTATCTGATCCGGATTTATAGATCAATGCACTGTTGTGATCTGCACAGCTTCCGGTGCTGGACAGATATCTGTCCGGAGTTCTCGATCAATACACTGCTGCGGTCTGCGCTGCTCCCTCTGCTGGACAGATATCCCACCCAGGATGATAGATCAATGAACTGCTGTGGTCCGCACAGTTCTCGGTGCTGGGCAGATATCTAGTCCGGGTTTATTGATCAGTGCACTGCTGTGGTCTGCATAACTACCCGTGCTGGACAAATATCTAGTCCAGGTTTATAAATCAATGCACGTCTGTGGTCCGCTCAGCACCCGGTGCTGGACAGATACGTGGGCCTTGTTTATAGATCAATACAATGCTGTGGCCTGCAAAGCTCCCTGTGCTGGGCAGTTATCTATTCGGGGTTTATAGATCAATGCACTGCTGTGGTCCACACAGCTCCCAGTGCTGGACAGATATCTAGTCCGCGTTTATACATTAATTCAGTTCTGTGTTCTGCACAGGCCTGGTGTTTGACAGATGTCTCGTCTGGGTGTGTAGATTGGCCTGCATGGCTCCTAGTGCTGGAGAAATATCTCATCGGGGTTTATAGTCAATGCACTGCTGTGGTCGGCACAACTTCCCTTGCTTGGCAGATATCTACACCGGATTTATAGATCAATGCTCTGATCTGATCTGTGCTGTGTTTCACCCTGGACAGAATGCTGTATTATATTGACCGGTGTAATTGATTAACCTGCACAGTGTTCCACTCGGGAGAGATTGCGGGGTTGTACTGAGCAGTACACTAGCCTCATATGCACAGTGTTCCATGATGACCAGATATCTCCTCTGGGTTTATGGTGTCTGGGCTGGTTCTGAAGGGTGGATTGAGAGTGTGTTATATCTAAGCATTCAGCTGATCTGGCAGTGCCTTGAATTCCCATTCTTGTGTTTGGGCCGTCTGTCTCTCACTCCGTTAATGTTGCAGTGTGCCCATGCACAGTACATCATGTTGGTGAATACCCACTGTCCTGCATCATGTTGGTGAATACCCACTGTCCTGGCAGCAGTCACAGCCTCTTCGTTCAGAAGCAGTCAGCATTTCCATCGTCCTCGAGTCTCCACGTCGATATACGTTGGTACACGACTCAAAACACCCTCCCCCGAAACAGTCCCCAACGCCAACCAACCACAACAAAATTTCTCGTGTGTCCTGAGAGCAAAGTGGCCCCTGGGAACATCCGCGAGCAGACGATCAGGGAAGTGGAGCAACACTTGCGTGTCTGAACGGGTCAGTACTCAGTGTTTCATTAAGTCTTGAAATCCCGCTCCTTTCTGTAATACACAGGCTTTTATTCCTCCTGAAAAAATAACACAGGTTCACAGTTACCCACATTCTGTTCGATCTACCAAGTTGTTGTCCATTGCTTATCCAATTACAGATTTGCTACGTCCTATTGATAACTTCAGTTCCTGCCTATCTTAGTGTCGCTTTAAAGTTAGTTAGAACACGTTTGTTCCATTTTTAGACACAGTTAATATAGTTTACAAATTGTTGAGGCCCCAGATCTGGTCACCGTGTCACTGCAGTCGTTGATTTGTGTTGAATTGATGAAGAGGGAAAAGTGATGGACACGTCAAGGAGTTCCCCGGAACATTCTGTCCCCTCCATTCTATAACTGACATTTCCCAGACCATTCTGTCCCCTCCATTTTATAACTGATATTCCCGGAACACTCTGTCCCTAACATTCTAAAACTAACATTCCCTGGATCGTGAAGAAGGGCTTGTGTCCGAAACATCGATTCTCCTACTCCTTGGATGCTGCGCGTTTCCAGCACCACACTTTTCATTCCCTGGATCATTCTATCCTCAACATTCGATAACTGACATTCCCCGGAACATTCTGCCCCTGACATTGTTTGTGAACGGCCGGACGTCAGCGAATTGAACAATCGATAAAATCCTGAGGGAAGAGATCCCGCTCCAGGAAGAAGGAGTCCCCTCATGCAGTTATATAGGTGAATGCGTTTACCCTGCATTTACATTTCTTCACGACACAGGATCGACCACAATTTAGACTAAAAGTCAGAAATTTCCAAACTCTGTTTGTCTCCAGGAAACTGGGAGAGAGCCCTTCAGGACAGCAACGTTTACACCTTCCGTATTACGATTTGGAAAGAAGTGACCTGTGTCTGCTCTCGAGTGATCGAGGGTTTGGGAATGTGCCAGAGACCATCTGTCATTGTGGATGTGCCTCTGTGTATTTGGGAAGGGAGGGTCTCTTATGTTTATGTCACATTTTGTCAGTAATTCAGCCCTTGCCATTTGTTATTTATTGCTGCATTTATTTTAATGAATCTCTGAATACAGTGACACATTTGAAAATCTCACTGGGTCCACAATCATACTGGTCCCTTTGCCTCCAAGCTGGTGGATAATGTGTCTTTTTTCCTTCCACACAGTTAACGTAGTGACCATCTACGTCCTGCTTTACAAAGATTGTGGATTGTCCCCATGTATCAGACGTTACCTGGTGTCCATGGCAGCAGCGGATCTTCTGGTCATTATCCTCGACCTGATTCTGAGGCACATTCCCATTGTTTATTCGGAACAGTTTAATTTTCTGAGGGACATCCCCGTGTGTAATATCCACGCCATCCTGCTTTTTGCCGCCACAGACTGCTCTGTCTGGTTCACTGTCACTTTCACCTTTGATCGGTTTGTGGCCATTTGTTGCCAGAAGCTGAAAAGTAAATATTGCAATGAGAAAACGGCAGTTGTGGTTTTGGGAGCAGTGACTGTGCTGAGCTGTTTGAAGAACATTACCTGGTATTTTATGCTCTCGGATCGGTATTGGCTGCAGAACTACCCCTGGTTTTGTGATGTAATAGCCGGTAATCGATTCTCCTATTTTTGGGCCACAATCGAGTTTATCCATCAAATTCTAACCCCGGCTCTCCCATTTACCTTGATTCTGCTGCTGAATGTTCTCACTGTCAGACAGATTTTAGTGACCAGCAGAGTTCGAAGGAGACTCCGCGCTCACAGCAATGGGGACGCTCAGTCTGACACTGAAATGAGAAACCGAAAAAAATCCATCATTTTACTGTTTTCGATCTCGGCCAATTTCATCCTGTTATGGTCAATGTTAATGGTGTTCACTATATGGTACCGGATGTGGTTGATTGGGCTTGCTGGGTTTGTGTATCTAGATTGGTTTGTGCAGGAATTGGGCTTCATGCTGCAGCTCTTAAGTTGCTGCACAAACACCGCGATTTATGCCTTGACCCAGACTAAGTTCAGACAGCAGCTGAAGAATCTGCTGAAATATCCCTTCACGCAAATCCATCAAACAATGAAATTCACACATTAATCAATCCATCCAGGATTTTCTCATTTCAGTTCAGTGTTTCAGCGATGAAGCAGCCTGTCGCTATGGTAATAGACTGAGGGTGGCGCTGGTTTGTCCATCCTTTTCCCACGGGAGTGTTAAAGAGACACATTTCAATGTTTCTCACAACTCGGGGGCGAGTGAGAAAAGGCACCATCCAACTGACTGTATCCACCACTTCAATTTGTAAACAATAAAAATGCACATTAAAAACTGCCGATGAGCAGAGTGAACGATATTGTTGTTTGTCTTTGTGTTGAAGAAGCTGATTTGTCGAGAGACAGACTCAGACCCACGACCAAGTCCTCAGGGATGGGGAAGGGAACGGGCGCAGAGATCAGGAGTTGGGTTTAAGTCCCTCTGCCTTGCTTTCAATCCTGGGTCCCCAACTCCGAAGCTGAGTTCGGAAGAATTCATCCCTCTGTCTTTGTCTCTCTCCCTCCATATCTCCCGTCCAGTCTCACACTATCACTCTATCTCTCGCTCACTTCATCCCAGTTACACAGTCTATTCCACTGCACATGGGAGTGATGGTGACGTTGGAGTGAGTGCAGGGAAGTGAGTGTGACGGTGGGGTAGTGTGTATGTGAGTGAGCGTGACAGTGGGGGAGTGTTTGCGGGAATGAGAGTCAGAGTGGGCGAATGTGTGGGTGAGTGTGGGTGACAGTCGGGCAGTGCATGGAGAGTGAGTGTGACGGTGTGGGAGTGGGTGGGGGAGTGCGTTTGACGGTGGTGGAATATGCGGAGGACTGAACGTGATGGTGAGGAAGTGTATGGGTGAGAGAACATGACATTGGGGAAGTGGGTGGGTGACTGAGAGTGAGAGTGGGGGCGTGTGTGGGGGAGTAAGGAAGACGGTGGGGTCGAGTGCTGAGGAATGAGTGTTGACAGTGCTGGAGGGTGTGGGGTAGTGAGGGTGACGGTGGGAGAGAGGGCGAGGAGTGAGTGTGACGGAGAGAAAGTGTGTGGGGGAGTGAGTGTGAAGGTGGGGGAGTGTGTGTGGTGAGTGAGAATGAAGGTGTGGGAGTTTGTGGATAGTGAGTGAGGCGATGGGCGTGCGGGAAAGAGAGTGATCAAGATGGTGTTGGAGTGTGTGCAAGACGGCGAGTGACGGTTTGGAACGACACAGCAGAGTGTGCGTTAAGGTTGGGGAGTGTTTGCACGATGTTGGCTGATGCTGTGGGATTATATAGGAGAGTGAGTGTACCAGTGAGGGAGTGCGCAGCAGAGTGATCATGCCGTCGAGTGTGAACGAGAATGATGGTGATGATGTGCGAGTCTTTAGGAGAGAAACGTGACGGCTGGGGATTGTGTCGGAGTATGACGGTGACGTTAGTGGAGTGTGTAGGAGACTGAGCATGACGATCTGTGACTATGCAGGAGAGTGTGCGTGATGGTGGAGGAGTGGGCATCAGAGTGTTGGCGAGTGTGTAGGAGAGTGAGAGCCTGACGGTGTGGGAGTGTGTATAAGCGTGAACATGATTGTGTGGGAGTGCGTAGTAGAACGAGCGTGACGGTGTGGGAGTGTGTAGGGGAGTGAGCGTGATGTTGTGGGAGTGTGCAGGATATTAAATCTGAGAGTGTGGCAGTATGTAGGAGAGTCAGTGTGAATTTGTGGGAGTATGTCGGACAGTGAGCATAATGGTGATGAAGTGTGTAGGGCAATGGTGGTGATGGTATGGGAGTGTGCAGGACAGTGTGTATGATGGTGAGGAAGCGTGCATCAGAGTGAGCATAATGGTGAGTGTGTGAGTAGGGGAGTGAGCGTGACGGCGTGGGAATGTGAAGGAGATTAACTGTGAGATTGTGGAGGTGTGTAGGATACTGAGTGTTACTTTGTGGTTGTGTGCAGGAGAGTGATCATGACAGGGGAGTGTATAGCAGACTGGCGGTGATGGTGTGGGAGTGTGTGGAAGAGCAGGAGCGAACATGGGTGAGTGTGTAGGAGAGTGAGCGTGATGGTGTGGAAATGTGTAGGAGAGTGACCGAGTCGGTGTGGGATTGTGTAGCAGAGTGTGCATGATGGTTAGGGAGTGTGCATCAGAGCGAGCGTGATGGTGGGTAAGTGTGTAGGAGAGTGAGCAAGACCATGTGGAAGTGCGTTGGAAAGTGACCGTGTCGGTGTGGGATTGTGCAGCAGAGTGAACATGATGGTGGGGGAATGTGTAGGAGAGTGAGCGTGGCGGTGTGTCATTGTGAATGAGAAAGACCGTGACGGGGTGGGAATGTGTAGGGGAGTGTGCATGATGGTGAGTGAGTGTGCATCAGAATGTGTGTGGGTGCAGGGGAGTGAGCGGGAAGGCTTCGCATTGTGTAGGAGAGTGAGTGTGATTGCGTTGGAGTGTGTATGAAATGAACTGTGAGATTGAGGAGATGGGTAGTAGAGGGAGTGTGACTTCATGGTATTGTTTCAAAGAGTGAGTGTGATAGTGTGGGAATGTGTAGGAGGGACACCGAGTCGGAGTGGGATTGTGCATCAGAGTGTGCATAATTTTGAGGGAGTGCACATCAGAGGGAGCGTGATGGTGGGCGAATGTGTAGGGAAATGAGGGAGATGGCGTGCGCGTGTGTAGGAGAGTGTACGTGATGGTGTGGGACTGTGTAGGAGATTAACCATTAGAGTGAGGCAGTTCATAGGAGAGTGAGTGTGACTTTGAGGCAGTTTGAATGAGAGTGACGGTGACAGAGTGGGAGTGTTATGAGAATGAGTGTGACGGTGTGGAAGTGCGTAGGAGAACGAGGGTGGTGGTGTCGGTGTGTGTAGGATTGTGAACTTGACAATGGGTGAGTGTGCAGGAGAGTGAGTGTGATGGTGTCAGTGAGTGTATAAGAGAGTTAGCATGACGGTGTGGGAATGTGTAGGTGAGTGAACGCGCTTGTTTAGAAGTGTGTAGGAGAATGAGCGTGACGGTGGGCGAGTGTGTAGGACAGTGAGGGTGAATGACGGTGTGGGAATGTGTACGAGCATGAGCGAAACAGTGTGGGTGTATGTCGAAGAATGACGGTGATGGTGGGGGAGAGTGTAGGAGAGTGAACGTGATGGTGGGGGGTGTGTGTAGGAGAGGGAGCGTGATGGTGTGGCAGTGTGTAGAAGAGAGACCGTGAGAGTGTGGGAGTGCATACGGGAGCGTGCATGCTGGTGCGGGAGTGCGCATCAGAGTGTGCATGATGGTGGGCACGTGTGCAGAGGAGTGAGCATGAAGGCTAAGGAGTGTGACAGACAGTGAGTGTGATTGTGTGGGATGGTGTAAGATATTTACTGTGAGATTGTGGAGGTGTGTAGGAGAATGAGTTTGACTTTGTGGTAGAGTGTAGGAGAATGAGTGTGATGGTATATGAATGTGTAACAGAGAGACTGAGTCGGTGTGGGATTGTGCAGCAGAGTGTGTATGATGGCGAGTGAGTGTGCATCAGAGTGAGCATGATGGTTGGCTAGTGTGTAGGGGAATTAGGGTGATGGTGTGCGAGTGTGCAGGAGAGTGTGTGTGATGGTGTGAGAGTGTGTAGGAGATTAAATGTGAGAGTGAGGCAGTGCATAGGAGAGTGAGTGTGACTTTGTGGGGGTTTGTAGGAGAGTGACAGTGACGGAGTGCAAGTGTAACAAGAGTGAGCGTGACGGTGTGGCAGTGCATAGGAGAACGAGTGTGACGGTGTGGGATTGTGTCGGAGAGTGAACGCGATGGTTAAGGACCGTGCTGGAGAGTGAGTGTGATGGTGCGGCAGTGTGTAAGGGAGTCTGCATGATGGTGAGAGAGTGCACATCAGAGTGTGCGTGATGTTGTGTACGTGTGCAAGGGAGTGAGCGTGAAAGCTTCCCGGTGTGAGGAGAATGAGTGTGATTGTTTGGGAGTGTGTAGGAGATCAACTGGGAGATTGTGGAGTTTTGTAGGAAACTGAGTGTGACTTTGTGGTAGTGTGTTGGAGAGGGAGTGTGACGGTGTGGAGTGTGTACAAGAGTGAGCGTGGCGGTGTGGGAGTGCATAGGAGAACGAGGCCGATGGTGTGGGTGTGTGTAGGAGAGTGAACGTGACGATGTGGGAGTGTGCAGCGATTGATCATGACGGGGTCTGTGTAGGACAATGAGGGTGATGGCGTGGGAGCATGTAGGAGAGTGAGCATGATGGTATGGGAGTGTTTAGGAGGGTGAGCATGATGGTGTGCGAGTGCACAGTAGAAAGATCATGACGGGGAGTGTGTAGGAGAATGATGGTCATGGTGTGGGAGTATGTGGGAGAGCGGGAACAAACATGGGGGAATGTATATGAGAGTGAGCATGAATTTGGGACAGTGTGTAGGAGAGAGACCATGATAGTGTGCAAGTGTCGGAGACTGAGGCTGACGGTGGAGGACTGTGTAGTAGAGTGAGTGTGACAGTGTGGGATTCTGTTGGAGGTTGAGCGTGATGGTGTAGGTTTGTGTAGCAGAGTGTGAATGATGGTGAGGGAGTGCGCACCAGAGTGTGCATGATGGTGGGTGAGGGAGATGGCGTGAGAGTGTGGCAGTGCATAGGAGAGTGAGTGTGACTTTATGGGAGTGTGTAGGAGACTGACTGTTACGGCGTGGGAGTGTTACGAGAGTGGGTGTGACGGTGTTGGAATGCGTAGAAGAACGAGAGTGATGGTGTGGGCGTGTGTAGGAGAGTGAACCTGACAATGGCTGAGTATGTAGAAGAGTGAGGATGATGGTAAGGGAGTGATTAGGACAGTGAGGGTGACGGTGGGGGAAAGTAGGAGAGTGAGCATGACCGTGAGGGACTGTGTTGGAAAGTGTGCATAATGGTGAGGGAATGTGCAGTAGATTGAATGTGAAGGTGGGCTTGTATGTAGGAGAGTGATTGTGACGGCGTCAATGAGTGTGTACAAGAGTGAGCAAGACAGTGTGGGAGTGTGTACGTGAGTGAGCGTGACTGTACGGGAGTGTGTAGGCGATTGAGCATGACGGTGTGGGAGTGCATAGGAGAACGAGGGGGTTGATATGGGAGTGTGCAGGAGAGTGAACATGACTGTGAGAGTGTGTAGGAGAGTGAGCGTGATAGTGTGGTAGTGTGCAGCATATTGAGTGTGACCGTGGGTTCGTGAGTCGGAGAGTGAGCGTGACAGAGTGGGAATGTGCAGGAGAGTGCACGTAATGTTGTGGAATGGTGCAGGAGATGTGAGCGTGACGGTGTGGGAGCGTGTAGGGGAGAGAACCTGACAATGTGGCAGTGTGTAACGGAGTGAATGTGAATTTCTGGGACTGTGTCGGTGAGTGAGCATGACATTGTGGGAGAGTGTAGGAGAGTGAGCGTGATAGTGTGTGTGTGTAGGAGAGTTAGCGTGCCGCTATGGGTGTGTGTAGGAGAGTGATCATGATGGTGGGGTGGTGTGCAGGTGCTTGAATGTAATGGTGGGCAATTGTGCAATAGAGTTTGCGTGATAGTGCGGTAGAGTATAGGAGAGTGAGTGTGATGGTGGAGGAGTGTGCAGGGGAGAGAGTGTGACACTTTGGCAGTCTGCAGAAGAGAGACCCTGAAGGTGGGGTGTATGTCGGAGAGATTGTGTGAGGGTGTGGGAGTGTGTAGGATAGTGACCGTGACAGTGTGGGAGTGGGTAGGGTGTGAGTGTGACGGTGTGGGAGTGTGAATGGAGTGCGCAAGACAGAGGGGGAGTGTGTGGGAGAGAAAGAGTGGTAGTGTGGAAGTGTGTAGTCAAAAGAATTTGACGGTAGGAGATTGTGTAGGAGAGTGAGCGTGACAATGTGGGAATGTGCAGGAGAGTGACTGTGACGGTGGGGGCGAGTGTGGGGGTGGTGATTGCGATGCCATGTGAGGGTTTACGATAAGGAGTGTGACGGTGTGTGAGTGTGAAGGAGTGTGTGCGACACTGTGGGAATGTGCAGAAGCATGTGTGGGGGGGAGGGACAATGAGCATGAAGGTGCGTGAGAGTGGAGGAGAGTGATTGTGATGGCGTGGGAGAGTGTATGATATTGAGTGGGACAGTGTGGGATTGAGTAGGAGATTAATCGTGAAAGTGTGGCAGTGTGTAGGACCGTGAGCATGACAGTTTGTGTGTGTGTGTGTGTGTGTGTGTGGGCGAGTGAGCATGACAGTGTGCGAGTATCTAGGAGAGTGAGTGTGATGGTGGGCGTGCATAAAGGGTAGTAATGTTGATGGCGTGTGAGTGTGTAGAGGTGCGAGTGTGATGGTATGGGAGGAATAGGAGAATGAGTCTGACGGTGTGGGTGTAAGTAAGAGAGAAAGGGTGCCCGTGGGGGCGCGTGTAGGAGAGTGATTGTGACGGTAGGGACGTGTGAAGGAGAGTTAGTGTGACCATCATGGAGTATGTGAGAGACTGCGCGTGACGGTCGGGGCGTGAAGAGGAGCATGAGTGTGATAGTGGGGTATGTGAGGGAGAATGACGGTGTTGGTGGTGGAGTGTGTAGGAGAGAGAGTGCGACAGCGGAGGCCTGTGTATGAAAGTGCGTGTGACGGTGGTGGAATGTGTAGGAGAGAGAGCGTGATGGTGTGGGAGTGTCTGGAAAGTTAGCGTGCCTGTGTAGATGTGTGTCGGAGAGTGAGCGTGATGGCGTGGGAGAGAGTAGGTGAGTGTGCGTAATAGTGTGGGAATGAGTATGACAATGAGTGTGACGATGTGGGAATGTGTAGGAGAGTGGGCTTGATGGGTTTGGGAGTGTGCGTGGGAGTGAGCGTGACAGCGGAGCAATGTACGGGGAAGTCAGTATGACAGTGTAGAAATGTGTTGGAGAGGGAGTGTGACGCTGGTGGAGTGCGCAGGGGAATGAACGTGAGGGTGTAGGAGTATGTCGGAGAGTGAGGGTGATGGTACAGCAGTGTCATGTTGTGAACAGTGAGTGTCATGTTGTGGAAGTGTGTGGGAGAGTGATCATGACGGTGTGGGAGTGTATGGGTTATTGAGCGTGACGGTGTAGGAGTATGCAGGAGAGTCTTCGTGACGATGTGGGAGTGCTGAGGAGAGGGACCATGACGGTATAGGAGCATGTAGGAGAGTCAATGCGACATTGGTGGCGTGTGCAGGAGAGTGAATGTGGCGGTGAGGGAGGGTGTAGGAGAGTGACTGCAACGGTGGGTGAGTGAGTAGGAGAGTGAGCATGACAGTGTGGGAATGTGTACGAGAGAGCGCGTGTCTGCGGGGGCGTGTGTACGAGAGTGATTGTGATAGTGGGAGAATGGGGGGAGAGTGTGCGTGTTGCTGGTGTAGAGCACAGGATAGTAAGCGTGATGGTGGGGTGTTTGTAGGACAGTGAGAGTGACGGTGTGTCAGTGTGCAGGAGAGTGACGGTGAAGGTTTGGGAGTGCAAAGGAGAGTGAGCGTGATGGTGTGGCAGTGTGCGGGGTAATGAGGGTGACGGTGTCAGAGTGTGTAGGAGAGTGAGCGTGATGGTGGGGTGTTTGTAGGAGAGTGAGAGTGACGGTGTGTGGATGTGCAGGAGAGTGAGGTTGATGGTGTGTGAGTGTATAGGAGAGATAGCGTGATGGTGTGGGAGTGTTTTGGAGAGAGAGCATGATGGTGTGGGAGTGTTTTGGAGAGTCCGTGTGATCGTGTTGGAGTGTGTAGGAGAGTGAGTGTGACGGTGTTGGATTGTGTAGGAGAGTGGGCGTGACAGGTTGGCAGTGTGCAGGGGATTGAGGATGAGGCTGTGACAGAGTTCAGGAGAGGGACCGTGATGGTTTGTGAGTGTGTAGAAGAGTGTGCGTGATGGTGGGGAATGTGCAGATGATTGAGCGTGATGGTGCAGGCGTGTGAATGAGAGTGATCGTGACGGTATTGGAGTGTGTAGGGGAGTGAGTGTGATGGTGTCTGAGTGAGTGGGAGTGCGGAGGAGAGTGAGAAGGACAGTGTGGGAGTATTTAGGAGATTGAGTGTGAAGGTTTGGCAAACTGAAGGGGAGGGATCGTGATGGTGTGACAGTGTGTAGGAAAGTGAGCATGATGGCGCGGAAGTGCGTAGAACATAGAACACAGAACATAGAACATTACAGCGCCGTACAGACCCTTCAGTCCTTGATGTTGCGCCGCCCTGTCATATTAATCTGAAGCCCATCCCACCTCTGCTATTCCATTTGCCGGTCCAATGACGACTAAAATGCACTTCAACTTAGCGAATCTACTACCGATGTAGGCAAAGCATTCCATACCCTTACTACTCAGTGAGTAAATAAAATACCTCTGACATCTGTCTTATACCTCTATCCCGTCACTTTAAAGTTGTGTCCCCTCGTGTTTGCCGTCCCTGTACTTGGAAAAGCCTCTCCCTGTCCACCCTATCTAAACCTCTGATTATCTGTATGTCTCTATTAAGTCAACCTATCTCTCAACCTTCATCTATCTGACGAGAACAGCCTCAAATCCCTTAGCCTTTCATCGTATGACATTACTTCCATGCCAAGCAACATCTGAGTAAATCTCCTCTGCACCCTTTCCAAAGTTTCCACATCCTTCTTATAATATGGTAACCAGAACTGTACACAATACTCCATGTGAGCGTTGTACAACTGCAGCATGACCTCCGGTTTCAGGAACTCAATCCCTCTATTAATGAAGGTCAAAACACTGCATGTCTTCTTACCAACTCTGTCAATCTGGGAGGCAACTTTCAGGGATCTGTGTACGTGAATACTGAGATATCTCTGCTCATTTGCACTCCCAAGAATCCGAGCATTAGCCCAGTACATTGCATTCCAATTACTCGGGCCAAAGTGTATCACCTCACACTTTTCCACATTAAACTCCATTTGCCACCACTCAGCCCAGCTCTGCATCCTATCGATGTTTTTCTGCAACCTACTACATCCTTCGTCACTATCCACAATTCCACAGACCATAGTGTCGTCCGCAAAGTTACTTACCCACTCTTCTCAACCCTCATGCAGGTCATTTATAAAAATGACGAACAGCAGTGGAACCAACACCAACCCCAGCGGTACGCCGCTAGTAACTGGACACCAAGTTGAACATGTTCCATTAACTGCAACCCTCTGTTTTATTTCAGCAAACCAATTACTGATCCAGACAACTATGTCTCCCACAATCCTATTCCTCTGCATTTTGTATAATATCCTACTCTGGGGTACCCTATCGAACGCTTTGCTGAAATCCATATACACCACATCAACCGGTTTACTCTCATCTCCCTGTTTGGTCACTTTGTCAGAAAAGCTCAATAAGATTCGTCGGGCACCACCTACCCTTCACAAAGCCGTGCTGACTGTCCCTGATCAGATTATTATTTTCCAGATGGTTATAAATCCTATCTCTTATAACTTTTTCCAACACTTTACCAACAACTGAAGTGAGACTCACTGGTCTTTAATTACCACGGTTGTCTCTACTACCGTTTTGAACAAGGGAACCACATTTGCTATCCTCCAGTCCTCAGGCACTATTCCTGTAGACAATGATGATTTGAAGATCAATGCCAAAGGCAATCTTTTCCCCTGCTTCCCAGAGCATTCTAGGATAGAACGCATCAACCCATTGTGATCGCTGTCTCCAAAGTGCTCACCGACCAAATCTAACACCTGGCCAGGCTCGTTGCACAGTACTAAATCTAAAGTGGCTTTGTCCCTTGTAGGCCTGTCTACATACAATCTCAGGAAGCTCTCCTGCACACACTGGACAAAAACTGACCCAGTTAAATTACTCGTACTGTAGTGATCCCAGTCAATATGTGGATAGTTGAAGTCCCCCATGACAACTACCCTGCTTCTTTCAGTCCTATTGAGAATCATCTTTGCTATCCTTTCCACTACATCTCTGGGACTATTTGGAGGCCTATGGAAAACTGCCAGCATGGTGACTTCTTCTTTCCTGTTTCTAACCTCAGCCCATACTACCTAAGTTAACGAATCCCCAAACATCCTTTCTAAAACTGTATTATTGTCCCTGATCAAAAATGCCACACCTCCCCCTCTTTTACCATCATCTCTGTTCTTACTGAAACATATGAATCCGGAACCTGCCACAGCCATTCCTGTCCCTGCTCTATCCATGTCTCCGTAATGGCCACAATATCGAATCCCAGGTACCAACCCACGCTGTCAGTTCTCCCACTTTATTTCGGATGCTCATCGCATTGAAGTACACAGACTTCAATCCAGGTTCTTGCTTGCCAGTGTCAGATACTTAATTTTGGAACTCCCTACACTCATCCTCTTCTGTACCTGTCCTACCATTTTGGTTCCCATCCCCCTGCTGTATTAGTTTAAATCTTCCTTAATAGCTTCAGCGAATTTCCCACCCAGGATACTGGTATCAGTCTGGTTTAGATGAAGACCATCCTACCTGTAGAGGTCCCACCTACCCCAGCAAGAGCTCCAATTATCCAGAAGCCCAAAACCCTCCCTCCTGCACTATCCCTGTATCCACGTGTTCAACTCCTTTCTCACCCTATTCCTCACCTCACTAGCACGTGGCACAGGGTGCAAACCAGAGAAAACAACTCTGTTTGGCCTCGCTCTAACTTTCCATCATAGCTCCCAGAATTTCTGCCTCATGTCCCCATCTCTCTTCCGACCCATGTCGTTGGTGCCAATGTGGACCCCGGCTTGGGTTTGCTCTCTCTCCCCCCAAAGGATCCTGAAAACACGATCAGACATCACAGACACTGGCACCCGGGTGGCAACCCATCAACCGTGAGTCCTTCTCGTCCCCACAGAACCTCCTATCTGTCGTCCTAAATATCGAGTCCCCAATGACAACTGCTCTGCTCCTCTTCCCGCTGCCCTGCTGAGCAGCAGGTGCCCCACTGCTTTCCCTGGTAAGTCATCCCCCAAACAGTATCCAAAACGGTATACTTGTTGTTGACGGGAATGGCCACAGGTGATCCCTGCACTCCCTGCCGGTTCCCTTTCTGTCCCCTAACTGTCACCCATCTCTCTTTTTCTTTTATCTGGGGAGTGACTACCTCTCTGTAAGTAGTGAATAAACCCCTCTGCCTCCTGAATGATCCCAAGTTCATCCAACTGCAGCTCCAGTTCCCTAACGCGGTTTTCGAGGAGCTGGTGTTGGGTGCACTGCCCACAGAGAGGGAGCGTTACGGTTTCGCAGTGTGTCGGAGAGTGAGAGTGATGGTGTGGCAGTCTGCAGGAGAGGGAGCGTGACAGGGTGGGAGTGCCTAGTAGATTGAGGGTGAGGGTGTGACAGAGTGCAGGAGAGGGAGCATGACTGTGTGTGAGTGTGTAGAAGAGTGAGCGACATGTGACATGTGTAGGAGAGCGCGTGTGACGGTGGGGGAGTGGGCGGGAGAGTGACCTTATTGGTGGTGGAGTGTGTAGGAGAGTAAGTGTGATGGTGGGAGCGACCGAAGGAGAATGAGTGAGATGGTGGGGGAGTGTGCTGGGGAGTGAGCGCGTTGGTAGTGGAGTGTGTATGAGAGTGAGGGTTATGGTGTGGGCGTGTGTCGGAGAGTGAGCGCAATAGTGTGGGAATGAGTATGAGAGTGAGAGTGACGGTGCAGGAGTGCGTGGGAGAATGAGTGTGAATTTGTGTAAGTGTGTGGCAGAGTGATCGTGAAAGTGTGGGAGTATGTGGGATAGTGAGAGTGACTGTGTGGGAGTATGCAGGAGAGTGTGTGTCGATGTGGGAGTGTGCACGAGAGGGAGCACGACAGTGTAGAAATATGCAGGAAATTGTGGGTGACCGTGGTGGAGTGAGTAGGAGAGTGAAAGTGACGGTGGGGGAGTGTGTAGGAAAGTGAGCATAACGGTGGGGGAGTGAGCTGGAGAGAGAGCGACAGTATGAGAGTGTGTCAGAGAGCTTGTGTGACGGTATGGGAGTGTGTAGGAGAGTGAGCGTGATGGTGTGGGAGTGTGTATGATGTTCACGTGTCTGTTGGGGCATGTGCAGGATAGTGAGCCTGACAGTGTGGGAGTGGTTCGAGAGTGAGCGTGCGGGTGGTGTAGTATGTAGGAGAATAGCCATGACGGTGTGGAAGTGTGTAGATGAGTGAGTGTGATGGTGGGGCGTGTGAAGGAGAGGGAGGGTGCGAGTGTTGGAGTTCTCAGCAGAGTGAGAGTGATGGTGTGGGAGCGTGTGGGGTAATAATTGTGATGGCGTCGGAGTGTGTAGAAGAGTGAGCGTGACGTTTTGATGTGTGTAGAAGAGTGACCGTGACATTGGGATGTGTGTATGAGAGTCACCGTGACGGTGTGTGAGAGAGTAGGAGAGTGAGGGTCACGGTGTTGGAGTGAGTAGGAGAATGAGTGTGACGGTGTGGAAGTGTGTAGGAGAGTAGAGCGTGATGCAGTGGGAGTGTGTTCGACAGTGTGTGTGAAGGTTTTGGAATGTGATCGAGAGTGAGCTTGACGGTGTGTGAGAGTGTATGAGAGTGAGAAGAGTGTGGACGTGTGTAGGAGATTGAGGGTGACGGTTTGGCAGACTGTTGGAGAGGGATCATGACGGTGTGGGAGTGTGTATTAGAGTGGGCGTGACGGTGCAGGAAATTGTAGGTGAGTGAGCGTCATGGTGTGGGAGTGTGTGGGAGAGTGAGCAGAACAGTGTGGGTGTGTGTAGGAGATTTAGGGAGACGGCTTGGCAGACTCTTGGAGAGGAATCGTGATGGTTTTGGAGTGTGCAAGAGAGTGAGCGTGACGGTTTGGCAGTGTGATGGAGAAGGGGCATGATAGGATGTGAGTGTGTCGGAGATTGAGGGTGAGGGTGTGGCAGAGTGAAGGAGAGGGAGCTTGATGGGGTGTGAGTGTGTAGGAGAGGCAGCGTGCTGTTGTGGAGTGTGTCAGAGTGTGAGGGGGAAAATATGGCAGTGTGTAGGAACGTGAGTGTGACATTGTGGAAATGTGTGGCAAGGTGATCGCGAAAGTGTGGTAGTACGTGGGATAGTGAGCATGACTGTGTGGGAGAATGTCAGAGAGTGATCATGACAGTGACTGTGAGGGAATATCTAGAAGAGAGAGGGTGACGGTGTTGGAGTGTGTCGGAGAGTGAGCGTGATGGTGTGGGATTGTGTACAATAGTGTATGTGTCTATTGAGGCATGTGTAGGAGAGTGATCATAACGATGTGGGAGAGGCAGATTGAGCGTGTTGGTGGTGGAGTGTGTCGGAGATTAAGCGTGATGGTGTGGAAGTGTGTAGATGAGTGATTGTGATGTTGGCGACGTGTAAAGGAGAGTGAGGGTGACAGTGTTGGACTGCGCAGGAGAGTGAGCTTGATGGTGTGGTAGTGTGCAGGAAGAGAGTGCGACGTGTGGGAGTGTAAAGGAGAGTGAGCGTGAACGTGTGGGAGTGTGTTGGAGAACGAGTGCAATAGTTTTGGAGAGTGTAGAAGAGTGAGCATGACGGTGGGGTCAGTGTAGGGGAGTCACCGTGACGGTGCGTGAGAGTGCAGGAGAGAGAGTGTGATGGTGTTGGAGTGAGTAGGAGTGTGAGCGTGACGCTGTGGGAGAATGTAGGAGAGTGAGTGTGAGAGTCATGCCCCCACACACTCCCACACCATCACTCTCACTCTCCATCACACGCCCCCACCATCACACACACTCACCTATACACTTCCTGACCGTAACGCTCACTCTCCTCCACAATCCAAATCGTTATGCTGCAACTCGTACCCACTCCCACAGCATCACGCTCACTGTCTTACACACACACACCGACACACTCCCTCTCTTGCACTCTGTCACACCCTCACCCTCAATCTCCTACACACTTCTACCCTGTCACACTCGCTCTCCTGAACACTGCCACACTATCTTGCTCACTCTCCTATACACTCAAACATCATGACGCTCACTCTCCTACATACACCCCCACCGTCACGGTCTCTCGACTAAACACTCCCAAACCATCATCCTCACGCTCCTTCACACAGCCACACCCTCATGCTCACACTCCTATACACTCCAACACTGTCACACTCACTCTCGTACACACTCCCACACCGTCACCCCCACTCTCCTGCACGCTCCCACGCTGTCACGCTCACACTCCTACTCACTCGATCACTGTCACCCTCTAACACCTACACACTCGCACACTGTCAGAATCTCTCCACCGCACACTCCCACACCATCACACTCACTCTCCTTCACACGCCCCCCACATTCACACTCAATCACTTCCACATGCCCCCACCGTCATGCTCACTCTCATAAACATTCCCACAAAGTCATGAAAAATCTCCAACACGCTCCCACACCATCAGCCTCATTCCCCTACACACTCCCACACCATCTCGCTCAACCTCCTAAACACTCCTACACAATCAGCCTCACTCCCCTACACATTCCCCCAGTGTCATGCTCACTCTCCTACACACTCCCCCACCGTTACGCTCACTCTCCTACACAGTCCACCACTGTCACGGTCACGCTCCTGCATACTCCTACACAGTGATGCTCAATCTCCTACAGATTCCCACATCATCACGAACACTCTCCTGCATACTCCCACACCATCGCGCTTACTATCCCTCATACTCCCACACTTTCACGATCACTCTGCCACACACTTCCAGAAAGTCACACTCACATTCCTTCATACTGCCATACCTTCACCCTCACTCTCCTACACACTCACACACCGTTACACTCCCTCTCCTGCACTCTGCACACCCTCATCTTCAATCTCATACACACTCCCACGCTATCACGCTCCCTCTCCATCACACTGCCAAACCGAGATGCTCACTCTCCTACACACTCCAAAACCGTCACGTTCCCTCTCCTGCAGTCTGCCAAGCCGTCTCCCTCAATGTCTTACACACCCCCTCACTATTTTGCATACTCTCCTCCACACTCCAACACCGTCATGCTCACTCTCAGACAAACTCCCACGCCATCAGCCTCACTCCCCAACACACTCCCACACCATCACATTCACTCGCCATCACACTCCCGCACAGTCGCACCCACTCTCAACCAGACTCCCACACCGTCATGATCCCTCTTCTACAGTCTGAAAACCGTCACCCTCAATTTCCTACACACTTCTGCACTCTTCTGCTCACTCTGCTACACTCACACACAGTCATGCTCACTCTCCTACAAACTCCAACATCTTCACACACACTCTCGGACACACTCCCACACAAACACGTAAACTCTCCTACACACTCCCACACCGTCGCATTCGGTCTCCTACACACTCCCACACCGTCACGCTCACATTCTTACTCACTCCAACACCGTCACCCTCACTCTCCGACTCTCTCACACACCGTCACGCTGACTCTCCTACACACACCCCACCGTCACGCTCTCTCTCCTACACACACCCCACCGTCACGCTCTCTCTCTTGCACACACCCCACCGTCACGCTCACTCTCTTACACACACCCCACCATCACGCTCATTCTTCTACACACGACGACACCATCAAAATCGTTCCCCCAAACACTGCCACATGGTCATGCTCGCTTTCTGTCACACTCCCACATGGTTGCGCTCTCTGTTCTGCACATTTCCACACCATCACGCTCACTCTGCTGCGAACTCCAGCAGCATCACCATCACTCTCCTTCACACGCCCCCACGATCACACTCACTCATCTACACACTTCCCCAACGTCACACTTACTGTCATGCATACTCCACCACCAACACGCTCACTCTCTACCCACTCCCCAACCGTCAGGATCACTCTACTACACACGCCCCAACAGACATGCGCACTATCATACACACTCCCACACGATCAAGATAACTCTCCTACACACTCCCACACCATCACTCTCTTTGTCCTGCACGATCCCCCACTGTTACGCTCACTCTCCTACTCACTCGCCCTCCGTCAAGTTCACTCTCCTACACACTCCACCACGGTCACCCTCAATCTTCTACATACTCCTACACTATCATGGTCACCCTCCTACACACTCCCACACCGTCATGAACACTCTCCTGCATAATTGTACATCCTCACGATCACTCTGCCACACACTTCCACAAAGTCACACTCACTCTCCTACACACTGCCACACCATCGCCCTCACTCTCTTACACTCTTGTATCCACTTTCGCTCACGCACCTGCAGACATCACCACTGTCACGCTCACTCTTCCACTCACTCCTACTCCGTCACTCTCACTCTCCTATTCACTCCCACTCTATTACGCTCACTCTCCTACACCCACCCACACTGTCACTTTCCCTCTCCTACAGTCTGCCAAACAGTCACCCTCAATCTCCAACACACTCCTGCACTGTTTTGCTCACTCTCCTACACTAAGCCCACCGTCACGTTCTCTCTTCTACACACTCTGACACCATCACACTCGTTCTTGCACACCATCATACTCACTCTACTGCGCACTCCAACACTTTCACTCTCTAACACGCCCCCACCATCACACTCACTCATCTGCACAATTCCCTACCGTCATGCGTCCTCTCTTATACTCTCACACACCGTCACGCTGACTCCCCTACATACTCTCACACCGTCACACTCACTCTCGAACACACTCCCAAACTTTCAAGCTCACACTCCTCCTCACTGCAACACTGTCAGCCTCACTCTCTTACTCTCTCACACAGCGTCAAGCTGACTCTCTTGAACACACGCCACCATCGCGCTCACTCTTTTACACACTCCGACATCATAACACTCATTCCTTCGCAAACTTCCACACCATCATGGTCACTCTGCTACACACTCCAACACCGTCGCCATCACTGTCCTTCGCACGCCCACACCATCACACTCTGGTTTATGTGTGAAAGCGGATCTGCTGGAGCTCATATTTTGTTTTTGATGAACAATGGGTCGAAGGGCCTCTGCTGTAAGATTCTATCGCGCTCCATAACCCTGGCAAATCTCTATCGCTGGTGACAGCATCTACAGATTTCAGGGCTCTTCCAGCTTCTTCCTGGCACAGGAAAAACACTGGGAAGCAGCTGCAGTAGTAACCCCACTCCTAATACGCTTTTGTGCGTGTCCAGTATTTACCCACTGACTGTTCAGGGCTGACTTCTGGAGGTGATGGCACAGTGCTCCCGTTACTGCATCCATCGGTCCAGGCTGACACTTTAGGATCAAGAATGGGTTCGAAACTCAGGGAGACAGGAGGTAAGACCAGAATGTATAGAAGCAGAATCAGGCTTTTCAGCCCTTTGTATATGCTCCGCCATTCGATTTATAAATGATCATATTTGAATTATAAGCAATCTGGAATTTAAAACTGCTCGAATCTGTTCACTGTGAGTCTTTTTTAATACAATCCGTATGACTCACTTTGGGGAACGAAGTCTGCAGTCTTTACCCATTCTGGGTACATACAACTGCAGACCCACAGAAATGGTCGACCCCCAACTGTCTAAGCGGAAGAGTGGGATGTTAGATTATTAAGGATCCCAATCTGTGGTATCTTATCCATCATTCTAAAGATACAAATATTTAGCATCTATTGCTTTACCTTTATCCATCCTGATTGCTACTTCCTCTGTGAATTCCAGTAAAATTGTCAGATATTTTCTCCCACCTGAGCGCAGCACATGCTTTCGTCGACATCAATGAGACTAAGGTGTAGATGATTGGGAGCGTTACCAGCAGTAACAATCACCGACAACCTGTCCTGATCCTCCCTCACCGATATTACAGTAAAGGAAACACAAGAAAGCCTCTACTTCTTCAGAAGTCTATGGATATTCCGTATGTCTATCAAGACTCTGACACGTGTTTGTAGATGCACATTAGAACGTATCCTATTGATGTGCATCACAAATTGCTACACTAATTGCTGTGCTCAAAACCGCAAAACATTACTCAGAGTCGGGAACATGCCCCGTCCATCGTGCAAAACAGCCTTACATCTATTGACTCCATCTATGCTTCCCGCTGCCTCTGGAAAGCAGTCAATGCAATTAACGTCCCCAACCCCACCCGGGTGATACTATTTCCATCCTCGTTCGAATAGCAGAAAATTCGCATGTCTTAATTCATGTATCAACTGATCCAAGAACAGCTTCTTCCAGCTGCTGACAGATCTCTCGAATTCATGCCTTTGTTTCTCTCTGCTGTTTCTTTCAACTTGTGGAATTGTATTCTGCACTCTGCGCTGTTTCTATAAGGTACTCTTTGATGGTATGACCTTCCTGTATAGCACGCAACACAACATTTTTCACTGTCTCTCAGTACATGTGACAATACCACTAAATCTAATCTAAACCTTTGCTGAGTGTGCTAGATGATATTATGCACTTCTAAACGATTTGCTGTTGCCTCCTTTATAATAGACTCTAACATGCTTCCATTGACATACGTCAAGCTAACGATAATTAAGTTATATCTATCTCCATATATTTTAATCTCAGTGAGCTTGCAGGTTTTCAATTCTCTTGAAGGAAGAATGATAAAGACCACAAGACCATAAGACATCGGAGCAGAAATGCGGCCCTTGGAACCTGCTACGCATTTAATCTTGGTTGGTACGTTCCTCAACCAAGTTCTTTCACCTTCTCCTCGTAACCCTTGACCCGGTCAACATCGAGGAACCTTGTCTATCTCTGTCTTAAATATATTCAATGAGATGGCCTCCAATTGAATTGAACTTAATTGAGTTTATTGCCACGTGTACCGAGGCACAATGAAAACCTTTGTCTTGCGAGCAATACAGGCAGATCACATAGCTAAATGTGGTAGATGGATTCTATAAATGGAAGATTGGCCTTTGTGATTTCCAGCCCGAGTACACCACTCTCCGTAACCGCCTCCGATCTTGTTTGGTACAATTACAGCGTTCTGTTGAAATGAATTCAATATATTCACGACTTTCTGCCTGAAGAAATGTTTTCTTATCGCTGTTCTTAAGCGTCTTCCCTTTGCTCAAAGCCAGTGCCCGGGGTCCTGGTCTCTCCTGCTAATGGAAACACCTTCCAACATCTACTCTATCTAGGCCTTCCAGTATTCTGTAACCTTCAATTAGATTTTGCCTCATCCTACTAAACTCCACAGACCCACAAAACTTTTTTTTTATATGCGACTCAACACCCACTGCATGTGGTAACCAGTCGTATACACTGTCTTTGTATGTGACTCTAGGCACGCAGCACTGAGGGTATCACAGACCTGCTCCGTATCTCCATGTGAATACAGGTCCACAGTACAATATGTACCTATGATCTGCTCTATTTCAATATGTAACACAGAACTGTATTTGCAAATGACCTGTTCTGTCTCTGCATGTGACTTCAGATGCACAGCACTCTGGTATAAACCGATGTGCTCTGTTTCAATATGTGTCTCCAGAGGCACTGCACTGTGATTACAAATGACTTGCTCTATCTCTATTTTTGACTCCAGATCCACTGTATTACCGATATCACAATTCGGCTTTTGTATTTGTCCAGGCCCACAGCATCACAGTATCATAGAATCCCTACACTTTGGAAACAGGTCATTTGGCCCAACAATACAGGCTAAATAACCTGTCAGAACGGGAATAACATGGAAATGAGATAGAATGTCTATGGTAAATAGAATTATTGAGATACTGTCACAGGATTTCATTCTCCATCCCGACCATCCCAAAAAAGCAGACATCATATTGTGGGTGTTTCAATGTCTGCGTCTTTGTGAAGGTAGGAGAGGATATGATATATTGCTTTTTATATCGTGTTCAGAAACTTAAGCAAATTGATGACGGTAAACATTTGGTGTGATGGAGAGAGAAATAGCGTGTGTGTGTGTGTGTGTGTGTGTGTGTGTGTGAGAGAGAGAGAGAGAGAGAGAGAGAGGAAGGTTGCCCCATACTCAGATTGGATTGGGACTGTGCGTTTTCAGCATTTCACCGTACAGGATTGAGGTGCGTTGTATCATAAGGTTCGGGATGGCAATGGCCCGGAATAACTATGAGGGGTCAAGATAAGATGACTGGGAGGAATATTACCGAAAAAAGCTGCAAGCATTGTCTTTGAAAATCAAAGGCAATAGAACGGGATGTGGTTAAGGAATAGCCCATTTGATCCCAGTTAAGGGTTATATGAACATTCCAGGTAGGAGCAGACTGCAATTTTTCAACCCCTCTCACACGAGTGCGCCGTCATTCAATAAGATCTTGACTGCTACTATTCTCTTTCTAATTTCACCTTTGCTCTGCCTCCAATAAAATTCCACTGCTCAAAATCTCCACATCCTTCCCCCAATAAACCCCTCCCACGCTTACACACTCCACCCCCCACCACGGCCATTGGAATCCCTGCCCACTGGTTCTGTACTGCCCTACACCATTATCCAGCCTCTCTCACGTCCACGTGTCCACACTGTTCAGCATCTCCTGCTGTTCAATCAGGTCAGCCGCCCCACATTCTCCCACTCTTCAAAACTAGAGCGGGAACAATTTTAGTCTGTCCAACTTTTCTTCAGAAATAACCTACTCATTGCATATATTCATCCACGAGATTTCCAGCACAGACACACTCACATCATTTCTTCACTAAATATGTAGGAACAAGGAGCAAGATTGGCCGTTCGGCGCCTGATGACTATTCTGCCATTCAATTCGATAATGGCTGATGTTACCTCGGCCTCAAAATTCCTGTCTGTTCCCTTTAACTTGTTAAGAATTGAAAATCTTTTTATCTCCTCCTTAAACTTCCTTAGTACCCTGGGTTACCAAGTCTAAAGAATGTATGGTCAGTTTTAAACCGAAAGTGCTTCCCTGATATTTAGGGGCAAGATTCTCTGCGAGTGTACAGAACACTAGCTGCTCAGATGGTCGAAAATAGAAAAATGTAACAAATGGCTGATAAATGGACACATGAGTTTAGTTTGATATTTTGACAAAAATTCAAATTTGACCTTTTGATGTAAAACAACCGCTTAACTCTTCAAAGTCAATCAAATTTAAAATCTGATGAACTCGACAGACCGAAGCAAAGCAGTCTCCAAAAATTTCAGGTGTCATCATTGGCAGTTTGGAAATTGGTCAGAGCAACTAATATCCAATATGAGAGCACACGTCATCTGAAATGCTCTGTCTAAAAGAAATATCAGACGGTCTAGTTATTAAAAGTACCCTTTTCAGTAAAAATAAAGCAGTAAAAAGGAGGAAGAAGACCTGGGGTGAAGACAACAGAATCAGAAGCAAGTAGAAAAATAACACATTTGGAAGAGTGGAAGGAATTCAGGATAAGCGATTTTATGGACTTCGAGAGATTAAGTGGATTTAATCTTTAATAATTGTGCTATTGGAGCAGCATTTTTAAAGAGTTGGGATTAAATAGTGGTTAGTTAAAACAAGGGGGCCCAAACTTTTAATACTTTTAGTTTCGATCAAAGAATAAAACCATATAAAATTACAGCAAAGGAACAAATCCTTCGGCTATCTAAACCTGCGATGATCCCGATCTTCGATCTCCTCCTAAGGCTCTGTATCCCTTTGCTTCCTGCCCATTCATGTATCTGTCGAGATCCGTCTGAAATTGTGCCATTGTGCCCAACTCCAACACCGCCACGGCAAAGTGTTCCAGGTAACCACCACCCTTTGTGTGAAGATCTCTCCACGCATATCTCTCCTAAATATCTGCCATCTCACTTTGCACTCGTAACTCCTCGTAATTTGGTTGCCCCCACTCTTGTAAAAAAGCTTATTCCTGTCCTACCTGTCGATATTTCTCATGCTTTTGGAGACCTCAATCCGTTCCTCCCGCAATCTCCTTCTTTCTGATGAAAATAATCTTGATTTCCTCAAACTCTTCATAACTAATGTCCTCCATACCCAGCAACATCCTGGTGAACCTCTTCTGCATTCTCTCCAAAAAAGTCCACATTCTTTTGTAATGTGACAACCGGAACTGCACGCAGATTTTCAACTGTTTTCAATCCAAAGTTGCATACATCTGCAACATGACTGGCCAATTCTTGTACTCAATACAACGTCCATTGAAAGAAATCATGCCGTATGACATCTCGACCATTCTATATACCCGCTTTGCCATGTTCACAGAACAATAGACCTGAACATCGAGATTTCTCTGTGCATCAATATTCCCCAGGATTTTCGATACACTGTGTAGAACAATTTTGAATTGGATCTTTCAAAATGCATCACCTTCAATTTCCCGGATTGAACGCTGGCTGCAATTTACGTGCCCAACTATCCAAATGTATCTGCATTCTGCTGTATTCTCTGACAGTCCCTTTCAATATCTGTTACTCCAACAATGTTAGTGTCATCTGCAAATTGCTAATCACACTACCGTTACCTTCCGCTGATACATTTATGTCTTTCACAAACAACAGTGGTCCCAGCACGGATCCCTGCAGCACACCATGAGTCACAGGTCTCCATTTTGAGAAATTCGCTTCCACTACTACCCTCTGCCTCCTGTTGTCTAGCCAGTTCTCTATCCATCTAGGTAGTATACTCTGGACCCCATGCGATTTTACCGCCTCCATCAGCCTACCATGTGGAACTTACCCAATGCCTTATGAAAGTCCATGTATCTACGTCTACAGCGCTTCCCTCATCGATCAACTTTGTTATTTCCTCAAATAATTGTATTAAGTTGGTAAGACATGAACTTCCCTACACAAAAGCATGTCGCTGATCACTGGTAAGCTCATTTTCTTCCAAATGGGCAGAGATCCTCGGTCTCAGTATCTTCTCCAGCAACTTTCCTACTTCTGACATCAGGATTACTGGTCTTTAATTAGCTCGACTATCCCTGTTACCCATTTTATACAGACAACATTATTAGCAATTTTCCCACTCTTCGGGATCACGTTCAAGGAAGCTGCAATGATGTCTGTTTTAAACGTCCCAAGAATTTCCTCTCTTGCTTCCCTCAGTAACTTGGCAAAGATCCTACCCGGATCTGGGGACTTGTCTACCTTAATGCCTTTGAGAATACTCAGCAATTCCACCCTCCTAATGCTGATTTGACTTCGAGTAATCAAACATCTATCTCTAACCACAACATCCACCACATCCCTCTCCCCGGTGAACACCAATGCAAATACTCATTAAGGACGTCACACATTTTCTCTGACATCACGCATAATTTTCCTCTTTTTTCCTTTAGTCGGCCAATCCATTCTCCAGTTATCCTCTTGTTCCTTGCATAGGAATAAAAAGGCTTTGGGATTTTCTTTAACCTGTTTGCTAGATATATACCATGATCACTTTCAAAGCTCGTAATACCACGTTTTTAGATTAGTCGTACAATACCGATATTCTTCCAAATCTTCATCTGTGTTGTGTCGCCTAGACCTTATGTACGCTTCCTTTTTCCACTTAGCTCGTCTCACAATTTAATCTGTCATCCATGAGTGGGCGGCACGGTGGCACAGTGGTTAGCACTGCTGCCTCACAGCGCCAGACACCCGGGTTCAATTCCCGCCTCAGCCGACTGACTGTGTGGAGTTTGCACATTCTCCCCGTGTCTGCATGGGTTTCCCCCGGGTGCTCCGGTTTCCTCCCACACTCCAAAGATGTGCAGGTTAGGTGAATTGGCCATGCTAAATTGCCCGTAGTGTTAGGTAAGGGGTAGATGTAGGGGTATGAGTGGTTTGCACTTCGGTGGGGTGGTGTGGACATGTTGGGCCGAAGGGCCTGTTTCCACACTGTAAGTGATCTAATGTAATTTTCAAATGGAAAAGAATATCCTGAACTCTACTCCACCTCTCTTTAAAAGTCTCCCACATATCAATTCTGGATTTGCCTTCAAACCGCTCACCCCAATCAACATTCACCACTTCCTGCTGCATTTGGTACAGTTGGCTTCCCTCCGGTCTAACACTTTTCCTTTTCGACAACTCTCGTCTTTTTTCCATGAGTATTCCAAAACGTGCGAATTGTTATCACTATTCCCAAAGTACTGCATGATTGAAATTTCAAACACCTCGGCAGGCACATTCCATGAAACCATGATCCAGTATGTGCCTTCCCACAGTTGGACAATTTAAATATTGCTCTCGAAAAACCTCCTGGATACTCCTCACAACTTCTGCTCCATCTACACCTCTAACACTTAGTTAATCCCAGTCAATGCTGGGAAGATAAATCTCCTATCACCATCTCCTGTTACTGCTGCATCTTTCCATAATCTGTTACATATTTGACCTCTATCTCACGCTCGTTGGTGGGAGACCTGTAGTATAACCCCAGCATTGTTACCACGCCCTTCCTATTCCTGAGCTCTGCTCTTTTTGCCTTATGATTTGAGTCTTCCATATGCTGTCTTCAGCACAGCTGTGATATCCTCTTTGATTATTAATGCAAGCCCTCCACCCCTTTTACCTCCATCTCTATCCCACCTGAACAATTTATATCGGGCGATATTTTGTTGCCAATCATGCCCTTCCATCATCGAAGTTTCATTAATAGCAATATCATCATACTTCCAGGTACCAATCAAAGTTATAAGTTCATATTACATACCTACGACATTTCTTGCACTCAAACATATACTCCTCAGGTTACCTTTGCGTTCCTCATCTCCTCTCTGTCTTGCATCCCACTTATTTACTCTGATTTCTAGAATCTCCTCATTTCATTCCCATCCCCATGCCACATTAGTTTAAAACCATCTCCACAGAATTTGCAAAATCACCCCCAAGGGACGTTGGTTCCAGTCCGGTCCAGGTGTAGACCGTCCAATTTGTAATAGTCGCACCTCCCATAGAACTGGTCCCAATGACCTAAAATCTGAACTCCAGCCTCCTGCACCATCTCTCAAGCCATGCATTCATCCTGTCTATTCTTTCATTTCCACTCTGACTAGCGCATGGTGCCAGTACCAATCCTGAAATTACTACTTCTGAGCTTCTTCTTTTCACATGGCTCCTAATTCCCTAAATTTTGCTTGTAGGACATCATCCCGTTTTTCGCCTATACCACTGGTACCCATATGCACCACCATAACTGACTGTTCTCCCTCCCCTATGAGAGTGTTCTGTCACCGATCTGAGACATCCCTGTCACTTGCATCTGTGAGCAACACGCCATTCAGGAGTCCCGTTTTCGACTACAGAGCAGCTTATCTGCAATCCTTTCAACTGAATTTCCTGTGACGATAGTCTTTCCAATCTTTTCTCCACTCTTCTAAACAGCAGAGCCCAAGGTGCCATGAACCTGTTTGCTGCTGCCTTCACCTGGTGAGCCAGCTCTCCCAACATGATCAAAAACGGTATACCTGTTTTAGGGGGAGATGATCGCAGGGGTCACCTGCACTAACTAACTGCTCTTTCTCTGCATTTTGGTCACTGATTCCCTTTATCCATTGCAGGTTATGCAGTTGATTACTTTCATGCCGTTGGATCTGGGTATTGGCTCTTTAACTTCGGTGAGGAGCTGGTGAAAGGTGTTCATTGGTTTGCGGGCCACGATGTCTCCTCGCGGTCTGTATGCTACTCTGTGTGTGTGATTGTGTGTGTGTGTGTGTGTGTGTGTGTGTGTGTGTGTGTGTGTGTGTGTGTGTGTGTGTGTGTGTACATTTGCTCATGCGTATATACACATGCGCAAACGCACGGATGCGTGCATGCACGCGCGCACATACACACACACACACAGACACGCACGCACACACACACACATACACCACACACACACACACACATACAGATATCAACGAGTCATAGTGGCCCACAAACCAGTAAACATCTTTTCGCAGCTCCTCACAGAAGTTAAAGACCCGACACCCACAACCAACAGAATGAATGTAATCGACACTATTACCGGCAAGGACTGTGAAAAGCACTACATCGGACAAATATGAAGAAAATTGACCATACATGTGCAAAAACATTTGCTCGCCATTGCCATTCACCACCAGTATGGTCTCTCATTTCCAACCACACATACAATGAACGAAGCAAATTCAAATGCCACAATGTAACATCGTACTTCAGGGAAATTAGAGTCAACCGTCAGAATTCATTGAAGTCTGCACCCCAAGTGTAACTGAATAAATTAATGCATTGAACGTGGCCCTATATAAAGCCAATCAGCTACAGAACTGGAAGCGCCAAAAACACTGACACGTAAATACCATTTGAGACAGACCAGAAATAATTCACGGGAGGCACACTGACCTTTTCACCCAGCGAGATATCTGCAGAAAAATAACACATGGACTTGTGATGAACGTCTTACCGCAACAGTACCACTCTCATCCAAAGAGAGACACACACAGTGACACGCACTCTCACTTAGTCTCGTACATACACACACACATACACACACACACACACACACACACACACACACAATCTCTCTCTCTCTCTCCCTCTCTCTCTCCCTCTCTCTCTCTCTCTCTCTCTCTCGGTCCTCGCATCCCCCCCCCCCCCCCGCCCCCCCCGCCCCCTCGGGGCCCCGAGGTCCTAATCCCCCTCTCTGTCTCTAACACCCTCCCCCCCCCCCCCCCCCCCCCCCCCCCCCCCCCCCCTCCCACCCCCCCCCCTCCCCCCCTCCTCCCCCCCCCGACCCCCCCCCCCCCTCCCCCCTCCCCCCCCCCCCCCCCCCCCCCCCTCCCCCCCCCCCCCCCCTCTCCTCTCTCCTCTCTCTCTCTCTCTCTCTCTCTCTCTCTCTCTCCCTCTCGGATAAACCCATGCAGAAACACAAACATATACATGCCAGCTACACACGCAAATTCATATAAACTCGCACAAACGCATTTCACTCACAATCCTACAAACACAGTCACATCTTGCAAATGCAGACAAACGCACAAAATTACACACTTACATGCAAACACAGGCACATGCTCTCTCACAAACGCATGCATCCCCACACCCTCACATTAACATGCCTAAATATATCATATCAAAGACACACAATGAGACAAAAGATACAGTAATACAATGTCGACAGGGTTGGAGGACTGATATTCTGGTACTCTGTATTATTCAGACAGTGTATTGTGCACATTACTACAATGTACACTGTCTAAACTAACTGAGACACGGACACTCAGCAGTGTGCAATGTACATAGCATCTACAGTAGTACAACGTCTACTCTAGAATAGAATAAATACTTGGAAACCCAAAAGTGAGTACGCTGTTTGTTGCCTGCAGTATTACAATGATAAAAACCACACAACACCAGTCTATAGTCCAACAGATTTATTTGGGTTCACTAGCTTTCGGAACTCTGCTTAATCATCAGATGGTTGTGGAGTATAAGATTGTAAGACACATAATTTATAGCAAGCGTTTACAGTGTGATGTAACTGAAAGTATATATTGAAAAATACCAAATTGTTGATTAAGTCTCTCAATTTTTATAATGAACATGTTGGTTTCAGTTCTTTCATATGTAAATCGCAGAACCTCTTTATACTACATGCCACTACACTTCACTGCACCCGACTGCACCTCGCACAGAACGACACAGACAGACACACACACAGACTCTCTCCGTCACACACACTCACACACAAAGACGCACACAATAACAGACACACGCTCACACGCAGATGAACATAGTCACAGACGCACACTCCCAGAGAGGCACACAAAGACACTCCTGCGCACGCACACACACACACACGCACACACACTGCTGCAGACCCTTACACTCACACAGCCCTTTTCTCATACACATGTTCTCTCTCATTCGCTCACATTTACATTCGTACATTCACAGGCAAACATGTACTCTCCCACAGACTCATATCCCTTCTCATTCACACACACACAGGCACACTCTCTCACAGACACTCATCAACACCCCCAACAGACACACGCACATGCACAAACGCGCGCATATTAGTTTGTGGGGTGAATATGTATTTCAAATATTACATTTGCTTCTGCTCAAAAACTGCATGAATCCATGTACGATTCTGGCAATTTTCTTTTAGATTGGAATCAGTCTGAACATTCTGGCTCAAACAGTCTCACAAAGGGCACCTCACAGCACAAATGCATTATCTGGGCCGAGATGATACCAATTGGTAAAGTTCATTTTGGAATGTACCTTGAAAGCAGTTCTACGATTTACATATGAAAGACCTGAAACCAACACGTTCATTCCAAAAGATGGGAGACTTTTGGGCACCACTTTGTCTCAGTGGTTAGCACTGCGCTGGATTCCCGTTTTCAATTCCCGCCTTGGGCACCTGTCTGTGTGGAGTTTGCGCATTCTTCCAGTGTCTGCACAGGTGCTCCGGTTTCCTCCTACAGTCCAAAGGTGGGCAAACATTCGCCATGCTACATTGCCCGAAGTTTTTGATGTATTCGTCGTGTTAAACATAGGGGAAGGCTCTTCTGTGGGGGCGGTGCGTGCTTTTTGGGCCACAGGGACTGTTTCCACACTGTCGGGAGTCTAATCTTAACAAATAACGCTGGTATTTCTCAATGTATAATTTCATGTAAATCACATTGTAAACGTATGCTGTAAATTCTGTGTCTTATGATCTTAAATTCCACAACCACCTGATTAAGTAGCAGCATTCTGGAAGCGATTGCTCCCAAATAGACCTGTTGGACGAGAACCTGGTGTTGTATGATATTTAACTGTGTACATCCCAGTCCAAAACCGGAACTCCAAAATATCGCAGTTCTGCAATGTCTACTGTTTGGCTTGGTTACTTAACATTGAACACACTGCACTAAAATAATGCCAATGGTGATACAACACCTCCTGTGTTTCCCCCTGACATTTGGACACTTAGCATTGTGTAACCTGTGTTGTCTTATGCCCGAAACGTCGATTCTCCTGTTCGTTTGATGCAGCCTGATCTGCTGCGCTTTTACAGCAACAAATTTTTAAACTCTGATCTCCAGCATCTGCAGTCCTCACTTTCTCCTGGTCTATAGTAATGCAATGTAGACAGCGTGAGATGACTGTCATTTCAACATACGGCACTTGCAGTGTCTGTATTGTTTACGGTCATGCAATGTCTACAATGGGGGACTCCAGATATTTCGGCAATCATCATTTAGCAACATGCACATTGCCTGCAGTGCTATAATACCTGCAGTGTTTGGATTTAATACTTGGGCATTCAACTGGGTGCAGCCTGTGTATCGAACACACAATGAGATAATGGATCATTCCCAGTCTTTACAGTGGAACATTGCAGCCTTTGTGGTGCCCTCAGAGACTGGAGTCTTGTGGCCGGTGAGATCTGTCTCAGAGGCAAATATTTAATAGACGGCGCGACTGCCCAAAATAATCAGAGATTGTTCCTTTTACATTCCTGACAAAGAAATATATCTATCAATTGTTTTGGCCTTCTGGTGTTTAACCTGGCTTTGTGAGCATGAGTAGAAATTAATCTACAAATGATTCTGAACCAAAGGGTTTGTCGCAAAGAGCCAACAACAACTGTCAAAGTACTGAGAGTTCTTGGGGATTGAAGGAAGATGATTTCTGATCTTCTGAGCTTTTATCCAGGAGGTCTGACTTCATAAACCTTACCTCCACTTGGATCCGAGGACAAACAAAACCAACTTTGAAGTCATTCCAATGCATTTCTCAGATTAATGTATAGTTGATGTTTGCTGATACCATGAATGGCATGGGTGAAAGCAATAACAGACTGAGTCTGTACTTAAACCCATTGCAAATGGGCAAAAATTGATGCATTTGAGTTTTTCAAAGAGGCTGGGAGATTATGCATAAATCACAACTTCTCTTTTTCAGAAAGTTCTGCTACAACTTTCCATTCCGAATATGTACTTACTTCCAACGCGTCATGGCATGACTGCTTCTATTCCCTTTCACATTGCAGGTTGCTGTTAACCAACCATTGAAGAAATCTATCTTTTTGTTCAACTCAGTCTTTGCACAGTTCCAATTGGAATACTGTTCTTGGTTCCTGAGGCTTCCCAACCTCAAATATTTCACGGAATCTACCTTGAAGTTTTCCCCACCACCTTCCACTGCCCCTTCCCCACTGTGAAGTGGCACCAAATCATGTCCGTTCACCAGACCAGCCGTTACGTTGATGGTAACAATGGAACTTCTTGTGTGCAAACTGATTGCCTTGTATTCTCCCAAAAAAACATTGACAGCAGACATTAATCAGTGCATGTGTGTCCACAAATCTGAGACGTCATGGATTCTGGAAAGTATTGCCAGTTATGTATAACAATTCGGCACCTTTCCCGATCTATTTATTTCCCAGCAGCTCACTCTGCTCCCTCTGTCCCACCCCACCCTCACTCTCCCTTTATGTTTCCTTTTATTGTTTTAATTCAATAGCCTCTACCTGATTATTTTGTCTGAGTCCCCCTTTGTTTTCTCTCTCTATCTCATTTTCTTTGTCCTCCTGTTTCTCACTCTCTCCATTTCTGTTTGCCAGTCATCTTCCCTTGTGCTTATCTTTTCTATTTTTATGTATCACTACCTGCAAAAATCTTTTCAGCTTTCCACATTTGTATTATTGCTATTGCATTGATTTTGGATTTCATGGTGCACAGCAAGGCAAGAAATGAATTTGATTTATTTAGAATTATTATTGTCACATGACCATAAGTACAACGAAACTCTTCGTGTTGCCTTCAGTATGGCAGATCATAACTCACAAGGATGATTAAGCAGAGTGAGCATAATGAAGTTTCAGATGCAATAGTGTACAGAAAGCAACGTCAATCTAAGATTTCAAATTTGATTTATCCATTCAGAAGTCTGATAACAACGGAGAATTAGATGAATCTTTCAGTATGTGTATTTAAGTGTTTGTATCTTCTGTCTGACAGAATAGAGTGAATGCACTCAGTTTTGTTCTTTAACTTGGAAGAATCGAGGATGAGAGAGCATTAGTTTCAGCTTAGAGGGGATAGTATAAAAGGGAATCCGAGGGCAACAGTGTTACACAGTGGCTAGTGCACATATGGAATACATTGTCAGTGGAAGTACACATTTGTGCAAACACACAGGTAGGAAAGATTTTGAAGGATATTCAACAAGCGCAAGTAAATGCAGCTTCCTTGGATTGACATTTTGGTCGGCATGGATCAGATTTGACCAAAGGACTCTATGACTTTGTATGACTCTGAACGGTTGGAAGATATTATAACTGGGGGTGGTGGTGGGGGAGAAGCCTTTAATGATGTCGACTGCCTTTCCACGGCAACAAGAATTGTCGATGGAGTCAATGAATTGAAGGTTGGCTTGTTTGTTGATCTAGACAGTGATCACACCTTTCTGTAGTTTCTTCCAGTCTTCAGCTGAGCAGTTTCCATATCAAGTTGCGATGCATCAAGGCAAAATTCTTTTCTGGTGCATCTGTGAAAGGGGGTCACATTACAATGGAAGTTAGTTTCCCTTGCGAAATGAATATCTTCACCACTTCCCAAATTGTACACGATTTGTCATTTTCATTTCAATTGCCTTTATCTGACATTGCCTCTCTATTCATACAATGGCAGGTCCCATCTTCTCAAGTCTTCCCATTTCCTGAATTATGATGACTATCAGGTCAAACCACTAGCCATTCTCTTCGAATGGTTACAGGAGCCTTATGACTTGCTGTTGTTTTTTTTGTCAGTGTTTACTTTGGAAGAGGAGCGACTCGCCATCCTGCCTGACCCTCTTTATCAAGCTGCTGGGAATCTTTGCTTTTATTGTGTCGACCAACTCAGATATTTGTTCAAAGAGACAGCGGAGGAATAATTCATTTGAACAGTGTTCATGGGAAATAGATATTGAAGTGAATACCCAGGCTGTGAGGATATCAATTACGTTAACGTTCATTTTTGTTTTCCTTTCATTGGCCCGACCGCTTTCCCTGTTGGGGGGTGGGGGGGGGGGGGGGCGGGTATTCTTTGCCCAGCCCAAGTTGTTTTTGACAAGGTGGCTGTGAGCTAAATTCTTCCACCACTGCAATCTCATTTTCAGTTTTTCTTGGTCCACAGCGTTTCATGGATGACCGGGTTTGGAGCTGTTCATTTTGTCTGCAGTGACTTTTATCAACGCCGAGGGCACCACCGAATTGCCTTAAGTGCTGCACAACACATGCTAAAAATAAACGTGCACCGATTCTTAGAATGCAGCATGAGATCATAAATTTCCCCCATCTGTTCAGTTTACTGAGCTATCACGAAAGGGAAAGATACACAGAGAGAGAGAGAGAGAGAGAAAGAGAGAGAGAGAGAGACGGGGACAATGATAGTGCAGGCTTGTATCATGAACAGTACTTCAACAGGAATCCCTTGCCATCACAGAGAGTGGGACAGTGAGATTGAAAATGTTATCTGCCTCTGTTCATTCACCAAACTTACATGAGCTATCTGGATGAACATTTCCAACTGTTGCTATATTTTAGGCAGTGTAGATTCGATTTTCCAAACGGCCTCTTCTGGACTGCTTTCTTTTTTTCATTCTGTGATTCCATCTCGGTCTCTCAATTTCTTTCAATTCCTTCGGTTCCGAACGTTCTCATTATTGTCTATGTATTTTTCTTACTTCACTCCTTTCTCTCTTTGTTTTTCTCCTTCCTATCTCTCTCTGTTGTTACCAATCAATCTGTAGCTCTACCTTACTTGATTTCACGACCTGTCTCTTGTCACTCACTCTCTGCTTTACTTATGTCTCTTTCTACCACAGTCTCTACATGTGTTCTACTGCCCTTTTCTCTTGATATCATTCCAATTGTTTGCGCTATTGTCACTCTGTCCTCATTCTTCCCTTTTCATCTCCCTCCTGCCTCGTGCTATCTCTATGAGTCTCCCTCTCACGCTGCATGATTCATTTGTCCAGATTGTGAAACACTGTTGATTCTGTGTTGGTTTGTTGAACAAATTCTTCCAAATAGCTCTGTCTTCTCGCCGGTAACCATGCAGTTTTTCCATCAGTTGCATGCCATGATGCAGCAGCTCACTGTCTATCTGTAGGGACAATGTACAAATCTGAATGATTGAATATCCAACCATCAGATTCAATCCTAAATATAGTAAAATAACGAGTGATGATTTTGTAGATAACAATAACATGGAGATGTGAGAACGAGACAAACACTGAAATGATTCGCGCAGAAACAGATTTTCTGAGACAGAGACAGAGAGGACATGAATAGAAATAATGAAAAACTTAAAGAATGATCGATAAAGAAACACGGGGGCGGGAGGTGGGAGAGTGACACTCCTTCAGTGGGGAAAACTGGAAGTGAGAAAGATAAAAGATAGAGAGAGGGAAAAAGTCACACAGTCATAGCAAGAGAATGAATGAACATGAGAGAAACGGACAGACTGAGGAAGAAAGCAGACAAACTAAGAGTTACTCGTCGAGGTGGGGAGGACACATAGACTTGTTATTAAACTCTCCGGGATACAAGATGTTCATCAAAAATTGCGAATGCAAGAAAGAAGGAAAGGTGGCAAAAGTAATGAAAGGGAGAATTTTAGTTCTCGGGAGTGAGGATGTTCCAGGGTGTTCTTACTTTTATTCTATTTTCCTTACTTTTTTTGGCTTTGCCTCTTCTTTTGCGTTTTCAAAAGTGTCCATTGGCAACACTAATTGCAGTGACAGGTGGGTGCAATGCAGAATGCAGAGGCATCGGCGAATTTAGCCGAGCGTGCAATCATGGCAGCGGTCGTATCAAGTGGCAATCATTGTCATTGGAAAGTGACGACATTTGGTTCCATGACGGAGACGTTGGTCTGCCACCACAGCCAGAAGCCGCATTGGTGTGCCCAGTGCAGTAGTCCTTGCTGCTGTGAATGATGAATGTTTGCTCAGTCACGGTGATGTTGGTGAGGTTAGGGCAGACGATGGCGATGTGCTAATTGCAGTAATGGCAACGTTGTTAGCCTCAGAAGAGTACTCAAGGCATTGGCGTGATGGTGCTGCAGAATGTCCAATCTATGCATCAGTGGTGTCGAAGTTATTGGTTCCAGTAGAATTCATGAGCTTGAGCCAGGATTCATGGCATGTGGAATAATAGTTACCCAGTATTGATCAGAACAACTATATTGCAAAGGGCAGCGAGAGGCAAGTGTCCTTCGATTGCATTCAGAAGACATTACTGCATCTGTATAGGTTCAGTTCAAATGCAATTGTTATGCTGTAGATCTGGCTATTTGAAATGTGGTGAGTCCATCAGATCGAGTGGATACATATGTGGCAGATGATGATGCATTAATTGGAAGATGGAGAAGAAGAACAGAGATTAGCTAATTTGACTGGAATAGAGATTAGGTCAGTTGACTGGAATAAAGATTATCTTAGTTTAGTGGGCAACTGGTGTGTGCTACAGTGTAATACGAGCGGTGTGGGTTCAATTTTCCGCACCTGCTGATGCTTCCATGAAGGACTTTCCTTCTTAATCTCTTCCTTTCCTGAGGCACAGTAAAACCATTGCCAGTCGTCTCTATTGGAGAGTAGTCCTAGAGAATGATGATGACTTTGGATTCACTTCTACAGTGAGATATCGATTGTGTGTATGAACATATCGCAACATAGATTGCATACGTAGCTGATTCTGCTATAACATGCGTTTTTGGGTGGCACGGTGATCAGCACTGCTGCCTCACAGCGCCAGAGACCCACGTTCAATTCCCGTCTCAAGCAACTGTCTGAGTGGAGTTTGCACATTCTTCCTGTGTCTGCGTGGGTTTCCTCCGGGTGGTCCAGTTTCCTCCCACAGTCCAAAAATGCGCAGATTAGTTAAATTGGCCGTACTAAATTGCCCGTAGTGTTAGGTGAAGGGGTAAATGTAAGGGAATGTGTCTGGGTGGGTTGCACTTTGGAGGGTCAGTGTGGACTTGCTGTGTCGAAGGACCTGCTTCCACACTGTAAGTAATTTAATCTCATCAAGATCAATGTTCAAACCAGAATAAGATTTGACGGAGAGAGATTGTCAAGAGAAGAAGAACAGAAGCAGAATCAGAATGATGACAATGAAAGTTTGCTGTGAGAGACTGGAAGTAAGAAATGGGCGAACTTCAAACTGGAGATTATCTCCACGCAAAGAAGTCTCTCTTCCGCACGCTGGAACGGGAGGACAAACAAAGACTGGGCCAAGTTTTTGACAAAGGAGCTAAACTAAAGCTAAAAAGATAATTTCATGACGTGTATTAAAGAAAAACCCACATCTGGACAGCACGACGGCTCAGTATTTATCACTGCTGCCTCAAAGTGCGAGGGAACAGGTTTCATTTCCATCCTCGAATGACTGTTGTTTGGAGCTTGAAAATTTCCCGTGTCTGCTTCTGTTTCCTCCCACAGCTCAAAGATGCCCAGGTTGGGTGAATTGGTCTTGTTAAATTTCCGCATAATGTCCAGGGATGTGTGGGTTGGAAACGGGAAATGCAGAGTTACAGGGATGCTGGCTGGGCTGTACTTTGGCGTGTTGATATGGTTTCGATGGGCAGTATGGCCTGTTTCGACAATGAAGTAATTTGCAGTTCTGTGACATGGAATGAAAGAAAACGGGAAGACAAGGTATGAAAAGGCAGCGGAGAAACATAGCAGAGAAGCAAAGAGGAATTTAGAGAAAAAGATCGGCAACTCCCATCAAATGGTGATCCAAAATGTCTGACACGTACATAAATAGTTTTACAAAGTGATAACAGAAGGAATAGGCATATGGGAATCTGAAAAACACATGGAAACAAAGGTTAGGAATTTTTGATGCATAGATTAACATCATGAGAGAAAATGTGTGGAGTGATACTTGTAGATAACGCTAAGGTCGGCAGTGATAACCGATGTGGGGTACGCATAAGCAGTTTGCAGATGCACAGGGATGTATTGAGTTATTGGGCAAAAACCCGTCAGCTGGTACACAGCATGGGAAATGATAAATTGTTCTCTTTCGGCTTACAGATGACGCGTGCAGTCTCTTGGAATGAGATGTCTTTCCCACAGAGTTCACCGTGAAATTCTCCTGTTTATTTTTTCCAGCCTGCGCTGTCTTTTCCTGTATTCAACATTACGGTACAACAATCTCAATCCGCCATAATAACCTGTTGCTAATGCTCAGTCACAGACCCATCTGCTTATGGGACATCCTCCTTTCTCTGTTTGTATGTCCTTCTGTCCCTCCACCGCCTTTCTACCTTCCTCGCTGCCTCTTTCTTTGCAATCATTTTAAGGTTTACTATCATCAATTTTCATTTCTCTCTTGAACACAGTGCATCCATGAATATGTCACAACCGGTCCTCTCTTCTTCAGACCCACACGTTAATGTACCGACGACATTACACTTCTTGTTTGTAGGGAAGGTGGTGTTTTGGGAGTGGTGGGTGTGGTGTGGTGTGTCAAACATCTGCCATGTGAGTCACCAAAGCTATTTACCACATTCTTCTCCTTCAGTGTGTGGCCTGTTTACTTTCAATACTTTCGCTTTTCTTAGACATTACTCTGAGCTGTCCAATACCTTACTGTTTCCTGAGACAGTATTATCCGCCCCATAATTATTCAGTGCATTTTGTTCATCTCCGAATTTTCGTCCTGGGCCCCATGCTCCTGACCAGCAGATTGATCGGAACGTGCCCGCTCTCCAGTCAATCTGACAGCACATCTACCGAGGTGTATTCACTGGGAGTTGTTCAGCTCACGTCCGTCGCATCGCTGTTGTGATTACCTCTTCATTCCATAGCACTGTATTGTACTGCACCGTTCATACCACACATTACTTCTCTTTACACTTCTTTCGTCAAACGTAACCATAACCCCTATCCAATATTCTCTATTATATTCTGAAAAATCTGGAACACATTCATTCTTGTCACGACATGGCAGACGTGTCGGAGACATTCGATCATCAGTTCAACATGTGGAGAAAGTCTGCTTAAGTGTTGCAGTTTTTGCAAAATCACCTCTGACATAAATCAATGTAAAACAAGTGGTAAATCAATGTAAAACTGCCTTTTATCGTTCCACTGTTCGTTGTGTTTTGTTCAAAACCTTGTTCGTAAATCATAGAATTTGGAACAACCACTGCAAATTAGTCAGTCCACAATGTCCATCCAAACATCACCCCACCCTGGCTCCACATTTGTACGAAGGATCATGTAACATGGCCAATTCATCTCATATGGACATCTTTGGCTTCTGGGAAGATTTCAGAGCACACCCATGAAGGCACGGGGAGAACGGACAAACTTCACACATGCAGTCACCCGACACTGGAATCGAACACGGATTCCGAGCTCTGCAAGGCTGCAATGGTAACCACTCAGCTACCATGCTGAGCTCTCTGACCGGAGACAGAATGTTCTCCTGCCGCTCCGAATACTAAGAATGTGGTTTTGAGAGATATGAGTTAAACCTGTTTGTTCAGAGTCTGTGATTAATGTCAATCTCTAGGGATCCTTGCTGTGTCGCTGGAGGGATATCCTGTATTCTTCATAAGGGAAATTTTCCAAATTGTGATCTCATCGTTTCAGAGAGAAGCCTCAGCTCTGACATGAACACGGCTCGGAGTCTCTGACAAAGGGAGACGAGCAACCACAATTCGAGAAGGACAGACTGGACTTTTATAGCAATGGAACAAAATCCGTATGCAGAGGACCAAAGATTCACAAAGTTTACCTCGAAACTTTCTTCCCACTTTGCCTTTTACATTAGAAATCAACAATGGATGCCAGTATACATTCGAATACGACATGTACTCCTGCTCTTTGAGCACATTTATTATCCCTTCCTTGCTGCTGTTGGTGTTGTTGGTAAGTACTTCTGTCAAGTGAATTTAGTCCATGAACTGGAGTTGAGGGGAGGTTTGTCAATAACGAGAGATCGAGAACTTTCAATGTTTACATTGAATGTTAGCTGACGTTAATGGGTTTGATTGACTGGACAACTGCTTTACTATGCAACAAAACACGAAAAACGTTGGTACAATTGCCAGATCTAATGGTTCCCCCCCTACCCCACACCTTCCGATTGAAATCCATTGAATGCCAGCATGAGTTTCAGCACGGCTATCGCACCTCCTTTCTGGACGTCGATAATGTGCTGATAACTGATGTCATTATACTTCTGATCATTGTCACTTTTATTGATAAAATACCTCTCCAAAGTCACTTCCAAGGACTCGCTTTCCATGCATCCGCTACCTTTCTCCTTCTAGAATGGATTGGAAGGTGCAGTCTGAGGATCTCGGGTGTTTTTCTGCTGTATATTCTGTAGATTATACATGGTTCTGCTACGAAGAGTTGGCAGAGGATGTTCACGGATGTGGTGCCAACTAAGCTGTTTGATTTGTTCTGCATGGCGTTGACGTTGTTGAGTGTTGTTGGAGCTACAGTCATCCTGTTAAGTGAGGAGTATACCAGCACATATGTGATTAGTGCATTGTCAATAGCAGACTAGTTTTGGGAAAGTCGGGAGTTGAGTGACTTGTTGTAACTGTCCCAACGTTTTGTAGCTCATCTATTTATGAGAACCGATCAGATCAGTGTGAATGATAACTCAGTATAAACTTTGCAGTAATCCAAAAGGACGTACAATGAATGTATCAATGAATGAATGGAGTCGCTGTCTCGAAATGTCAGTTGAAACACTTTCATTCATCTGTCTTCATGCCAAAACTGCTGTGCGGGATTTCTGATGTTTCCTCTTTTCCCCAAGTCCACGTAAGAGGCACGAGACTTTGCCCACTTGAGCAGTAAACTCTCAAGGCCGTCCATTGGGTCCTCACAGCAACAGCAGAGACAGAAGCACAATCAGTGCAATGCTCTGCCTGAAACGGGATGCTGCCAGACTGCTGCGTTTCTCCAAACATTTCTGCTTTCGTCTCAGATTTCGAGTCGTTCATTGCTTTGATTTCACAGTCATAGGGTGACTGGGAATGGACAGACACACATTGTATGAATAAGTGGTGGGACATGTTCTTTTATGCGAAACAAATACACAATTGTAAGACAAGCTGTCAATCAATTACAATTTCGAAGAATCAGGGGTGAAACATGAAAGCACCAAAGGGGACTTCTGAGGGTGAATGCTGAAATCGTGATACCTCATTCGATCATTGGACTCAAAGGAGGTACTAAGCCTTGTGAAAAGCAAATGTTCAAAGAGCTGGCAAGAGCAGGATCAAGCAAATGGAGGAAGACAAATTGCTGACTTGGTAAAGAGACAGCAATCAAAGACTAGCAACTGGAACTGCGCGAGGAGTATATTATTGACGGAATCGTGTCATCCCAATGCAACACGTCATATCTAGGAAATGCCATTCTGCCAACATTCAGTTATAAATAACAGCAGACAATGACACCAGGAGCGAGGGACGGCGTTAGACCAATCTGTCCATCTTCTGAATTCCTACTGGTGTTCCAAGAACCAACCTGAACTATTCATCAGCATTTACTTCAGTCAGCGGCATCTGATGGCGTTATCATCTTTACCTGTATTCAGTCTACATGAGACAGGTCCAAAATCAATACCAGCTTTGGGAATTAATATACGGGTGTCAGGAAATACCAACTGCACAGGTGATGTTGCTTCAGCACAGCAAACACACTGTTTTCAATGTTCCTGTGTTATCTTTGACAGTTAGGAGAAATCTTCGAGATGTTCAACAGGTCTGGCAGAATCTGATGAAAGACTCTTGTCCGAAACGTCGACTTTCCTGCTCCTCGGATTCTGCCTGAGCTGCTCTGCATTTCCAGTACCATTCTATTCTAGACTATGATCTCCAGCATCCATAGTCCTCACTTTCGCCTTTCAGAATCCGTGGCAAGCAAGAGAGAGAGAGAGAGAAATAGAGTTCACATTTAATGATGAAATGACAGACTGTGACACAACCAACAAACGTCCCTTATCCCCATCCCGTATTACCTGTTCTGAATTTCAGCGGTAATCTGGAACATCCTTTCTGCTTTGACTTTGTCGAGTTGTGTTTTGACTTCAGAATGGCCCTTCTCTATGAGAATACATTTGAAAAAAGGGAAAGAGTAAAAAAAATTGAGCCCACTATGATTTAAATATACACAAGTATTTCCACGCTCACAATGCTTCATTGGAAGTATTTCAAAGACATACAACACTCTGAGAGAAACAGTCGATCCTCATTCCTTTCTTAAATGGCTCCCTCTTCGTAATAGAGTATAGATTAGAATGGTGTTGGAAAAGAACAGCAGGTTAGGTGGCATCCGAGGAGCAGGAAAATCGGCATTTCGGGCAAAAGCCCTTCATCCCTCTTAGTAATGACTGTGCTTCTTTTGTGCTGTGAAATGCAATGCGTGATCTAACTTCAGGTTTTGTTTTGTTTCTCACAGTTAACATATTGGCGATTGCAATCCTGTCTCGAGATAAGTGTGGTGTATCCAAATGTGTGTCCCTGTATCTGGTGGCCATGTCAGTAGCGGATCTGCTTGTCAATATCTTTGACCTGATACTGAGGCACATTCCAATTGTTTATAAAACAAATTTTCAGTTCGTGAAATCGATCCATGTGTGCAATATCCATGCCATCCTTGTGAATGCAGTCACAGACTGTTCTGTGTGGTACATTGTTGCTTTCACAATTGATCGATTTGTGGCCATCAGCCACCAGAAATTGAAACGCAAATATTGCAATGTGAAATTTGCATTTGCCATATTGGGAACAGTGACAATACTGAGCCTTTTAAAGAATATGTTTTGGTATTTTATATTAACTGGTCAGTATTGGCTACAGAATATTCCTTGGTTTTGTCAGCTGAGATGGAATATTGCATTATCTCAGTTCTGGGCAACAGTCGAAATCATTCATTACCTTCTTACTCCTTGTTTGGCAATCCTTTTAACCGTGCTGTTTAATGCTTTATGTGTCAGACAAATCCTAATGGCCAACAGTGCCCGCATGAGATTCCAGACTCTGAGAAAGGGAAAGAATGCCACAGATGCAAAAATACAAAGTCGAAGAAAATCCATGATTTTACTTTTTCTCATTTCGACTAACTTCGTCCTGTCATGGGCCGTCCTTACACTGTATGTAATATCAAGAAGAGTTTGGCGGATGGTGAAGACGGGAATTTTCCTACATTATTTTGTACAGGAAATTGGATACATCTGCCAGCTCACGAGTTGCTGCACAAATATATGTATTTACACTGTGACATTAAACAAGTTCAGGGATCAGATGAAGACTGTGTTGAATCATCCAATTAAACTTATTAAAATTGTTTAATCAATGTAAAACGTTTTTTTGTAAATATCTATGTCAAGGATCGTGACCATTTCCCCGTCCACCAGGTATATTGTTCACATATTTGAAGAGACCACACTTAGCTCGTGACAGGATTGCAATCGTCGATAGGTGAAGTTGAGAAAGGAAACAAAACCTGGAATTTAAACATCATTTGAAGATGACACATTCCACTTGACGCTACCAATGCAGGATCACTGCAATTCATATTCCTGTACGTCCAAAAACAGAGGCTGAAACAGTCAAGGAACATGCATCAGCATTTGATAAACTGAAACAGTTTTTAAGTCTGCTCTTCTCCCGAGAGTCATCAATGCACACATAGTGGTAACTCTCTGCTCTTTTATCGGGATCAGTGACGCATACAGACTGGGGTCAGGGGGATCTTCCTCTAGATCTGTAGCACACACACAATAAGGAGGCTGCTTTTTTCACAGGTGGCAGTGATATACATCCATTGAGGAAAGTCTGCTGTCTCCCCAACGTCAGTGATACACACAGTCGGCTCAGACTGCCTTCGCCACGGTGTCGGCGATACATTTGTGGTGCTGTAAATCTTTTCTCGCCCCCATTTTATTGATATACACGCACGTTGCAGTCTCTCCCGGTATCAGGAAATGTGAGTTGCCTTATTCTTATTCCCATGAAGTGTCAGAAGCAGATGTATGATCTTATAGATTCTGACTAAATCCGTATTCTGAATAGCGTAATGCACAGCTATAATCTAACCGTGCTTTCTACATGCAATATAATGACATCGTCCAAGTCCTTTGGTGCTCAATGTTGCACCGACCTGTGGGACTACCATACCATTAATTCACATCAACTGCAATTATCATTCTGAATTTCGTTCCTTCTCGCCATGAAAGTCTGTTCATTGTTAAATCTCACAATGGCAATTCAACAGATTGAGACTGAATAAATTGCCTGCATCAAAACTGCCTCCCCTGTCTGTCTCGCTTTATGCTTCATTATCCTGTCTTTCAGCTATTACAAGGGGGCATAGCTTTAAATTAAGGGGGGGTAGATATAGGACTGATGTTAGGGGTAGGTTCTTCACTCAGCGAGTTGTAAGTTCATGGAATGCCCTGCCAGTAGCAGTGGTGGACTCTCCCTCTTTATGGGTATTTAAGCAGGCATTGGATAGGTATATGGAGGATAGCGGGTTAGTGTAGGTTAGGTGGGCTTTGATCGGCGCAACATCGAGGGCCGAAGGGCCTGTACTGCGCTGTATTCTTCTATGTTCTATGTTCTATGATCGCCAGACACAGATGGTATTAATGACAGTCTACCTAATACACTGTGACACTTGGTCTCAAGGGGAAAGGGCAGTGCATCTAAAGCAGCATGACTTCTGGTCCCGGGGTGAAGGGCAGTGTATCGAAAGAATTGTATCCCTGGGTTCTGGGGGTGGGGGACGGGGAGGAGTGGGGTGTGCAGAACAGTGTAACTCACCGTGAATGTTGTTACTTATTGGCTATTGCTTAGCAGATGTTGATATTGAAAACGTGAATGAGGCCCTTGAGAGATTTTATAACGGTCAGCCTGATTATTGAATGAGGCCTCCTCCGTCGTGGAACTGTTAAAAATAATCTCTCACTGGCAATGCTCTTTGGAGTCTGGTCTTCCCCATTTATATCGTTCCTACCAGGAGCTAAAACTCACTCACTTTTAGATGAGACACAGTAGGAACAGTACAATTTCTTCATCTCAGGTCTCGAACTGAATTTATCATTTTCTGCTCAAGTGTGAGTGTTCTATTCCATGCAGGGAAATGTAGGCATCTGGCAACATTTCAATCCAGTAACATATTAAATATTTCGCAATGTCTGGAAATTTTCGATCCCATGCCGGAAATAATGTCCTTCGACCTCAAATGGGGACAAGCAATACATTTAATAATTTTCCACCACTGTGAAAGCTTTGGAATCATACTTGCAGTTGCGGGATTTTCCTTTTGACCAGGAGCTAAATCTTTCTCACATTGACAAGACACAGCAAAAACCCCGCGATTTCTCCATCTCAGCTTTAGCACGAAATTTACCGTTTTCACTTCATGTGCACGCGTACTCGTCCATGCAAGAAATGTAGGCCACAGGCTCCAACTCCACACAGCACTTTATTTCCAAATTTCACGAGGTGTGGGTATTCTCGATAACAATGCAGGCAAAATTATCCTCGGACGAAAACTTGGGCTGATCGTCAAAATTAACAATTTCCACCAATGCAAGTGTTTTACAGTGTCATGCAACAAACATAGACCAGCCCCATTCTCATGCCTTGTGCATTCTGCTCTTACACCAGTTATGGGACTGACGGACCCAGATGCATGAACATACAAGACAGAAAAGCCTCAAGTTATATTTTGACCTAGTACTCACGAGACTGTCAATCTCATCTTTTCCCACAGACATTGAAAAAACACTAGTGCACGGAAATGAAAAATCTGTCTTTGGCTCTGAAGTGCACTGAGGTGTCGGAGACCAAGGTGCCTCATCTGTCAGCTTTACCGGTTTTTCCATCTGGTATTGACCAAAACCAACAAAACAGGGAAATGGAAATCCAGGCTTCATTTGCACCAATGGTAGTCAACCATATGGAATGATGTGGCGACCAGGGCCATCACACTCACTGATAAATAGATGTGCACATAAAGCAGTGAGTTCCAGTGTCCATTGTTGGGCCTATTCCTATGCCATTCGCACACTGAGTGATTCGGGACGAACTGAGACACACAGCGCAGCGAATGTAGGCCGAGTATCCAGGTCATGGTCGGAGTGCTTCCAGCTGATGAAGTGTTTTTGACTCCAACAGAAGTGAAGGCTGAACCTTGGGCCTAATGCTGCGTTGTCCAATCTTAATTCCATTGTAAGATTTGTTGAGTCAATATCCCCACCGCCAAACGTACACATATAGACGAAGGAAATGTAAGATCAGTCTGCATCTTGGCCCTCATGAGCCAAAGTCACTCGAAGTGATGCTTTGAATAAATAGCTCCCCACTTCCAGCCTGGTCACGACGCACGTTTGCGTCACAGACATAATGATGAGTTCGTCAACACATCAACTTCACTCTCAATGATAAATACCACAACTCGATGAACCCACTATCTCGAAAATGCAGAGATATCTAGGACCAGGATGGATGAGAGCCTGCAGCTGGTAAGCCAGTAAGATTTTGATTGCTAGTAGTGGATTTAATGCAGGAAATATGATGCCAGGATGCAAAAATGGCCGAGTGCTGTGTGAGCAAGTCTGACTGGCAGTTCATCACTGATCGAGCTGGTCTGTGTTGGGATCCAAAGACTCAGACTCCATTTGTACTGCTTGACCATACAAGTGCATGGGACTGACTGAAACGTATGGACCTATTCTCCTGTTGGATCACGACTTCTCGACGATTCAATGCAGTCTCCCCAGTGGCTAACGCCCATCTGATTCCCTTCCCACAGATCAACAGGCATGGTTCATGCAATGCCCCTCCGGCGCTCCTGGAAGCCTGCACTGCCCATCCCTAAGAACGAAGATGGTAATTGCGAGTCCGTTCGCCCTCAGTGTCAACGGCAACCCAACATTCGCTTCTTGGCTCCAGTTCTGGGCCACAACCAGAGTGAGCAACAGATGCTGAATGAGACTCAGTACCTCCTTCAACAGCAGGTCACCTTCACCTCGCTCCAGGATTTGGATGCGTTGGCGAGGAGGAGTACGTTTGCAGGCCCAGGAGCCCTCTGACTCATCCTCCGGCATGGCACTCTTGAGGCCACGGTGTAACATTCGTCCATCGTCACTCGCTAAATCCATTGGCCGGGCAGAGTGTTCATGGATCTGGAGAGGCGGAAAAAAACGATTGATCGTCAGCGATATAGCAGAAGCTGAGGTTCATTGGCTTTCCATAAATGACTAGCCCACACCTGCCAATTTTCTCGAAATCCTGACCAAGGTATATTCGTCTCCGGCTCAACGTTACACATTGCACCACGATAGCGACTGTAAAGGATTCGTTTCTCAGGCCAGGCCATGGAAAATCGGTATTGGAATGAAGAAACCACAGCGGAGCAGTGGAGTAGGAAACATCCCCCGGAAACGGTTGTTCCAGAACCAAGCTATGCAGGCCATCTCAAATGGGGCCAGCCAGCATTGCATCTTTGGGGAGGTCACTCGAAAGCTTCAAAAGAAAGGGAAATGCCTTGCTTATGTTTTCGCCTCTATTAAGGAAACAAAGACCAGACAAAATTAAACAAGAAGAGTACAGTACAATACAGACCGTTCAGCCTTTGATGTTGTGCTGGCAATCAGTTTTACTCAGTGTCCTGGAACTTAAATCGACTCGACGCAAATGCTAACAGGAGCAAAGAAAAGATTTTATTGTAACCACTGCAGTGGGAATCAATACATTTGGCAAAATGCGTCATATCAGGGCTCTTAACAGCTTTCACATATTCTGTTTATTCTATACTTCGCTTACGCTTATCATATGCTCAAGGATAAGGGCTGGGAACGTTCGAGCTCCCTTCCAGTTATCGAGTTGTTTTTCTCATTCCTTTGCTGTTGATATAATTGCTTACTGCCCTCATGTCTTCCATGACTCTGCTGAATTCGACTACTTGCAAGACTTGCAAGGCCAGGTTGTCTGCTTGCAAAACTCAGCGGAGTCAGGCAGTCTACCGACATATTTATCAAAGAATTAGATTTTGCAAAGTATTTTTTCAGTATTCTCAGTAAATATTAATTTTGTTAATATCCACCAGATCGCTCCCCGCCCCCGACCTTTGTCATTTTATGACAACAAGACAATAGACAATAGACAATAGATGCAGGAGTAGGCCATTCTGCCCTTCGAGCCTGCACCACCATTCAATATGATCATGGCTGATCATTCCTAATCAGTATCCTGTTCCAGCCTTATCTCCATACCCCTTGACTCCACTATGTTTAAGAGCTCTATCCAATTCTTTCTTAAATGAATCCAGAGACTGGGCCTCCACTGCCCTCTGGGGCAGAGCATTCCACACAGCCACCACTCTCTGGGTGAAGTAGTTTCTCCTCATCTCTGTCCTAAATGGTCTACCCAGTATTTTTAAGTTGTGTCCTCTGGTTCGGCACTCCCCCATCAACGGAAATATGTTCCCTCCTGCCAGAGTGTCCAGTCCTTTCATAATCCTATACGTTTCAATCAGATCCCCTCTCAGTCTTCTAAACTCAAGGGTATACAAGCCCAGTCGCTTCAGTCTTTCCGTGTAAGGCAATCCTGCCATTCCAGGAATTGACCTCGTGAACCTACGCTGCACTCCCTCAATAGCCAGAATGTCTTTCCTCAAATTTGGAGACCAGAACTGTACAAAGTACTCCAGGTGTGGTCTCACCAGGGCCCTGTACAGCTGCAGAAGCACCTCTTTGCTTCTATACTCAATCCCTCTTGTTATGAAGGCCAGCATGCTATTAGCCTTCTTTACGACCTGCTGTACCTGCATGCTTGCCTTCATTGACTGGTGGACAAGAACACCCAGATCTCTCTGAACAGCCCCTGTACCTAATTTGATACCATTGAGGTAGTAATCTGCCTTCCTGTTCTTGCCACCAAAGTGGATAAACAGACATTTATCCACATTAAACTGCATCTGCCATGCATCTGCCCACTCACCTAACTTGTCCAGGTCACCCTGTAATCCCCTAACATCCTCATCACATTTCGCCCTACCACCTAGCTTTGTGTCATCAGCAAATTTGCTAATGTTATTGCTGATACCATCTTCTATATCATTTACATATATTGTAAAAAGCTGCGGTCCCAGCACGGATCCCTGCGGTACCCCACTGGTCACTGCCTGCCATTCCGAAATGGAGCCGTTAATCACTACCCTTTGTTTCCTATTAGCCAACCAATTCTCCAGCCAATCTAGTACTTTGCCCCCAATCCCGTGCGCCCTAATTTTACTCACTAACCTCTTGTGTGGGACTTTATCAAAAGCTTTCTGAAAGTCCAGGTACACTACATCCACTGGATCTCCCTCATCCATCTTCCGAGTTACATCCTCAAAAATTTCAAGAAGATTAGTCAAGCATGATTTCCCCTTCATAAATCCATGCTGACTCTGTCCTATCCTGTTACTATTATCCAGATGTGCCATAATTTCATCCTTTATAATAGACTCCAGCATCTTTCCCACCACTGAGGTCAGACTAACTGGTCTATAATTTCCTGCTTTCTCCCGCCCACCCTTCTTAAAAAGTGGCACAACATTAGCCGCCCTCCAATCCTCAGGAACCGACCCCGATTCTATTGAACTCTGGAAAATAATCACCAGCGCATCCACGATTTCCCAAGCCACCTCCTTCAGTCCCCTGGGATGCAGGCCATCAGGTCCCGGAGACTTATCAACCTTCAGACCTAACAGTCTCTCCAACACCAAATCCTGGCAAATATAAATTCCCTTAAGTTCAGGTCCTTCAGCCACTGTTACCTCAGGGAGATTGCTTGTGTCTTCCCCAGTGAACACAGATCTGAAGTACCCATTTAATTCCTCTGCCATTTCTTCGTTCCCAGTAATATATTCCCCTGCTTCTGTCTTCAAGGGCCCAATTTTTGTCCTAACCATTTTTTTTGCCTTGGACATACCTAAAAAAGCTTTTACTATCCTCCTTTATATTCTTGGCCAGTTTACCTTCGTACCTCATTTTTTCTCTGCGTATTTCCTTCTTACTAATCCTCTGTTGTTCTTTAAAACTTCCCAGTCCTCCGTTTTCCCGCTTATCTTCGCTAAGTTATACTTTTTCTCTTTTAACCTTATATGTTTCTTTACTTCCCTCGTCAGCCACGGCCGCCCATATCTCCTCCTGGGATCTTTCTTCCTTTTAGGAATGAACTGATCCTGCATCTTCTGCATTATACACAGAAATATCCGCCATTGTTCCTCCACGGTCTTCCCTGTTAAGGTATTGAACCATTGAACTTTGGCCAGTTGCTCCCTCATAGCTCCATATTTCCCTTTATTCAACTGAAATATTGTCACTTCAGATTGTACCCACTCCCTCTCAAATTGCAGATTGAAGCTTATTGTATTATGGTCACTACTTCCCAATGGCTCCTTCACTTCGAGGTCACTGACCAATTCTGGTTCGTTACACAATACCAGATCCAGAATCGCCTTATCCCTGGTCGGCTCCAGCACCAGCTGCTCTAAAAATCCATCTCTGAGGCACTCCACAAAGTCTCTTTCTTGAGGCCCGATACCATCCTGATTCTCCCAGTTTACCTGCATGTTAAAATCCCCCATAACAACTGTAGTAACATCTTTGCGACAGGCCAATTTCAGCTCCTGATTCAACTTACCTCCAACATCCAGACTACTGTTTGCGGGCCTGTAGATGACTCCCATGAGGGTCTTTTTACCCTTAGTGTTTCGAAGCTCTATCCACACTGACTCTACATCCCCTGACTCTAGGTCTGCCCGCGCAAGGGACTGAATATCCTCCCTTACCAACAAGGCCACCCCACCCCCTCTGCCCGTCAGTCTATCCTTACGATAGCACGTGTAGCCTTGAATATTCATTTCCCAGGCCCTGTCCCCATGAAGCCACGTCTCAGTTATCCCCACAATATCGTATCTGCCAATTTCCAAAAGAGCCTCAAGCTCATCCACCTTGTGTCTAATGCTTCGTGAATTCATATATAGAATTTTTGATTTGTTACTGCTCTCACCCTTCCCCTCAACCCTTATTTCACTCAACTTTACAGCATGATGCCTTTTCCAGTTTTCTGCCTCCTTGATACAGTTGTCTTTCTTGACTTCTCTTGTTCTAACTACCCCTTCAATTTCCTTTTTAAACATCCGGCTTGTCCCCTCCCCCCCGCTACTTAGTTTAAATGTAGCGGTGTTGCAGCAGAAAACCTGCCTGCCAGAATGCCGATCCCTGTTCTATTAAGGTGCAAGCCGTCTCTCTTGTAGAATTTATGGTTACCATAAAATATACCCCAGTGATCCAAGAACTTGAAACGTTGCTTCCTGCACCAGTTCCCCAACCACACGTTCATGTCCATTATCTCCCGGTTTCTGGCCACACTCGCCCGAGGAACTGGAAGCAAACTGGAGATAACCACCTTGGACGTCCTGCTTTTTAGCCTTCTTCCTAGTTCTGCGAAGTCTCGCTGTAGTATGTTCCTCCTCTTCTTCCCGACATCATTTGTGCCGACGTGTACTACCACCTCGGGCTCTTCACCCTCGTCCTTGAGGATGTCCTGCACTCTGTCCGCGATGTCTTTCACTCTAGCACCAGGAAAGCAACACACCATCCTTAAATCCCGTCTGCTGCCACAAAAACCCCGGTCAGTTCCTCTCACGATGGAGTCCCCTATTACCACGGCTCTATGCGATGTCCGACTCTTCCGCTCTGCTTCTGCGGCAACTTTTGATTGACAAACATGGCCGCCTTGCGAACTGGTAGTGTCATCAGACTCTACTGTTTCCAAAAGCTTCAACTTGTTCCTGACAGGTACTTCTCCCGGCGTCTCTTGCACCTGTCTCCTCTCTGCCTTCCTCATCGTCTGCACTCTTCTGCTCTCTTGACTTCTCTTGCTCTTTATACCCCTTCAATTTCTTTTTTAAACATCCAGCTTTTCCCCTTCCCCCCCCCCCCCCGTTACTTAGTTTAAATGTAGCGGTGTTGCAGCAGAAAACCTGCCTGCCAGAATGCCGATCCCTGTTCTATTAAGGTGCAAGCCGTCTCTCTTGTAGAATTTATGGTTACCATAAAATATACCCCAGTGATCCAAGAACTTGAAACCTTGCTTCCTGCACCAGTTCCCCAACCACACTACTACAAGGATAAAAGTACAGGGCCAGATTAAAAAAAAATATATATGCAGATTCAGATAGCGATATATTTGTGACCTTAACAACTGTCTGTGTTGTAAGGAACACTTGAAGCGGGCCCAGCCACCTCTTCAGCTTCCAGCTTGTCCTCCTGAACGTTTTCACCATTATCCAGTGTCAAGGTTCTAGATCATGCAGCTTCCTTTCTGCTAGTTGGAGTAGTGCTCTTTTCACTTGATTCCCTATTTGAGACAAAAGTTTCGAGAGGTTAATAGAGTTACACAACATCTCATCCTCACAGTAGTTTGTTGTCTGTCTTACTTAGGCCTTGGGCCAATTCGTGCGTTGGATGGTCGAACTAACAAAATCTCAAACGGGCTAAGATTGGCTCTTCCTCTCCCCCTATATCTCATATACATTAGCGCAATCGGAAGTGCCTTTGTTCATGTCACATCTAGTTCCTCACAATATTTGGTGCATCTACCTTGTGGGTAGCATTTTCTCTTTCAACTGCCCTATCGCTCGTTGGGTGGTAGGCACAGTGTCGTCTCATATTTATTCTCAAGTAATCATTGACCTGCTGTAGAGCATTATTGACAATTGGTGTCTTATTGTCACTACTAAGCCTTTCAGGGATGCCACTATTCGGAATTATTTCAGTTAGCGAAGCGTGGGCTACTGCACTGGCATCCTGTTTAGACGTGGGAACGTTTCTACCCATTTGGAAAACATATCAACTCTTACCAGTCAATACTTTTTTTTCCCATCGCTGGGAGTTAGTTCAATAAAATACATCTGTAAATGTTCAAAGGGTCTTTCGGATTGGGGTGTGCAGCCTGACTCACCTATATTCCCTCCGCCGCCCACATTATTAGTTGCACAGATAACACATCATTCACAATATTTCTGGAAGTAATGGGTAAATCTCTTAGTCTACCAGTCTGCCGAAGTACTATCGTACATCCCCCCTTTTGACTCATGGTTCTTACCGTGTGTCAGTTTGGTATAGAATGGGACTAATGTTCGTGGATGACAAGTTGTACCATTGGAGCCACACCATACCCCTTCCCATACGCTGCACCAGGCCCTTGTACACTCATGCTTCTCTTTCGGCGTGGCCTACGACTGTAACTCCCACACGTCTGCTGTTGGGTTACATATTTTTGTCATAAACAAGTCAAGCTGATCATTTGGTGGCTGCTGGGCTGCCGTCCTTACGAGTGAGATTGCCCTCGCATTGCCTTGAGAAATAGAATCGTTAATTTTCTTGTGGGCTTCACATTTGCTCACAGCGAGTGATGTAGGCAATCGGATCTCTTCCAGGAGGTCAGACATCATGCCGCGGTGTGTGATGGGCTTTCCAGTGGAGATCAAGAAACCCCTGTGTTTCCACAGGGTTCCAAATTCATGTATAACCCCAAATGCGTATCTGCTATCGGTGTAAATATTCACTGTCCTTCCATCAGGTCTAGGTCAAGGCAATTAACTCCGCTGCTTGCGCTGACAGAGGTGAAGGGAGTGATCCCGCTTTGACTACCTCGTGGGTTGTTACTACAGCATACCCAACACAATATTGGCCTGTCCCCTTGTTCCTGAAAGATGCACCATCCACCAAAAACTGCATATCTAGATTCCAAAGCAGTGAACCCTGAAATCTGGTCCAGGTCTGCAAATTTCATGAGTTACAGCGACACAATCCGTCTCCTTCTCTGGGGAGAAGGATAGGAGGGTTAAGGACGTTACATCGTTTAATTGTAATATTAGGCATCTCTAATAACACAGTATTGTGTCTGAGCCAACGTGCTACCGACATGTGTGCGGCCTTTTGCTCGGAAAGCAGTAAGGATACTGCCAGTGTGACCAATAGGGTTAATCCAGCATAGCCGCCTATATCCCTTGATGCTCCAACAGCCTTTTCAGATGCAGCCACGGCTCACAGGCATTTAGGAAATCCTGCCGCTATGTGGTCTAGCTCAACCGAAAAATATGCTACCGGTCTCAATTTCCCCCCATTATCGTGCAACAGCACAGATGTCATGCAACCACACTTCTCATATACCGTTTGTGCAAAAGGACTGTTTGGATTCGAACTCCCCAGTGCTGGTGTTGTTTGCAGTGCCAATTTCAATTTAACAAAGGCACTCTCAGCACCTGTGGTCGACTGCAACGGACTTTGGTTCTGCAACTCTTTGCTTTGATCTATGCCACTTCGGACGCCTCAAGGGTTGTGTAATGTGGCATAAGCATTCTACAGTAGGAGCACATGCCCAAAAAGGACAGCAATTGTTACTTCGTGTCAGTCATTGGAATTTGCTGGATTGCTTGAACTCTGTCTTGACCAATGGCCTTCCCTTGTTCAAACATCAGGTGAACAAAGAACTTCAACAGGTTGTTGGACAAATTGCAGCTTTGCGAGACTAGCTTTGTGCCCCTCCCTCGCTAGGTATCAGAGCAACGCAAGGGTATCCTTTTGACATTGTTCCTCTGTCGGTGCTGCTCTTAAGCAATCGTCGACATACTACAGAAGCACTGACCCCGTGTTAAAAATAAGAGTCTCCAGACTCCTGCATCGAGCCTCATTATATATGGTGGGGGACCATTGTATCCTTGACAAAGTCGTGTGAAGTATATAATTTCCCTTTGAATGAGAAAACGAACCAGAATTGATTATATGTGTGTACTGGTACACTAAAGAAGGCATTTGTTAAATCGACAACAGAGAACTATTTACTTTCCGGTGGAATTTGAGCTAATATTGTATCGGGGTTGGGAACAACAGCGTTATTGACTGCCTGCAGGTCTTGAACAAACATCTACTCCACCTGTTCACCTGGAAAGTTTGCGTTTTCGACTAGAAAAATGTTGGTTCTCACTGGTGACCTTCCACAGGGCAATATCACTCCAGCCTTCAGGATGGATACAAAAACTGGAGTAATTCCTTGTCTGGCCTCTGGTTTTAACTGGTATTGTGCTCTGCAAGGAAGATACTCCGACTTCCGGGTAATCCTTATGGATTCACAGCCTCGTACGATCCCTCCAGCATGTTTGCCTTTTGCCCACAACTCAGTAGGGACCGTTTTAATCTTAGGTCCGAGACTTCTATCTGAGGGAAACGCCAGCCTACCCTCCGAGGGTTTTCCGGGCTAGCAGGTTTACCTCGACTGTCCCATCTGCTTGTGTACGCCAATTTAATATCTTCCTTTATATCCAAATATTTGCATTGAACCAGATGCCCATTTCGGTCCTGAATACCCAACCTTACGTTCTTTGTGGCTTTAACACCCATGGTCCCAAATCCTGCAACCTGTTGCTGAATGCCTTTGCCAGTGGTACGAGAGGACAAGAGCCTTCCACTTCAAAAGTAGGGACTACTTGCCATCACAGATACTTTAGATAAGTTCACACTGACTGCAATCACTCTGCGATCACTCCAATAAAATTCACACAATAATAACTGATCTTCTTTAACCAATCCCCTGAGCCAATCCTTCTCATATGATTCGTAAGGGCCCACGCAGTGTATGTGTGCTGTGCAATGCAGCATGTCCCCAGCAAGAAAATCGGTGTTAATAGGATTAACATAGTTACTTGCTTCCAGGGCGAGTGAATCGCTGACTAAATCTATCGCGCTCTGGCTAAATTGCCACTCATAGATATACATCAGCGGTCGTGGGTCGCATTCGACAACCTGCATTGGTAAACCTTCCCTTTGAATTACCTGCAAGCCCGTCGGGGTACTGAGCAAATCGAACCCCTGTCTCACTATGAAACGCGAAACATCAGATTTAAAGAACAGAATTCTGATAACAAGAATGAGAATTGGAATTTTGCCCCATTACTAGTTTTGTACGATAGGGGTGCAGAAAATCTCTCTAGTACCACGACTGATCATTTGGTGGCTGCTGGGCTGCCGTCCTTGCGAGTGAGACTGCCCTTGTATTGCCTTGAAAAACAGAATCGTTATTTTTCATGTATGCTTCACAGTTACACAATGCGATTGATTTAGGCATGGACATGTACAGCTGGCGAGTTATACTTGATTTTGGTGACATTGGCACCCAGTTTTCGTCTCAGGAGGCATCTCATTTCCTGTGATGTGGGACGGAGCTCGGTAAAGAATTATGTCACTTCTTCGGTGTACTTATTGGCTCCAACCACGCGTGTGTCAGGCAACTGATAATAATCACATTCCAAATCTTTGAAGTTCCATGGCCGGTGGACCAGCACTGGACCTGCAACCTCAAGCATTGGTGCTTGCAGAACTAACTGGTTAGATGATCATACTTTCACCATCTGACTCATCATCCGTTGTGGGGAGATCGCGAGCAGGCCCTGGATGCCTTTCTGTCTTGGAGTGGCCGTCGTCATTTTGGGCTTCTTGCTTCAATTGGGTGCGAGTAAAACTCGCTCTCGGTGATTCAGCAGATGCTGAGGCCGCGGCCGCTGACCTGGAATCTTCACCAAGCGGATCTCGTATAAGGGCTGAAGGTCTCGGAGGGCAGTGATCAAGGTCAGGATCTGGAACAGACTTAAGACAGTGTGCAGCTTCGTCAGGGTGTTCTCTGCGCGTGCCTGCATGTGCGTGTATTTGATCTATCTTTTACTTGAGATTTCCTTTCTCTGATATCAGCCTCAGCCTTCCACATGTTATAAACGCTCCAATTCACAGTTTCTATTTTCACTTACGATTCTCCTTCTCTCTCTCCTCCAACCTCGACCTCAATATTTCCAATTGCCTTTTATTAAAACTTCCTGCCTCCGTTAACCACATTACTTGATCCACAATTCTAACTGGTCTACAGACACTTGGCCGTAGTTGTTTAGTATGTATTGTATTTTTAGTTGGCCATTCCAAGTCCTCTGTAGACCCTCTTATTGCTTGCTCTTGCCGGGACCCATTTTCAGCGTTACAGGCAAAGTATTTAGCTGTCTCTTGCCGCATCATTATATTTTCCCTTTGACTTGTTTTTACCTTAAGAGTTTCGCACTCGCATTGGGCGCAACCCCTTCCCTTGGGTTTTAAAGCAAATAACGCGTGATGGTTCACTGGACCCTTTTCCTGCTTCATTTGTTCTCTTAGGATGAGTCTTTACATAGGATTACTTAAGCCACGAATCTTACCCCGACCTCATTCGTTTCGAACCCCGGCGCTGGGGCGATCCACAGATTCCCAGTGCTCTCACGCAAAGCGGCCATTTCAACGTTTGTGAAAGACCTTCAAGGCATTGACACCTGCGCCTCCTGGGAATCTTCAGAATCTCACCCAGTCTCGGGATTCTGGGACGAGCCCACAAGTTTACTATCGTGGAAATTAAATCGACTCAACTCAACTGCTAGAAAGAGCAAAGAAAAAGCTTTATTTTGACCATTTGCATGCAGGACCAATACACTTCGCAAAAATGCCTCATATTAGGGCGAGGAAAAATATCACATACTTCTTTTACACAATTCTTATTATGCTGACAAGGACAAGGGCTGGAAAACATGTGAGTTTTTAATTTTTCATTCCCTTGCCGTGGACATAACTGTCTTTATGTTTTCCTTATCTTCTTTGCGATTTCGAGTGTTCGCAAGGCCAGGTTGAATGTGAACAAATTTTAGCAAAGACAAGCAGTCTCCTCTACTGCAGAATTGAGCAAAGTGTTTGCAAAGTTCAGAAAAGTATTAACTTTCTCAAAGCATTCTCCTTCAGATTTCACATTAAATTATAATTCTGTCAGTTTTCCATTACAGACACTAATTACAAGGTGCAATTATGAATCATTGTCTTATAACTTAAAAATTTAAGGAAGAATCTTCTTGCAAACAGAAACGCTGTACACAGTCTCATACACACAGTACAAACTTTAGATTACTTATAGTGTGGAAACAGGCCCTTCGGTCCAACAAGTCCACACCGACCTGCCGAAATGCAACCCACCCATACCCCTACATTTACCCCTTACCTCACACTACGGGCAATTTAGCATGGCCAATTCACCTGACCTGCGCATCTTTGGACTGTGGGAGGAAACCGGAGCACCTGGAGGAAACCCACGAAGTCACGGGGAGAACGTGCAAACTTCACACAGTCAGTCGCCTGAGGCGGGAATTGAACCAGGGTCTCTGGCGCTGTGAGGTAGCAGTGCTAACCACTGTCCCACCGTGCTGCCCAAAACGTGACTCTTATAAACTGAGAAAATGGGAAATCAATTCAGTGGTCTCAGTTTACAGGAGGAGATGAGTTGGTTCACGTCCTGATGATAATATTGCTTCACGACTTTCATTTTCTGGATGATTTCTGTTTACTGGTTTACAAATTGCACAAGATGTCTCGTACAGTTATTGAAGGTCTCTGCTTTCGTCATTGAAACGCACAACTCAGAGCAACTGGTGCTGTGAAGATATTTTTTCTTTCATTGTCAAGGTGCCATTTATTGCAGGAAAAGATTAAACTCCTAAGATGCTGGAGATCTGATCATTTCTGTGGAGCGTATTCAGATGACCAAACTGTTAAATTGTATTAGGACTATTGACATAATAGTTCGCAATTGAAGACTGTTGTGACAGACAACTAGTCCACAGATAAATCGACTATTGTTACCAACCTTTTCTCTAATTTTAATCAATTTTCCAGCTTCAGTTCATCTGCAAGCTGCAACTGCACTAGTACGAAACAGCAGCTTTAGAGGCAATGTCTACAGTGAGCAACAGGTTAATTGTCTTCAAAGCATCAAATAATCCACCAGCAATCATGAATATTAAAACAGGTGTGCACCCTCAATGATCCTATGCAGAGGATTCAATTCTCTGTTCTTCCTTGTCATCAACATTTTGATTATTTCGATTTTCTTCTCTGGGAAATTACAACCTTTCGTCATTGTCAATTTCTACTTTATGGCAAACTTAACATCTGAAAAACTGATAATGATCTTGAGGCACAATCCTATCGGTTCTGGAGAAAGTGTTCTTTTCCTGAAGACTGGTCCGTTGTGTGCTATTCACACTGCTTTGCTTTATACTGTCAAATACTTGGTTGAGTGTCAATTTCATGTCCATTGATTTGTGGCCATTTCTGGTCAGATGTTGGAAAATAAAACTTTCACGAAGAAGTCCTGCGAATCAGGTTTTGTTGGTAGTGATTGCATCGAGTTTTATAAAGAACATTGTCTGGATTTTATGTTCATAAGCCTTTGCACTCTTCAGAAAGCTCTGTGGTTTTGTTTTGTAATTAGTCGCTCGAACTTTTCCGTGGAATAGACAGCAATCGAGTTCCTCCAACATTTTTTAACACCATGTGTTCATTTTATTCTGATTTTAGTCAATAACCTTTCTATTAACAGAAATCTTAGTGGATAGCACAGACTGAAGAATCCTCTGAGGCTCACAGCAGTGGGAAGGTTTACAGAGACTCAGAAACGGAGGATTAAAGGAAATCATTTAGTTTATTGCCTGTTATCTCAGCAGACTTAACCTTACTATTTCGAATGAGAATGTTTTATCCACTGTGGAGACCTGTGCATTTCCTTGGCTACAGATTCGTAGAGATGTTTGTCATTGCACGAGAAATTGGCTTCATCGTGCACCAACTGAGTTGCTGCACAAAATGTTGAATTTATTCCGTGACCCAGACTAAGTTCAGCAGGAGAAGGTAGTACTGAACTATCCCTTTAATCTTATTTTTTAAATGATAAAGCTTTGAAAATAACCAAATTATTTATTGGTTATTAAATCTGCTGCCTCATTGTGTGCCTCATTTCTTCACGTTTTGATGCACCTGTTATATACCATAATAATGGTGCAGATTCTGCTGCTCTTCAGTTGATTTTGTGTCAAGTGTTCACTTTTGTGCACATTATGTCACAAACAAGGAGAAGCCAAAATGTGTCAAAAAGTCTCTCTGTAGTGATAGGATTAAAACTATCTTCAAAAGAGACCATTGATGGCTAATTATATAGAACAACGAGCAATTAGATAAAGTCAAAATATGCATGGGAAACAGGCCAAATGTGAAAGCATCTTATTTTGATAGAGAAATGACCGCAAGATGAAACACTGTTGTGTGAAATGTCCTACTTCGCCAGAAAAAAAAACACGTGGAGGTGTTGCTTTTTACAATGGAATGCCCGGAGAGTGACTGAGATGACACGGGATGATGAAGCTGCAACTCATCTCAGATACAGAATGGGTATATATATTGGGAACGTTGCCCTAAGCAGGGGACTTCGCCTTGGTATTCAATTATGAATAGTGCCAGGACACTTGAGTTCGTCAGACCAGTCATCGTAACACAGGGTCAAAAATGGCCAAGAGGTACGAGTAAGGAGAATATTGTTGAATAATGCAAAGGTACTATTATGAATGTGTAGGTGTGTACTGTGACTTTAAGACAGTGACAAAGCTCGCAAGAACTGACTGACAGCGCAGAGAGTACCGTACATTGTAAAAACGTAACACTCGATTGAAACATATCGGTGGAGTTAGTTGACATGAAACAAAACAAATTTAAATTTGGTTAATCAGATGGAATTGTGCACTGGTTAACAAAATCCAATTGGATTACAATTTAACATTTTGATGAATTCAAACTAATGACACGAGTCGATGTGGTGTAAAACCGGACATTTTGAACAGTTAAGGGGAGAGCTGCCAAACACCAACAAGTATAGAATGCGAGCCAATTATCTCTCTGAAAACTACCGTCCATAAAAAAAAAACGTTGTAGAGCAGAAGACCGAAGGAAAAACGACCCAGAAAAACGCAGAGGAAAATCTACATAGTAAAATCGACAAAGCTGACCGATTTTGAAAAGTCACTTTGTTTGTATAAACGTTATAATTGGACCAGTTCAGGGAGAGGTAAAAGATAGGTTTAAGAGAAAGGAGTTGCAAATAATCGTTTCAATTCTTTCTGTTGAACTTAAAAATAAAACCGTGCAAAAAAACAAGGACTGCAGATGCTGGAAACCACAGTCTAGATTAGAGTGTTGCTGGAAAAGCACAGCGGGTCAGGCAGCATCCGAGGAGCAGGAAAATCGACGATTCGGGCAAAAGCCCTTCATCAGGAATAGAGGCAGGGTGCCTGCAGGGAAAAGATTCTTAGTTGAGGAAAAGTGAAATTTTGAGCTGTAGAAGGTGCAACGTCGTCAGATGTACCAGATTAACAGGATGGAAATTCAAAGAGAAGGTAGTGACACGTGCAAATATATCAAAACGTTGCCACAGTTTGATGAGAAGAATATCGAAGCCTTCTTCATTTATTTTGAAACATTTTCTAGGCAGATGGAATGATCGGAGGATTTGAGGGTGATGCTAGATCAGACTAATCTGGAAGGCAGAGCTATTGAGGTATTTTTCAGGATTTCAGGCGGGCTTCCAGATATTATGAAGAGGTCAAACATGCTATTTTAAGTCCTTATGAATTGGTACCAGAGCGTATAGACGGCTGTTCAGATAAATAAAGAAGCAACCAAGTCAGAATTTTGTTGTGTTTGAAAGAGATAAACATCGTAATTTTGATAGATGGGTGTGGGCCTGAAAGATACATAAGACCTAAAAGGTTCAAAGGGAGGTTATACTGCTGGATGAGTTCAAAAACCTCGCCAGGTATTCACATGGAGGAACAGAAAGTTCAGAACTTGGGAAGGGCAGCAGAATTAGCAGATGTATACACTTGGTGCATAAGACACGTTTCTGACCAGAATATCGTCCTGTGCGGAATAGACGTTGGGAGAAGGGGTGATGCTGGATTATGTAACCACAAGTAACGAACTCTGGTTAATCTTAACCAGGGGTGAGCAAAAGAAGTCCAAGAGGGTAGAGGGTTCGTGAAAGGCCCCAGTTATTTACACTATTAACGAGGACTCTAAAGTCACCGTCGTAGTCGATGGAGAAAGACACTGTTGGAGAAGATGTGGTGAATGAAGCTAGGCCAGTCGCATTAGAGAAAGGAGTAAAGGAAACCCCAAGAACTGAGGAGCTGCAGATGAATGCACAACCTAGGTAGGGTCTGGGCATGGAGTTAATCCATGGCCTCTTTTAGAATTCGCCTCCGTGGGGAAACTGTACTCAGAGAGAACAGGGGGAGAATGACATGGAATTTTGAGAGATACATGATGTAATCAGTCTCTAATAGTAAGAGATTCGAGAATTTGCACTCTTTCTGCTCTGTTACCCGAGAGTAGGTTTATTTGTGAGATAGATGGACAGAAATGTAGCCTTCTCCTGTGTAACTCTGTTTGGAATGCCAACCCAAGACTGGGGAAGTAACACTGGGAGTGATAGAATGTCAGTTCCATGAATCCAGATTGCTCTTGGGAATCATTTAGCAGGATCCGAGGTGGGAGTGGCATTCCTTGTTGTGGAAAGGCCCAAAGAAGACCAAAAAACTAAGCGAGTTAGAAGAAAGATATCCTGTTATTTTCACAGATTGTGTAGTCACAATATCCTAATATCATCAGTCACAGTACGAAGCAAAAACTAAAGAGAAAGATGAAGGAGTTCGGGTTCAGTTCGCAGACACTGTGTTTGACGTACTGGTGTGGAAAAAATCTGAACAGGCAGAGGGTCAAGCAGTAGTATTTGATCCTGAAGGTCACATCGTGGTACGAAAAGCACAGGCTAAGGACAGAAACATTTTTAATGGCCCAGAATGCAAAGAAAATGTTGTTAACTTTGGTCGTACGTGTCATACATGACGAATGGTAGGTACGCTACATGTGTTCATAAAACTAGTACCTTTGTTGTTAATTCCCATGATCGAAGAACCTATCACGTGGGTTATAATTGATTGCATAGGTCTCCACCACATAACACGAAGAGAGGAAGAACTGGACAAACAAGCGTTAGGTACTGCTCAGCGGATTGAGGAATCAAATCCAGATGTGTTTAAAATATGTATAAAATATGAAGAAGTCCTTGAAGAGGGGGGTATGTCAGTAAACTAGTGGGTAAACTAAATATGTTAGGAGATTGAAAAGTTTGCTACTGCTGTATGAGGACAGATGTATAAATCAGATGGGGGAAGAGTAATGCTATTCTACATGAAATAGGCGTCAAGGATGCTGTTTCGATCAATCAACACCCCCTATCGGCTTAATCCTTTAAAAGCCAGGCATGTCCAAAAGGAGGTGGCGACCATCCTAAACGATGTTGTATTTGAACTGAGCCGGGTCAAGTGGAGTTCGCCGATTGTCTTGGTTCACAAATCGAACGATAAACATTGATTTTGGATCGATTATTTGAAGGTCAAAGCCGCTACAAAATTGGAGCCATTTCCAATACCAAGATTTCAGGACTGTTTCCAGAAAGTTGAAATGTTTCGTTACATCAACAGTTTGGACTTATTGCGTGGTTACTGACAGGTAACTTTATCGAAACGTCAAAAGTCATTTCTGCATTTATAACCCCGAATGGGCTATGTCAATTTAACGTGATGCCCTTTGGAATGAAGAACGCACCTGCCACATTCCAAAGACTCATGAACAGAATTGTGCCTGTTTTGACAAACTGTGTAGTCCATTTGGATGATGTGAGTAAGTCCTGGAAAGATCACTTGGCACAGTGGCAGAGTTCTTTGAACACCTATTAGAAGCAAAACCAATTGTAAACTTAAACAAAACTGAATTCGCGAAAATAGAGGTTACATTCTAGTTGCATATCGTCGCTCATGGAAGCTTGACCCCACGGAATGCAAAGACGAAGGCCGTCAAGGTCTTTCCAACCAACCTCAAAGAAAAAGGTATTTTGATACTTGGGACAGAGATGATTCTATCGGAAGTTTGTTCCAACTTTCAGCAGTTTAGTCGCACCGTTAACCAATTTGCTGAAGAAAATCACAAAGTTTCAGTGGACAGAGCAATGCCAGGAGGCATTTGAACATTCAAACGCCATATTAACCACGTCACCAGTTTTAGCTAAACCAAACTTTTTAAAACCTTTCAAAGCTGCATTTGATGCTGGTGACTTAGGAGTTGAAGCTATATTTCTGCAGGGCGATGATGATGGGAATAAACTGCTAATTGGTTACTTTTGGATGAAACAAAACATCCACCAGAAGAAATGCTCGACAGTCAGAAAAATACTATCAAGTTTGGTCTTGGTTTACTAAAGTTAACGATTACGTCACGAACAATGTGTGGAGATGATTGGGTACACAGATCACAATCCTGTTGCATTCTTGGAACGTTTATGATTCGAGAATATGAAACAATTACTTTGGAATCTTTTATTAGAGCATTGTAATGTAGAAATCACGCGTTGTGATTTGAAAGAATGAAATTGCAGATGTTCTGCATTCACACACATGCACACACACACACGCATGTATGCATGGTAAGCGGTTAAAGTGAACTTAGATTAAAGTTATATGTGTGCCATCATAACGTGGTTAATGGATAGCAGAAGAAAAGTCATCTTTTCATTATGATGGTTCATTATTTACTTAAGGGGAAATGTTATGAAGGTGTTGATGTGCACTGTACCTTGAAGGGAGAAGGGAAGATAGCGAAGTCTGACTGAAAGCGCAGAGAGTGCGGAACATTCTAAAAATGTAACACTTGTTAGAAACAAATAGCTGTAGTTACATTGTCATGGAACAAAAACAGATTCAAAAATGGCCAAGTATTTTAAACTGTGTCCCAGATACAAAAACACAACCGAATTTGATTTTTGATTACACCAATCCATTTAAAGATCTCTGTTTTCCGGTATAAAACCAGGTATTTTGAACAATAAGGGGGAGAACTGCCATACAGCAACAAGTATAGACTGCTCGCCAAATAGCTCTCTGAAATAGAAAAGGTGTCCTGCAGAAGACTGAAGAAGAGACGGTCCAGGAAAATCCACAGAGGAAAGTCGACAAACCTGACTGGTTTTGAAACGTGCCTTTATTGTTCGAGTGTGGACAGCTCATGTCTTTGGAAAGGGCTGCCAAAGAGACTTGCAGCAGTGGCAGAAATGCATTGGCACACCTAGGTGTCCCTGTTTGGAGATGTTGGTGAGAGTCAATGTTTAATGGCGTGGATGGATTGTCAATCAAGCAGGTTGGCTCATTCTGGACTGACTAATGCACTTTGAATATTGATGCCAAAGCTAGTGTCGCCTTCAGATTTATGTTGTGACTTGTTGATAGCTAACGATCAATTGTCACCTCGAGGATATTGATAATGTGTCACTGAGTGATGGAAACATCGTTGAACACTTACGTTTGGTGATTTGGTTTAATATTGTTGGAGATGCTATTATTTTTTCTGAAAATTGCATGGAACAAAAGACCCTTTGCCATTCGTCAGGCCAAACCACAAAGTAGCGTGCATTGCGCTGCAATTGGACATTGAGTCGTTCAGTACAAATGTAGCTCTTCAAAGCACTGTGCTTCACCTCCCATTGTGCCGGCACTTGTAAATGAAAGAGATGAGGGAAGGGTGCTGCCGTTTGAATATCCCCTTCTGCAATGACGAGGAGTCCATCACTTAGTGATAACTACCAAGGGAAATATTTTCACTCACGTTCAATACTATTATGATCTTTTTTCCGCGTGATCTCTCTCTGTGATTCAGAATGTGGTGTGCTTACTTTGCAAATATCTGCGATATAACAGTTTGTCACAATACTCTCAGAAACCCTATCATCCTAATTGTCCATTGCATGATGTTTCAGTGTGGAGTCGGTGCGGCATTCCCTCAACGCTGAAACCAGAAACTGTGCTGCTACCAAATTTCTGACTCTTTTACAATGCGTCATTCCCTCAGTACTGACCCGACGACTGTGTCGTGCTCCCTCAGGACTCACCCTCTGACAAGACGGTGCTCAAAGAGCAGTGATTGTCCATAACTGCAGTGTTTCAACAGCACTTACCCTTCAACAATGTCTACCCCTGAAGGACTGACGAGCCGACAATTCAGTGAGCCTTCAATCTCACGGCCCCAATAACAAAGAAGAAATAATTTACGGCACAGGAACAGGCCCTTCGGCCTTCCAAACTGCGCTGATCCAAATTCGCTTTCTAAACGTGACGCCTATTTTCTAATGATCCATATCCCTTTGCTCCCTATCCATTCATGCATCTAAAATAACGCTATCGTTTCGGCCTCTAAAATCTCCATTAGCAACGCGTTCCAGGCACCCACCACCCTCTGCATAAACAACTTTCCCCGCATATTTGCCCGAATTCTTTCCCCCTCACTTTAATCTGGTGACGTCTCGTCATTGAGCTGTGCATTCTGGGAAAATGCTTCTTGTTATCGACCCTTCCTAATCCTCTCATGATTTTGTAGAGCTCATAGGGTCCGTCCCATCTTCGTCTTTGCAATAAAAGTAATCATAATGAACCTCTCTTTATAACCAGTATCCTATATACCTGGTAACATCCTGGTGAAGCTCCTCTGCACACTCTCCAAAATATCCACGTCCTTTTGATAATGTGACGACCAGAACTGAATGCATTATTCCAAATGTGGCCGAACAAAAGTCCCATGCAACTGCAACATAACTGTCCATCTCTTGTACGCAGCACCTTCTCAAATGTAGGAAAGCATGCTGTATGCTTTCTTGACCACTTTATTGACCTGCATTGCCACCATTAGGGAACAATGGAACTGAAAACCCATATCTCTCCATATGTCATATTTCCCCAGGACCTTTCTATTTACTGCATAGTTTGCTCTTGAATTGGGTCTTCCAGAATACATCGCCTGGCATTTACTTGGATCAAACTCCATCTGACGTTTTTTTCGTCCATCTCACGAATCTATCTGTGTTCTGCTCTATTCTCTGACAATCCATTTCACTAATTGCTACCCCATCAATCTCAGTGTCAGCTGCAAACTTGCTAATTCCTCCAAATTATTTGTATATATCACAAACAACAGTAGTCCCAGCACGTATCCCTGTGGAACACCGGTGGTCACAGGTCACCATTTTGGGTAACTCCTTCCCACTTCTACTCTCTGTTTCCTGTTGCCCAGACAGTTCTCTCTCCATCTCGCTCGAACACCTTGGTATCCATGCGAATTCACATTCTCCGTCAATATAACATAACGAACTTGATGAAATACCTTACTTATGCCCATGTTGGCCACTGTTGGAATATTGCGTGCACTTCTTGTTTCCTTCCTATCAGAAAGATGTTGTGAAACTTGAAAGCGTTCAGCAAAGATTTACAAGGATGTTGCCAGGATTGGAGGATCTGAGATACAGGGAGAGGCTGAACAGGCTGGGGCTGTTTTCCCTGGAGAGTCAGAGGCTGAGGGGCGACCTTATAGTGGTTTACAAAATTATGAGGGGCATGGATAGGATAAATAGACAGAGACCAGTCCAGAACTAGAGGGCATAGGTTTAGGGTGAGAGGGGAAAGATATAAAAGAGACCTAAGGAGCAACGTTTTCACGCAGAGGGTGGTACGTGTATGGAATGAGCTGCCAGAGAATGTGGTGGAGGCTGGTACAATTGCAACATTTAAGAAGCATTTGGATGGGTATATGAATAGGAAGTGTTTGGACGGATATGGGCCAGGTGCTGGCAGGTGGAACTAGATTGGGTTGGGATAACTGGTCGGCATGGACGGGCTGGACTGAAGGGTCTGTTTCCATGCTGCACATCTCTATAACTCTGTGACTCTATGTTATGACATCTACAGCACTTTCCCCAATAGTACATACCCTTCCCGCGTTTACACATTGACGTATGATGCTCCCTCAGTCGTGACTCTATTACCATAAGTGCCTCCTTTTCGACGGAATATCCGACACTTCCTCAGCACTGACAAATTGACAATGTCCTCTGTCTCGGGGCTCACCATCTGGCAGCAAACACTAATTCAGACTGACCCACTGAGTATGCAATGATCCCTCTGCACTGAACTGATTAAACGCCTCAGAAATGTTGCAATTAGTTTTGAGCTCGTTGTTTGAGGAGGATTCTCTGTCTTTACGGGGAGTGAATTGAAGATTTGGCAGACCGATTGCCAGGATCGCAGGACTGACGCATGATAGGAGATTGGTTAGATTAGGACCATGTTCAATACAGTTGGAATGGGTGGTGGAGTACTTAACAGATTAGAATTGACACCAACAATAGACAAAACAAGCAATTTCACTCAAAAAGTCCACAATCATCCTCCGCTGAGAAAACCACCCAGACCATTTCCCTACCCTATATTTACCCTGACTAATGCACCTAGCACTATCAGCAATTTAGCATTGCCAATTCACCTGACCTGCATATATCGGATTTGCGTGGGAAAGCAATCACCGGGTGGAAACCCATGCAGACACTGTGAGGAAGGGCTTATGCCCAAAACGTCGATTCTTCTGCTCCTTGGATGCTGCCTGACCTACTGCGCTTTTCCAGAAACACAGTTTTCTGCTCTGATCTCGAGCATCTGCAGTCCTCACTTTCTGCACGGTGAGGATGTGCAGATTCCACACAGAGATTCGCCTGAGGTGGGAATTGAACTCAAGATCCTAGTGCTTTGGGACAGCAGTGCCAACTATTCAGCCACCGTGTCACTCCCAAAACGCATTTATGATGTTGCAACGGCACGTAAGGTGATCAACAAAAAGGAAATGGTGGCTTATTTTGGGTATTTATTATAGACCTCCAAACAACAGTTGGGACGTGGAACGTCACATTTGGAAACCTGCAGGGTTGGTGGGGTTGGGATTGTTGGCAATTTCAATTATCTGAGGGAAGACTAGGAGAAAACGACAGTGTGGTTTCCAGGAGGGGAGAAATGTCTGCAATATTGGCAGGAGAACTTCCTGAAGCAGCAGATTCCAGTTCTGCTAGCGATGGAAACGTACTGGATCGGAGCCTTGGAAAATTAGCAGACCAAGATGGGTATTTCAGTGGCCGGAAGCAATTGGGAAACAGCGACCACAACATGCTAAGATTCAATCTGAAGATGGAAAAGGATAAACGTCAGTCAATAATTACCATCGTTGACTGGAAACGGGTAGGTTTTTAGTGATCTTTGAGTGGAAAAGGAATACATCAATTGGAAAGGCATTTCACATGGAAAACCGTGGATGAAATTTCATAGAGATGAATCGGATGGTTTCTGCGTAAATAAATGTGGGCTATCCAAAGTACCCTCTTTGACCACGGACTGAGATGAGAAAATAAGGAAGAAAAATAAGGTATATGATGCATGCTGAAATAATGGTTACAATAGTAATCAGAAAGAGTTTCCTAAACGCAGGAGAAAGGCTACGTCTTAAATAAGGGGTGGTTAAGAGGAAGTATGGGAACGGCTAGGACGCTGTGCTAAAAGCAAATGGTGAACTGTTTTTCAAACATTTAGAAGTAAACTATTCATGAAGGTGCAAGACCAGTTCATAAGGAATAAGCAATGTCCACGGTTTCTGTGTGATGATTAACCACTGAATCGTGTGTTTGTTTATGTAGTACCCACTCTCATGCTCCTGTGCCTCACAGTGTGGCTGGTCAGTGCTCAGTGGAGGGTGGTAATAACATTGGTTTTGCTACTCATGTCACTGATGATCACAGAGCGCTTCACTGCTGGTAGACTCGAGCAACCGTGGATTATGGTTGGAGTTGTGGATATCTTTTGAGGTGAACAGAGAGGACGTGGAATGCTGGAAAAACACAAGATGGTATGGCAGCGTCTCAGGTGCAAGAGAAACACTGATCACGTTTTGAGTTCAAATTGTGAAGAAACTCTGATGAAAGTTGGATTTGCATGAAACGTGGACGCTGTTTTGATCTCTCTGTCTATCTCTGCCAGATATGTTCAGTTTATCCAATGACGTTTGCTTAGATTTCCAAAATATGCACCAAAATATGTAAACTTAAGTCTGTTGAGATATGCAAGGAATGGCGAAAATGGAGGAGGTGGAGACCGAATGATGTCATACTGACTCCTCAAAAGCTGCTGCTATTCCACAAGTGCGTATATATGATAGCTAGGTTTATTGTGTCACGGTCTGATATTCCTTCAGTTCATCACACCATCTGTATGTCTGAAATCACTTCCCAGCGTGTCTGCTCCTCAGGATCTGGTTTCCCTGAACATGATGAGAACTGTTCTGAGTGACTGTGCTTTCATCAGTGAAATTCCATGCTGAATTCTTCCCATCCTCACTCCTGCTGGACATTGAAACCAGTGCTTTGACAAGGCTCTGTGCACTTGTCTCCAATATCTTAAGATTTATCATTTACAAGTCAACTTTTTCTATATTTAATATGTGAGCAATAGCAAAATGTTTTAGTTTTCAATTTCGGTTCAAAAGGCTGTACGAAGCAGAGGGAGAATTAGACCTTAGAGCCGATTGAGTCTTCCCCAACACTGAAACAGATCGTGGCTGATCTGATCATACTTCATTCTACTTCCTTTCCTTTTCCCAAGACAGTTACTCTCCTAACTAATTGAATGCGTATTTAAATGAACCAGTCGCATAGACATCTTTGGTAATGAAAAGCACACTAACCTTTGAAAGAAGATGTTCCTTAAGATCTCTCTGAAAGGTTTGACTTCCTTACAGTAAGGGGACACACTTCAACAAAGGTTCTCCTCAAAGGTGAAACAACCGCTGCACTTCTCATTTGTCAAGTCCAGGAACAATCATGTGTGTTTCAATTAAGGCTGAACTCTACACAATCTCATCTCATTAGACAGTCCCTCTCTACCTGGGATCAGCCTTCGTGAATCTTCTCTGGTCTGCCTCCATGCCTGTATCTGGGTGATATGCACCTCATTGCTACGTGGCAGGACATTGGTCTCCACATAACTGGCGATGGACGAGAGTCGAGTGGAAGACGACTGCTCCACACTCCTGCCCCTCCAAGTAGCTTAGATCGTTCTGACAGAATTTCGAAAGTAACATTGTGTTCGTTAATGAAAGGTGCCTTCAAGTTGAAAAATGGACAGTTAGTAGGATTACGATGCAGGCAGGACTGAGAGGGGAAGGCAGGAGAATGATTCGAAGGAATCGAACTGGAATACAGGCACAATTGGACAATTGGCCTCCATCTGTGGCCACAACATTTTGTCATTTTAAATATCTTCGTCCCTCTTATAGACAATAGACAATAGGTGCAGGAGTAGGCCATTCTGCCCATCAAGCCTGCACCACCATTCAATATGATCATAGCTGATCATCCTTAATCAGTACCCTGTTCCTGCCTTATCTCCATAACCCTTGATTCCACTATCCTTGAGAGCTCTATTCAACTCTTTCTAAAATGAATCCAGAGACTGGGCCTCTCTGCTCCATTGTCATCACTGATGGACTGTAACAGCACCAGGAAACCAAGGTCGTGTTGTCCTCAATTTCTGCTCGGATCTCCTCAGTCTTTCGGACTGTATCCTGTCTACCTGAGAGTCCGCTTTCAACGATCTATGAACATGCACTCCAAGGCCTCTTTGTTCAGCAATACCATGAAGTATTTCAATTCTACCCTGATTTGCCTTTCCAAAATGCAGCACTTTATATTTATCCAAATTAAATTGCATCTGCCACTCCTTAGCCCATTGACCCATTTGATCAAGATCGCATTGTACTCTGAGGTAATCTTCTTTGGTATTCATTACACTGTCAATTTTAGTGTACTCTGCAAACTTGCTCATGATACTTCCTATGTTCACATCCAAATCATTTAGATAAATGATGAAAAGCAGCAATAACAACATAACACAAAGTCCAAGAATATATCCAAATATAACTGAAGCCCCTGTTCTGAATTTATATTAATTTTAGTTGCTTGATGCTTTGGAGAGTCTATCAGGACACTTATTCCCTTATGAAGTCAGTTCTGCCGAAAGTATAATTTCAAATGTCAAGTGGATTTCCCATTTGAAGTATTACTTTTCAATGTTTTAAGGATGTGGAGAGAGGATGGGGTAACAGGATAGGCTAGATTGAAGACTGTTATGAGTGAAGTTTCAGTAAAAGTGTTCCATTTCCTTGCTCAAATGGCTTTTCCACTCACGTGAGGTTACATTAAAAGAACATTGCCATTAACATGACTTTTCAATGTAGCAAAAGGCTACCTGAAATGTTTCTCCCTTGACACTGTTGCCTGATCAACTTAGAGTTTCCAATCTTTCGTCTTTTGCTTTGAGTAAATAAAATAGCATTATGTTTAACAAAAATGCGATAGCAACCTGGCGAGACAAATTGTGTGCATCTGAACAGCAAGCGATTTCTGTCATCTATAATTTTACATGCATGGTAGGGACTCGTTCCACCTTGGTCCTGTCAAACTGACAGCAAAATCGAGTGGACGGACACTTTCGCCAAACATTCACCTATGAAGAGGAACAGACTTGCTGATAGTCTCCGTCCTGTCTGCCACCCTTCAGTGAGCTGCGGTGAATGAGGTGTCATTGGACATTGACAATAGCTCACTATCTTTTGTTGGCTACTGTGATAAATCTCTTTTTTATTCAACTTCAAAATCTCGACAGAATAGTTCATCAAACATTGTAGTGTACATTGTGCAGCAGGTGAACAATGATCAGAGACAAACATATCCCTAAAAGGGTGAAAACACCTACTCGGTCGAGATCTTAATCATGTCTTTGGACTGCCTGCATTAGTGTCCCAAACGTCCACAAGCTTCACAACACAGTTTTCGTTTTGGCCAATGCAGCTTTATTTAGATAAATGCAATGCGTTGTATTTTGAAAAGCCACACTAGGGCTGGACTTACACTGTTGGATGTTCGTCCGGGGAGGTGTTGCCGAACAGAGAGGCCCAGAAGTTCAGTGACATGGTTATTTGAAAGTCGTATCGTAGGTAGACGGGGTGGTGAAGAAAGTGCTGAACACGTGTCCACTTTAACATTTAGCAGGTTGAATCAATCCCTTTTGTCTAAGAATGATAAGTAAATGCGGAATGACCGCTGACTCCGTAAAAAGAGCACTCGTGTCTGTTCATGGCCACCTCCGAGGACCCCGATGAGGAAATGCAAAAGCAATATTTATTCTCCTTGATAATCTGGTTCTGGCCGAGCTGATGCCTGCTTTTGAAGGAGTGTTTGCGAGCCTGTTTTTTTAAAGGTATGTGCTTATCTGAATAGAATTATGGAAGAGCAGGTGAGGGCCATTCATCCTTCAAGATCTGACTGTCTCTCATTTCGTTGACTCCAACATGGACTTGATGGGCTGATTAGTGACAAAAGCGGTTCTGCCTTGGGTAGGCCCAACAAGGCAAGGTCATTGGAAAGATTGCGGAGTCCCTGGGGACGAATCAACGATCACAAGAAAATGGGAGCACATATTCACTGACTTCATAAGATATCCAGACAGGCAGATCAAATGGATCAAACTTATCATTTATTAGCAAAGGTGAAAAGTTCAACAAAGATGACTTTTGAACAGGATAAAATATTGCTCCGTCCAGAGTGAATCTATACCTGAGGAAGGGCTGATGCCCAAGCATCAGTTTTGCTCCTCGGATGCTGACTAGACAGCTGCACTTTCTCTGCACTAAATTCTCAATTGATTAAATTATATGCAGTTCTAGAATGCACATCATATGAGATATGTCATTTTACTGGAGAAGACGCAGTGGTTGTGGGGATTGGCCAGAATAATGCCTTGGGTTTGAGCGTTGAAGAGCGTTTCAACAGACTCGGCTTGTTTCCTTTTTCGTGATCGTGGTTGTAAGTGGTCGTGATTGAGATGTCAATTTATGAAAGGCAGAAATAGAGTCGACAGGACGGATGTTTTGTCCCTTCATTGGCGGAGCAATGAGTTGGAAGCATAAGCTTAAGGTACGAAACAGAAAGTTTATGGGAGATGTGAGGGATAAAAGGTTTTTGTTCAGAGAGTGTTAGGCGTCAGAAAGTAACTTAGTCTACGTTTGGGAAAGGCAAAACACTCAAGACATAAAGAAATATTCAAACGTGCATTTGCGATGCAAGTCATGCAGCAAAATGGGCCAAGTGCTGGAAAATGAGATTTGAATAGTGAGGCAGTAGGAAGGATGCGTTGGGCAAAAGGCCTTTTCCTTTGCAGTCGATTATGGACTTTGCCGACACGGCGAGGAAAATGTACTTTATTTCATTTGCAGAATGATAACAATCTGTCGCTTGGAACGGCACGGAATAATGCGCTGGGCGACGACGATGGTGAAGCCGGGGTTGCTGGTGGGGTGTGAAACCAGGATTGTCTTTCTCAGAGAAGACGATGCTTCACTCCCGAAGCCGACTGTTCTAGGTCGGTTAGATCAGCTTTGAGAAGTTGATGTGCAGAATTTTTCGTTTTGTGTTCTTTCCTGGATGAAGATGTAGTCGAGAAAGTAAGGATTGAACACTGAGTTCCGTAACGCACTGGTTTGAACACAGCCAGAGGGTTGTTATGGAAATCTGGTTAGCAAATTACAGGGAGACCACGATTGGTCCAGAGAGTGTACAGAAGGGATGCACACGAATGTAATTTGAATCTCAACGGGGAACTCTGGGAACTCCAACAATACACACCAGGTCCTCGACCGTTGAACTTTATCTTTCGACCAGACAGAGATTTTGGGATGAAATTCTGTCTGCCTGTGTCGTTACTTTACTATGGTCCAATGGTTCTCTGCTCTTTATCCCTCAGTAGCATAACAACGGGAATATTGCACAGCATTCTGGTTTGTGAGCATCACTAAGATCCGTTTCCAATCTCTGCCAAAAAAAAAATATCGCTCACCACCAGAGGCATACTTCCCTACCGACCCCAAAGATGCCATTTTCTTTGCAAATGATATGTGATAGCAGGCATCAGAGTTGTTCTGTCTCGACCTTTGTGTCAGTAATGTCTCACTTTCTGTTCCATAGATGGATTATCCTCTTGTGTATTTATCAGAGGAGTGTGCAGAGCAAATCGCTATGATCCAGTATAAGTTTATATCGTTCTGTATTGCCCTGAATGGTTATGATGCTGTAAGAACTAATCATTGAGTCATTGGGAATTGTCCCACATATACGCCCCTCTGAACTTGCGATCGATACGAACTGTATTCCTTGATGTTCTGGTTCAATGTAGTCATCCCTGAAGCATTACATTGTGACTTGTGACAATAATACTTATAGCATTGATTGCAGTCCCTTGCCCGTTACTAATATTTCATTGTGATTTCTGTGTCTGTTCATACTGACTGAAAGAGAAGGAGAGTTAGGAAAAGGCAAGAGCATCCTGACATCTTATAACTCGAACACAGTCAGCATTATAGAATCATGCTTCCCGCCAATTCCCAGCTTCGATCAGGAGCATTCCCTGCGATATCTTTGCCCCACTGGTAGGACACACACTCCAGAGATGACGGCGCAGTGTTGTCTACGGCCCAAGGTGACTGAAGCTCGACACTATTGATGTCTAACTCTACGAGATCTCACTAAATACGTCCCGACATGCGAGTGGAGACCCGTTGCTGACTTTCTAACGCGTACCGTCCCTCGGTCAGCCAATCCGACTGTCTCTGAATTGAACTCCATATATAGGATGCTCTCAGGGGAGTGAATGGCACAGATCGGAATCTGCTTGGTCAACATTAACGGTTGACCACATCTAACAGTGGGGATCAGATAAAGAACTGATCGGAGGAGGGTTCTAGCAGTAACCTACTCTGAGCTTGTGGGAAGCTAGTCTGTCATTCTGGGTAACAACACTGAAACGACATTGAATGTTCCCCTCATCCAGACAAGTTGAGAGGATGATTATTTTTATCATACTTAATAAAAGACCTGTCAATCCTTGTGATGGACAAATATCTGGTCATAGTGCCTCAATTAAAGATTTAAATGCAACTCACCAATATGTCACAATGTTTTGAAAGATGCTCGGGCTCTAAAAGGTGCTAGTGAAGGGTCTCTCCGTTCATCATTTCCTCTGAAACGTCTATTAGCTCTTCTCTCACGCTCATTCAGTTATTCTTCATAGTTCCGCTTCGCTCTCCTTCCTCTCCCTCTCCATCTCACACTCTAGTTGACCACTTAAATTCTTGCTGTCGAAGTCTCATCAACATGCTCCTCCATTATGTTGTCAACCGTAGACCTGTGCAGCAAAAGGACAGGCTCTTGGGCACGTCGTGTCTGTGCAGACATATGATGCGTTTCTGAACTGATCCTAATCGTCTGAACATGGTTAGAAACTTTTATTTTCTGTGTGCTCATGTTTCTGTCCAAATTACTCTGAAAAGATGCTGTTGTATCTGTTTTAACCCTTCCTCACCAACTGGCAGCGTGGCACAGGCACTTGCCATCATTTACATAAAAAGGAATCTTGCCTCACATATCTCCGTTAAAGTTTACCCTTCTCATCTTAAACCTGGTATCTGATATGACAACCCCGTAAAGATGACCGTGCAATTCACTCTGTTCAAGGCACTCATAACTTTCTTCACCTCTGTGAATGCATGACTTAACCCCTAATTCTCCCGCGAAAACGGTCTAATTTTTATTGAACTTCTACTCACGGCAAATGCACTATAATCCACGCAGCATCCGAATAAATCTTTTGTGCGCCATTTCCCAAAGGCCTCCATTTTTATCCTGCTGCGTGAAATAGATCAGCACACAAATCTCCAAGTGTCACTGATGTATATTTTTCATGCAGCTGCAGAAAATTTTGCCAACTTTTACAGTCAATGTTCTGACTAATGAAGACTACCACTCCACACGTCTTCTTTACCACGTTATCTCTTTTGTTGCCACTTTTAGGCAGCAATGGATTTGCAACCCAAGATTCGTCCACGTGTCAATGGTCCTAAGCGTCCTGCCAGTTACTGTATTCATTCCTCTTGCATCTCCCGGCCAAAGTCAATGACTTCATATAGAGTTGGACAGTCAGAGAGATGCACAACAACGCAAAGGTCCCTTCGTTCCAACTCGTCTGTCACAACCAGATAATCCTATTTGCCATCAATTGATCCATATGCTTCTAAAACCATGCAATTCTGGTACCTATCACGATACCTTTTAAATATTATAATTTTTCCAGCCTCCACCACTTCCTGTAGCTACTCATTCCCTACACACATGACCGTCTGTGTGAAAATGCTGTCACTAAGATCCTTTTCCAGTCTCTGCCAAATAAAATTATCGCTTACCACCAGAGGCATACTTCCCTACCAACCCCTACCGGTGCTCCACGGATGCCATTTTCTTTGCAAATGATATGTTGCGCCCACGCACCAAATTAACCCACACTCCATACTTGTAATCTTCTCTTGCCGCCACAAAAGGTGTTAACATAAACTCGTTAACACTGTTCAAGGCCCCAAAGTATATTTTCACATCGGCAGAGATGTTTTCGATGTTGCGCTGACCTGTCATATCAATCTGAAGTCCGTCTAACCTACACTATTCCATGTACGTCCATATGCTTGTCCAATGACGACTTAAATGTAGTTAAAGTTGGCGAATCTCCTACCGTTGGTGGCAAAGCATTCCATACCATTCCTACTCTCTGAGTAAAGAAACTACCTCTGACATCTACACTATATCTACTACCCCTCAATTTAAAGCTATTCCCCCTCGTGCTCGCCGTCACCATACTTGGAAAAAGGGTCACCATGTCCACCCTATATCACCGTCTGATTATCTTAGATGTCTCTATTAAGTCACCTCTCAACCTTCTTCTCTCTAACGAAAACAGGATCAAGTCCCTCAGCCTTTCCTCGCAAGACCTTCCTTCCATACCAGGTAACATCCTAGTAAATCTCCTCTGCACTGTTTCCAAAGCTTCCACATCCTTTTATAATGCGGTGACGAGAATTGTACACAATACTCCAAGTGTGGCTGCACCAGAGTTTTGCACACCTGTAGCATGACCTCATGGTTCCAGAACTTGATCGCTGTATTAATAAAAACTAAAACACTGTATGCCTTCTTCATAACCCTGTTAACCTGGGTCGCAACTTTCAAGGATCTGTGTACATGGACTTTGAGTTCCCGCTGCTCAACTGCTCTACCAAGAATCTTACCATTAGCCAATACTTTGCATTCCGGTTTCTCCGACCAAAGTGAATCACCTCACACTTGTCCGCATTAAACTCCATTTGCCACCTCTCAGCCCAGCTCTGCAGCTTATCTATGTCTCTCTGTAACCTACAATGTCCTTCATCACTATCCGCAGCTCCGCCGACCTTAGACACTGTTTGCTTTATACTAGCGTTCAGACAGGAATGGAAAAAGCAAGGATCCTGATGATGATACAGTAATGTGCAATCACAAGCTGACATTTACTGAACAACGTCCGAGGATATCAGCAATAAAACAGATCAAATCGAGGTTCATTCTGCCTGTCTGTGCTGTTGGTTTTCCATTCACATTTTATTATTTTTTGTCTCCCCTCATTCGTCTCTTCATCGTTATTTCTATCTCGAACGCTGTTATTTATATTTCCTCTCCCACATCACTCTATACCTGTCTATGCTCTTTTAAATCTTTATTTACACAATCTCCGTCCTCATATGTCAATCTCTGTTTCTTGTTTTTCCGTACATCGCTCTTTTGTTACTGACTTACCTGTTTTTCTCTCTCAAACCTCTTCATCTTACTTCTTTTCTCTCATTACTCCCTCTCTCGCGTACACTTCTCTCTTCTCTCGCTGCTCTGCATTACAGACTAACACCTTTCTCTTCTTCGTCTCTGCCCTTTATTATTTTCTATACGTCTGTTTCACTTTCTAAACCCTTTATCTTCTTTCTGCGTTCCTCATTACTCTCTCTCTCTAACACCTTGATCTTCTGTGTCTCGGCCCCTCATTTCTATCTCCATCTCTATTTCTCTCGAAGTCCTTTATTTCCTGTATCATTTTGTTTCCTCACGCTTGCCCTGTTCCTCTCTCAATCACCACTGTGCTTCTCTCTTGCTCCCTCATTACTCACTCGAACCTCTTTTGGCTCTCTCTCTCTCTCTCTCTCTCTGTCTTTTACCCCTCCTTCTGGATGGCTTAACTTATCTCTTTGACTCCCTTTCACGGTACAGTGGTAATCTCCAAACCCAGAATGATCTCGGTCAGCCGCAGGTTGTTAGGTACCTAACAATTTATTCCCGTTATGAAACATTCCGATCAACAGCGTTGCCAAGAACAAGCGCAGAGCTTTCATTATCACCCAACAAGTTCCACAGCGTGCCAGTGAGTTCATGAAACACACGAGGTTTCTTCAGCCCGGTCAGCGAACATCTGCTGTTAATAATGTCTCAAATGCCAAGCAAGGAGGAGCACCGCCCGCCCTCCCCAGATAACACTTCGCTCCCCATCCCTAGCTCTCGACTTGTGAAAGTGACAGTCCACAAAAAAAAATGAACAGGGCATATCGCATTCCCCAGTGGGGAAGATCAAGTACACTAATAAGAGATACTAACACATCACTCCTCACACATTACCCCATGCCAACTGTTCTGGATTGGTTTCCCATCTGTGTCTTATTGTGTGTTTTGTTCCCCTTGTTACCAGAAGGATGTGATTACACTGGAGACAGGATAAAGCATTGAAGATTCTCCCGGATTAAGACGCTCCGTTATGCAGAGAGGCTGCAGAAGCGTGATTTGTTTTCTCTGAGTACAGAAGGCCGAGAGAGGAAAGGTAGAGATGCGTAGGGGTCACGAAAAGGTTGAAGAAGCAGCTGCTCTCCTTATCCGAAGAGTTAACAGCAAGGCGTCATTACCTTAAAGTGAAATACAAATGGTTCACAGGCGAGTTCAGGAAAAAAAAACTATCACCCAGAGGATGGTGGGGCATCTGGAATGCACTGCCTGGATGGGCCCTTGAAAACGGAAACATCACAACCTAAGGAAAGTATTTGGATGAGCCACTTAGGGCGTCTTAACAAACACTGCTCTGGGTGATGTGGGAAAGCGGATCTGCTGGAGGAAATATTTTGATTTTGGTGAACAAGGGGCCGAAGGGCATCTGCTGCGATATTGCATCACGCTCCTTATTCCTCGATAAACTCTATCTCTGGTTAGAGCATCTACAGTGTTTAGACCTCTTCCAGCTTTTTCCTGGCACAGGGCATAACACTGGACAGCAGCAGCAGCACTACCCCCAGACCTGACACGGTATTGTGTGTATCCAGGATTTACTTGCTGACTGAGAAGGGCTCAGGTTGGGAGGTGGTGGCACAGTTCTAACGTTACTGCACCCACCAGTCTAGTCTGACACTTTGGGGTCAAGGCTGAATTCGAAACTCAGGGAGGCAAGAAGTAAGAACATAAGCTTTCGAAGCAGAATCGGGTTATTCAGCCCATTGAGTTATCTCCACCATTCGATCGATAGAAGGTCAAGTTTGAAATAAAAACTGGTTGAATCTGTACACTGTGAGTCTTTTTTAATAGAATCCGCCTGACTCACTTTTGGGGAATGAAGTCTGCCATTCTCACGCAGTCTGGAGAACGCACAACTGCAGTCCCACAGCAGGGCTCGACTCTCAACTGCCTAATCTGAATAGTGGAATGTTAGCTTGTTAATTAGCCTATCCTGTTCTTCCTCATTCAACAATTCGGAAGGTTCAAATATTTAGCAACGATTGCTTTCCCTTTATCCGTCCTGATAGCTACTTCCTCAATGAATTCCAGTAAAATTGTCAGATAGTATCCCCCAGCTGAGCGCATCAATGATGCTAAGGTGTAGGTGGTCGGCAGCGTTACCAGAAGCAGCAATCAACAACAATTTTTCCTGATCCTTCCACATCGAAATTACGGTAAAACAAGCGCAAGAATGCCTCTACTTCCTCAGATGTCTATGGACATGCCGTATGTCCATCAAAATTCTGACATTTTTTTGTAGGTGCACAACATAACGTATCCAATCGATGCGCATCACAACTTGCTATGGTAATTGCTTCGCCCACAACCACAAGAGATTGCACAGAATCGTGAACATGCCCAGTCCATTGTTCAAATTTATCTTATAATAATTGACTCCACCTCGTGTTCCCGCTGCCTCACGAAAGCAGTCAACAATATCAAATGTCACCCCGTCAGAGTAATCCATTCTTCTATCCTCTTTGGAACAACATAAAGTTTGAAAGTTTTCATTCACGTATCAAAAGCTCCAAGAACAGCTTCTTCCAACTGCTAACACATCGATAAAACAGACCTCTTAAATTCTAATCTTCATTTCCCTGTGCTGCTTCTCTAAAGCTGTGACATTGTATTCTTCACTCTGCTCTTTTACCCTAAGGTACTTTGATAGTATGATTTTCCTGTATAGCACGCTAAACAACAGTTTTCCCTGTCACTCGTTATGTGTGACAATACCACTAAATCTAATCTAAATCTGTGGTGAGTGCACTTGATGATATTATGTACCTCTAAACAATTTGCTGTTACCTCCTTTATAATTGACTCGAACATGCTTCCAATGACAGACGTTAATCTGACGATAGTTGTGTTATATGTGTCTTCAAATCTTTTTCGTCTCAGGATCTTGCAGGTTTTTCAATTCTCTGGAAATAAGGATGATAAAGACCACAAGACCAGAAGACATAGCCGCAGAAATTCGGCCCCTGGAACCTGCTCCGCCATTCAATCAAGCGGTGAAGTTTCTCAACCAAATTCTCTCGCCTTCTCCTCGGAACCCTTGATCCCATGAACAATGAGGAACTTTATCTATCTCTGTTTTATATACACTCAGTAACATGGTCTTCAATTGCATTGAATTTATTGTCATGTGTCCCGAGGCACAGTGAAAAGATTTGTCTTGTGAGCAATACAGGCAGATCACATAGTTAAATGTGATAGATGGATTCTATAGATGGGAAGTTGGCCTTTGTGATTGTCTTGGCCGAGTACGCCACTCTCTGTAACCGTCTCCGATCATGTTTAGTGCAGTTACAGCTTTCTATTGCAATGAATTCCATAGTTTCACAACTCTCTGGCTGAAAAATATTTTCATACTTCCGATCTAAAGGATCTTCCCTTTACTCTAAGCCAGAGCCGTTAGGTCTTCGTCTCTCCTGGTAATGGGAACATCTTCCCAGCATCTATTCTATACCTTCCAGCATTCTGTAAGTCTTAATTAGATCCCTCCTCATCCGTCTACACTCCACATAACCAAAATCTTCAAACGTTTCCTCATATTTTAAGCCTTTCATTCCTGGTATCATTTATGGGAACTTACTCTGGACTCACAAATGGGCCAACACATTTTTCTTAAGATATGGGCTCAAATTTGCTCAAAATATTCTAAATATGGGCTAATCTGACCAGAGCTTTCTAAAGCCTCAGATGCACATGGCTGTCTTGTTTTTAATTTCACTTCCACCTCTATTCCTGACAATCTAAGAAGTGTAAGCACCTAATTACTGACATACCAATGAGTGGAAACAGAATAACCGGCCTTACTCGGTGAACAGACATGAAATGATGCCTCCAGTCAGTGACACCCACATGCTGTGAAAGATTTTTTTTAATTTCTGAAAGTTTCACTTGAGTAGCAGTTTATTTCATGCTTGCATCTTGTCAAATATTTACCTGGTTCACGGAACAGATGAGCTGCTGTTGTCATTCTCTCTGCTTGGAACAAAGTGATGAAGGCATTCACGAATGAATCGCAGTACTGTTCGTTCCATAGTGAAACATAAAAGCTACGAGCAGGAAAAAATCATTCAACCTTTCGAGTCTGCTACACCATTCAATGTGACCTTCGCTAATCATTCAACATAATCCCCTGTTATGGGTTTCTCACCATACCCTTTGATCCACTTTGCTGCAAGGACCATATTTGACTCCTGTTTAAAATAAAATCCAAATTTACGTCTAGACTGAGTTCAGTGGCAGATAATTCCATCGTCTCCCTACTCTCTGGGCGAATAAATGTCCCGTACTGCAGTCTGAAATGGCCTTTTCTGTATGTTTTCGATCACCCCCCTAGCCCCCACCCCCTCTTTCAGAACTCCTCTGGTCATCAGGAACTTGCTTTTTGGTAAACCCGATATAGACTGTTTAACATTTTATGGATTCAGGCCACTGAGCCCCTCGAGTTTCATTCCACCCTCAAACGAAGTCACAGCTGATCATTGGTCTAAATGTCTGAGATTATCCCCCAACTCCCCCATTGGTCTAAGCCACATTGAATATAAACCAAATCCATCAAGACTTTCTTCAGGCACCAGTCCTGCCAGCCCAACAAACAATCTGGTAACTTTCGATGCACTGATTCCATGAACAACTTTCCTCAGATAAGGAGGCTAACAGTAAAGGAGCATATTAAATAATATTTTTGTTATCATAGAATTATTATATTATATTTTGTTATATAACATCGTATCGTATCATGTCATATCATGTCTGCCTTAAGGATCTTTACCTTATCTCAAATTCGTTCATTCATCAGCGCAATGGCTCAGTGGTTAGCAATACCGTCTCACAAAAGAAGAACCCGACATGATTCTGTCATTGCAGACATGGCTGTTTGGAGTTTGCACACTCCCCTCACGTTTGCTGTGTTTTCTCTGCTTTCTCTGGTTTCCTCCCACAAATCAAAGATGTGCAGATTTGATGGATTAACCGTGGGGAATCCAGGCTTAGCGGGGGAGGCTGAGGATGCTCTTCAATGGATCAGCATTGGAGTTGATGGTCCTGCATCATGTTGTATTCATATAAGCTGTCGTTTACAGATCATATATTGAAGACATGCATCAGGTCAACCCTTAACCTTCTGTAGAGTACAGACTTCCTCATAACGTAAACCATAAATTCCAGGTATCATTCACGTAACCCAACGTTGTACTTGCTCCAAGGTCAATATCACCTTATTTGTGATCAGGTTCTCTGATCTGCTCACAGCCGGCCAAATGGAGTGAAATCAGGATGTTGAGAAATCCCAGCACAACTTCTGTGCCCGCATACTTCAGACCCTAGATTTGAAGACTAAATTCCTCCAGCTGCCTTGAATATTTTCTGCAAAATGTCACTTCCAACCTTGTCTAATTTCATTCACTCACTTCCACAATCTGTGATAATGATCCACTGCCCGTGATGAGCAAGCAAATGACAATTCTTCTCTGTAACATGGGTGATTGTTGGTGGTGAACACAAACCGCACTAAGTTTTCTCCAGACGCCAGAATTAAACATTTAAGGAATATAAACTCTTGGCATCGAGGCAGTTGGAGAAATTTGAATTCAGCAACATTCTGGAAGGAATTGTGATGCTTGGAGATCAACGGAGATCATTGTGGAAACCTACCTCTGATTCCTTGAATACCCTTGAGGAGAACATAACTGTCAGCCTGTGACTCCAGAACCACAGCATTGTGGTAGCAACCTAACTGCACAGACTCCACAAGTGATGCCTGACCCACAGCACTGTGATTACCACTGACCTGCTGTGTTTTTATATGCGACTCCACAACAACTGCATGTGGTTACCAGTGGTATGTCCTGTCTCTGCATGTGACTCCAGGCATGCAGCCCACTGGTTACCACCGATGTGCTCTGCTTCCATATATGCATCCAGTGGCACTGCACTGTGATGACCAATGACTTGTTAGATCTATACTTTTGATTCCACATTCACTGCATCATAGAATCGTATATCGCCTGCAGTGTGCAAACAGGCCATTTGGACAAACAAGTCCACACTGAGTCACTGAAGAGTAACCCTACCAGACCCATTCTCTCATAGTCTTACTCTACATTTCCCCCTGACTAATGCACATAACATACACATCCCTGAACATGACAGGCAATTCAGCATGGCCAATTAAGTTAATCCGCACATCTTTGGAACTGTGTGAGGAAACTGGAGCACCCGGAGTAAACGTAAGCAGTGGCGACGATAATGTGCAAAATGAACATGGACAGTCGCCCGAGGCTGGAATCCAAAACGAGTCCCTGGCTTTGTGATGCCACAATGCTGAACACTGATTCACCGTGACAACCTTTGTTTAGCAGAAAAGACTGGGAAGGATGTTGCCAAGGATGGAGAGTAGAAGCTTTAGGGAGAGCCTCAATAGGTTGTGCTTTGCTCTCTTGAGCATCGGAGGCCTAACGTGGGCCCAATCCAAGATTATAAAACTATCAGGGACATGGATAGAGTGAATACTCCATGTCTGTTCCCCAAGCGAACATAGTCCAAAACTAGACAGCATTGGTTTAAGGGTGAGACAGACAAGATTTAAAATTGACATTTTTTCACTCACAGCGTGGTGCGAGTGTAGAATGAATCGCTGGAGGAACTGCTAGAGATTACTACCACTACAAAATTTAAAAAGCATTTGGATGAGTCTTCAAATAGGAAATATACAGACAGATATGAACCAAATGATGTCAAATGATGTTAGATGAAGTTAGGATATCTCTTGTCGGCATTGGGGAAAATGAAAAAACACACTGTTTCTGTGCGATACATGTCTATGAAATATGACTCCAGAACCACGCTACTCTGCGTATCACTTCCCTAATCTCTCTCTAATTCTCACGCTAGAATATCAGAACAATGTATTCCCGTGACCTGCTCTCCCGCTGCATTCGACTCCAGACCAAAAGCACTGTGGTTATCACTGATCAGTTCAGTCTACAAATGTGCGTCCAGATTCACACCACTCTGTTTATCCATGACTCTACTCCACCACTTCTTTTGACTTCGGACCAACAGCACCAGAAATAGACTGATGTGTCTTCATGTCACTCCAAACCCACAGCACGTTATCTACCATTGGAATGCTCTGTACGTGACTGCAAATTCAAAGCATTGCAGTTAACAGAACTGAATTGTCTCTGTTATAACTCGAAGTCCACAGCACAGTGGGTACCACTGATCGACTCTGTCTCTACATGTGACGCTAGAAGCATAACATTCTGGTTATTACTGACGTGCTCTGTCTCTACGTGTGACTGTAGACCCACCGCCCTGTGGTTAACACTGACCAGTGCCCCTTCTACATATAAATCCTAGCACACAGCACTGTGGTTACCAGATACTTGCACTTTTCTACATTCGACTCAGACCCACAGCAATGTGGTTACTACCAATCTGCACTGTCTTGACAAGTGACTCGAAACAATACTCTGTGGTTACGAGGAAACTTATCTGTGACGACAGGCCCAGAGCACTGTGTGTACTACTTATCAACTATGTCTCAATATATGTCACAGGGCCGAATGAACAATGCTTAGAAGTGACCTACTCTGTTTCTGCATGTGACTCCATATGGAGAACACTGTGATTAGCAATGATTTGTACTGTGTCTACATGCGACTTCAGACCTATCGCACTGTGGTTACGATTGACCTGCTCTGTCTCTACGTTTCAAAACAGTTGCAGAGCACTGTGTTTACCAGTGACCTGCTGTGTATCTACACGTGACTTCAGTCCACAGCACTGCAGTTACCACTTGACCACTCTGTTTCTGCATGTGACTCCAGACCCACAGCCCTTTGGATACTACAGAAGACTTTTAACTATGTTGCCCAAGTTGGAGATTTGAACTTCTAAGAGAGCCTGAATAGGCTATTGTTTTTTATTCTCTGGATCTGAAGGGTGATCTTACACAAGTTTACAAAATCATACAAGGCATGGATATGGTGCATAGTTCATGCCATTCGGACGGAAGGGAAGTACAAAACTAGAGGGCATTGTTTGAATGTTGGCAGAGGAAAGATTTAAATGAGGTATAACAGGTAACGTTTTTCACGCAGAGGATGGTATGTACTGCCAGAGGAAGTGGTAAAGACTGCGACAATTACAATATTTAAGAGGTATCTGGATGGGTTCGTGAAGGAAGCATGTGGACAGATATAGCCAAATGCTGCCAAATGGGGTTAGATTAATTTAGCATATCTGATCAGCATGGTCTATTTGGACAAAAGGTTTTGAATTCATGCTGTAAATCTCTATGATTCGATGACACCGGACCAACTCGCGCTGAAATATTCTGTATTCTGTCTCTATATCGGACCACAGAACAACACCACTGTGGATACTCCTGACCTGATCTTTCAGTACATGTGACTCCGGACCAACAACACTGTGCTTATCAATTCTCCGCGCTATCTGTATATTTGACTCGACCCAATGCATTGTTGTTATAACTAATCCAGCACTCCATGCTAAAAGTAATGTGGGTGCACATTTACCTGGCCATTCATGCAATTAAATCTGCAAGAACAGCACTGTGAGGACCACCGACCTGCTGTGTCCCGACATTAATGGCAAACCCACAGTGCTATTCTTGATCATGACCATGTCTGCTTCGACACGTGACACAAGATCTACTTCACTATTGTTGTCACGAACCTGAAAATGGAATGTTGACCTTTCTTTCAAATGGAATAGGGTTCATCATGCCTTCAAGGAGCACATTACATTCTGAACTACCTATTCCTTCCATGAAACTAATTCATTTTGGTCGTAGTCACGTCTCATGTAAGGAAGGGAGTTTCATAATATACCCCTCTCATAATTTCCTATTCCCTAATCAGATTCCCCTAAGTATTTTGTGCTCCAAGGAGAACAATCCAGCCTGTCCAGTCACTCATCATAGCTGAGAATTTCCATTCCAGGTAACCTCCTGGAGAATCTCCTTTAAGATATCTTCAATGCAATCACGCCCTTGCAATAATGTGGCAAGCAGAATTGCACTCGGTATTCTACCTATGTCTGATTCAATGATTTGTGATGTCGCAACAAGACATCCTTGTCCCCAATTTGGAAGGACTAATAAAGGAAAGTATTCCGTTAGCCTTTTGCATAACATTGTCGACATGTGTTCACATGTTTGGAGATTTATTAACTTGCACATCAAGAACCCTTTAAGACTCCCTGAGGATATATAATATACTGTGCATATCCTTCCCATTAAACTTCCAAATGCATCAAATCACACTTATCGGGATTAAATTTCTTTGGACATTGTTCTGCCTAATTGAACAGATTAACATTACCAAACAGGCGACTGAGACCATTTTCCTCATTATCACCAACATCACCAAATTTCGAGTTATTTGCAAACTTACTCATTACACCTTTTACTTTCTCATCTAATTTGTGCATGTCGAGTCCATAAGCAAGAAATAGACGTTCATTATTTCAAATTACGGTGGTGCCCTTTTAAAACAGTGATGATGAAGCATTATTTTCCTTTCAGGAGGTTGTGTGTCTTGGAAATTCCCTTCCTCAAAAGGCAGTGGACGCAAGTAGCAAAAATATTGCTTTTAGGCAGATGACGATACATTGTTGATAACTGAGAGGCGAAAGATTATCAAGGGATATGTAGGAAAGTAGTATTGTGGATAAAGATGAAATAGCCACGATCTTACTTAACAGAAATCGAAAGAACTGCAGATGCTGTAAATCAGAAACAAAAAAAGAAGAAATTGCCAGCAAAGTTCAGCAGGTCTGGCAGCATTTGTGGACACAAATCAGAGTGAAACTTTCCAGTTGAGCGATCCTTCCTCAGAGATGAGGCTCTTTTCCCAGTTCTGGCGAAGGACAATTTAAAACTAAAAGATTCCTCTGATTTCTCTCCACAGATATTGTCAGACCTGCTGAGCTTTGCGAGCAGTTTATCTTGTTCTCGCAAACTCGAATAGCTGAGTGGCCGACTCCTCTTCAAATTTCATCTGTTTGGCGAACTCCTGGCTGCCTGCCGTACCAATGCATGATGAATGCAATTCGGAAATTCCTTTTTTTCTGCCTACTCAATGGTTAGTTCACCTCCTGAAGACCCCCAAGCCTGTAGTCATTTCCCTTTGTGTTTGATCAATGAGGAGAATAAGTGATGCAACAAATATTCTTTCGGATGTAGTCCAGAAGGCCGCACATGCTTTGTCAGTTGCTCCATTCAAGTGCACGTCCCATTTCCTTTCCAGTTTTTGAGATCAGGGAATGCTGCAATGGATATTGCCAAACTGCCATTTGAGTTGACCAACACGCTCCCGCTTTCCCTCAGGGAAAAGTGTGTAATGAGCAAATGACATTGCTGCGGTCTGCTGCTTGTGTCGGTTACAGCACAAGATCAAAGAGGCTACGAGGTTATACAAATTCATTTCCAGACATTCCGACTTTCGATTTCCAATTGCGTCCCCCCAATACACTGCTTTCAGCTCACTCAGTCCGTGCTACTCATCAACTTCTACACTTGAAAGAGGTCTGTCCACTACCTACTCTGCTCCAAACAAAACAATCCATTTTAATGCAGCCTCTCTCCGTAGCTAAACTGCTCCAGTGAATATAGATGAGTACAGCACAACAGTCCCTTTTGTCAGCATGTCTAGAGAGACTAGTATACCATTCTAAACAAATCCAATCTGCTTGCACTACATACATATCCCTGTGTGCTCTGCCTTTTCATCTGTATATCTAATTGCCTGGTAACCGTTGTTATTGCGTCCAATTCTACAAACTTCCTGACAATGTATTCTCGACATCTATCAAGCTCCCTGAAACAAAAATACTGTTTGCATATATGTCAATGAAACTTAAACCCCGTCACACTCAACCTATTCCAAGTACGATGTGACATTATCATACTGGGGAAGGGATTCTGGCTAAGTAACCTGTCTACAGCCTTCGACGTTTTATGTACTTCCCTCAGATCGCCTCTCACCTACAAAGATCTCTCAAAAACAAACCAAATTTTTCCAACCACTCTTGGTAATTAATCGTCACTAATCCAAGAAACATCCTGGTAAACCTCTTTACTAACCTGCCCAAAGCCTCCACATCCTTCCCACGGTGGGGCGACCAGTACTGCAAATGATCGTCCAGTTGTGGCCTCACCATTGGCCCACATGGTAGCTAAGTGTGAAGACCATCAATGCATCTTACCAATATTCTGACCACTCTCTTCCTTCTTGTCACCGTTTAAGAAATGAATATGAAAAGGAAATGAGACATGGAAAATTAATGTTTACCATATCATATGTTTTATTCACGGAGCTTAGAAAACACTGCGTCAGTGATCGTTGGATTGAAACCATCGACAGAAGCCTCGATTGAAGAAATGTCAGATCTTACTAATCAGAAACTCAGCTCCTTTCCAGCATTCCATGTTGCCCTTTACCCTCTATTTCAGAAACATATGCGACACACTTTTAAGAGTGGGCAGACCCTCTTAAACGCATTGAAATACCCTTATCACATGTACGTCGCTGCAGAAACTTCCTTCTAAAATATACGAAAACATTAGCCTCAGTGGAGAGAATAAAAAGAAAAAAAAAACGTTCGATCCTGTTAATAGTCAGACGCAATACGACAACCATCTATCATCTGACTCAGGTACACAAAGACAGAACAATACAGATTGCGACCTTTCTAATCTAACCAGAAATTCCTGTGGTCATAACAGTGCGGGTTGTTTGAAGTATCTTCTAATAATTGTAAGTGGAGACCTGAACTGTGCGCAGTGCTCCACGTCTAACCAATACTGACGCATTCTACTGACAACCCACAGTGTGTTCCCACTGTGAGGCATCTTGGAAGAGGGCTTGCGAAGATTTCAGGGAGTGAGAATGTGGCCGCGATTTTGACTGGCTTAAAAATTGACAGATCCACACACCCGAAACTCTGTCACTTCCTTAGTCAGAGAGTTCTTGGGATTAGGAATGCACTGTCTGGGAGATTGGTGAAGAAAGATTCCATGTGAGATTTCAAAAGACAGCTAGATATGGATTTCATATCAAGGAATTGAAATGGATTATGGACGTAGCTGGCAAATGGGACTAGGTGGACAGCACTTTCCGGAGCGTGGACAAATGTAATGTTGAGAATGGTCTCCTCCTGAACTGTGAACTTCTCTGAATGTTATGTAATGGTCATCCCACCAAGTCTTGCTCAAAAAGGTATGTTCAAGACCGGGCTTGAAAGGGGTTAGTGTCAGAGAGAAGGTACCCAACCTCGGAAAACTGGCATCTTGAGAAAAGACCAAAAATGGCAGGCTAATTAATAAAGCCTCGAGCACAGAATGCCGACATTGAGGAGCTTAGCTTTCACTTAGGTTTTCACGTGCAGCCACTTGCAGATCACAGGCTAGAAGTTGGAAGAATTGTAGGTCGTTGAGCCAATCGAAATTGCTCTTGCATTTGGTAATTTGGAGACGCTGGTGTTGGACTGGGATGGACAGCGTTAAAAATCGCACGACTTCAGGTTAAAGTCCAACAGATCGATTAAGAAGTACAAGCGTTCGAAGCGATGCTCCTTCATCGGGAAGCTGGTGGAGCAGGATCATAGGACACAGCATTTATAGCAAAATATCATTATGTCACACACTAATGCAATATAATAAACAAACATAGATTACTGTTAAGTCTTTCATCTTTTTGAACGGGGCTGCAAGTTTCGATTCCTTGACATGCAAATCTCAGGACTTATTTCAAGTCACTTTCCCGAGATATCTTACGAGTTTATATATAAAAAAGTGATAACTCAGCGGAGACAATGCATGAAATGTTTGAGGTTCAAGTCTGTATTTATTCCAAACTTGAGTCAGACATGCTCTATTTCCAACGTAGCAATTTATAAAATGCCACATGGATGATACAACAACATTGACTGCCTACAGGTTGTGTGTTTTTTGAACAAAATATAATGCATCTGCACATGCATTGCTGCAAATGCAAATTCATTACATAGACTTAAGGGATTGTGCATGCCTGTGAGGGAGACTGAGAGCATGTGCGCACGCGTGTGTGGGTGTGCTGGAGGCAGCGGCAGAGAGTGTGTGTGTTTGTGCATGCTTGATCGTGTATGTACCTGATTTTAATGGAGCATATGCTTGTGAGAGTGTGTGCACATACGTGTGAGAATGAGGTATGTGTGTGTGTGTTGGAGGCAGAGGAAGAGAGAGAGACAGTGTGTGTTTTGTGCATGCTCGATCATGTGTGTGCTTGATTGTGACCGAGAATATGCATGTGAGCGTGTGTGCACATGCGTATGACTATGAGGTGTGTGTGTGTTGGAGGAAGAGGCAGAGAGAGAGAGTGTGAGCTTTGTGCATGCTTGATCGTGTATGTACCTGATTGTGACGCTGTATATGCTTGTGAGAGTGTGTGCACATGCGTGTGACTATGAGGTGTGTGTGTGTGTGTCAGAGATTGGGTGTATCTGAGAGGGTCTGCGTGAATGTCTTTGATGTAAAGTACATGTGTGTATGTGAAATGGCTGATCTGATCATCCTCAACTTCACTTTCCTGCCTCTCCCAGATAGTTCCTCAATTTCCTGATTTAAAATCTGTCGACGTCAGCTATAACCATAATGAATCACCAACTATGGTGAATAATTCCATCGGTTTACTGTGCTCTGAAAGAAGGAAATAGACCTCAACCCTGTCTTAAATGGGCGACCCTTTATTCTGAACATACGTTCTCTGGTCCAAAACTCTTCTGTAAGGGCAAAAAACCTCGCCTCTTCTTTATTAAGCTGACCTCTCGTTCTTCTAAACTCCCACTCATTCAGTTCTCACCGACTCAGACTCTTCATAACTGGTATCAGCTAAGCAATCTCCCCTGGAATTCCTCAAATCCTAATCTGCCTGTGAACAGAGAAATAGCTATGGAACTGAATGAATAATCTGTGTCAGACTTTGCGAAGAAAGACACGACAAATATCAGAAACATTCCAGTCAGTTGGAGGGCCGAAATGGCTACAGTAGCTATCACCAAGGAGAAAGTGTGAAAAAAAATTAAAGGCCTGAAAATGGACATGTCACCTGGTAGAGATTGTCTACATCCGAGAGTTGAGAGGATAGCTGAAGAGATAATCGATCTTCAGTAGTGAGCTTTCTAGTATCACTAAAGTCAAGGAGGTTCTGACAACTGGAAAATTGCTAATGTAAACCGCCTGTTTCAGAAGGGAGTAAGGAAAAGGACAGGAAATTATAGAAATATTAATCTGACCTCAGTCATTCGTGAGGTTTTGGAATCCGTTGTGAAGAATGAGGATTCTGAATACTTGGAAATTTACTGTAAAATAGGGCAAAGTCAGAATTATTTCAACAAGGCAATGGCATGCCTGACAACTCCGTTAGAATTTCTAGAGGAGGCAACGTACATATTCGACAAACGTGAGCCAATGAATGTTGCCGAAATCCACTTCCAGAATGTCTTTCATAACGTGCTGAAGAGGAGGCTTCAAAGTAAGATAAGGGCTCATGTTGTTAGAACAAGGTAACAGCATGGATAGAAGATTGGCTGTCTGGCAGAAGGCTGAGAGTGGGGATAAAAAGGTCCTTCACAGAAAGGAAGCCAGTGACTTGTCGAGAGGCTGGCTCTCAGAATGTAAGGACACTGCCCGCTTCCAAGGAGACGGTGGCGGAACCTGATTTCAGCATTCTCTCCAGGCAGCCCTACTGCTTCCAGTCATCTCCCAGTACTCATCTGCCCGCCCTGTGACAGTGCCTCCTCTGATATTTTCATGGAAGCATCGAAACTGGAGGCCGTTCGAAGCACCAAGCCTGTTCCAGTGTTAAATATGACCATGGCTGATCCTTACATGGTACAGTCATAGAGAACACAGCATGGAAACAGGCCCTTTGGCCCGATTGTTCTATGCTGACTATGGTGCCCACTCATCCACTTCTAATTGCCCACATTTGGTCCATATGCCTCCAAACCCTACCCATCCTTGTTCCTGTCCGATACAGTCTTTTTAAAAATATTACTATTGTACATGTCTCAACCTCTTTCAGTGGCAGCCCATTTCCAATACACACAACCTGTCCTTCATGTCGTTCTTTCCACCTCACCTTAAACCTATGGCCTTTCGTTTTCCATTCCTCATCACGGGGAAGAAAGACTTTATGTATTCATCCTATTTACGCTCTTTATGATATTACACAGTTCAGTATTTTTTCACCTCACTCTTCTACGTTCCTCGGAATAAAATCCTATCCTGACAAACACTACCCATAACTTAGGCCTAGCAGTCTTGGCAAAACCCTCTTCAGAGAAAGAGAGAAACTATCAGACAGACTAACCACAGAAACTCAGAAAGTCGGAGTAGAATTCAGCCGTTCGGCTCTTCCAGCCTGCTCCACCATACAGTATTCACAGTGTTTATTTTCATTTAGAGAGAGAAAGAGAGAGAGGGGATGACAGGGAAAGATACACACCAACAATAACATACAGATACAGACCCCAAAGCACGACGTGTCAGAGCATGAGTAGACCAATTGGCCCTCACACCCACTCCAACTTTCAATAAGACCAGAAAAGGTCCTGTCCTTGAAGATCGGACAAACAGATCGACTGACAACAGAGAGAACCTTTAGCAGACAGACGCACAGAAACACTGAAACGTGAAAACTAGGAGCAAGAGTTGGCCGATCAGCCCCTCAATAGTGTCATAAAACATCTCCTATCTCAACCTCATATTCCCACTTGCACCTCAGACCCCTTGTTGCCTTTAAAATAAGAATAAACAACTTCTCTTTTTCTTGAATTATTATGGCACCAGCAATGATTCTTATGATACTCCAGTACTAATTCACATTTGATGTCAGAGACGAGAGTACAGGAAGCCCAGTTATGAATAGATGGGAAACATTGATTTCGATAGCTGCAGAGAGGCTGGAGAACAGGACAAGTGAGGGTCAAAGCTTTGTTGGAATATCTGTGAGCAGTTTAAAGATTTTTTTCTGGGTGTTGTGGCAACTCCCTAATTGCCCGCATCTCAACTTCGTTTTACTCCAGAAAACAAGATGCAAAATCAAAAATCTTTCATGTTGCAAGTGCGTACTCCTCCTAACCCAATTACCTCCCACTGCTAGCTGTTTAGGTGAGACATGCCCATTGCTTTACTTTGGTAATCATGAGGTGCTATGCAAGTGAGCCGAGATAAGTACTGACCAATCCCAGAACTCACTTTACGTTCGTAGCGACTGAACACTTATGGAAGGCCTGGGATGAGAGCAGACCAGCTGGGGAGACAAACTGAAGACAAGACCCACATGTCCCCAGAGCACACATTGTTGCCAAATGAAGGAGTTGGTGATGTTGGATTTGCAAAGCCGCTCTCCACTTTTCAGGAGTGACAAAGGAAAATGAGAGATACGTTGGTTTGGGAGATATGGCAGTCACAGATGCACATGGCCTCGCTTGGGACTGAGGCCTTCTTCAGCCTTGTGACACAACTGACTGTTCAACTGGCAAAAAAAAAAATGGCCAGTGTCTGTTAATCAGTCAGATCCTCTCTCTCGGAAACTTATTGATCCATCATGAATGTTCAGACGTGGGGAGAGATGGATACTAGAGCGCATGCGCTCGTGCACACACACACACACACACACACACACACACACACACACACACACACACACACACACAGCCTCACCTCTCTTAAACGGACGACTCTCTCCGGTGTCTGGCTAGGGATTGAACATAACCCTCTGTTCAGCCCTCTCAATTGTATGTCCCGATCTATCAGGGAGGAATCGATTCCGCATTAGTTGCAGGTGAGACCATTCTGTCCTTCCAGACCTACCCCCACCCACCGGGCCCATTAAATTCGTGAACCCGAGGTCGCTTCTGTCCTTGTTAACTTGTTGTCATCTTTCTGCTGCCTTTCCGTTAGTTTCTATTGAACGACAATGAACCAAGAGGTTTCCAAACTAATTCGCTACCCCCATCATTCTGTCATGTCGTGTTGGTAACCCTCTCTTTATTTCCTCTGCAGTAGCCTTCCCACAATCCGGCAACCACAGATCGCTTACAAACCTCCAGTTAGCAACTCGGCACAGCTTTAATCATATAAATGTAGGTAATAGCAGGAGGACACGCCGCTCCTCTCTGTCATCCAACAGGATCATGGCTGATTGTCGAACTCAGTACTCTGTTCCATTGGACCCTTTGCCCTAGGAACCATTTCTCACTCATTCGTAAAAAGAAAATCATTGCTTTGGCCTGAAGCACATTCTGTGGCAGACAATTCTAAAGGCTCACCCACAGACTGGGCGATTACATTTCTCCACGATTCAGTACTGCCCGATATCCTCAGACTGTGTTACTTTTTTAAGTACTCCTGAGTCTTTGGGAACGCCATCCTATCCCTACCTTGGCTAATCTTTTACGGAATGTACTGATTTGTGTGATATTCCCTACCTGCCCCAAATATCCTTCTCCATTCCAATAAACGGAATCCTAATGAACCCAGTTTCTTCTTTACATATTACTTCCATGAAAGAATCAGTCAGGTAAATTTCCTGGCACTCCCTCAATCGCCAGACATCCTTTCTGAGATAAGAAGTCAGAAACAGCACAGAGTAATCGGGAAGGTGAGATAAAATGGCACTGAGACTTACTTATGTATGTCCAGAGTGAGACTCATTCAGGAACAATGTGTTGATTGGTTTGTACAATTGTGGACAGTTACAGATATCAGCCCGCTAACACGTTTTCGAATGATTCACTGACGGATAGTGTGTGTGAATTATATAGAGGCAAATTTTCACTGGACTGGAAGAAGCAGAGTCTGTCTATCTCTCCGCGACTGACTTTGTCTCTATTCTCCGATGCAGAATCTGTCTCTATCGCTCTGAAACAGAATCTGGCTCTGTCTCCTTACTGCAAAATTGCTCAAAGCCCGGAGACATAAATTTTTCTCTCGTAGCACTTGGAAAAAGTTGTTGACTGGTCAGTGTCTGTGAAAAGCATATGTGCTCAGGCAAATAATTCAATGAAGCTTGAAGAACTGGAGGTCTTGGGAATGAGAGCTAACAGCTAATCGCATCCTGCGGATTGGAAAAATTGCAAAGTGATTCGGAGTGTGTTTTCTTCTTTCTTTAAAAAAAACTTTTTACTGTCTCTTACTCTCTCTCTCTCTCACACTCTCTCTCTCTCTCCGTTTGTAGGGATTTTATAACTGTGGGAAGATAGTGCTTCTTCTGGTCGCGTTATAAGTTGACCATGCATAATTTTGTGAACTTGTAGCAAGAACTAAGTCTATAATTCTTGTTATAGAGTCATCAAGTCATATAGCACGGAAACGGACCCTTTGGACTCGAGTTAATAGTACTTGTCGTTTCCGTACGATGGAGGAATTTCAAGACTGGAGGCACACTTTTAAGATAAGGTGAGGGAGATTGTTAAAAAATTAGGCTGTTTGCTTTACACAGATGGTGGTTACAGTGTGGAATGAACTTCGTGAAGAATTATTTGATGTGAGTACAATTGCTAAGTATAAAAGACATTTAAATAAGTACACAAAAAGGAGGGGATTGGATGGATATGGACCCGTAGCAGTCATGTGGGGCTATGTTCCTTTGGGATTATGCTTGTTGTTGAGACTTCCATTCGTTTAGTTTTAACTTCTCATTTCTGTTATGAAATCTAATGCTAAACTTGAATTTGGCCGTTAAGGAGCAGCATGTATTTGGAAGCAAGAAGGAAAGATATTTCTTTGCAGGAACTGGTCTGGAGAGATAATTGCAGGTTAACGGCTACTTCTGAAACACTATAGACATTTCTGTTTTAGGATGTGCTGCTCAGAGAAGTGCAGTTGGCTGGACCTTAGGTGGGTCAATCAACAGTACCCTGGCGCTGGCCACTCATTCACAGAGAATCATTAAGGAATTTTATCTACTATTTGGGCACGAGCCTGTGCGTCTGAAGTTTCAGGACTAGAAGTTGTTTTGACTTCTGCTCTATTCGGTTTTATACTCTGTTTAAGGATTATCGATGGTTTTGAGAAATGAACCCCAATCTGTTAAATCTAAGGAAAAGTTTGAGATTTGAGCTGTTTTGAAGGTCATTGAATATTTTAATTTAAAGTGAATCTGCGGTTGAGAGGGTGATTTGTTTTGGATGGCAGTCACCATGGTGTCACAACAAGATGAACAGAGGAAGTGGGAAAAAAGCGGGGCAGAATATGACAGGGAGTCAGAGAGCAGGAATCAGAGAGGGAGAAACTGTGGCAGAGAATCAGAGAGGAAGAAAGATAGAGGGAGAAACATGATGGGAGAAAGAATACAGGGCGGCACAGAGGTTTGCACTGCTGCCTCACAGTGTTGGGGCCTCAAGTTGAGCCTTGAGTGACTGCTTGTTTGGAATTTCTCCCTGTGTGTATGGGTGTGCGCTGGTTTCCTCCCACAGTGCAAAGATGTGGAGATTGGGTGGTTGAACTGACCGGAGTACACACGAATATACTTGCAAGGTGGATTAACCATGGGAAATACAGACAGGATAAAGAAGAGGATTGGGAGCATCAGAGGTTTGGTGTGGGCTCGATGGGCCGAATTGGGATCCCAGTAGGGATACAATGAAAAAGAGGGGTAAGAATGACCGAAACAGTGGGTAAAAAGAGAGAAGACCACTATAAATGCCGGAGGAAACATCACAGAAGCGCTTCACAGGAGGCTCCCAGGCACTGAGGATGTCACATAGACAGGGTACGAAACGTCTGCCACACAAATCCCCAGCTTGGCGAAAAGAACCACAACAGAGAAAAGCAGGTAGAAATGTTCTGCGTAGAAATCGAACACAAGAAAGAAAGAGTGGCAAATTGACCTGGAGGAAAAAGTGGAACGGAAACGGGTAAGAAACAAAGAAGGAGACACCAAAGGAAAGAATAAGAAAGGAACTGACGAAGGTGAAAGTACTACGATGCGAAGGAACAGAGGGAGATTAATATGGAGAAAACAGTAAGGAAGAAGCTGATCAGGTTGAACAAAGCTGGAGAGGCGAAGAGATGGGGAATCACAAATGGAGAAACAGAGGTAGTAAACAGAGACAGAGGAGGGATGTAAGGAACAGAAAAAGACCGAGGTAAAAACAGAACGAGACAGACAATATTGAGGGAAAACTTAGATAAGGAAACTGGGAGTGTGAGGTAGAAGCAAGTCAGGAGAAAAAGATGGGCGAAGCAGAGATGAAGACACAAGTAGAGACAGTAATGAAGGAGTCGGTGACAATGCCTGTGTAGATAATAATGGAGCTTCACGATGGCAATTTTATCTCAACCGTTCTCTGACGTCTCCGTCTTCCCTGTCAATATGTGCACAACCCAATCACAATAAAAAAAAAGAGACAGACAATAAATGTTGATTAATGCAGTGAGCTTTATTCACATCTGTTGTAAAGCAGTGGGTTAGAGGATGATTATACATGGAGAATCAAGCAGATGCTGGATTACCAAAACGACAGCTCGCATTAGTGAGAACTCAGACGAGTCGCACAGTCGGAAATATTCCGGTTTTCGTGTCAAATAATAAAGCAGCAGATTGAATTGAAGGAACATCTCGTGCTTCAGGCAATCTTCTTTGCTTGAAAGCCTTCCTCCTTGCAGCTCCCTCATCATGCTCACATACCATTGAATTAACTGCGAAAAGGAAAGGAAGTCTCAATGAATACAACAGTCAGTATTATACAGCATAAAAAAAAAACAGCATCACAGTGAGCATAATGGAGACCAGAGCTATGCACAATGCTCCGAATGTGGCCTGCCAGAGGTATTTGATGATCAGAACAGTGTACATTACTTCCAGTGTGGTCTAACTTAGGCCTATGAAGATTAGGACTATGCACAGTTTTCCAAGTGTAGATTAACTTGGAAGTGGTTGAGGCAGGTACATTAAAAGACATGGGACAAATGCATGAAGAGGAAAGTTTAAGAAGAATGCCCGCCAAGTGCAGGTAAATGGGGGCCACGCAGGTTGATATTTTGACCAGCATGGACCAGCTTGAGCCAAAGAGCCTGTCTTCATGTTGTTGGGCTCTGACTCCACAACCGAGGGACATAGAGATCAGAACTGTACACAGCGCTCCACATCTGGTCTAAGTGAGTGATATGGTTAACAGAACATTATACAGTGCTCCCAGTAAGATCTACCTGAGGGATGTGATGACCAGAAGAGTGTACAGTGCTCCAACTATGGTCTAACAGAGACATTCGATGATCATAATTGTGTACAATGCTTCCAGTCTGCTCTAGCCTATAGATATGGAGATTGGAACTATGTACTGTGTTCAAAGTGAAGTATACCTGAGGTACATAGAGAGCAGAACTGTGCACAGTTCTCCACGTATGAACAAAATGAGGGCTATGTTCATCATAATTTTGCACAGTCATCCATATATCATTGATCTGGGGGTATAATAAATAGGACAGCTCACTGAGTTCCCAGTGAGGTCAAACCGCGCGACGTGTGGAAAAACGTCATAGCTTCATAGACGATATCTCAGCTTCTGTCAGAACTTAATCTTCTGAGGTGACTCAATCAACAGGAGATGACAGTATACCCCGTGATTGAGTCATATGAGCAGCTAACATGTCACACGACTACATGTTTTAGTCGACATGATTGTGTAAAAGGAGATTGTTAATGAAACGGTTGTACAGGGCCCTGGTGAGACCACACTTGGAATACTGTGTGCAGTTCTCGTCTACAAATTTGAGGAAAGACATTCTGGCTATTGAGGGAGTGCAGCGGAGGTTCACGAGGTCAATTCCTGGAATGGCGGGGTTACCTTACACTGAAAGATTAGAGCGACTGGGCTTGTATATCCTTGAGGTTAGAAGACTGAGAGGTGATGTGATTGATACATATAAGATTATTAAAGAATTGGACAGTCTGGAGGCAGGAACATGTTTCCACTGATCAGTGAGTGCCGAACCAGAGGACACAGCTTAACAATACGGGGTAGACTATTTAGGACAGAGATGAGGGGAAACGTCTTCACCCAGGTGGCTGTGTGGAATGTGCAATGGAGGCCCAGTATCTGGATTCATTTAGGAAAGTGCTCTCAACGATTGTGGAATCAAGGGGTACGGAAATAAGACAGGAACAGGATACTGATTAAGGATGATCAGCCATGGTCATATTGTGTGGTGGTGCAGGCTCGAAGGGCAAAATTGCATACTTCTGCACTTAATGTCTATATTCTATTGAATGGGGTGAGGGTTGGATGCTTTTAGGCATCCTGGGGCTCGGGAATATGAAGGCAAAACAACCAATGATATAAGAAAGAAAATCAGGGACTCTCCCAGAGGAGACAATCGGAGCGATGCATATAATCGAATGACTGGAGACGATTACCAAAGAGGAACAATGCGTGATCAATGGGCAGTGGTTGGAACTGTAATGTAGAATTTATAGAATTTATCCTGCAAATTCTACATATTAGAAGAAGATACAAGCGGACTAAGGACAGATCAGAGGAGGCAGTTATTTTGGCTACTCTATTGAAAATTAAAATTCATTACTTTTATCAAAATGTTCGACGCTCAGTTTAATGGGTTTTTCACTGAAAAGGTTTTTTTTCCAGTCTTGGAACCCCGATTTGGTGTTGGTGTGAAGACACAGATTAATCATGACCCTCTATCATTTCAGTACGTGTTTGACAGACTGAATTGATAAACCCTGGGTAAGCCATTATTTTAGCAGACTGAACGCTCAGAGATGCACAAGGAAAAAGAAAAATACGGTATATTTTGTTGTTAACAAAAGCTTCCACGAACTTCGAGTTTGCAAGGATCAAGAGCAGTGCTTTCCCCAACTTGCACTGAGGTTTTCAAACGAGCATAAGATGAGTGGAGGACGGATGCTCTTTATATGAAATCATAGATGATTCTCGAATGAGTTGTCACACAGGCACTGTGCGGATTGGTCTCCAACCATGGTCATGTGAGTGGACTAGTCCACTGGATAAATCTTCACAGTTTGAAATGCGAAACATTCTGTGTATCTGGGAAATATTCAGCTCGGCACGAGACAAACAGTTACAAATGCATACACTATCTCTTTCTTACCGAATGGCCCAAGACGAATATTGCAATCACAGAGTTCCCACTCCTGTTCTAGTGCGATTAGGTACCTACTGACCAGGAAAGTGGGCACAGCTTTTCCTCTTATTGCAATTCAGATGCTTGTGTGAGCTTGCCATGCACAAATTGGTTTCTGTCAGCGGTGACTGTATTTTGTAAACAATACATAGAACATAGAACATTACAGCGCAGTACAAGCCCGTCGGCTCTCGAAATTCCGCCGACCTGTCATACCAATCTGAAGCCCATCCCACCGGCAGTATTCCACGTTCGTCCATTTGCCTGTCCAATGACGACTTAAATGTACTTAAAGTTGGCGAATCTGCTACCGCTACAGGCAAAGCATTCCATACCCTTACTCCTCTCTGAGTAAAGAAACTACATCTGACATCTGTCTTAAACCTATCTCCCCTCTCTCTAAAGTTGTATCCCCTTGTGCTCGCCGTCACCATACTTGGAAAAAGGCTCTTCCTGTCCATCCTATCTAACCCTCTGATTATCTTGTATGTCTCTCTTAAGTCACCTCTCAACCTTCTTCACTCTAACGAAAACAGCCTCAAGTCCCTCAGCCTTTCCTCGTAAGACCTTTCCTCCATACCAGACAACATCCTAATAAATATCCTCTGCAGCCCTTCCAAAGCTTCCACATCCTTCTTATAATGCGGTAACCAGAACTGTACACAATATTCCAAGTGTGGCCATACCAGAATTTTGTACAGCTGTAGCATAACCTTATGGTTGCAGAACTCGATCCCTCTATTAATCGAAAATTAAAACACTGTGTGTCTTTTTAACAACCCTGTCAACCTGGGTGGCAACTGTCAAGGATCTGTGTGCACAGCCACTCTGTTCATCTACACTACCAAGAAACTTACAATTAGCCCAGTACATTGCATTCCTTTTACTCCAACCAAAGAGAATCATCTCACACTTGTACGCATTAAACTCCATTGCCAACTCTCAGCCCAGCTCCGCAGCTTATGTATGTTTTTCTGTAACTTACAACATCGTTCGTCACTATCCACAACTCCACCGACCATAGTGTCGTCTGCAAATTTACTAACCCACCCTTCTATGCCCTCATCCAGGTCGTTATAAAAATGACGAACAGCAGTGGACCAAACACCGTCCCTTGCGGTACACCACCAGTAAGTGGACTCTAGGATGACCATTTCCCATCAACCACCACCCTCTGTCTTCTTTCAGGAAGACAATTACTGATCCAAACTGCTATATGTCCCACATTCCCATTCCTCCGCATATTGTACAATAGTCTACTGTGGGGAATCTTATCGAACGCCTTGCTGAAATCCATATACACCATATCAACCGATTTACTCTCATCTACCAGTTTGGTTACCTTCTCAAAGAACTCAATAAGGTTTGTGAGGCACGACCTACCCTTCACAAACCTGTGCTGACTAGCCTTAATCAAATTATTCTTTTCTAGATGGCTATAAATCCTATCTTTTGTAACCTTTTCCAACACATTGCCAACAACTGAAGTAAGGCTCACTGGTCTACAATTACCAGGGTTGCCTCTACTCCCCTTCTTGAAGAGGGGAACCACATTTTCTATCCTCCACTCTTCTTGCACTATTCCTGTAGTCAATTACGATTTAAAGATCAATGCCAAAGTTTCGGCAATCTCCTCCCTGGCTTTCCAGAGGGTCCTAGGTTAGACCCCATCCGGCCCAGGGGGCTTATCTATGTTCACACTCTGCAGGATTTCTAATACCTCTTCCTTGTTAACCTCAATCCTATGTAGTATAGAAGCCTGTATCTCCGTAAGCTCCTCGACAACATTGTCGTTTTCTACATTGAATAATGTCGAAAAATATTCTTTTAGTGCTTCCCCTATTTCCTCTGACACCACACACAACTTCCCACTACTATCTTTGATTGGCCACAATCTTTCTCTCGTCATTCTTTTATTCCTTAAATGCCTATGGAAAGCCTTAAGTTTTACCCTGATCCTATCCGCCAAAAGCTTCTCATGTCTCCTCCTGGCTCTTCTGAGCTCTCTCTTTAGGTCTTCCCTGGCTACCTTGTAACCCTCAAGCGCCCTAACTGAGCCTTCACATCTCATCCTAACAAGCCTTCTTCTTCCTCTTTACCAGAGATTCCACTTCCTTCGTAAACCACAGCTCCCAAAGTCTGCAGCTTCCTCCCTGCCTGACTTGTACATACTTACCGAGGACACACAGGAGCTTTTCCTTGAATGAGCTCCACATTTCTAATGTGCCTGTCCCCTTCCGTTTCCTTCCCCATCAAATGCTTCCTAAATCTTGCCTAATCACATCGTAATTGCCTTTCATCCAGCTGTAACTCTTGCCCAGTATTATACACATATCCCTTTCTATCACTGAAGTAAACATAACAGAATTGTGATCGCTATCATCAAATTACTCACCTACTTCCAAGCCTAACATTACCCAGTACCAAATCTAACGTGTCTTTATCCTTTGTTGGCCTGTCTACATACTGTGTCAGGAAGCCCTCCTGCACACACTGGACAAAAACTGACCCACTCTCGTGTTCGCAGTCAATGTTTGGAAAGTTGAAGTCTCCCATGCAAACTACCCTGTGTGTCTTACTCCTACCGAGAATCACCTTTGCTATCCTTTCCTCTACATCTCTGGAACTATTCGGAGGCCGACATAAAACTCCCAACAGGATGACCCCGCCTTTATTATTTCTAAACTCAGCCCATTCTACCTCAGTTGACGAGTCCCCAGACTTCCTTTTTGCAACTGTAATACTGTCCTTGACCAACAGTGCCACACGTCCCCCTCTCCTACCATCTTGCCTGTTCTTACTGAAACATCTAATTCCTGGAACCTGCAACAACCATTCCTGTCCCTGCTCGATCCATGTCGCTGAAATGGCCACAACATCGAAGTCCCAGGTATAAGACCATGCTGGAAGTTCACCCTCCTTTTTCTGTATGCTCCTACTGTTGAAGTAGACAGTATTGGTACTTAGAACCCTGAATGTTCTGTGACTGTTTCAGAAAACAGGTCAACCTCAACCTTCTGTTCTCTGTCCTTTTTGAGAGTTTTCTCTCTCGCCCTCTTTCTTTCTCTCTTCATTTTCCCCATTCTCAAATTTTCGATACTTGTACCCTCTGTCAATTTCTGAATGCTCTTTGTCTCCCACAATATTTTCAATTCCATCCATCGTCTGCACTCAGCAAATCTGTAACATTACTGCTTGATTCACTGTCTTCCTTGGTTTTGGTTTCTAAAGTTGTGTCTCCTCCTTCCTTTCCTTCCTCTCTATTTTCCTCTCGTAATTACAGTCTGTACTGTTGTGTGTGTATTGCGTGGGAGAGTATACGTACGTCTATATGAGAGAGAGAGAGAGAGAGAGAACATGTGTGTGTGCGTGTGCCTGTGTGTGTGTGTGTGTGTGTGTGTGTGTGTGTGTGTGTGTGTGTGTGCACGTGTGCATGTGCGTGTGCGTGCATGCACGTCCGTGGCTCTTCTCATGCCGACACATAACTTGTAACTTGGTTTGGGGAGTCCACACCAAGAGGACATTGGTTTATCGTGAGAGGGGATACATTTGAAAATGACCAAAGGGGGGACTTTCTAACTTGGACTGTTGTGCATATTTGGAAAGAACTGCGCAAGCAAGTGGGGAATGGAGGTAAAATTAAAACATTTAAAAGGGATTTGGTTGGATGCATTAATAAGCATGGTTGAGAGGTACATTGGACAAATACTAGCACATGGCACTAGATTTATTTAGGATATCAGGTCGTCATGGACGACCTGGATCGAAGAGTTTGTTTTCGTTCTGTACTTTTCTATGTTTGCATATTTCCTTGGACCTATAGTGTTGGACACTCAGTATCCAGAACGAATGAGGACTAAATATCCGCAGCTAAATCATTGCCCTACAGAGAAGCAGTGAGGGGTTGGCGCATATACCGAACCAGCTCACACTTTAAAACTTTACTGAAAGATGCCCGACAGGGTGGTGACTGGCAACAGGACAGTTCACTTCAGAAGTAAATACTTGATAAATCAGCAATGAATGTAAACGAGAAGCCTTTGGTGAAAATAGGCCAGGAATATTTGCGCTGCACGAATACCATAAAATGGCTATTTTAATGACAGACTATATAACCAATGCCTCGCTATGTTCAATGGAGTTACCATCATTGAAGCCATTCCACCACAACCCATTATGTCATCCTGGAGAATACCAGTGAGACAGAATCTCAACATCAGTACTTGGCATTCAATGGGATTGCCATGATCCAATTCCATCACGATTAACCTCCTGGGGATTACCATTGAGTGGCAATCCAATGGAAGTTCAAAGGCATCATCATTACTTAAATCTCTTATCCACTCACCCCAAAATACACACAGACACACACACAGACAGACAGACACACACATACACAAACACACATGCGTGCACACACACAACACACACATACACACACACACACACACGTGCGCACACAAACACATAACGCCCTGGAGTTTCTATTGAGAGAGAATCTGACTTATAAACCCCTCGACATTCAAGGGTATTACCATTATGTAATTCTCTCACGATTAAAACACTGAGGAGAATTACCATTGATCAGAAACAGAATTGTAGACAACAAATAATTTTAGGTGCTATAACGGCACGTTTATGGTTTGAAATTCTGCAGTGAGTAATCCACTTCCTGACACTCTCTGTAAAGCCTGTGCACCATAGTTAAGGCACAATTTAGGAGTGTGATGAAATACTGTCTATTTGCCTGGTTTGATGCACCTCCAACAATGCTGAAAACGCTCAACACATTTCAAGAGAAGTCAGTCCGCCTGATTGACACCACATCCAACAAGCAGACTTCAAACAAGAAGTGGAATTGCTGCCGAACTCCTCAGGTCTGACATCATCTGCGAAGACAAGCCAAAGTGAACGTTTCGGGTCCGCAACCACAGGTACTCATCCGTCTCGCTTCAACGCACAGTAGTAAGCACAATGTACCATTTACAAAAAAATGCGCTGCATAAATTTTCAAAAGAACCACAGACAGCAACTTCCAAACCAAAGACCGTGTCCATCTAGAAGGACAAAGAGCATATTGGAGCACCACACTCTGCATGCTCCCTGCAAGCTCCCTTCCAAGCCAGTCTCCATCCTGATTTGGAAATATGTCACCGTTCCTTGATGTTCACTGTTTCCAAATCCTGGAATTTCCCCTGTAGTAGGACAATGGAATTTACATACACACATGGAGCATATCTTTTCAAGAAGGCCACACATTAAAACTTTCTCAAGAGCCAATTCGAATTGGCCAATAAATATGAGCCATGAATGTATAAGTTAAAAGAAAACAAATAACCGTCTGAGGAGTTTGTATATATCAGCGAGAGAGAGAGATTTCAAGAGATAGCATGAAAGGAAGATGGGGAAGCACAGAAATGATCAAATCATGAAACTTCAGGATAGAGAAAGGACGATACAATCAAAATCAGATAGGAAAAGTGTGGAAGAGGAGGAAAGTGAACGGAATAGAGATTCTGAGAGAGGGATTTGAGCACAGGTAGAGATAGGTAAGGGGAGACATAGAGACAGTTAGGGACAGAAAGAAATCACAGCTCCAACCCCTCTGTCACTAGATTCAAAGGCGACTTTCGAATGATTTGAAAACTTTGGTGTAGCTAAAACCGATTTGTTTGTTAACATTGATTTCAACGTAGTATACAAAATCCCATTCAAGGACTGCACAAAACAATACACAGGACAAACAGGAAGACAGATAATGATCCGCATCCATGAACACCAATTAGCCACGAAACGACACGACCAGCTATCCTTAGTAGCCACACACGCAGATGACAAGCAACATGAGTTCGACTGAGACAACACTACCATTATAGGACAAGCCAAACAGAGAACAGCCAGGGAATTCCTAGAGGCATGGCACTTATCCACAGATTCAATCAATAAGCACATCGACTTGAACCCAATATACAGGTCACTGCAGAGGACAGCTGGAATTGACAACCACAAGCAGCAGATTCAAACCACTACAACTGCCGGAGGAAAGATCACAAAAGCGCTTCACAGGAGGGTTCCAAATACTGAGGATGTCACCTAGACTAGACAGGGGACGAAACGTCTGTAACATAAATTCCCAGCTCGGCGACAGAGCCACAACGTTGATTTCAAATGGTCGAATGTCTTCTGGCATTGTTCTGCCAACTAAATTGTGTGTTCTTCTTCTGCAAATGAATTAACGGTGCCACTACATTGTTGAAGTTTCGAGCAAACTTCCGATAGTATCCACTGTGTATTAGGAATTGAAGCACCACTTTCTTAAAGGTTGGTCGTGGAAATTCTTCAATAGCCTTCGTCCTTGTGTTCCATGGGATCAAACATCCATGACCAATTCAGTTTCATTTAAATTTATCTTCAGTTTTGTTTCTCATAGTCAATCAAAGAGTTCTCCCAACTGTACTATATGATCTTTCCAGAATTTACTGAACATCACTACATTGTCCAAATGGACTGCACAATTTGTTAACCCAGCCACAACTCTGTCATGTGTCTTTGGAATGTGGTGGGTGCGTTCTTTATTCCAAAGAGCATCACTTTCAACTGATGTAGCCCAAAAGCAGGAATTTCTTCCGCCAACTCTGGTAAAGTTACCTGCTAATAACCACGCATTATGTTCAGCTTGGTGGTGAAATTGGCTTGTCGGACTTTCTCGATACAGTTCTCCAATCTAGGATTTGGATATGAGTCAGATATTGTTACAGCGTTGACCTTCAGATAATCCACGCAGATTCTTGGGGTCCCATCCTTATGGGTACAAAGATGGTCAGTGACTTCCATTCGCTCTGGCTTGGATCAATGATGTCTCGTCGAGCATGGCCTCTACCTCTTTCTGCACTTGCCTGGCATTGAAAGAATTAAGACTATAGGCGTGTTGTTTTATCGGAGCAATATTCTCTACATCCATTTCCTGTACAATAACATCAGTCTTCCACATCTGATTCTTACATATATACTTACACTGCAGTAACAAATCTTTCAACTGCATTCTATGCTTCTGAGACAGATAGCTTACCAACCTTTCCCAATCCTCGAGACTTGTTCAATTTTAATTTATTTTTGAGGCACATCAAAGTCTACATCATCTGGATTTACTTCCTCACTCTGGGGGGCAGTAACTAACACTTGTTTCTCCAGTTTATTCTCTCGAGTATAATACGGTTTCAACATGTTCGCATGACTTACACGATGTCCTATTTTTTCCATCTGGCATCATTCCTATAAAGTTCACCTGACTCAATTTTTTTCTCAAAAGAATAAATATCACTAAACCTGGCATTGAAGGGACCTATTATCACTGGTAAGAGTGCTGACACATCATCCCCTCGGGAAATCGTCCGAGTCTCAGAATCTTTGTCTGCCACATGCTTCAATCTATACTGTACTCACTTTAGGTGTTGTTTAGCGAACTCACTTAATCGATTTAATCTTTCCATCACCTCCAAGACATTTGGCATGAATGACAAGTACGGCAAGTGTTACCCACATTCTTATGCAATCCAGGTCAATAAAAATGCTTTTGTAACTTAGCCTGAGAATTTTGTACTCCTCGGTGACGTCCTGCAAGTAGTTCCTGTGCTACCCATAACACCTCCTGTCTGTATGCTAAGGCCAACACAATCTGGTCATTTCTCCTCTGCACTAACCTGCCCTCATCTCCATTTCCGTCTGGGATTCTATCTTTCAGATAATAACCCTACAGAATATTCAATGTCTCCTTTAAAATGTACGCATCCACACAGGTATCTTTTATCGTCTTGTCTTGCTGTTGCAAGTCCCTTCAATTTTCAGAACAAAACACTTCTCTCTGACCCTCTGTGTGTTCACGTTTTTTTTGTGCACCATTAAACAAACAGGGTATCGGCTAATTGAACCTCAATTACTTCATCTTTCTCTTTACTTTTCGCTTCGTGCTGTGACTTATGATAATAGCATCTGGTTACCACACAGTCTGGGAAAATACTGAGATACTTCTGTTTTCACTCCTCAGTTTCTTTATCTTCCTTGGGCTTCTTCATAACAAGGGCTGCCAATTACACCTTGCATACTGCTAAATCATTCCCAAGAACAAACTGCAGTCCTGAAACTGACACTCAGCCCATCACTCCCACTGTTCCTTCCCCGGACTTGAGTTGGCACTCCATCCTGATCTTACATAGGGGAATGCTAAATGTCTGTCCACCTATCCCACAAATTGCCACACTCTCGGGAAACAGATTTGAAAAAGTGCATATTCACTCATCATTTAGAGTCAGCTACTGTTTAGATCCTGTCTCTCTCAATATTATAACTTCTTGGTATTCTCACCCATTCCTTCAGAATAAACATTAGCCACAGAGGAGAATTCTATGCAGATATCTGATACTAACGCCATACCCAGAGACTGCCTACGCGGTGCAGCCTCCTGAAGCTCTTCAGGTCTTCTTGGGGTCGACGTTACAACCTTTACTCATGCCACTGGCTTAGCTTCTTTTACCACAACATTTCACAAAATACCTTTCTTTAACGACCAGCGTTGTGATTTTGCGTTTCCCACTTTCTGGCAGTGAAAACACCTTTTTCCAGTGCCTTATGAAATCACTGTCACTGTAATTTTCTGTGTCTCACTCCATTGCAGTGAAAACTCCTGTGGCGTTTCATCTCTTGTTCACCCTCTTCAGGTTTTTTTTATTCTGTCGTAAATACTTACCAGCGTTCTCTACTCGTTCTTTCGTTCTGTACGGCCTCCCCTTCTCTCAACTTTCATCCCCCACAGGATGAAATTTTGGCCGGAGGCTTGTCTTATGCACCAACATGTATTCATCTGTTAATTAGATTAGATTACTTACAGTGTGGAAACAGGCCCTTCGGCCCAAAACGTCTACATCGACCCTCTGAAGATTAACCCACCCAGACCCATTCCTCTACACCTAACACTACAGGCAATGTAGCATGGCCTATTCACCTAAACAGCACATTTTTGGAATGCAGGAGGAAACGCAAGCAGACACGGGGAGAATGTGCAAACTCCACACAGAGGTGGTAATTGAACCCAGGTCTCTGGCCCTGTGAGGCAACAATACTAACCACTGAGCAACCGTGCCACCCAATACTGCTGCCCTTCCCTCTTCCTTAACTTTCTGTTCCAAAACGTGAATTCCTACCATCTCTAGAAGTGAGTTTTTTAAACTCCTCCAACAGAACAATCTCTCGGAGAGACTCAAAGGACTTATCCAGTTTACAAGCACGCTCCCATGGATCAAAGTGACAACTTTTAAATCTTTCGAACTCAGCATAAGTCTGATCTGGTTCTTTCTTTGTGCTTCTGAACAGAGTTCTGTGTGGATCTGGTACGAATTTGTAAACATTTAAAATGACCTTTATAACCTTTTCATAATCTCTTGAAATCTCATCTGACACAGCAGCAAATATATCACTAGCTCCGCCTGTCAGCCTAGTCTGAATTAGCATTAGCCCTAAATCCTCACACCATTCCATCTGCCTAAACCATTGATCAAATTAAATAAAGTAGTCTTTATCATCAAAATGTGGCAGAATTTTGACATTTCTATAGCTATCGCTGCCTTCTCTTTTAACCTCCATGCTATTTACTCGACATTGCTGATTGAGTCGCAACTTTTAAAATTCAAATTCTCTCTCTTTTTGCTCAGCTTCTCTCGCTCGTTTTCTTTTCTCTCACCATCTCTCTTTCTCTCCCTTCTCGCTCTCTGTTTCTCTCTCTTTCTTCTCTCTTGCTTTGGAAAGCCAAGAACCTTTTCTTTCTCTCTCTCTGTCCTTTTCCTCTCTCCCTTCCCCTCTCTCTTCTTCTCTTTGCCTTTGCCTCGCTCTTCCCTTTCCCTCGTTTTGTTTATCTTTATCTCCTTTTTTGTCAATTGTAATTTTGTTTTTGCATCTCTACTGCACTTGTCTGTTTCTCCGATACACCGAAGTTTTTGAATAACTCCCTTCAAATTTGAGCTTTACTTTTCTTTTACTTGGTTAAACCCAAATGTAACTTATTTGCTAATTCAAAAGTATGGCCCTTTTATTTCTTTCTGATCTTCCTTGGCAAATTTGAGAATCGTCTTCAAATCCCAGAATCTCTTCAGCAATTTCAAGAGCCATTTCTCTCACTTTTAATTCAATGACCAAATCAATGGAAGAAAGCAAATTGCCTCACCTCTGTATTATTTCAAGATCGAGGTCATTGACCCACTAGTGTTCCAATCCGCTGGGATTTCTCGTACCAAAAATCTATTCAAATCTGTCTAAACCAGATCAATCCTCAAATCTGAGTCAAACTATTTAAATTGCGGACACAAAGTCCCCCAAACCTCTCAAAACCCCTTGACGAGCCCCCAAACCATTCAAATCCCTATGATGAGCCCCCAGACTGTTACGACACGGGTAAACTCAGCTGCTTAATTTCAACCAGCAACACTGAACGATTTCTCCTTTTCAATAATCTGTGATAATTCGAGAGGCCAAGATCTACTTAAAGTAAAAATTAACAAGTTTATATCTTAAGGATAACAAAGAATAATGAAGTAGCAAATACTTACAATTCCTTTCCCTAACCTATCCTACTCCACTCGTCCCATAAAACCCCTAAGAAAGATTTACCAGAAAGTAAAATTTCAAAATCAGCTCTCTCGTATCTTCTCTCTGTATATTCCTCTGGCTTCTTTTCTTCTTCTTAGTGTTTCTCTTGCACAAATCACTGACCGATAAAAGTATCTTTAAGAGAGGTATTTTCCGGACAGTCTGTACATGCTGGTGGCTTGGCAGTTCTTTCTCAACTGTTCATTTTCCCCCGTCTTATAAGCCAACGCACCGGATCGTTTCATTGGGTTTTAATATTGTGAACATACTAAATTCAAACTTAATTGGAGTTTGGTATTTTGGGTATAATTTAAATTGTTTTGCGGAATTCGAATTTGTTTCATCGTCTCCAGGCAACCCAGCTAATCTAGTTGTTCGACTAAATCTTACAATTCTACATTATTCAGAACACTTGGTGATGTATTAGGTAGTTCTACTCGCTTTTAACTCTCTTAAAGGTACACCCATATCTTCGTAATACTCTTCAGAGGGTCACTGTGGGTCCATTGGTTGTAAAGGCCTGTTTGCACACTTTATGACTACTTTTAAAACAGAGATGATGTTCGGAGCCATATACAAAAACATCTGCTCCCACTACCACGGACGCTCAGAAGCAACAGTGTGTACAATGTGAATGATGAACTGCAAAAGTCATCATATCTCCTTGGAGATCGCTTTGAAACCCAAGGTGGGATGAATTACCAAAGGTCTGTCGGGGTTGGTCTGAGTGGATTATGCAAGAGTAGTATGCTGCACCATGATTTAAGATATTGTCATTAAATTATACTCCACCTGCGTAACATGCGTGCACAAATTGGAGATTTCATATCTGTTTAGAGTCTGCGCATTTGGCACAATGACTGCACTCAACAACTGAACGGTGTCCCCAGTGTGAAGGCAATGTTATATCTTCAGCAGCACTGAGTGGTATTCATTCTCACCAGTGACGATGCGGACTAGTGTGTTCGAAGCAGAAAGATTTGCAAAAAGGAAAACAGGGACATTATTTCCCCTTCTGCTGGTTTCTTCGTCATGAACTGCGGGAAGTCTTCAGTTTGTGCAAAACGATCAATTCGACTCGTCATTTTAGAAACCGAGACTTTCAGATTGAAGACAATTCAAGTCCCAAAACCAGAATGGATTAGCCATGCTGGCTTATCTCCACCAATTTATTGCTGCTGTTTATCTTTGTCGTAAACCAGACCATCAGCTGAAGGAGTGTACTAGATGGCAATCAGTAGGAGTTTTCCTTTACCATAATGACAGTGCGTCCTCGAGGATGGTGACATGTGGATGTGACTGAAACCTATAACTCTGTGTGGATGGTGCTGTTGTAACTCCAAGATATGAACAATTCTGCCTGCTTTTTTGTGACCTCGCCTCCCTCCGATTACACTTATGAAAAAATAGGGTATGAATAACAGTCAATGCAACGAATTTTATTGACACAATTAGAAACCAGCAGGTCTGGATGAGTCTGAAATTGTTTACCTGCGTCCAATGTTTGCAGGGAGAAATAATGACGGAGGGGATTTGCGCTGTAAGTCAAGATTAGAACAAGGCTGGAAAAGCACAGCAGGTCAGGAAGCATCTGAGGAGCAGGCAAATCGAGGTTTCGGGCAAAAGCTCTTCATCCGGAATGATTCCTTATTCCTCATTCCTGTTCAAGGGCTTTTGCCCGAAACAACAATTTTCCTGCTCCTCGGATGCTGCCCAACATGCTGTGCTTTTCCAGTACCACTCCAACCTTGACTCTAATCTCTAACATCTGCAGTATCCACTTTCACCACGGTACACTGTCATCCAAGTGTCATCGATCTGAGGAATGTGGAGTCCTGAACTTTGCATAGTGTGGTCATACAAAGGGAGATTGAGACTATCTCTATCGACGGCGGAAAGGTATAGTCCAACTAAGGGGTATGTGGACGAAAACTGTGTACAGTTCTCCCAGTATGGTTTAAGTAAAGGATATAGAGTGATCCTACTATGGCTTAACCAAAGAACATGCAGTCCAGCGCTAAGCACAGTGCTATCAGTGTAACCGAAGGAGTGGAGACCAGAATGTTTCTCAGTGATCTCATTTTGTCTTAGCAGGGGAGATCCAGACCATCCTTGTGCACAGTGTTCCAATTATTGTCTCACTGTGGGATATAGGGATAAGAACTGTGCACAGAGCTCCCAGTGTGACATAACCAATGGATATATGGAGCAGTTCTGCGTACAGTGTTTGCTTTCATGCGGAAAGAAGAATAAAAGGAGATATACGAGCATGTTAGCAATAACTTTTACAACGTGTTTCACTTAAAGGACTGTTTAAGAGAATTTACGGTGTTTGTATGGATCCCAACCCGCAGCCCTTGGCTCAGGCAACTGAACAAAATCCCAAAAATGGTACACTGTCTGATCACTTGGAATGCATTAGAATCAGAGGCATGTGGGAGTCCAGAAGTGTTTTCAGGGCTGGCGGAGATTGCAGTGTTATGGAACAGTAAGTCAAAGGAAATTTGAAAACGTATCACTGTTCAAAGTACAAACGAGCCTGCTTGGGACAGTTTCTTGTTGGATAGTTCTTGAGGGTAGACAATTAGCAAATTAAACTGAAAGTGTCACTTCTTGAAAATTCTTAAAAATGAGACGGCAACTTTTCATTCAGAACCGGATGGAATGAGAATCTGAGCTGACTGAAAGAAAGCAAAACCGAACACGTTTGTAAAGCTGAATGGTTCCACAGTTAGTTTTCACAGAAATGTAATATCCGGGCAATAATATTCTTTGTGTCCATTCTCCACTTGCAGTGATTGGCCCGGCAACCACCACGACAATTAACAGCAAAAGTAATAATTCCATCTTTTTCTGTAGATCTTTCAGTGTCACGGTGCAACGACTGGAACACGGAGGATATTTATAGGAAATGAGAGACTATTCTGTAGTTAATAATCACAGAACACCATTGAGGGCTGGATCCAACTTGTGCTGATTATAAAGACATTTCACTAAGACCAAATGTAACTGTAATCAAAGATTACGCGTTTCTGTCAATCAGTTATTTATCAGGGAACACAGAGACCTAACTGTATAATTGTTGACATGCTGAAAGTTTACAGCAACTTTCACTGTGCATATGTTTTTTTTTTGCTAAGCTTTGGCCAATCATCCTACACTGGTTCTTTCAGTACTCTCATCAAGATTTAGCAGTGACATACTCTGTCAAATAGCTACTTTTTTCTGTATTTAATGCATCATTCACTTCACATGTTTGAACCATACTCTTAATTGCGAATTATCAGCACTGCGTCCTGATGCTTTCGTGAGAAATGTCATGTTACGTTGAACACAGACGAAATGACGTGGATCAAGACACATTTCGGTCTGAGATCTGACTCGTCCTGTATGAACCTTAGTTCCGAGTGTGCGATTATTAAAGATCAGCCTGGAAGGTCATATTTATTCTCTGTTTCCAGTTCCTTATGCTCTTGGTGAGTGAACTGTCCCTTTCACCGTCTCAAAACGGTGCCAAAGTCAATGAACCTGGGTTGAGTATTAATTGCTGAATGCTCTAATACTACAGTGTGTGCGTTTATAATGAGATTATGTTTTCCAGGAGCTCACTGTGTCTGTGAGGACAAGAAGAAAGAAGAGGAATGCCTGGAAGAACTAAGGGTTCATCTGATATCAGTCAACAAAACAATAACAGGACAAGACAAAGTAGATAAAGGTAATAACATTTTCACATGTTGGCATTCTCGAACTCGTGGTGTAGTCCGAGAATGAGGACCGAAACCTTCAGGGGAGATGTTTCAAAGCGCATTTATACACAAAGATTGCCAGACGTTTGGATCTCTCTTTAACAAATGCCAGTTGACGCTAAATCAGTTGCAAATTCTAAATCTGAGATAACCATTTCACTTAAGGGGTGCTGACCAAAGGGGGCAATATGGAGTCAGCCGTGATCTAATGGAATGATGCAACAGACCGGAGGAACTGATGGTCTCCTGTTCTTTCTATGCTCCTGTCTGCTTCAAGGGGCAGAGGAGGAATATAATATGGGTGTTTCCTGATAACCCTAACCATGAATTACAGAATGAATAGCTGGACAGATAGACAACTTCTCAAATTCTGTCTGAATTTCTCACCCATCACCTCACCAATCAGGATAGGAACGTGGGGACCTGGGTGGACGGTGTTACTTCTACAGGAATTGAGCGGAGAGTGTTCAAAAGTATTCTGTTCTCACAACCTTTGAACAAAATTTACGTTGTGTCTTTTTTCCCACTCATGCCTGTTCCATGCTGTGGATGGCTCCGGAACTAATTGGGAGTCTGCAGGTATTCCCATGCCATCAGACAAAACCCATACAAGAACATAAATACTTGGAAAATGAGGAATCTGTTCAGTTCCTTGGACTCTGCTGCACCATTTGACACCATCATATCTGATCCATCTTGGCCTCAGCTGCGTTTTCCTGCCAACGTCCCTTGCCCATCAATCCATTACGAATTAGAGAATTACCCACCTGCTCGTTAGTTTACTTACTGTCCTGGCATCTACTGCATTCTTGGTCAGTGAAATGCACAAATTCACGAACTTTCGGGAGATGTATTATCGTATCATTTCTGTTCTGAATCCCACTTCCCGATCCCATTAAATGATGACCTCTCATTCCAGAATGCCTCCACATAGGAAATCAGTTTTTCTACGTCTTATTGCCAATCCGGTTTTCAATCTTATATCCCGCAATTAGATCTCCTCTCTCTCTTCTAAACTTCACATAGCAAACACAGGAGTCGAATTTGGATAAATTAGATCTGCCTCACATTTAGCAAAACCAGGGCAGAAATTATACACTTTTTGATAAGTCCTGGTGAATGTTCGTTAGCAAAGAGATCTTGTGGTGGAAACACATAATTCCTTGACATTGGGGTCGCAGGTAGACAGGAGAGCACATGGACATAAAATACTACAGCACTGTATGGGTTCTTCTTTACTCGATGTTGTGCCGAACGTTTCTCCGACTCTAAGATTAAGCTAAGCTACATTCACTTCATTTTACTGTCATTCATATGATTATCAAGGAGTTGCATAAATATCCCTGATGTATCTGATTCTATGACCACTTATGGCAGTGCATTCCACGGACCCATCTCTTTCTGTGTAAAGATTTTACCTCCGCAATCTTCCCTAAACCTTCCTTCAATCACCTTAAAATTATACCCCCTCATGACAGCCATTTCTGCACTGGGATAAAGTCTCTGGCCATCCTCTCATGCCTCTCATTATTTTGTACGCATCAATCAAGTCAACTCTCTTTATTCTTCACTTCAATGAGAAAAGCCCTCGCTATCTTAAACATTCTTCATAAGACATGCCCTCCAATCCAGGCAACATCTGAGTAAATCTCCTCTGCACCCTCTGTAAAGCTTCCACAGCATTCCCATAATGACGTTTACCACAACTGAACACAATATTCCAAGAAAGGTGAAGAAGTGCTTTGGTATGCTACCCTTTATTAATCAGTGCATTAAGTTGGGAGGACATTTTGCGTCTGTACAGGGGATTCGTTGGCCACTTTTGGAGTATTATGTTCAATTCTGGTCACCTTACTATCGCAAGGGTGTGGTGAAACTTGAAATGGTTCAGAAAACATTACGAAAAATGTTGTCCGGTTTTGGTGGTCTGAGCGACAGGGAGAGGTTAATAGGTTTGGGCTGGTTTCCCTGGAGCGTCAGAGACGGAGGGATGAACGCATAGAGATGTTTAAAATCATCAGGGTCCTGTATAGGTTAAATAGACAAGGTATTTTTCCCTTGAGAGGGGGAGTCAAGAACTGGAGGGCATAAATGTAGGGTGAGAGGTGAAAGATTATAAAAGGACTGAAGGTGTAACTTGTTCATACAGAGGCTCATACATGTAAGAAACGAGTTGTCAAAGGAAGTAGCATAAACTGGTACAACTACAATATATAAAAAGGCATCAGAATGGGCATATGGATAGGAAAGCTTTTTCGGGATATGGGCCAAATGCCGGCAAATGGGAATATATTAATTGAGGATATCTGGTTGGCATGGACCAGTTTGATCAAAAGGGTCTGTGTCTGTGCTGTAGAAATCTATGACTCTATTTAAAAGGAAAGTTCTTATATTAGCGGCTTTCTTCCCATTGTGACCTTTTGCTCAGTGTGAGGTTTTTACCACAGAGTTCACCTGTTTATCTTAGGAAGAGGGATTGATCAGTTATCGAGTCATGGTTTCGTGGACATATACAAACTTAAAGCAGACTCTCCATGCCGACCAAAATGTTCACCCGTGCTCAACACATTTCCCTCTATTTGGCCCATATCCCTCTGTACCTTTCCTATCCATGTATTTGTCCAAATGCCTTTTTAACTGTCGCGGATATATCTGCCTCAACCAATTCCATTGTCAGCTCATTCTATATGCTTACCACCATCTGACTAAAAAAAGTTGCCGCGCAGGTTCACTTTTACTTTTTCCCCTCTAACCCTAAACTGATGCCTTCGCGTCCTCGATTCCCCAAACCTCCGAAAACGAATGTATTCTCCCTATCTATGCCACGTATGACCTTATATACTTCAATAAAATCCTCCGTCCGCCTCTGACAATTTAAAAAATCTTAACTTCCCAATCTCTCCCTATAACTCAGACCGATGAGTCCATGCATCATTCTTATAAATGTTTTCTACACTCTTTCCAAATTCGTAGCATCCTTTCTGTAGCAAAGTGACTAAAACTGAACAGAATCAACTAAGTGCGGCCTCACCAAAGTTCTGTACAACTGCAACATGACTTCCCAACTTCTATACTCAATGCACTGACTGATGAAGGCCAGCATGAAAAAGATTTCTTCACTGTTCTGTTTACATGTGATTCCACTTTCAGAGAACCGTGGACCTGAACTCCAAGGTACCCATTTCCAACTAAACTCATGAAGGCCCTACCATTTAAAATGAAACTCCTACCTTGATCTAAATTGCTGAAATGCAATACCTCACACTGAAACAGCATTTGCCAATTTGCAGCCCACTTCCCCAGCTGATCAAGACCCTGCTGCAATTTCTGATAACATTCCCCACCGCTCACGATTCCACCTATTTAGTGTTGTTTGCAAATCTTCTAATCATAGCTTGCACAGTCTCATCCAAATGATTGATATCGATAACAAACAGCAATGGGCCCAGCTTTGACCCCTGAGACAATCCACTATCAACAGGCCTCTAGTATAACAAGCATCCTTCCATTATTATCCTTTACTTCCCACCATTAATCCAATTGTGGAGCCAAATTTTACAACTCCTTCTGGATTCCATACGATCAAAATTTCCCGAGCTTCCGAGCGTGTCGGAACCTTAATCCTAGAGATTAGAGAGATGGAGACTGAGTTGGATTTCCATACCTGGTACATAATTCATGTAGGATGGGACGAAGGTTCCGTAAGTGGGATCGCACAGATGACAGCTGTTAATGGTGACATCGGTTTGAGGATATATGACGAGAAAAAAAGAAATGTGTGAAGCACAAAGATTTGAAAAGTTCCAAAACTGAGATGGATATGTTCATATTTGCATAGTGACTGAAGGGTTACAGCACGAAAAGGCACTGAATGTGCTGAGATTCCAATTGCCCATGATCCAAGTTTGATGCAGGATAGATTTGAATGGCAGGATCTCTTCCTGCTCATGCTCAAATTTTGATATAGAGTTTTAAATTAAATAACTCGCCACTTGGTACAAAATGCTTCATATGCATTGCTCCATTGACTGCAGAGCCTGCACCAGTAACCCAAATTGAAATATATAGCGTTTCCCTCAGTTTTCACCAAGCTCATCACTGTAGAAACTGCAGCACGAATTCCCTGGATATGGACTTACAGTGAGTCCACTTCAGATAATGTCAAAAAGTAAGAAATAAGTTCACACACAATCACAAAATGCGTGTCACACATACACACACACACACAAACACACACACATGCTCAATGATGCACATGCACACACACATGCAGACTGATGTAAAAACATGCATACACTTGCACACATACGCATACACACTGATTCACACACACATCCATAATGTCTGATAAATAAATGCACACTGATGTACACGGATTCTCACCCTCACGCAAGTACACACTGATTCACACAGACACACACGATATACAAATACACATTCATTTGCAAAAATACACAGTAACCTTGTACAAATCAGCTACCCAAGCACTGCTTCTGTGGTAATATTAATGAATGCAAACCCGCTCGTGGGGAGTTCTCTGAACTTTGAATCTGTTAATGATGATGCTGGTGAATCAATTGAGCATGAAACCAGTTGTGAGGCGAAGACAACTATCAAACCGCTCAAGTGATGATTAACTCCAGGATACCGCAGAGTCACATAAAGCGTGACTGCATTGCAGCCACTTCGCACTGTCTGGAAGGAACTGAGGGAACAATGGACAACGCCCTGCCCATGTTTTTTGGAGCTCTGCTCCTCATGCAGACCATCATCGCCGAAGACGAGACGGTGTCAGAACTAGCCGGAGGTATGCCTGCTCTTTGTGTCACTTACCTGTGGGATGGGTGGGCCCTTCAGCCCCTCGTAAGCTTTCTGCAGACAGAGCTGTTAATGGAGAGTGCAGCGGCATTTCCACCCTGCCTGCGCTCCTTGCAAGCACCCCCTGCACTAAATAGTTCTGCCCAGAAAAGACATACCATGCATCAAAAGCCCTGGCCCCCAACTGACACAAGGATCAAATATGTGAGATGTAGAAAGTTTTTTGAGAAGATTTGTAGCTTGGGTGCTCATTGTTGTGGTTGTGTCCGCCGAGCGGGGAATTTGTGTTGTAGACGTTTCGTCCCCTCTCTCGGTGACATCCTCAGTGCTTGGGAGCCTACTGTGAAGCGCGTCTGTGCTGTTTCCTCCGGCATTTATAGTGATTTGTATCTGCCACTTCTACTTGTCAGTTCCAGCTGTCCGCTGCAGTGACCGGTATATTGGGTCCAGGTCGATGTGCTCATTGATTGAATCTGTGGATGAATGCCATGCCTCTAGGAATTCCATGGCTGTTCTCTGTTTGGCTTGTCTTATAATAGTAGTGTTGTCCCAGTCGAACTTATGTTGCTTGTCATCTGATTGTGTGGCTACTAAGGATAGCTGGTCATGTCGTTTCGTGGCTAGTTGGTGTTCATTGATGCAGATCATTAGCTGTATTCCTGTTTGTCAGATGTAGTGTTATTGCAGTCCTTGCATGGGAATTTGTACACGACATTGGTTTTGCTCATGCTAGGTATCGGGTCCTTCGTCCTGGTGAGTTGTTGTCTGGTGAGTCCTGAACTATGAAAGCAACCACCCCAACACACACCAAAGAAGTTGCATCAAGACACTATTCAAAAGGCTCACAACACACTGCAGCACACCAGAACTGCAAAAAGAGGAAGAAGACCACCTATGCAATGTATTCGCCAAAAACGGATACCCGCGGAATTTCAACAACAGATGCCTAAGGGGAAGACAACGGAACGAGGACATGCCACAATCCAAAGGACGAGCCACACTGCCATACATCAAACACATTTCCGAACTGACAGCCACACTACTGCGACCACTAGGACTCATAACAGCACACAAACCAACAGCCACTCTCACACAACAACTCACCAGGACGAAGGACCCGATACCCAGCATGAGGAAAACCAATGTAGTGTACAAAATCCCATGCAAGGATTGCAAAAACACTAGAAAGAACACGAAACGACACGACCAGCTATCCTTAGTAGTCACACACTCAGATGACAAGCAACATGAGTTCACTGGGGCAACACTACTATTATAGGACAAGCCAAACAGAGAACAGCCAGGGAATTCCTCGAGGCATGGCATTCATCCACAGATTCAATCAATAAGCACATCGACCTGTACCCAACATACCGGCCACTGCAGCGGACAGCTGGAACTGACAAGCAGAAGCGGCAGATACAAATCAATATAAATGCCGAAGGAAACATCACAGAAGCGCTTCACAGGAGGCTCCCAAGCACTGAGGATGCCACCTAGAGAGGGGACGAAGCGTATGCAACATAAACTCCCAGCTCGGCGAACAGAACCACAACAACATGTGAGATGTATGCTGGGGTTGAATGTTTGAGCATATCTATTCCTCTTTGGGTAAAGCTGTTAGTTCCAACAATGCTCCTCTCCTAAGTGGCCTCTCTGGAGACTGACTGTCACACCTCCGTGTGTCCCGAGCTTTCCCTTCAGATGAATAACGTATGGTTTTCAGATGGCATGGCTGTCTATGTCAATGCCAGAATAGGAGCCGGATGTGGGGACACTTTGGAATCCACAGCTGGAGGGTGCAGCCAAAAGATTATCGGAAAATCCGGAAATTCCCCAGGTACCCTCGCTAGGTCTACCTTGAAGGTGGTTACTGTTTCTAATGAAGTGACAAATAGATATTCCTCATGAAATAGATAACATAATATGTCCTGTGCTCCTGGTATGGATCTGACTGAATCATGTGGTGATGGGAGTCGGTAAAATCAGTAGGTGGAAAATCACACCAGTTCAAGCATAATCTAAGGAGCAGGAAAGTCGGTATTTCAGGCAGAAAGAGTTCTTGATCAACGCTGATTTTCATGCTCCACAGATGCATTCTGATGTGTTGTATTTTTCCAGTTCCACATTTTTCAGGTTGTAAAATCCATTATCCACAGTCCTGACGTTTTCAGAGACATGGAGATAGGAACTGTGCACAGTGCAGCCAGCGTCGTCCGACTAAGGGATATGCAAATGGAAGCTCTGCACAGTGATGCCGGTACATTCTGATGGATAAGACGAGGACGTGCATAGTGATCCCAAATTGAATCTAACCGAGGGCGAGTGAAATGGCGAGTGAGCACAGAGTTCCCGGTGTGGTTATAACTGAGGGATAGGGAGATGAGGACTGTGCACAGGGCTCGCAGTGTGGTCTGAAGGAGACGGTAATGGCGACTGCACACAGGGCCCATATTGTGGTCTGAGGAATAGTGCGATAGGGAATGTGTACATGCCCCCCTAATACGGGCCTACATATTGGGCAGTGGAAGGCATAAGTGCCCTATTCTCCCGGTGCAGTCCAATTAAAGCAGTTTGTTCATAGAACTGTGCACAATGGCTTGAAGTGTATCTGAGCCAAAGGACAGGGGAATGATGAAATGCATAATGCAGGTTGGTTGATGGTGGAAACTCGATAAAACCACGTAGGGGAAAGGGAGAGAACGCCGTTCTCCCAGAAGCATCCATGAGGTACCACAGTCCAATAAACCTCTCACTCTCTGCATTTCAGAGGCATCATTCAGATGCTCCAGCGTGGGTGGCAGGTGTCGAAGTGATGGTTGTGATCCAGGAGAAATCCGGAGAAGCAAACTTTGTGTCTGGACATATGGCTGCTGCATCCGTCTGCACAATGACTGAGATGGTGGGTGGGGCCAACAAGGTGGTGGGCATGGTGACGAAACAAGCGGTGTCAGAGGGCACATTCATCAGGTCCACTGATTCCTGTCAATTCAGGGAGTCAAATAATGGAGCCTTTTCAGAAATAAAGTCACTGCATTGACATTCACCTGGGATCCGCCTCTTCTTGACACACATTATGACAATGGCTGGGGCATTGCGACACGACTGCAGAAATGTGAGCATTGTCGTCGGGTCAGTTCTGGGGAAGGGTGCACTCTTGTAGGGTCAGTGCTGTGGGAGTGCAGCCCTGTCATCGGTTAAGGTTTGAGGGAGAGCTGCACGATCAGACGTCACTGTGAATGGGTCAGTGCTGATGGACTGCGCACTGTCGGAGTGTCAATTCTGAGTAAATGAGCACTTTCACGGGTCAGTCCTTTGGTGTAGACACTGTCAGAGATTCAGTGCTAAGGGAGTTCCCCACTGTTAGAGGGTCAGTGATGATATTGTGCCACACTGTTGAATGATCAGATTTGGGGGATTTGCCGCATGGTCAGAGGGTCAGCGGTGAGGGAAATCTGCACTTTTCGTGTTTCAGTGCTGTGTCAGGATGCACTTTTGTAATGTCAGTGCTGAGAGAGTGCGAAAATATCGCAGGCTCGATGCTGAGGAAACACCACACAGTCAGAAGGTCAGCACCGAGGGAATGGGCACTCTTTTACAGTCAGTATTGAGTGACTGGTAATTGGGGTTCAGTCCTGATGGATTGAGTATTATCGGAGGGTCAATGTGGAGGGAGTGGGAACTTTCGCCTCGTCAGTGCTGAGGGAATGGGAACTGCCAGAAGGTCACTGTTGAATAAGTGGGAACTGTCGGACAGTCAGTGACGAAGGATTGCAAAACTGTCAAAGGATTAGTGCTGAGGGAGTCCCACACTGTCGAAGGGTCAGTAATTAGGAAGTTCTGCACGTGTAGTGGGTCAATGCTAAGGGACGGTGCTCTGTTGTAGCGTTACTGCTCAGAAAATGAACAAGGTCTTAGGATCAGTGCTGAGCGAGCTCCGCACTGTTGGAGGTCAGTACTGAAGGAATGGGCGGTGACGGCGGTCCGTGCTGAGCAAGTGCTGCACTGCCAGATGGTCACTGCTGAAGGAGCTGCGCACTGTGAGAGGGTAAGTGCTGTGACGGGGGCACTGTTCAATCCTGATCCCGGAAGGTTTGCCGCGCTGTCAGAGTGTCAATGCTGATGGAATGGGCACTGTTGCATAATCAGTAAAGAGGAATTGGTCACTGTCAGAAGGTCAGTATTGACGGTTTTGGCACAGTCGGACGGTTAGTGCTGAAGGAGTGGGAACAGTCGAGGGTCCGTGCTGAGGGAGTGGGCACTGTCGAGGGTCCGTGCTGACGGAGTGGGCACTGTCGAGGGTCCGTGCTGAGGGAGTGGGCACTGTCGGAGGGTCAGTGCTGAGGGAGTGGGCACTGTCGAGGGTCCGTGCTGAGGGAGTGGGCACTGTCGGGGGTCCGTGCTGAGGGTGTGCTACAATGTTGGAAGGTCAGTGCACTCTGGGTGGCCACTGTAGCAAGTTCAATTCTGAAGACGTCGGCTTTGTGGGCGGGTCAGTACTGAAGGTGCACTACACAGTCAGCGGGTCAGTCGTCAGAGAGAGTTAAACTGCTGAGTGGGAGTGGACCCTATCGGAGGGTCAGAATAAGATGGCGAGGCAAATAGAAATGCAGTGTAATTGATCTGAAACCCGGGAACATCAGGCACTACCTGGACCTGGAGCTGCATCTGGAGCTGGAGTTGGAGCAGGATCTTTTGCTGGTGCTGGCGATGGAGTTGGTGCTGTTGCTGGTGCTGAAGGTGGCGCAGGAGCTTTAGCTGGACCTGAATCTGGACTTGGATCTGGGACTGGAGGGGATGCTGATGATGGAGCTAGATGTCGTGCTGTCGCGGTTTCTGGAGCTGCCACATGTGATGGTGCCGGATCTGGAACTTGAGGGGAACTTTTTTGCAGAGCTGGAGCTGGAGCGGAAACTCAATCTTGAGCTGGAGCTGGAGCTGGAACTTGAGCTGGTGCTAGAGCAGGACCTTTTGCTGATGTGGTGCGGGAGCTGGTGATAGCGCTGCAGCTGACTCTGCAGCTGGAGCTAGAGCTGGTGCTGGAAAAGGAGACGAAGTTGTGGCTGCAGCTGGTACTGGAGCTAGTGCAATTGCTGCAATTGGTGCTGGAGCTGGGACTAGAGCAGCCTCTGGTGTTGAGTTGCAGCGAGATCTAATCCTTCAACTTGTGCTCGAACAGGTTCATTGAGCTCGTGCCTTTGCTGCAGCTGGAGCCGAATCTGGTGCTGAAGCTGGAGGTGGTGCAGCTGGGAAGAGTGCAAAGAAGATTCACGGATATATTTCCTGTACCAGTGGGCCTGAGTTATCGGGGGTGGTTGGCCAGAATAGGACTGCACTCCACAGAATGGAGGAAAATGACTAGTGATCGAATTGAGGCGTATATAATCAGGAGCAGCACCGATAGAATGAATTGTATTCTCAGTGAATCGTAATCTAGGTTTTAAGGTGAAAGTCGAAAGATTTAAAAGGTCCTGAGGGGCACGTTCTTCACCCAGAAAACAGTGCGTGCGTGGAAAAGGTTGAGGCAGATACAGTATTTAACAAAATAAACATTTGGATCAGCACATTGATTGGAATGGTTTCGGGTTATATGGACCTAATGTGGGCCATTCAGACGGAATGAGTGCCCACCATGGTCAGTTTGGTCTGAAGGACCAGTTTTCATGTCGTGTTACTCCATGACTATATGAATTGGGTTAAAAATAGATAGGAACTGAGAACGTTGCTCCGAATGTGATCCGTTTGGCGAGTTGGAGGCAGGCACGAGGGACTCTGCTATGTGTAGTCAGAATCGGGAAGAATGGACAGAAACTGGCCATTCTTTTCTCCCCGTGTAGTCTGTTAATCGAGGATAAGGCAGGTTATGTGCACTGTGCTCCCAGCATGGTCTGTTAGGGGAGGTGTCCGCTGGAACTCTACACTGTACTCCCTGTGTGGTCTGTGAGGTGTGCTGACCACAGCGCAAATACACTATGCTCCTAGTGTCGTCCAAACAGTATAGGTGAAGGCAGAGATTGTGCACTATACTGTTGGTGTGGTCGGAACTGTGGAAAATGTGGTAGCCGCTGTGCACTTTGCTCTTAGTGTTATCTCGCAGAGTTGATAGAGGCAGCAACTGAGGACGCTGTTCCCAGTACGGTCTGAGTAGTGCATACAAAAGGAAGAACTGTGCACTTGTTTGAAGTTTTGTCCAAAGAGAGGGAGATGGAGGCATTGCGTTCTGAACAGGGGAGTTGGAGGCAGCGACCGTACTCTATCCTTCAGGCGTGGCCTAATCAATGAACACTGACACCAGAAATGTCATTAGCAGCAACAATATGGAAGTGTGTAGAACGGTTAAGATGCCATCAACTCCTAGGGGCTCTCACCCAAGTACACAAGTGAGAACTCTATCCAGTTTGATAAAAGTCCCAAATTGATTTTGACCCCTGAGCAGCAGAGCTCTTGAAGAACCAAGATAAGTAGCTGGATTTAAGTTGGGGTGATCTCTGATCCAGATGAACAGCAGTTCTGGTGTGTGTGAGTAGATCACTTCTTCCCGTATCTACAAAATGGATCATAAGATTGGCGACTGATGGCCTGACTTACAACCTCCTACTCCCACCCCCACCACCACCCCCGCCCCCACCCCCACCCCCGCCATGGAGAGCCACAGCAAAAGCAAATATCAAGATCGGTGTTCCCAACATCTTCAGCTGATCTCCTCCAAGGGACATTGAGATAATTAGATTCTGGAAGTTATTTATAAGAACGCACATTATTTTAATGTAATGCTTACCAACGTTTTATAAGCAGTACATCCAACTTGGTGATGTTGAAGCGACTGTTGGTGACCTGAATGATACTGCTTACAAAGTGTTCACAAGCTTCAGGCGAGTTTTATTAACTATCAATTGCCCTCTAAAATTGCACAGCAGCTTCGTCACAGTTCACTATTCTCCCTAACTAACATCAGCTACAAATGTAGAGAGCTTTCCCTCAACACCTGTCACGAAATCGTTTATCTTAACCAAAAAAACCAGGGCCCCAAACCCAATCTCTGGGGCACCCCTTCAGATTGCCTCCAATCGGGGAAACGCCCATCAAAACATAATCTCTGTTTCTTAGCATTTAACCAACTGCTAATCCATGATGGTAAGGATCCATCCATCCGAAATATTCCTGACATGCTACGCAAACTGCCACCTGGCACCGTGTCAAGCAAGTTCTAAAAGCACTAACATGCAACTTTTACAACATTCCGTCATCCTGCTGTCTGTTGCATGATTCAAAGTAGTAAATCATCATTGTCAGATGTGACTTGTTCTTAGCAAATCATTATTCATTGTCTAGTATTGACATTTTTTTGCTTTTAGTGAATATTTATGTTATCCAAATTAGGCCACATTCTATTTTCCCTACAATCCCAAGCTGACAGCTCTGAAGTTTAATGGTTTACCCTTTTATTAAACAATAATATCACATTTACACACATCTTGCGTTTGCAAAGCTCATTGCGGAAAATATTAATGTGACTGGATTCTGTGGAGGTCCTGCAGAAGTATCCCGGGGCTGACATGAGCAGGCTCTGTCAGCAAATACCATCTCCCATTGAGAGAATTAAGACACCAACCAGAAAAGAATCCTTGTCCTGATTCCCATGGTCTTCATTGTAATCATGGCTCCATGCAGCCACACACTCTGACAAAGGTCATCGTTCCCACCTTCAGCTTTTGGACCAAATTCTTGTTCTGTGTTGAGAGCAGAGTTCACAGAATCACTGACAGTTACGCAGTCGAATCACAGCAGAAGGCCAGTTTGTCCATGCTTTCAGCCCTGGCTCTTTGAAGTGCATCATGAATTAATGACATTCTCCTTGCATTTTAATAGTATCATGCATATCAATTATGTTCTAATCTTCATCTAATCCCTCCCTTGAACACCTGAATGAAACCTGCCTTCACCGTACTCAGGCAGCACATTACCAAACAAAACTCCGTGCTTTAAGAAAGAGAATCTTTCTTCATTTCATATTTGTAGCTTTTCAAATCAGTTGAAGTCTATGCCTGATACCACAAAACCGGTTCCCTGTTTATTTGCATTCGGGAAAAACATTTATCCTGTTTTCCTCTGACCAAAGCCCTCTTCAACTTGGAGATCCTCCTCCCCTATCAAATCCCCTTCTTATTCTTCTCCTGTCAAATGAGAAAAATCCCATACTCTTCAATCATCAGAATTCCGGTTTCTCACAGGAAACCAGACTCGCAAATCTCTTCCACACGATCTCAGACTCCAATATTTTCATATCCAGCCTAGGGCGTGGCGTCAAGAACTGTGAGCAATATTTCAGCTGAGATGCAGTGAAATAATAATGAAGACGTCTCGCTGCAACTGAGGAGTGTTACAATCCTCTATTTAACCAGAGACACTCACAATCTATGATGAGATATCTGGACTTCCCCAGTGATGATGGACATAGTAGTTGAATGTGTCTAGTTTCTGATTGTATCCAATCTTCTCCGTCGACATCAAACCACACGATTTCACAATATTGACGAATTAATCTAGCGATCATCAGATGTTTAATCATTCAGATCTGCGTACTGTATCCACGGGGAGATAGTGAGTTGGCCGTGTTATATTCTGTTACAGCTCATTCTTTTCAACTTAGCTGAATGTTTTCAGACTTGATGACAATCGGTATGTCGTTCCACAGGAAATTTTTGTCAAGTCATCGATGGTTCTGCAATAGTTAACCATCTGGGCAGATGAATAAGCAGGGTGAGAGGCACACACACAGAAATAGCATGAGACAAGACCGAGAAGGAGGGGGAGAACAGAGAACAGAATGATAATGATGCAAAGGAGCAGAATGAGATACAGAAAAAAACAACACAGGAGCGTATATGAGTTAGTGGTAGACGGGGAAGGCGGAAGTGCAGCAATCGAGAGAAAAGAAACAGAAGGAGGAATTAGACGAAGTCAGAACTGCGGATAGAGTTGAGAATAGAGACAGAAGTGGCCAGGGAAAGAAAGGTAGAAAAGAAGGAAGTGAGACAGAGAGAGAGAGAGATTTGGGAGAATAGTGACAGATGTTCAGAGAAGAAACAATTAGACAACAAGATGGAATCTCAGAATCAAATATAGAACAGAAGTGGCCACTTGGTCCATCGAGTCTGTCATACCAAAAATATGTTACGTTTGAAGGAGAGTGATTCAGAATAAAGGCACAGACGTATTGTTGGACGAATAGAGTCAAACATCACTTTTTGTTTAACTTTTCAAGTCACAGGATGTGCCATAGTTCTGGGCAGTTAGCGAATTCCTGATGAAGTGCTGTCAATTTAAAAAGCCCTTTCATTGTTCACTTCTCTCTGTTTCTATTTCTCTCTCTCTATCTCTCTCTCTTGATCGAATCTCTTGTATTCTCTGTTCCCTTATCTGCCAAAGTTATCACGCGCCCCAATTTGTGTCCACTTGATTTTGCTCCTGTGTGTATCCTATATTTCCTACCATCCTTGAACAATCCACTTTGTCGCAACTGCCCCTATCTGACCTATGCCTCTTTATCTAGACCAGAGCCACAATCTCTCCAGGCATACAGTATCCACTACTTCCATCAGCCTTGCTCTTCACAAGACATTCATTGAATCATGGAGTCATCCAGCAAGGAAACAGACATTTCGGTTGAAATAATCCATGTTGAATGTAATCCCAAACTAAACTTGTCATGACTGCTTGCTCCTGACCAGTGCCCCTTCATACATTTTATCTTTCTTAATTGATCTATTTGGGTTGTAAACGTTTAATCTCTGCATAGATTCCCCACATCCACTTGCGAAAAAATCTCAGTGTAAAATAAATTTTCCCTATTCTCTTTTTATTAAAATCTCTCAACTATCACCCTAAAATTATGCACCCAGTTTAGAAATCTCTCATTCCACGGAAAGGAAAATTATCATTTATCCTACGTATTACCCGAATGTCTTTATAACCCTGATTAGATAATTACTGCATCTTCCACGCACCAGTTAAAAGTGTCCCAGTGTAACCAGCCTTCGGTTATTACTCAAGCCTTCAGTACCATGCAACATACCAGATAAATCTCTTCTGAACCATCCCTAACTTAATAATATCCTTTCTAAAACAGGAATATTCTTTGCCTGACCTCTGGCTATCTCGGTTTCTGGCATTTTCCTACTCTGCAGACGTCGGTTTAGCTGTGGTTAGACACACCTATCCGTTGTTCAAAAGTCTGACTAAATAATTCCAAAATTAGCCCTCCACAGTTCAACAAACGTAACTTTTGAAAGTTGAGTAACTATTTTAAAGCAAAGAGAATTATGATCACTGAACGCAAAATGCTCACCCACAGACACATCAACCACTTGCCGTCTTTTATTTCTGAAGAGAATATCGAATTTTGCCACTTCTTTAATAGTGCTACAGATTGTGATTTATTATTTTCATCAACACTCTTAACGAATATCTATCTTTCCAATCACTTAACACCGTGGAAGACCACTCTATGAATGGAAACTTTAAAATCTGTGATGTCTCGACATGTTTGTTTCTATATTCCCATTGAAAATTGGATTTGTGTGGCCTACATTACAATACCATAAAAGGGATCACCCCCTTCTTATTTCTGAGTTCTACCCTTACAGCTCACTGGACAGTCCGTCAGGAATATAAATTCCAAGTGCTACAGTACTGTTTTCGCTCATCAGAAATGCTAGCATACCCTTCTTTCATCACAATTTTGTGGTTCCTTTATTGTCTCTTCCCTACTACATTTAGCTGAACATTGAGACTTAGACAAACTATAACCTTCCTCCGTCAATACATTTTCGGAGTTGACATGTCACCTATTATTGAAGTTTCCTTGAGAATTAAACTTTAACAAAAAGTTCTGGAGTTTACTTATGAAAAAAAAACTGAAACCAACATGTACATTCTAAAAAATGAAAGGCTTAACAAACAATTCAGGTCTTTTTCAATATATCATCTCGGCTGTATCACACTAAACGCTTGGTATACATTCTGTGTCGTAGAATCTTATCCTGTACATAAACTTGATAAAGAAGCAGCCCTCCGAAAGCTAACGCTTCCAATAAACCTTTTGGACTATAATCTGGTGTTGTGCATTTTTTACCTTTGTATACCCAACATAACACCGGCACCTCTAAAATCATTACAACAAATAGGGAATGCGTAGGCAGGAAGGCATTGGGTGAGGACCAGCTGGAATAGTTAGCAAGCTGATAAGAGTCTCATTTGGCCATTCCTGTCGCAAATGCGTCTACAGTTTCGCATGTTGGGATGCAGTGTGGACTTTAAAGTGAAAGCAACGATTGTGGCCAAATCAATGCTACAGCAATTGACATTGTTGAACTGCAGCAAGTGTATAATTGCAGGTGAGTGATAACGATTGTGCACTTTATATTTTCGCAAGCGACAGTCCCGTTTTATGAGAGGCCTCCCATATTTCTGAACAGATGCATGATATTCTGAAACAAGAGTTTGAACAACATGGTTCGTATTAGTATTACTGAAAGGGCGATTAGGTCAGGTAAATGCAATTTGGGGAGTTTGTTAGAAATTATAAAGTGTAACCTCTCAGGTTGCAGTTTCAGGATGACTCCTATTACAAGGTGCATATGAAACATGAAAAGGACGATGATACGTTTGCAAACATGGCTAAAGAAATTATGTAGGAGGGACGGCTTCAGATCATTGAATCATTGGGATCAATTCCAGGGCGTATGGGGTGTATACATGTAAAGCAAGTTGCCCATACTGAAGGTCACGATTACCTTTCAGGGTGGTTTGTTAGCACCAGTCTGGAGAGTTTAAACTAGTGAAGCAAGGGGGTGTGAAATGTAATCGTTCCGCATGTGAATTGATTGAGGAGCATTTTAATATTAAGTCAGTTTAATCCAATTTGAAGGACTGGCATGGCAAGCTTAATGAACCCTCCAGCATTTGCATCGAAAGTGGATTTATTTTAATGCAAGGAGTATAAAAGGCAAGTCAGATGATATGAGAGCCGAGATCAGTGCATATGAATACATGGGGGTACCAATTATATGAACTTAGTTGAGAGAAGTTCAGGACTTGCAGGCCACCCTTCCAGGAATTAAATGTTTTCAGCGAAACACGACAGCTTGTAAAAGGAGCAGGGAGGTGAATGTCATAGCTGAACTTAGACAGGATATCTTGGAAGGTTCGTTTATAGAGGCAATATACTTCCGAATAGCCAGCAGAAGATACAGGAACAGATATGAATGCTGAACTTGGAAAGAAAGAAAAACAGCAATTTTCTTCCAGTGTGCGATCTCAACTTCACTGTAAAAACTGGAAATCGCTTGGAACGGGAGGCTGAGATGAGGTATCATTTGTTACGTACATCTCGGAGGAATTATGGAAATAGAATTTCCTTAGGTGAGGTTCCAGCTATGGAAAGGATATTATAAAACGTTGTAGTTTAAAATAATGCTTACCAGCTAATCAAAATTTCATCGATGATAAAGATTGTGAACAGTGAGCAAAAGTATGAAAGATTAAAGACAGTAGCAAATACAGATGATATTTGTCGGGGTGATAATGGGAAATTGGGTAAAGATTAAATTTAACAGTACTAAACAGAAACTGAAAAAATGCATTGAAAACGTGTGTATGAGAGAAAATGCACAAATGAAATGTGGGCATTTTTGTATTTAAAGGCAAATCGATCAACGTTCAAGTTCAACATAAGAATGAAAGACAAGGATGTCAAAATTCTAGACCTTTCCCTGTGGATTAGGACAGCCCCCCTAAAAATATTTCAAGAATCTCCCGTATACTCAAACTACAACTTCAGTTCGCATCCCTCTGCTGAATTAGTTTAAAATCACGCGCAGAGTACTACCAAATCCCACCACTCTGCGATGAATTTGGCACCCGACTGGTTCAGGTAAAGACTGTTCTGTTTGCAGAGGTCTAACCTACCTCAGATAGAGACACAATTAGCCAGGAACCCAAGATAACCGAACCCCGCCCCCCACCAACTATCCTGTTGACAAGTTTTCAATTCCTCTCTCTTCCTCTTCTCTGTCCAGCGAACATGTGGCACGCACAACAAACGAGAAATACCAACTCTGTTTTTCTACTCTAAACTGCCGTTCTCGCTACTTAATTTCGGCCTTAACTCCCCATCTCACTTCCTACCTATGTCATTGGTGCCGACGTGGACGACTTGGAGCTACTGCCCTCCCAATCAACGATGATGAAAACACAATCAGAGAAAGACGAACCCTGGTATCTGGGAGGCAACACACCAACAGTGAGTCAGTCTCGTTTCCACAGAGCCTCCTTTCTGTTCACCTGCCTATGGAGTCTCCAAACAACCACCCAAATGTAAAGCCTAACTGACACAGCAGTCCTGTGTCGGCTCCTGCTCAGTGAGTGCTCCGCCTATACACGAGGTAAGCTTTTTTTATATTATAAAATTAATTTCTCGCTCGCGCTCTGGTCCTCGCTGTCACTCCTCCAAATCTTCTTGCCGCCTAAAAAAATGAATAACTCTGATCTCCAGTGGTAATTTTTAATGTATTTTAAATTGTTCTTTCCATTGGGCCTCTGGCCCTCGCGTGTTGCTCCACCCACTCCAAAATGCTTCCGACAAAATGAAGAGGATTTGAGATTCCTGAGTATTCCTGTTCCTGTTTTTGAAGAATAACATTGGCTATTTTCCATTCCCCTGCCGTTAAACAAAGTACAAAAATCTCCGTCAATATCTCAGCAATGTTCTCCGTTATCTCCCTCAGATTCTGGGTTAGATGCTATCAGGCCTTAAAGTTTTTCAAGACACTCAAACGACTCCTTTGCTAACGTCGACATGCGCAATAATATCAACATTGGAAGTAGGTTTGCTCGCTGAGATGGAAGTTTCGTTTTCAGATTGTCCATCACCATACTGGGTAACCACTTCAGTGAACCTCTGAATGAAGCACTGGTGGTGTAGCCTGCTTTCTATTTATATGTTTAAGTTTCCTTGGGCTGGTAATGTCATTTCCTGTCGTGACATCATTTCCTACAATGATGCAATTTTCTGATCCTTTCCTTAGGGCTGGCAAATGGGATGCATGTTTGTTGATAGAATTCCGATTGGAATGCCATGCCTTAGGAATTTTCGTGCCATTCAGCCAGTCCTTTATGGGTGGCACAGTTGTTTAGTAGTTAGCACAGCTGCCTCACAGCATCAGCGTCCCAGCCTCGAGAGACGATGTGTTGGAGCTTGCATGCTCTCCCCGTGTCTGCGTGGGTTTCATCCGGATTCTCCCGTTTCTTCCCTCATGCCAAAGATGTGCAGGTCAGTTGAATTGTCCATGTGAAATTGCCTATAGTGTTAGCTACATTCGTCAGAGGGAAATGGGTCTGGGTGGGTTACTCTTCGGATCGTCTGTGTGGACTTGTTGGGCTGAAGGACCTGTTTCCACACTGGAGATAATCTAAGCTTGTCGCATAGAGCGAACAGCTAATGGGGAGCTTCAAACCAGCGTCTACAGGAAAACAACACATACTGAACAAATATTGAACTACGCAAGTAATCATTCCAACATCTATAAATGAAGCTGCATTCAAACATTATTTCGACGAGCCATCTCACACTGCAGCACAGAGGAAATACGTAAAGCAGAGGAAAATCACCTATGGAGTGTATTAAAAAGAATGAGTTCCCAATGAATGCCGTCTTCCGATTTCTCAGCAAAAAACCCAAACAAGCAGACAAAACGCATCCAGAAACCATAGCCACTCTCCCGTACATCAAACACATCTCCGAAATGTCTGACAGACTACTCCGACCCATTGGCATCATGGTAGCCAACGAACCTACCAACACACTAAAACATAAGATAATGAACTTGAAAGACCCTATATACACTACAAACCAAATTAATATCACTTACAAAATATCTTCCAATCACTTTAACACACATTCCATTAAAACATGCAGAAAACTAGCCACCAACATACATGAACATCAACTAGCCACAAAACGACATGAGCCACTGTCACTATTATCCTCACATATGGACGAGGAAGAAAACCACTTCAACTGGGACAACACATTCATACGAGGACAAGCCAAACAGAAGCAAGCACGACAATTCCTAAATGTATGGCATTCCAACCGGAACTCTACCAATAAAAAAATTCACTTAGATACCATTTTCCAGACCCTGAGAAAAAGAGCAGAAAATGACATCACCAACCCAAGCAAATCTAAAAAACATAAATAGAAAGAGGGCCCATATCACCAGTGTTTCATCTGGAGTCTCACAGATTTTGTTATCTTGAATGGTAACAAAACTTCTAAAAATGAACCTCCCAGCTCAGCGAGCAAACTAACATTCTGACATGCGCAATTTTCAAAATGGATGGCTTTAACAACAGTCTCTATCTCAACAGTCCAGCATTTTTGTCCCGAACGTTCTCCTCAAATTTCAATGGATTATGATCAGTGTCTATGATTGTCTTAGATACGTTTCTGGTAATATAAACACCGAAATGTTGTAATACCAACACCAAGTTCAAAGTTTCTTTCTCAGCAGTCGAGTATGTCTGCTGATGAACGTTCAACTTCCTGATGGGTCTTTCTATCTTCTCGCCGTCTTCCTGCAGGAGCACAGCACAGACACCCACGTAAATTGCATCGATAGCCACCTTGAAAGGCTTCAAGTAATCAGGTGTGTCTCTCAGTAGAGGAGTGGTTAACACTGTTCCCAGGCTGTCAAACGCCTCCTGGCTGTCTGCTGTCAACTGAAACATCTTGCCTTTTATTTTGTATTCACTGAGTGGAACAGCCACACTGCTAAAATTCGACACTTTTTTTTGATAAAAAGAACTTAATCTTAGGAACCGTATTACTGCTCTTTTGGTCGATGGTATGGAAAATTCCTCAATTACTTTCGTTCTCCCAACTCGTTGGCCAGGGACCAGGAAAGTGACTTGGGTTTTGGCAAATTCATTTTTTGCCAGGTTTACCACCAAACCAGTCTTCCAAAGTCGATTGAACAAGTCGGTTAAATGCTGTAAATGGTCTTTCCATGAGAGACTAAAAATCACTAAGCATGTCATCGATGTACACAACACAGATTTGTCATCCGCCAATTACCTTATTGGTTGGTCTCTGAAATGTGGCCAGAGAGTGTTTCAGACCAAATGGCTTAACGTACATTTGGCGTTACAAAAGCTGAAATGTCCTTTGCTCTTTCTAACAAAATTATCTGCCAGTAGACTCTGAACAAGTCCAACTTAAAATGTAAGTTTCTTTTCCCACCTTTTCAACACAATCTTCCAATCCCACAACAGGATATGTATTAGTCTTTGTAACTGCATTGGTTTTGCGAACGTCCACACAATTGGGTACCATCTTGCTTTGGCACATTACGATGAGTGAGCTCCAGTTACTGTAAATGACTTCGATTATGTTCTCTTGGAGCAATCTCCTTCTTAACCTGTGCCAAATAATGAGACTTATGCCGAAAAGGATATTGCTTAATCGGAACAGCACCTTCTATATCAACATCATTCACAATTTTGTCTTTCCTGCATACTTCCCCATGTTATAGTAATAACTCTCTCAGGTCATTTCGATTTTTCTCAGGAAGGAAACCCAAACGTTTATCATAATTTCTGACAACTTCCTCATTGTGCAATTTAATTTGAGTAATGTCAAATTCAGAATCCTCTGAAATTGGTTCTTCTCTTTCTGTTGTGATCATTAGCACTTTCACCCACCCTGTAAAAATAGCATTTGCGTCTGTTGATGTCACACATATAGGAGATATTTTCCTGTCTGGAATCTCTATAAAGTAGGACACCTCAATCAATTTCCCTTCGATCTGATAAGGTCCACTAAACATTCCTTTTAAAGGATCACCTGTGACTGTAAGCAACACTGTTAATTTATCCTGATAGAAATGTTGCGATTTTTTGATGTTTTCTCTACTTCTTGTTCATAACCTGCTGCAATATTTTTAAATGCGATCGAGCCAACTCCCCAGCTTCGTTTACTCATTCTCTAAAATTTGACACACAGTACAAATGCGTGGTCTCTGGATTCTGACATACTTACTTCTCCTTAATCAATTTCAATGGTCCACTAACTTGATGCCCAAAGACTAATTCAAATGAACTGAATTTGGTCCATTGATTTTTTGCAACTCTGTCAGTAAACGCGCGAACGGAATTCCCTTATTCTAAACATGGCCTTTAGCTTTCAATACAACCGTCCTAGCGCTCCCTGTGAAACTGGATCCACACAGTAGATTTGAATTCTTTCATTCCTAATCTGTCCATAACTTTCTTGAATAGTTTGGATATGACGTTTGACACTTTGGGAGTCCGTATCTAGTTAAAAAAAGAATACCTCTCGACAAACCTTTTGCCAGTGATTTTGCACAATGGGATGGACTTTGAAAATCTCGTCGGTAAATCCATTATTGCTTGCAAATACTGATTCTCACGTGTTGCTTGACGCACGGACCGACACAATCAGTCAAGACTCTTGTAAAAGTTTCCTCAAATGCTGGAATAACTATTTAAGTTACAGGTGTTATTTCTGCCTGTTGTTTTCCGAACACCTGACATGTATGACACATCAGGCAACATTCAGCTATATCCTCGTGCAATCCAGGCCAGTAGAAATAGGCGGCACGGTGGCTCAGTGGTTAGCACTGTTGTCTCACAGCACCATCATCTGGCGTTCGTATCCTCCCCTGTCTGTGTGGAGTTCACGCATTCTCCTTGTATGTGCGTGGGTTTTCTCCGGGTGCATTGGTTTCTTCCCGCTATCCAAAGATGTGAAGGTCAGGTGAATTGAGCATGCTAAATTGTCCAGAGTATGAGGTGCGTTAGTTCGTGTGGAATGAGTTTGGGTGGGTTTCTCTGCGGAGGGGCGGTGTGGACTTGTTGGGCGGAAGGGCCTGTTTCCACGGTGTAGACAATTGAATCTAAAAAGAAATATTTGGTATTTTAGTCTTTTTCCCTCACTCCTAAATGATCCCAAGTGGTCGATCAAACGTCACTCGCAATATCTCCATTCTATGTCACATTGGGAAGACATTTTGATGCAATTCTGCCCATTTCTCAACTGTTTGAATGTGTGATGGTCGCCACTTTGTTGATAAGACATCATTTAAACAAATAGTAACTGTCACGGATGCATTCAGATTCCTTCAATATATGTATTTTTATAGAACTGCTTTATTTTTTCATTTTGTGCTGCAACTCAGTGAGTTTTGCAGAGCTAAAGATATTTGCAAGATTACCTCTTTGCACCTGTTTTGTGTCAACTATCTGATCGACCATAGTGTCTGACACTGACACTTCAGACACCTTATCTCTGCCATTTGATCTCTCTGGTTTCAACTGGTCATTCTGTGAAATTGTTACTACACACTAGGGGAAGGTTCCAAGGTAAAACCCCTGAATTGCTTCAGTTGTCTGAGTCTCCAAGGGCTTTTCAAACACAGTAGATGGCACAGGTGAATCAGCAATATCATTCGAGAAGACAAATTATTTTCCTGAAGCTGAGAATGTGTCCAGTACTCCAACTGCAATTTCTCCACTCTTCTCTGAACTCTCTCGCCTCACTTTACATAACTGAGAGCTTTTGCCTCACCGTGAATTCCCAGTACCACTAATTTCTTTGACAGTCGACCTTCAGAAAAACTCAACTCTTCAAGCTTCAGCATCACAGACTGAGAGGATCCTGTGTCCCTTAATATTGTAGCATGTCCACCTGCTATTCCTGTCCAATTTGAATAAACTTTACATTTGCAGGTATATTTTCCACGTAGATCCGTCACTTACGACTTAATCAACTTTCGATCAGTTTGTACATTCTGATCCAGCTTTTCAGCTTCCATTGTGCTTTCTGTTTCCTCTCCAACAAAACTCCCAGTCTTGTCCTGTTTTCATCCATCTGTTTTTTTTCTCGCCCAACAACAATGTGATATCATGTGGCCTACTTTATTACAATAAAAACACCAAAGCTTTTTACCTTCTTTAACCCCTAAAGTGTTTGTTCTTTACATTGTGGTGAGTTATCCTTCTGGTCTTCACCGAAATGTATCTTGGCCTTTCGGCGTGAGGATTTTTCTTTGTCCCAATTTCTGTCCCTCATGGACTGAAATTGATTCTGGAATCCAAATCAGGTTTTATGGACCAGCTGATGATCATCAGCCACTTTAGCTGCTCACTTTGCCGTTATAGCTCTCTGCACCTCCACATGAGAACGCAATACGTCAGGCAGTGAATTTTTGAACTCCTCCAAACTAATTGTCTCTGGAAGAGCATCGTAACTTTGCTCTATTTTAAATGCTCTTATCCACCTGTCAAAATAACTTTGGTTCCTCCTTTCAAACTTAATGTAGGTTTGGCCAATAATCCTTTCTTAAATTGCTGAAACGATGTCGACAGGTTTCTAGTACAAGGTCATATGCACTTGAGATAGTTTTTTTCACTTCCTCATACTCCCCCGGTTCCTCCCCGATAGTGATGCGAATGCCTCATGAGGTCTAACTTCAACAACACCCACATGGACTCTGGCCACTACATTGGTTTCGCCACTTTTTCAAATGAGATGAAAAAGGCTTCCACTTCCTTCTCATCAAATCTAGTCAATGTTTGAAAATACTTAAACGGTTTCCCAACAGGCCTTTGGGGCGGCATGCTGGCACTGGTGCCTCACAGCTCCAGAGTCCCGGGTTCAATTCCCGCTTCAGGCGACTCTCTGTGTGGAGTTTGCACATTCTCCCCGTGTCTGCGGCAGTTTCCTCTGGATGCTCCGGTTTCCTCTCACAATCCAAAAATGTGCAGGTTAGGTAAATCGCCCATGCTAAATTGCCTGCAGTATTAGGTGAAGCTGTAAATGTAGGGGAATGGGTTTGGGTGGGTTACTCTCCCGGAAATACATGCAGAGAAGCTATTTGCGTGGAACTCAGAAATAACCAAGGGATGATCACCTTATTGGGATTCTACTATAGACCCCCCAATAGTCAGAGGGAAATTGAGAAACAAGCTTGCAAGGAGATCTCAGCTATCTTTAAGAATAATAGGGTAGTTAGGATAGGGGATTTTGACTTTCCAAACATCGACTGGGATTGCCATAGTATTAAAGGTGTAGATGGAGAGGAAATTCTAAAGTGTGTACAAGACAATTTTCTGATTCAGTATGTGGATGCACCCACGAGAGAAAGTGCAAAACTTGATCTACTCTTGGGAAATAAGGCAGGGCAGGTGACTGAGTTGTCAGTAGGGGAGCACTTTGGCACCAGCGATCATAATTCTATTCATTTTAAAATCGTGATGGAAAAGGATAGACCAGATCTAAAAGTTGAAGTCCTAAATTGGAGAAAGGCCAATTTTGACGGAATTAGGCAAGAACTTTTGAAAGCTGATTGCAGGCAGATGTTCGCACGTAAAGGGTCGGCTGGAAAATAGGAACCCTTCAGAAACGAGATAACATGAATCCAGAGAAAATATTTTCCTGTCAGGGTGAAAGGGAAGGCTGGTGGGTATAGGGAAGCCTGGATGACTAATGAAATTGAGGGTTTGGTTCAGAAAAAGAAGGAAGCACATGTCAGATATCGACAGGATAGATCGAGTGAATCCTTAGAAGAGTATAAAGAAAGTAGGAGTATACTGAAGAGGGAAATCCGGAGGGAAAAACGGGGACATGAGATAGCTTTGGCAAATTGAATTAAGGAGAATACAAAGGGTTTTTACAAATATATTAAGGACAAAATGGTAACTAGGGAGAGGATAGGGCCCCTCAAAGTTCAGCAAGGCGGCCATTCTGTGGAGCCACAGAAAATGGGGGAGATACTAAATGAATATATTAGATATTGCATCATTATTTACTGTGGAAACGAATATGGAAGATATAGACTGTAGGGAAATAGATGGTGACATCTTGCAAAATGTCCAGATTACAGAGGAGGAAGTGCTGAATATTTTGAAACGGTTACAAGTGGATAAATCCCCAGGACCTGATCAGGTGTACCAGAGAACTCTGTGAGAAGAGAGAGAAGTGATTGTTGGCCCTCTCGCTGAGATATTTGTATCATTGATAGTCACAAGTGAAGTGCCAAAAGACTGGAGGTTGGCAAACGTGGCGACACTGTTTAAGAAGGGCGGTTTAGACAGGCCAGGGAACTATGGACTGGTGAGCATGAACTCGATGGTGGGCGAGTCGTTGTCGGGAATACTGAGGAACAGGACGTACATATATTTGGAAAGGCAAGGACTGAATTGTTATCTCGTTTCTGAAGGGTTCCCATTTTCCAGCCAACCCTTTACGTGCGAACATCTGCCTGCAATCGGCTTTCAAAAGTTCTTGCCTAATTCCGTCAAAATTGGCCTTTCTCCAATTTAGGACTTCAACTTTTAGATCTGGTCTATCCTTTTCCATCACTATTTTAAAATGAATAGAATTATGATCGCTGGTGCCAAAGTGCTCCCCCACTGACAACTCAGTCACCTGCCCTGCCTTATTTCCCAAGAGTAGGTCAAGTTTTGCACTTTCTCTCGTGGGTGCATCCACATACTTAATCAGAAAATTGTCTTGTACACACTTTAGAAATTCCTCTCCATCTAAACCTTTAACAGTATGGCAATCCCAGTGGATGTTTGGAAAGTCAGCATGGCTTTGTGTGGGAAATCATGCCTCACAAACTTGATTGAGTTTTTCGATGAAGTAACAAAGAAGATTGATGAGGACAGAGCAGTAGATATGATCTATATGGATCTCAGTAAGGCGTTCAACAAGGTTTCCCATGGGAAACTGATTAGCAAGGTTAGATCTCATGGAATACAGGGAGATCTAGCCATTTGGATACAGAACTGGCTGAAAGGTCGAAGACAGAGGGCGGTGGTTGAGGGTTGCTTTTCCGACTGGATGCCTGTGACCAGTGAAGTGCCACAAGGATCGATGCTGGGCCCTCTACTTTTTGTCATTTCCATAAATGGTTTGGATGGGAGCATAAGAGGTACAGTTAGTAAGTTTGCAGATTACACCAAAATTGGAGCTGTAGTGGACAACGAAAAGGTTTACCTCAGTTTACAACAGGATCTGGACCAGATGGACCATTGGGCTGAGACGTGGCAGGTGGAGTTTAATTCAGATAAGTGCGAGGTGCTGCATTTTGGGAAAGCAAATCTGAGCATGATTTATACACTTAATGGTAAGGTCCTAGGGGCTGTTGCTTAACAAAGAGACCTTGGAGTGTAGTTTCATAGCTCCTTGAAAGTGGATTCGCCTTTAAATAAGACAGTGAAGAAGGCGTTTGGTATGCTTTCCATTATTGGTCAGAGTACTGAGCACAGAAGTTGGAAGTTGGGAGGTCATGTTGTGGCTGTACAGGACAATGATTAGGCCGCTGTTGGAATATTGCGTGCAATTCTGGTCTCCTTCCTATCGGAAAGATGTTGTGAAACCTGAAAGGGTTCAGAAAAGATTTACAAGGATATTGCCAGGGTTGGAGAATCTGAGCTACAGGGCGAGGATCAACAGGCTGGGGTTGTTTTCCCTGGAGCGTTGGAGGCTGAGGGATGACCTTATAGAGATTTACAAAATTATGAGGGGCATAGAGAGGATAAATAGACAAAGTCTTTTCCCTGGTGTTGAGGAGTCCAGTACTAAAGGCTTAGTTATAGGGTGAGAGGTGAAAGATATAAAAGAGACCTAAGGGGCAACTATTTCACGAAGAGTGAGGTACTTGTATGGAATGAGCTGCCAGAGGACGTGGTGGAGGCTGGTACAACTGCAACATTTTAGGGGCATTTGGATGGGTATATGAATAGGTAGGGTATGGAGGGTTATGGGACTGGTGCTGGCAGGTGGGACTAGATTGGGTTGGGATGTCTGGTCGGCGTGGACGGGTTGGACCGAATGGTCTGTTTCCATGATGTACATCTCCATTACTCTGACTCTTCGGAGGGTCGGTGTGGACTTGTTCGGCCTGTTTCCACAGTGTTGGGACTCTAGTCTAATGAAACCTCTTAGGTCACTTCTTCCACATACAGTATCTTCTTGTTGACTGAAAGAGGCATTGCTATCTAAGCGCTGTTTAAACCAATCAAATCAACTCCGGAAAGAAAAGACACGAATACTCACTACAAAGAGACCACGGTCTGTTATGGACGAGGGCAGACGCAAAAAAACATTTTTAAGCAGGTAGCCCAGCCTGTAACTATGTTATTTGTTTTAGGTAAGTGTCTATTTTAGATTTTTCCAATGTGAGTTAACTTGTCCAGCTGCTAAGCAAACAGAATGTGTTTAGAAAATTATGGAATGAAACACAACGAAACAAAAATCGAATACGCAGTTAACTTATCATATCGAAACCAAGAATCTGTCCCAAGTTAATGGCGCTGGTCCAAATGAAAATTGCAACTGTTCCGATGAACACATCAATTAGCACTCAGAACAAAAATGAAATCACGCACCTTGTAGGCTTAAGGTTGGACAGAATGAAGAACCAGTCTACAGGGGCAAGTGCAGCTTTTCTTCACACACACGGCCACTGAACTGAATCAAAAACTCTCATCTACATGAAGGCTAGCAGCCCAGCTAGCTGGCCACTTACGTTTTTATTTTACCAGTTTGCAAGGCATGAATGCCTGAGACAGGAGATATAATCTGTTATGGGTAAAGAAAAGGTGCCCAAATAAAACTTTCAATCTCAGTCATTTGGAGACTGGCCAATCTCTAGAAAAAATGCGAGGACATAGTAACCTTGTAAGAAGGATTGTGACAAGGGATCCACAGACAGAGAAGAGTTCAGTAACGCCAGGTAGACTGGTATTTATGGGCAACAGAACAGGATTAACCTGTTGCCATTCCTTGCTCACACACGGACACCACTTTGGATACTGTCGTTTGGACAGCATGGCCTCTCAGTGAAAGCAGTAGCACGATGTCAGTGAGACCACTGCAGACACTGGTACAGCAGGAAGTTTTGAAGTGCAAGCGAGCAACAATGCTAGGGGATTCTGCAGTCAGGGACACAGGTATGCGTCCGGAATATGCCCTGTCACCCTCCCTCACTCCCGCTCCAATGTCAGTACATCATTTCTCCATTACGGAGACAGAAACTGCGCAATTGTGGCTTCAGCAGCACGGGAAATACTGCAGAATAACCGCCCATCTTTGTACAGTATTTTATTTTCATTCTTAATTGCCTGATGCACCTACAAAACAATACTCTGTGACTTATGCACAAAGATACTCAGGTTTCTCCGCAAGTGGCATGATCCAATTATCGTTTTAAAAGTAGTCAAGTTTGTTGTTAATCATACCAAAATGGATGATATCAAATTTACCAATATTGTACTCCATCTGCTAGACTCTTGCTAACTCCCATAAACCAGTTGTATTCCTTTGCAATCATTCAATCTCCACTGCACAGTTTACTCTGTCACCCAGCTGAGTGTCATCTGCGAACGTGGACATGCAACAACTGATACTCAACTCTAAATAATCTCCGTAAATTATAAACAACTGCTATCTGAACATTGGTCCCTAAGACACATCTGGGCACTGGTTGCGAACAAGTAAAGCACCCATTTATCCTCACTCTTTACTTGCTGTTAGTTAATCAATCCTGTATCTGATCTGATATGTATTATCCATAACGTGTGGCACTTTTCACTTCCGCAGTGGGTCTTCACGCAGCACCGTGTTGACTGCCTTCTGGAATTCCAAATACACCATATCCATTGATGCCCACTTGCCCCCCACGTGTCTCACAGAATTTCAATTAATTAGTTAAACATGAGTCCACGCTGCACCTTCCGGAAGAAACAATTGATATGCAAATGTTTTGTTATTTCTGACTTGATAGTCGGCGAAAGTACATTCCCCCCGATAGAAGTTAAGTCACGAGCTTATAATTACCGGGCTTTTGTCCACATTCTTTTTAAACAATGGCATTACATTTGTTGTTTTCCAATCAGCCACAATTGCCACAGAGTCAGGAGAAGTTTGGTAAATTAACAGGAAAACTTTGGCTATTTCTTCCACCATCTCTTTTCGGACCTTGAGATGCATTCCATCTGGGTGAAGTGGCGTGTGTATATTTATATGCATTATCTTTCATACCATTATCTCTTTATTGAATTGAATCCAATTTGTGTAAATGTCGTGTGATCTCAAGTGCAAACTACATCATACATCGTGAAATGTGCACAATGTTGCCACAGACAGCGACATCTGACGTACAATGTATCTAGGTACAAATAGAATCATAGTCAGAGATATGTACAGCACGGAAACAGACCCTTAGTAATAGAATATTTAAGGCACAAAATAAGGAAATAAAGAGAAAAGCAACGAGTTTTACATTACAGTTCTTTGCAACATAAATTAGGAAGATAAAGATAAAAGTATAAAGGAAACATGACAGTCCTCCTGTTGCCTTCAATCTCTTCACGCTGTTGGCTTTCCAGGCTTGGTCTCATTCTGCCTTCACTGCCTGACTTGACATCTGTTAAGGCTGATTGCTCCAGTTCCCAGTCTGATGGCAAAACACTCAGAGTCCCCAGCCCGCAGGCTGCTCTGCTCCGACTCCACAACATCTGGCAGCCCCCCTCTGCTCAGGTCTAACGACCACTGGCTGTCCCACTCGACCCTGGCCGACGACAACTTATGGTCCAGCTCCCTGTCAGCTCATGAACCTCTGGATAATTCAATCATAATGTTCCATTCTAGATCCTCACCTACTATAGACTCTTTGTCATCCATGTCATCCACCATGAAATCGGCATAAAATCCCTCTTCAATGCTTTGATCATTTCCTTATATCCGAGTACATCCGCCCAAGGACCGATGTTTACCTTTTCCTTTTATATATGTTGAAGAAATCGACATGAGGCAGACCTTGAGAATTAACCACTTTATGTATCATGGGGATATCCACCGTCCTATCAGTGCCTTGGTAGGATTCCGAAGTACAGCAGAAATTTGTAAGGTCACACAGAAAATAAGACAAGGCTGAAACAAAGGCTGACCATTAAGTACAAATTATCAGGATGGTATGACGAAGTACTGAATCAGGGGTTCGGTTTCAAGGTCAGTCATGAATATGCTACACATGCCACAATTAAACTGGACATAAAATTATTACCTAACATGCTGTTTGCAGAGATACGCCGCAAAAGCAGGAGAGATGTTCTAAATTAGAGGAACATGACATGAGCAATATATCGTGGAGAGAGAGAAACAAATTGAAAAAGGGAGATGCCTTTGCACAATTAGGCTACACATACCAGCAATACATCAGTAGTAACAGAGGATCTAAGCTCGATGCGATACAGCCTCTCGCAGCTAAATAGCAAATACTATTAATCTACTGTGTGAGGTGCACCTGCAGCAAAATGATACCTTATCCAGGATAGTATCCAGACGTAGAAAATGGCTTTAACAGTATATTTGCAGAAACGTTTGCTTTCACTCTTGTATTCTGATCTGGTTTACTTTGATTTTCTATTGTACTTTTTTAAACAATAATTTATTCCTTACAAATCGGTGGACCTTTACGGATTTAGCAATTTTACAGTTTCCCACGAATCTGTGCGAGGATGTATGCATTTTCATTCCAGTTGATACTTTGTTTTTAATCCTGTTATCTATGGATGATTATTCCTTTACTTACAGTTCTTACGCTTGAGCGGTATATATATTTGTTCAACACTATGGAACATTGCTTTGAAAATCCTTCACTGTTACCTCAGTTGTTCGATCATGTCGTTTTTGCTCCAACTTGGCCTTCGCCATCTCGTCTCTTATCCCAGTGTGATCTCATCTTTCTACGTAAAAGGTATTGGTATTTGATTGCCCCTTCCCATCCTCCATTGTGTTGTAAACTCTATTGTACTATGGTCACAGATCACAGAAATGATGAAGGGCTTATGCCTGAAACGTCGACTGTCCTGGTCCTAAGATACTGTCTGAACTGCTGTGCTTTTTCCAGTGCAAAATGTTTCGAATCTATACTACGATCACACCATCCGAGAGATCCCTAACGTTGAGAATATTAATTATCCATTTGTCATTACGCAGAATAAGATGTTAGGAACTAGGAACCTTGTTTTCTTGAAGGTTTCATTTTGGACTGTTCAAGGACACTATTGTATAGATTCAGTGAACTCCTCCTCAAAGCTTTCATGACCGACTTGGTTCGACCAAGCAATGTATCCAGCTAAATCCCCATGATAATTGCCGCAACATATTTTACATATATGCTTTATTTAATCGTTTATTGCCTGATCCCACCATGATGTTATTATTTAGTGGTCTATGGACTCGCCTATCAGCGACTTTCCTCACTTAATATATATTATTTCCCTCCACACTGTTTCAACCTCTTTCTTCACAGAACCCATGCCGTGTCTCACTCCCCTTCTATGTCATCCTTAAGTATCAAACGTAAACGACCTCCAGTTCCTTCCAGTCTGTCCTTCCGAATAATTTTTTATCCCTGGATATTTAACTCCCAGTACTGAATACTCTCCAACGACGTCTGTGCAAAGGCCCCTATCTGTTGTTCTTTCACAATCTTGTTTCCACTTAGTTTCGTGTTACACAGCGCTGCTTCTTGCTTTTTTTCATTTCAAATCTTGATTCCCTTTTTCCTTTGAGCACTCACCTAGCCAACTCAGAGCCTTCCGTTAGGTTTCAATCCCTTTGCCAAACTAGTGTACAGTCCTCCCAACTGTACAGGCAAAACCACCCGCAAGTATATTGGATCAATCTTTGGTTGAAGATCATCCCTCTTGGACAGGTCCCACTTTCCCCAAAGATAAGTCAAATTATTCAGAAATCTAAACTCTCCCTCATGAGTATCTACTCCAAACAGGCATTCAAGTGTCTGAACTGCCAATTCCTAGCCTCCACAGCACTTGGCAAAAGTAGTAAGGCGAATATTACAACCTTTGACGATCTGGCTTTCAATTTGGCTCCTACCATCATAACGTCATCCTTCAGGACCTCATCACTCGTGTTTTTTATGTCGTTAGTACCAGGGACAACGGTCTGGTTCCCTCCCCGCCCCGCAAATCCCCTGAAGTCAATCGGTAACTTGCAGGAACTTTGCACTATAGAGGCATCACACCATCCTGTGTTGATTAGTGTGGCCACCGAAGAACCTCTCACATTCTCTAAGGATTGACTCTCCTATCACTGCAGATCTAACTGCCGACTTCTGCCCATACTGTGCAATTGATCGTTCCGGAATGCTATACGTTTTACTTTGGCTGCAATTTCCTCAGGCATTAACTCCGTCACAGGAATTCAACACAGAGTATTCGTTGGCTACTTGTATGGCCTAAGGCTAATCCTGCTCTCCTTGCCTCACCACATGCTTGCATGTGACAGTCACCCACTCCCCATAGTCTTGAAACTTTAACACCGTGATGTAACCATCACCATATACACCCTGTCCATATAATTCTATATCTAATAGATGCACCTCGGTGTCTCCCCACCTCGTTCAAGTTTCATAATTTGACGCGGATTTTCTGCATCCATGAGCTCCGACATGTTCCATGTGGAGCATACAGCGCCTCAGATGTTCCAGCATTAAATTCCACCTAAAACTACTAATCTGAATTCAACAGTTGATCGATGTCATACTACTGCCTGAGACCAATTTGTCACTTTAAAAAACACCATAAATTTTCTGTTATCTGCAAGCTTACTAATTACTCCTTCAGCATGCATATTCGAATCTTTAATTTATGTCAAAAAAAGCAAGTGTCGCAAATGTACACCACTGATCACAAGCTTCCATATCCATAATTTCCTTTTCCTTCCTACTTGCAAGACAATTTAGATCCAGTTTTCCAACTTGCATTGGATCCCATGGGTTCTTATAGTTTGGGCCAACATTCCACGTATGACAATGACAAAGTCCTCATCAATGAATTTCGTCACCTGTTTAAAAAAATAACATTTTAATTCGTTACACAGGATTTCCCTCCGCCAAATCCATTCTGACTATCCTTATTTAATCACTGCCTTTCCAAACTAATTGATCAATTCCATTTGGCAATTATCAGACTGAAGCTAAGGATACAGAGCCAGAACTATTTGCGGAGGTTTTGCTGGGGCTGTAGGTTGATATTGCCTTGGTATCGTCCAAACACAGACGGTCTGAGATCCACATGCATATCCTCGATCCTCATTTAACGCATCTATTCCTCTCCCTGTGGTCTCCTCTACATCAGAGACACCGAAGGCAAACTTGCAGAATGTTGTTGGGAACATCTCTGGTGTGTACAAAGCAACCATTCCACCTTCCCGTGACCACATGTGTCAAATTCCCCTCCCCCGACCCCGATTATATGCCCATTCTAGTCCCCCACCTTCTCTGCAAATGCCACCCCGAACTGAAGGAGGAACACCTAATCTTCTGTTTGATAGCCTTCACCCTCATAGCCTCAACTTTAAATTCAACCGTTTTCAAATCTTTTTACCGATGCAACGCATCTCAAATCCAATCCTCCAACTCGGCACCACCCACTTGAACTGAGCAAACTTAACCTGCCCACCACCCATTCGAAATATCCAAACCACAATTCCCACTGACCTAACAGCATCACCTCATACCTCCATCCACCTATTGCTTTCAAAGCTACATTTCCTCCAGCCTCACCCCCTCCACCGTCAATACGTCGCACTCCCTCCCCTCTTCACAGTCCTGATGAAGGAGACTGCATGAAACATCGACATTCCTCCTCCTTGAATGTTGCCTGAACTGCTGTGCTTTTCCCAGCCCATTTCATTGACTATTATGTATTTGTTTGTGAAACATAAAGCCAGAAAACGATGTAAGGAAATTCTTGCAGGAAAGAGGTCACAAATGGTTTTCTTTACTTGTTTGTATCCAGATGCCCTGAAGCTGTGAGATATGGAGGCAGAGAAAGGAAACGCTCATGACGAGATTTACCTAATGGAATTAGCTAATGGAAGACGCATGACACGGAACGCAGGACAAAGGTTACTGTTACTGTGTGTACCATGGTCCTCTAAATCGTTGGAAATCAGATGACACATTGTCATCGCTCCTTTTTTGCACAGTATCAACCGCTCTATCAGGAGTCTGTACAATATCCCTTCAACTCTGAAGCAATAATTTGGTTCTTTCACTGCAGATAATATGAATATTGGAACACCATCTTTTTGTTGACGTTTTTGGCAAATATCATTGGAATACGGCAAATGTCAAAGTCGAGTCAAGTTTATATTGACATACATAAAGGGAACAAAACGAGACAATGAGACTTGTGGACACTCACCTGCTACGATTCATTCAATAACATAATAGTGGAGCTATCAGTTTTGTTTTTTTGAGACCTAGCACACCAGGGTGAATTCCACCATGAAATAAGTTCAGCCAGTTTAAAGCTTCTGGAGAATTATCCGCTTTTGCAACATTTTATTTTTTTTGTCAATGAAGTTGACAATTCATTAATGAAATGGATTTTATACACGTGCACAAGCAATGATATTACACACATATCTACGTAAAGTATATTATATGAATAATACCGCTGCCGGCCTGACATATGATAAGCTGATCCCGAATCAGTTAAAGCACTATGCAGCAACGATAGATCTTACAAAGGCTAAACAGTGCAAGATGGAACATAAGTAGAAAATAACTGACAATAGTTATAGGACTGAATAAGGGCAATTTTAGCTTCGTTAAGCATTCTTATATTAACACTTTCTCCATGGATTTTTTAAAAAGTGCTCCATTTCACGTGACACAGTGTTTGATGTACCTACGAAATGTAGATGCTGCAATATAAGCTGGAGTTCACGTTGAATTATCTCGTTTCCACATTTTAAATACTTTTTCGAATGGACTCAGTGGATATTTCAACCAACTCTGCAACTCAGCTCTTATTTTACTCTGTGTTCCTGCATAAATAAAAGGGTTTATGCAGGAACTCAATAACTGAAGCATGTATCCGCATTGTTGAAGAATAAAGATGGGATCATTTGCATCTGAACCTGAGGAATATCTGACATTCGCTATTCGGACATGAAGGATTATTACAACAAACACCAAATATAGCAGAATGAAACTGCCCGAGATGGTAAACAGTAAAACAATGGATTTCCTTCGCTTTTCCATTTCTGGGTCACCCTGATTCTCTCTATTGCTCTGGGACCGCAGCCTCCTGCGAGATGCATTGGCTGCAAGAATGTGTCTGACGGTTAAAGAATTGAGAAGCAAAATCAGAATGAATGGGAGACAAGGTGTTAAAATTGATCGAATCCAGTCGTATGCAGCCCATGCCAAGGATTTGTAATATATTGCTTTTACAGCACAGAACCAGGGTCGATTATTAATAATGTATGCAGGTTCATACATAAAATATGTGGCGATATTTTTTACACAAGACAGTGCTGAGACAATTCCTATCACCCATGCTGCCATCTTCACAGTGCAATATTTAATTTTCAGCTTCTGGCAACAAATGGCAACAAAACGATCAAAGGTGAAAGCCACGGTTAACCAGAGAGAACTGTCAATGGCTGCAAAATTTACAGCTGCACGAAAACTGCAGATGGGTGTGATAGAGAGGAAGCTGAATGGGAAATAAATTCCAGCGATCCTATTTAATATCACAATCGTGACTAAAACCAGGAGATCAGTCGCCGCCATAGATACTAGATAATAAGTCATACATCCCGAGAGACCACATCTTCTTCGCAATAGTATGATAATTATTGCCAAGTTAGCTGTAACAGAAATAAAGAGCAAGACAAAGTTTTTACTGCTGTCACTCTCTTTGTTTTACATGACATTATATGGTTGATGATGCTTAAAGACATGATCTGATTTGTGAAGCAATCTATTATTCGAAGGACAATTCATATGGCTAATATACAATCCTTGTGTAAAACATAAATGATTGTCAGTAACATAACAACATAATTAGTCTTATGAGTCTGAACTGAGAACAGTATGCGTGAAACAAAATGCAAGACATAGAATTCAAAATGACAGCATCACATTCGCATGAAAAGTGTCACACAACCAGAAGATATACAAACATAAGATAAAGGAACAAGGATAGATTGCCTAGACTTGTGAAACTGTTCCAACACCAAATAAATTGGCAGTTCATTTGATTTTTACTGCAACGTTAGATTCCCGCATCTGCCTATTTTCCTTTAATACTCTGCATCAACAGGCTGTTTACACGGGGAATTGCCAATACTCGCAATGGTTACAGGAAAATAAACCACTGCATATCTGTCATAGACATGCCCTCTGGCGTACGGTGGCTCAGTGGTCGTCACTGCTGCCTCAAAGTACTAAGATAACGCGTTCAATTCCTGCCTAATGCAACAGTCTGTGTGGACTTTGCACATTCTCCTTGCGTCTCCTCGGACACCTTCTGGGTACTTCAGTTTCCTCATACAATCCAAAGATGTGCATGTCAGGTGAATTGGTCACGCTAAATTGTCCATAGTGTTTGGTGCCTTAGTTAAGGGAACGGATCCAGGTAGGTTTCTCTTCAGAGGATCGGTGTGGAATTCTTTTGCCGAAGAGTAGGGATACTAACCACTCTGCTATTTTTTGAGTTATGAGTTCTAATTACAATTTTATCAATATGAAAGAAACTACATAATCTTAGTTGAGTTCTTTCAACAGCCATCCAGACAAATCCACGCAGGATTCTACATATTTTAATCATGTCACTACTGACTTTTTCAACTTTCAATGATACGTGCCAGACTATCTACTGCTTCCGAATAGGTCAACCCACTTATTCCTCGAACTGGAAAATTCTGAAATAACCTTTCTGTGAGGGGAGAACTTATAAATTTCACGTAATCGTGCCAATAAACTGAAAAATATCACAAGTTTATATTGGGTCTCGAATATAGTATTAAATGGATAAAATATTATGTTCGTTATATGCAAGGAAGATCGCAATTAATAGATGTACTTTCTCCCTTTTGAAGGGGGAAAAGGATGTTGGAAATGGTGATAACTATCACTGGAAAAATAGAGAATTGATACATCTGGGCAACGATTCATGCACTACAAAAATAAACACACTGGTCTACCTGAAACTCCGACACCAGCAAAGACTATGTCAGAAATGGCAAACAGCAGACCTTTTAGTACCTCATGCATTTCGAACAGATGTTCTGCAGCGGTTCAGAAATGGAGTGGAAAATTCTCAATTTATGTGCGATGCCAGACTCCTGAGATTTAATTACATGTCTGAACTTTGAAACACCGCGAATTTATTCAAAAAGAAAACAAATTAGTGCAGCTGATAATTGGATTAATCGTGATATCTCAGCCTGGTCTGAGAAAAAAGAGAAACGTTACTGTGATCCTCATTCAGTCTCATAGACTTTTAAAAAAATTAGAATCCCTATGCTATGGAAGCTGGCCACACAGTGGCTTGGTGGTTAATACTGCTATTTCCCAGCGCTAGCGACCTGGAATCAATTCCAGCCTCTGGAGACTGTCTTTATGGAATTTGCACATTTTCCCTGTGCCTGCATGGGTTTCCTCTGGTTGCTCTGGTTTTGTCACAAAGTCCAAAGATGTGAAGATTAGGTGGATTGGCCATGAAAAATTGTCTCTTGTGTTCAAGGAAGTGTCGGCGAGTTGCATTAGTCAGTGTTAGATATCTGTAAGTAGGGGAATAGATCTTGGTGGGATACTTTTCGGAGTGTCAATGTGGACTTGTTGGGCCAAATAGCCTGATTCCACACAGCAGGGATTCTCTTAAAGAAGTCTATGAGACCGAATAAGGATCACATTTCTTTTTCGTAAAGAACAATAAGAAGTTTCAGTGTACGGCTAGGACAACTTTTTTAGGAGGTGACCATTTTCCTGGTAACGAATTGCCAAATTCTCTGCTAACGCGAAGTTAGATACGTATCCTTTGAACGCATCCACGTTATTAATTTAGCCTCATATCAGTTTCAGGAAACTTTCCTTCATGCTACGTAAATTGTGTTTGACTAGTTACCCTCGTCTATAATTACCTTCATGCAGATAAATTCAATTCCATCAGGGCAATTTTATTCATTAGACAGAGTTCTCCAAAAGTAACAAACGTTCAAGCATTCAATTCATTAAATGTAAATTCAGCATATACTGGAGAAGGAGAACAGACAGAACTGTGTTGGACAGGAACAGTAAGCTAATTCACGGTTAGATTTTACACGTGACATTCGCTTATTCAGTCCAGTTCGGCAAAATTGTGCTGACTAGTTTATGGCCATGTAGTAAGTCATATTTCGCAAAAACCATGGATGACTCAGTGATAGTTAGTATGGCTGTGCAAGGGCAAAGTCTGGCCACAGAATTGTGGCTGCGAATTTTATGTAAGCGTCAAAAGTGCTTGATGGGTAGATCAGTAAACTTTGTCATGTTGTCGCTTAAATGTCCCTAATGTCTCTGACTCTGCTACCAATGTTCGCAGTGTATTCATGCAATCACCACTCACTGCATAAAGAATTTACATCTGTCATCTCCCCTGTCCGTTTCTCCAATCAGCTGAAAATTATGACCCCTAGTGACAGCCATTTCTACCACAGGGAAATGTCTCTGGCTATTTACTCTATCTCTGCCTGTCATTAGCTTGGAAATCTCTATCAAGTCACTACTCTTCCTTCTTTCCACTTTAAAAAGGCCGAGATTGCTCAATACCCTTTCATAAGGCAAGCCCTCCAATTCAGGCTCCATTATGGATTTGAGGAGTCGAAACATCTGGGGAGTAGTGACAAATCTGATAATTATAGACCAATGACCCTTACTTCTGTTGTGGGTAAAGTGTTGGAAATTATTATAAGATATATGATTTATAATTATTTTAAAGGAATATGTTGATTAGGGATAGTCAACACGTTTTTTGTGAAGGTGAGGTCGTGTCTCAGAAACCTTATTGAGTTCTTTTTGAAGATGACCAAACAGGTGGATTAAGGTAACGTGGTTGACGTGGTGCATATGAATTTCAGTAGGGCGTACGATAAGGTTCCACACAGTGGGCTACTGCACCAAATACGGAGGCCTGGGATTGATCATGATTTAGTGCTTTGGAGAAGAAATTGGCTAGCTAAAAGAATACAGAGTGTGTTGGTTCATGGGACAAGTTCATCCTGGAAGGTAGTTTCTAGTGGTGTATCGCAAGAATCCATTTTGGGTTTACTGTTGTTTGTTGTTTTTATAAATGAACTAGATGAGGCTGTAGAAGGATTGATTAGTCAATTTGCGGATGACACTAAGGTGGTAGAGTTGTGCATGGTGCAGAAAGATGTTGTAGGTTACAGAGGGACATTGATTAGCTGCAGAGCTGGGATGAGATTTGGAAATTCAGTTTAATGCGGAAAAGTGTGAGGTGATTCAGTTTGGAAGGAATAACATGAATTCAGTGTACTGGGCAATTACCTGAAAATTAACGTCGATGGTACGGTTGATGAACACGGAGATCTCGCTGCGCATGTGCATAGATCCCTGAAAGTTGCCACCTTCGTTGATAGGGTTGTTCAGATGACATATATTGTGTTAGCTTTGATTAGTAGAGGGATTGTGTTTCAGAACCTTGAGATCAGGTTGCAGCTCTACAATACACTGGTGTTGCTGCACTTGGAGTATTGCTGACATTTCTGATCACTGCACTATAGGAAAGATGTGGAAGCGTTGGAAAGAGTTCTTAGGGGACTTATGAGAATGTCATCTGGGACGGGAGGATACTCTTACCAGGGAAGGCTGAGAGACCTGAGACTGATTTCGTGAGAGAGAAAAAGGTTGAGAGGTGACTTAATTGTGGCATGCAAAATAATCAGAGTGTACGTAGGGTGGACAGTGAGAGCGTTTTTAATCAGATGGTGATGGCGAGCACGAGGAAACATAGATTTAAATTGAGGGGTAATAGATATAGGACAGATGTAGAGGTAGTTTCTTTACTCAGAGTAGTAAAGGTTTGAAAGGCACTGACTGCAACAGTAGTAGACTCACTAACTTTAAGGGCATGTAAATGACCATTGGATAGACGTTCTAGACAAAAATCGAATCGTGTACGTTAGATGGGCTTCGGATTGCTTTCACAAAACGGAGAAATATCGACAGCTGAAGGGCCTTTTGTGCGCTGTAATGTTCTATGTTCTATGATCTGTCCTAGTAAATTGCCTCTCCACGCAATTCAAAAGCATCTACATTCTTTCTAGAATGAGACGATCAGAATAGGACACAACAACCAAGTGCGGTTTAACCATGGTTTGATACAACTGGAGCAAAACACCGTGACTCTTATACTAAGTCTTCCTATTATTGCAAGCCACGCAACATATGCCTTCTTCACAAGCCTATCAACTTGGGTGGCAAATTTGAGGGTTCGGTGCACGTGGTCGCCAAGATCCCACTGTTTCTCCACACTGCCATGAATCCTTTATTCAGCACTATATTAAGCATTCAAATATATCTTCCAAAATGAATCATTTCGCATTTACCGAGGTTGAACTTCATCTGCCAGTTCGCAGTCCAACTTTGTATTCTGTCAATGCTGGGGTGTCGACTGCAAAAACCACGAGACTATCTACAGCCCTACAGACCTTTGTGTCATCCACAAACTTACTAAAGCACCTTCTTCATCACATCATTTAAAAAAACCCTAAAAACAGCAGAAACCATTAAGTAGATCCATGTGGGACACCAATAGTCACCAAACTCCAGGCAGAAAACGTCCCAACCACTATCACTCGCTGTCATCTTTTGGCCAGCCAATTATGAATGCAGACAGACAAATTTTCCTGCATCCCATACCTCCCCATCTTTCGCAGCACTTCCTACAATTCTTTTTTTTCCAACCCTTCTTATATAAGGGCACAAAATTTACTGCTGTCCAGTGTTCAAGGGCCTCACCCGTAGCTAAGAGTAAAGCAAATACATCTGCCACAACCCCTGCAATTTCTTCCCTGCCCTCTTCCAGTGTTCTTGGATATATCAGCTCTGAACAAAGAGATTTATTCAAAATCATTCATTCACACGACCAACCACTCCTCTGTTTTGATGTGCACTGTCCGCACGATATCAACACTAGCTTTCCAAAGTTCCCAAGTCTTCATGTCTTTCTCCAAGATAAAGACCGATGCGAAGTATTCATTGAGGACCTCGCCCTTCTCCTGCAGTTGGAATGACGCATGTCCACTTTGGGCCTTCTGAGGTTATAATGTCTCTCGAGTTATCTCTTTTCCTTTCATATATTTAAAGAATCTCTTTAGATTCACCCTAATCACCTCAGCCAAGTTTGCTTCTTCTTCCCGTTCCGTGCTCCTTTCTTTATTCAGTAAACTCCCGCATTCCCGATATAACCTCTGGGGATACATCTCGTTACATGCCTCCTTCTTTGTTCTCTTCAAAATCTCTTGTAATCCAATGCTCACTATTGCTGACAAAGTTGTTTTTCACCCTTACAGGTAAACATAGACATTGTACTCCAGCTACCTCACTTTTAATTACTTTCCACTTGCCGAAGGTCCCTTTGCTTGCGAGCATTATACTCAAAAAACTCCTGGAATCTCTTGTCTAATTCCTTCAAAACGTCTTGCCCTATTTTTTACTTGCGGCTTTCTACATCGCATTTGCTAAAGCATTGAATAAGGGCCCTCATGGCAAGCTGGTCATGAAAATGAATTCCCATGGGATCCACAGTGAGATGATAAGTTTGATTGGTTTGATCAAAGAAGAGAGATGATAAATTTGGTAGGCTTTTTTTTTACTGGAGATCAGTGAACAACCGTGTACTGAAAGAATCAACGTTTTGATGTGGTTGTAAATTATTTGTAAGAAAATGATAGCTGTATAATCTGTAATAATGCAGACACCAAGAAGATTGGTGCAGTTGTCGAGAATGTGGAAGTTTGTCAAGCTATATAACAGACATAGATCCCTAGAAACGTCGGACATGGAAATAGCAGATTGAGTTTATTTCAAACCAACGTGTGGTCGTACATTTTGGGAGGTAATTGGAAGTGGAAAGCATGCAGTGCAAGACGTAATGCTTAGGAACATTGCTGTACAGAGATGTGTTGAACTGCAGGTTCATAGCTCCTGTAAATATCAACGGAAGTGAATAAGATGTTAACGAATGTGTGCAACATGTTTGTCTTCATCGGTAGAGTATCCAATTTTGTGTTGTCATGTTTCAGCTGTATAATACCTTATTTCGGCTGTATTTGATTACTGTGCTCATTTCTCCTCGCCATACTAGGGAACGTTTGGGGATGCATCTGACAGGGCCACAATAGATTTACCAGGATGTTGCCTCGGTTCGACAAACAAAAGGAGAGATTGGACAAACGTTGACTGTTTTCCTCTGTTTTGTGAAGGCTCGGGGTGACCTGATAGAAGTATTTTAAAAGTCAAACAAATGGTTTGGTTGGCTGGTTGGAGCAGTTTTCCCAGAATTAAAATGAAAAAAAAATGTTATATGACATATGTGTAAGATGAAAGGGAGAATGTTGAAAGGAAATGTGTCAGTGTTTTTCATGGATGGTGACAGATGCTTAGAACTCACTGTCAGAGTAGATACTGAAAGCAAAAACAGGGGCAAATTTTAAGAAACATTTAGCAAAGCGCATGAACCGACTGACAAAGGAGAGATTTTGACTATATGCGGGTAGATTGCATTAATTTATGACATCCTGGTTCGCACAGCCGTGGTGCCCTGAAGGGCCTGTTCCTTGTTCTTGATCGTTCTATGTTCTATTGAGCTAGCACAATTTCTGTTTGACACTTTTTTTTTGTATAATGGTCTAGCTCCCGTTCAACATTGTTCCTTTCAGTGAGATCAGTCTCGGCTTTTCACAACTACTGTCAGAATGGACTCGACAATCATCCCTCAAGTGCATACTTCATTCATTAGTGTCCACCAGGTGTCCTGAGACTGTGACCTCCAGGTCTGAACAACACTCTGCGGAACGTCATTAATGATTCCATGTGTCCAATCCCATTAAAAAATAGTATGAGTTTCAGTGAAATCACTGCAGCTCTCCTCAACTTCCATTTCTCACAGAACAAAAGTAATGTATCAACAATGAATTTGGAAACATTTACTAAATCCTTCTGTGGCAATCCATCCTTTCCCAGGGAACGTGATGAGATCTACATACAGTACCATTGATACTTCCTCACCATGTTCGTGTTATTTAAAAAAAATACCATTGTTGCTCCTGCACTGAAAAGATATTCCCTGTGAGACCTATGTACCAGCTTCTTTCTTAACTGTTTGCTGTTCCTGCATCTTTCCTTTTTGGGAAAAGTAATGGATCAGACCAGACCCTCCGCTTCTCTGCCATTACCATCTCACCTTTCCCACCTCCCCCACCACGGCAATGCATTGCAAGGACTTAGCCCCAAACATAGGTTTTTGAAATTATTTAAAGTCGAGTTTAAGGTGCTATGATCCAGAAGCGATTCAACTGGTCCACCATTACGCTGTAATGAAAACACACTTTATTCATACGACAAAGTTACACGAAAAAAGTAATCCGCAATAACGCTCACACTGTTGAAATTCTTAGAAAGAGCAAGGTGTTACAAAATCACGAATCTTCACGTGTTCCAATGGAGAGAAAATTCTATAAAGACACCTGTAGCATGACAATGTAGTAAAACAGTTATGATTCTCTCTGCAGCATAGCAAAAAACAAACAAGCTGCCCCTTTTTGGTTTTAAGAGGAAGTCTCGCTACCTAAGCTCTCCCTCCAGTCGAAACTCTAGCTTTTAGCTGTGCAGTAGCAGAAAGTTTTTCATGTAGTGCAAACAATGGAAAAAGCCTTCAAAAGTCTGCATGGATCCTGACCCCGCAAATTCATGCTTCTTTTGTTAAATTTTAATGAAAACACACCGGGGATAATTGCAACCTGTTTAATAACTGCCTGCGTGAAGCAGATATTCTGGCACCAGTGTGGCAATGCAAATTTGCCAGAGAAACAGGACACAACACATCGCTCTTAAAGATGCACTACTGGAACATATCCGTTTAAAAAAAAACACATACATCAACATACAAATTTGGCCACATTTTCAAAGTGATTACTCCCACACTATTCATATTCAACATTATATAAATGTGTGTGTTCATGCGCGTGCGTGTCTATCTAGTATTAACCCTGCACGTCAATAGTGCCAATAATAGGCAATAATACAAACACAGTCAATAATACAATACATTTCACTTTGCTCTTCCACCTCGAACACTTCCATTTTCCTTCACCAATGTAGTATCGATGAAGTATCGACAAACCTGCCAGCTTTATAATTTAAAAATTGAATGAAGGTGAAAAAATAACTCATCTGAACAATCTGGTGTTTACCCTTAAATTTGTCTGATAAACTTAGGGGGTTCTCATCATTGCACACACTTATCTGAGTTATAAAGATTCATAGAGTCATTTTGATGTACAGCATGGAAACTGACCCTTAGGTCCAACACGTCCTCGCCGACAAGACATGTCAACCCAATCTAGTCCCACCTGCCAGTTACTGGCCCAAATCTCTTCAAACCCTTCCTTTTCGTATACGCATCTAAACGCCTTTTAAATGTTGCAATTGGACCCGCCTCCACCACTTCCTCTGGCAGCTCATTCCATACACGTAACACCCTCTTGTAATGGCAGCACCAAACTCAACATCCCGTTTTCAATGATGGAATATTTCTTTTGATGAATATTCAAATTTCTGGAATATATTCGAAAGGTCTCTCAATACTGTTGTTGTCTTCTTGTGAGTGCACCCCACAGACAGCACACCCACATCATTCCAAACATTTAGCACTTTCACTGATATTGAGCAATTGGTTTTTGCAAACACCAGGCAGGATGTCAACACAGTTTTTGGGATTAAAATGTCATCTGACACTATTTCGTACACTGACATTTTCTGCATGTGTTCAACAAGTCTGTCAGTTGTACAACAATGCTGCTAAAATTGGTTTGAATGATCAGTGAAAACGATGTCGGTCCAGAAATTGCACGAACCCGCTCTGTGTTAACGGTATAGGAAGTTTACCAATTACTGTAATTTTCAATTTCCAAGGTATCATTTGTACATGTTTAATCATACGATCTAGGATCATAAGTTTTTATGAATTCACTCTTAGGGTTATCACCAAGTTCGTAGTGTCAAGTTCATTACATAGTTTTAATACATGCTCCAGAAGTTTCTTCCGTGTGTGAGGAAACTCACCAGATTTTCCATCTATATTAGACAATTGTGTATTGCCGAATTAACATGATTGGTTACTCTTTGAAATGTGGTTGGTGAAGTCTTCATACATACAGCATGACTTTAAATTGGGAAAGTCCATTTGGGTTCACGAACGCCGAAATTTCCTTCACTTTTTCCGATAAAGGTGCATGCCATTATTGTCTGAGAATATTAGCTTAAATATGTAAGTTCCTTGTGCCATTTACACATTATATTTTCCGTTTTTGCAATATAGTACTAATCAAATTTTGTAACTGCAGTGACTTTTCGATAGTCCACACACAGCCTTTAGTTCCCATCTAGTTTTAGTAACATCGCGATGGGAGAGCTCCATCTGCTGCAACTCAGGTAAATTGTGTCGTCTCCCAGCATCCTGTTAATCTCTTTAGAACGCACACCAGTTTGAGAGGGTTCAAACCAGGATGATGTTGCTTAATTGGAACGGCATTTTCTATACCTATAGTGTGCATGAATCATTCAAGTACTTGTTAGCGTACCCCACAATTATCTCCATATGATTTTTATTTGTTTTTTTAGCTCATTTTGATTTTCCTCAGAAAGATTTATTCCTGTTTCTGAAAACTTCCTCATTGTTAAATGCAATTCAGGGAGGTCAACTTCAGAATCGTCTGAACTTAGATCGTTAGGCTGAGCAGTAACAAGTAACAGGTTCTCTTTTTGCTATTCTACCTTATCAAAATAGTCTCTGAACATATTCAAATAATACACCTTATGAGTCTTACGTCTACTGATGTTCCTATCGAATATTTTGATTATGTCCTCTATATCTTACCTTTAAATTTTTACCTCCCGTGGGAAGCAATTCTAACACTTTATCTTCACTGGCCAATCTTCGAATCTTGTTGTTTCATTATATGTTGCAAAACTTTAAATACTATCTTGCCAACTCATCCGTTCAATTCGGTTTCTTCCAGAGATCAGACACAAACTCCAAAAATGTAGGCTCTGTATGATGGCTCACCAAATTTTCTTGAAGTAATTTAAGTAGCCCTTTCACCTCATGGCCCCAAACTATTTTAAATGGACTGAATTTAGTTGTTTCATTAGGTACATCGCTAAATTCAAAAAACACAAATGGAAATATTTTATAGCAATCGTCTGGATACCTTTGAATATAGACATTCCACATTTTCTTTGAAGATTGATGTCACAGAGTTAATGTGTCCTGCGGTTCTGAATGGGAAGCATTTGATTTAAGTAGCATTAATTCTGAGTTATCCATAAATTTCTTGAGTAATTTTATTATAAAATTAGAGTATTGATCGTGTTGTTTTTCGATGAGTTGCCCATATCTAGTTAAAGAAAGATACCTCCTCTGCCATCCTTTTAGCTTTGAAAATGCATAATGGAATGACATCATAATCCAGTCAACATGTTCAATACGGCGAATAATTATTTATTCCTTCTTCTCGTTTTAGGGACATTTCCTACGCAATTCATTAACAATCTTGTAAAAGGTTGGTGAAATGCTGGAATCAGTATTCAGGGTGTTGGTCATTTCACTAACTCAAATGTTTTCATTACTTGACACAGGTGACGTCGCGGGCAAAATTCTAGAACAGCTGTGTTCAGTTCATTCCAATAAAACTCCATTTATTTTTTCAAGTTTCGCTTGTGCTTTCCTTACTCCCAAATGATCTATTACTGCTAAGTAATATGCTGAGAACAACATCTCCTTTCTGTAACCCACGGGAATACAAATTGCAGAATTTCTGCTCATTTTTTCATCTACCTGAATATGTAATGATCCCCATTGCCTCAAGACTTCATTTTTACGATAATAAAATTCTGAGGTTAACTCAGAGTTTTCTTCTCAGTCTGCTTTTAGAATCAAATGCTTCATCTGGTGCTTCTTCCGTCGTCGTTCAGTTAACTTCTCCGAACAAAAAATGTCCTCTTTGTTCTCCACTTATTCTTGTTGTTTCTTCTCAACTGGTTGATCATATAGAGGTGCTGATAATTGAAAGTTAACTGGCTTGTCTTTATTATGTCAACATACGGTTTCGCAACTCTGCTGACAAGCAGTCAGGAAAGTTTTCAGTGTATACCGCCTCTAACATCTCAGTTGTCCGTTTTTCCATTGGCTTTTCAATCACAACAGGCATCATTTCCACCTGTGATCTCGCTATGCCATTATCCGCTTTAAACTTTATGTCTTGAACAGAGAATTTATTTATCATTCTTACAATTTCATCAGTACTTTCCATCTTATTTTCCGAACTTGCTTTATTCAACGGAAACCTCCCTCTCTCACCACAATTCCACATTTTACACTTTTTTTCTGGTAACTTTTTTTTCTGAATTGCATCTCTCTTCATTTCTCACCGTCAAATATTGACTTGCTCCCATTTTACTGTTTTCTTTAACCCAATCCACCTCGCTCAAATGTTTAAAACAAACCCACTCAGGTAAATTCTTGAAAGAGGTCTGCCACTTTCTTCTGAAACACCATCTGACTAGGTTGTGATTCTGTTGCGTTATCTATGCTTTCTTTGACCACCAACTTACTTATCCTGTTTTATCACATCCTCCTTCCCAGTGGTTTTACTTATTATAGTGAAAATATCTGGTGTTGTTTATTTTCTCTTTCTCACTCATGGGAGAGTTTTTTTTCTTAACTTGCAACAAGATATTTTTAATATCTTCCATATGATCACACCTGCCCTTCCCAACTTCGGATGCCTATTTTCCATAATGTTTCGCCCTAACATATTGCAAATGATGCTCGAAGCCAAAATTTGATAAATTAACTGACTTATAATCAGCTGCCATTTGTGCTGCTAAACATTGCAGTTACAAACCTCTGTTCCTCCAGATGAGTGCTGATGACTTCAAGCAGTGAATTTTTGACTCCTCCAAAATAACAGCTTCTCTCAGAGTTTCATATGTTTCCACAATATTCCATACCTTTAAAAAAACCATCAAAATTACTTTATTTGCTCCATTCTAATTTTGTGCATATTTTATCAAGTTACTTCTTCAGATTCTGTAGAACGTAGTCTGTGAGCTTCTGGCACTAGTTCATGTGCACGACATAATAACTTAGCTTGAATGAGCATTGACTACATTCGCCATGTCATTTATTTAGGCTCTTTATTAAATCGACCATTCTCGTCGAAGCTCAGCAACGTTTGAATGTATTTAAACAGATTCCCACCAGGCCTTCGGCAATGATCGGCTTGATTTTCATCACTGACCTCATCACTACACTGACCTATTACCTTTAGCTGAGCAATTTTAAGGCACATTTGCCTTTTCAGGAAAGACAATGAAACACTAATGAGAGAAGCATTGTGGAAGTCACAGCAAACATTCATGCCTTGGAAAAAGAAGCATCCTAAATGGAGTTCGATGCAACGGTGCCTGACAAGAAAATTTAGAAATAGCGTAAAAGCAAAAGTCAAAGCAGACCATGCAGTGAAGGGCAGTGTGCGAAAGTGAGGACTGCAGATGCTGGAGATCATAGCTGAAAATGTGTTGCTGGAAAAGCGCAGCAGGTCAGGCAGCATCCAAGGAGCAGGAGAATCGACGCTTCGGGCATGAGCCCTTCTTCAGGTTCCTGAAGAAGGGCTCATGCCCGAAACGTCGATTCTCCAGCTCCAGTAAGGGCATTGGGAAGGCAGAAGATTGGGAAGCCTACAAAGACCAACACAGGATAAATATAAAAGGAATGCGGACGGATTAAGCTAAATATATGGGTGAGGTTGCCAATAATATGAAAGAAATGGACGTTGAACGGCGGGGAAAAGACGGTATAGAAATGGTGTTGTGGTTCAAAGAAATTGTGGAGGAACTGAACAACTTCTTTGCATCAGTCTTCGCATTGGAAGATTAGAGTAAATTTTCCAAAACTCCCAGAGGGCCGGTGGCAGAGGTGGGAATGGTGGCCTTTATCAAGTAGCAGTTGCCAGAAAAACTGAAAGGTCGAAAGATGTCCAAACCTTCTGCCCAACTGGACTATACCACGGAGTCTGAACAAGATAGCTAAAGAGCTAATGGAGGTTTAAGTGAAGGTTTGGAGGAACCAGTCTTGGATTGGGTTGGAAAAGTTTAAAAACCAAACAAAACCAGGTTATAGTCCAGCGGGTGTATTTAGTTTCACGAAAATTTGAAGCACTGTTCCTTCATCAGGTTGCAGTGGAAACGGTGTGAGTGGTAATCTTGCAGGCGTCACTGCATTCACGGAGGTTCCAGAGAACTGCAAAATAGTTAATGCATACACATGATTAAGAAGGGCATAAGGCAAAAGATGGCAAAATAAGGCCGTTTGGCATGAGCTTTGTCGTTGGTAAGATTTTGGAGTCCATTGTGAAGGCCGAAGTGTCTCAATATCTGGAAGTGCATGGTAATTAGGAAACAGTCAGCATGTTTTCATCCAGGGAAGTTTATGCTTGAGAATTCTGCTAGAATTCATTGAAGAGATAACGAGCAGGTAAGACAAAGGAGAGCTAATGACTGGTGTCTACTCGAGCGTCCAGAAAGACTTTGACAACTTACCACACAGAAAGCTGTTGAGTGAGACAATAGCACCTCAGGTGACAGGCAATGCACTATCATGGACAGATTATTGGCAGAAGGCAGAGTGTGGGAATGAAAGGAACCTTCTCAGCGTGGCAAACGCTGACTGGTGGGGTTCTGCAAGGGTCAATGTTGGGTTCACGAGCTTTCATTGCCTACATTAGTGATCGCAATTAAGGAACTGTGGGCATTCTGTCTAAAGTTTCAGATGATGCAGAGATAGGTGGAGGGGCAGGTAGTGTTGAGAATCCGGGGTGTCTGGAGAAGGATTTCGACAGGTTTGGAGTGGCAGATGGATGACATCATGGGAAATTGTGAGATCATGTACTTCGGTAGGAAGGGTGCAGCCATCAACTAATTTGTAAATAGGCCACAATTCAGAAATCTGAGTGTAAAGGAACTAGTTCATGATTCTACTAATGTACGAAAACAGACGTTGCAGGCAGCATTCTGAAGATGAAACAGTGTTATCGTTTTGGGTCCGGTGACCGTTTCTCAAAACTGATGGTAACAGGTTAAATGTCATTTTATATGCAGACGGTAATGTGGAGAAAGGGTGTAAGTAGTAAACGATACATGGTGACAGAACCCAAAGAGAGAGAAGAGCAGTGGGGCTAACAAAGAGGTAGCTATCGATTCGGGAAGGGGAGTAAAGAACCGTTAATGTAGCTAACAAAACGTAGATTGCAATAGCAGACTTTCTATTTGCAAGTCCTGATGTGTGGGTTAGGAGCCTATTTTCAGTCCCTATCGTTATTGGAATCCATATTGAGTCTGGAGCACTGCAGTGCGACAGACTGAAGTCCGAGATGCTGGCTAGGGAAGAGCGAGTTGTGTTAATGTGGCAAGTAACTGGAAGCCAGGATGATTTTTCTTGCGGGCAGAACGTAGATGGACTGCGAAGAAGTCCCCCAGTTTGTGTTTTAATTTCCCAATGTGGAATGCAGTAAATTCGGTTGCTTGAAGTGCAGGTGAAGTGCTGTTTCACCTGGGCAGGAAATTTTGTCCCTTGGATGGATAGAAAGGAGGAGGTAAATGGGCTGGTGTTACGACACTGTGCTGAGAATGTTGGAAGTGAAGGAAGAGTAGACCAGCGTGTCCAAAAGGGTACGGTCTCTTCATTAGATGGGGAAAGGAGGGGTGTAGAACATGCATCTGGTGTTAGTTTCTCACTGGAGGTAGTGAAAATGGTGGCTGATTGAGGATACTGGTTGGATGATAATTACTTTCATGTCCCTGTTGTCGGAGGGAAGAGAAAGGTTGAGGGCAAAAGCGTAGAAAATGGCTTCGATCCGGTTGAATGCCTATGTGTAACAAGTCTTCTTTTGAGGAAGAAGGTCGACATTTCGGAGGCTCACTTGCTGAAGTTGGTCTCACAAGAACATATGTGATGGAGACAGAGGAACTGAGAGAATGGAGTGGAGTCTTTGCAGAAAGCAAGGTGTGAGCATGTACAGTCCAGGTAGCTGTTGGAGTCGGTGCGTATCAGGAGACAGTTACTTTCGAAATGGAAACAGAGATAGCCAAGAAGAGAGGGGAGGGATCAGAGGTAGACCGGATGAAATTGAGGTATGGTGGAAATTAGATCTACTCCAGTTTACCAAACTGACTGCTCAATGTGGTCTCCGAGAGATTAGGAAAATGGAACAGAGACTAAGTGACTGTATCACAGAACACTGACATTGTGCCCACAAAAAAGACCCTGAGCTTCCAATAGCCTACCACTTCAATGCATGACCCTGGTCCCTGACTAACATGACTGACTCAGGCCTGCTGTAGTGTACCAAAGAACATCAGCGTAAGCTGAAGACAAATACCTCATTTGTCTGCTCGGGACCTGGCAGCACTTCAGTCTCAATGTCGAAATTCAATAATTTTAGGGTCTGAACTCTCCCATGTCCTTGCTCCCTCCCCAAAACAACAGGCCTTGGAATCATATATTCTGCTATTCCACACTACATGTCACTGGCAGTGTCCTTGGCAAGATCGTTATCTACTCCTTTGTCTGTCCAAATGCTGTTCTCCCTCTGTGGGCTGTGGTCCCCTCTAAATTTAACTCTTTGCTTGGGATACCAGCCTATCTTATGTTTTCCAAGCTACCATCAGTTCTGTGCATCATCGCCGGACACGAAAAGTTCATTCTGATGTGTCTTCACAGATGCTGCCAGACCTACTGAGCTTTTCCAGCAATGGCTATTTTTGCTTCTGGTTTTCAGTGAACGCAGTTCTTGCGGTTTCTCTTTAGCTACGCTTGAAAGTTGCGTGGCTGGTTAGGTAGCAAAATACAGTGTTGGCATCTATTTCGAAATGATTCGAATATAAAAGCAGAGATGTACTGCTCGTGTTTTAGAAGGCACTAGCCCGACCACTTTCAGAATATTGTGAGCAATTTTGGGCCTCATCTGTAAGGAACGATGTATTGGCCCTGATGTGTATCAAGATGAGGTTTACAAGAATGATCCCTGGAATGAAACACTTCACATATTTTATCACGTTTGACGACTCTGGGTTGAAACTGAATGGATGAGCGTGGATCAAGATAAAATTTACAGAATACTGAAGGCCTTGAATAGAGGAGATGGAGGGAGGCTGTTCCCATTTGCGGGAGACACTATTACCCGAGAGCACAGCCTGAGAGTAAAGAAAGACCGTTCAGATCGGATATAAGGAGAGCCTGGTGAATCAATGGGATTAACAGATACAGAAGGCAGTGGAGACCACGTCGTTGCATTCAGTTAGGAGAGAGGCTGGCAATTTCTTGACTGTGAAAGGAATCAAAGATTATGCGTACTTTGAATATGCCTAACAGATACTGTGCATGGAAACGATAATAGAAAATGCTTGTCATGTTTTCTAAAAAAAACAAAGCTTTTACAATGAAAATCAAACCTCCCAGTTTGGATACTTCTTTTTTCGAGGAGAAAGTGAGGACTAATTACATTAGATTAGTTACAGTGTGGAAATAGCCCCTTCGGCCCAACATGTCCACACCGACCCGCAACCCACCCATTTCCCTACATTTACCCCTTCACCTAACACTACGGGCAAGTTAGTATGGCCAATTCACCTGATCTGCACATCTTTTGGTCTCTGGCAGAAAACCGGAGCACCCGGAGGAAACCCACGCAGACACGGGGAGGATGTGCAAACTCCACATAGTCAGTCGCCTGAGTCGGGAATTGTACGCGGGTCTCTGGCACAGTGAGGCAGCAATGCTAACCACTGTGGCACCATGACTGCACATGCAGGAGAACAGAGCTCAAAATGTGTTGCTGGAAAAGCGCAGCAGGTCAGGCAGCATCCAAGGAGCAAGAGAATTGACGTTTCGGGCATGAGGGTACAATTCCTGAAGAAGGTCTCATGCCCGAAACGTCGATTCTCCTGCTCCTTGCATGCTGCTTGACCTGCTGCGCTTTTCCAGCAACACATTTTCAGCTATATCTTTTTCTAGTTTAGTTTAGTTTTTGCTGGGGACCCCAACAAGCCGCTGGAAAAAAAAGGAGACTAAATATTTCAGCAAATGGTTCCTGTTTGATCCTCTCTGCGAACTCTCTCTCCTCTAAAAATCTGTGTGTTATTTTTTTTTTTTTGCCAAAGCATGTGTTGATCGGATTTTGGAGGAAATCAGATTTGTTCTTTGTTAAGTTATAAGGTATATCATATTGATCTGCCTGGCAAATAGTTGTCATTCTAAAATTTGTTTTCATTTGCTTGCGTTTCATTTGGAACACTGTAAATAAATTATGTTCTGCTTATAACTGAGAGGTTTGACTAACTGCAATGTTCACCGTACGCCTATTTAAAACCTCTAAAAATGTTAGCGTCCGACCACTTGCTTGAAAAGTTTAGTGGGGTTCTGGCCTTACCCATCACAATAGTATCGATCGTAAAATTTTGTATTTTTTAAAGACAATTCGATTTGACTAACAGCAGGCTGTAATTAAAACAGCTTTAATTCTTGATACACATAAACGATGCAAGAAAAAAAATGAATGACATACATTTATCTCAATTCCATTACGAAACAAATAATGCATTTTTCAAAGACTAATCATCAACTTTACAATTCCGATAATATCTCATAAATACACAGTTGGCCACGTGCTGTCTCTCCAGTCCAGAAGAAAGAAACTATCAGCCCCTTTAACTCGTTAAGAAGATGCCTCGCTGTCTGAGACAGTCCTCCAGCAGAGAACGCCAGCTTTCAGTTGAGAAGCAGCATAAACCTTCACAATAACTGAAGCCAACTCTAAACTGAACATGGGGGTGTGAAAAGAAACTCTGAAAATCCGTTCCATTCACATAGCTAATCGTTTTGAGTCTTCTGTCAGTTTGCCAGCCATCTTTGACGTTCAAGAGAAGATCAACCAAGGTTGTCCACACTCCCTTCATACTCTTGCTCCATTTGTCTAATCTTAAAAAAAAGAATACCAAGGGATAACTCCAGGCCGTTTACAAACTGACGGTCTGAAGCAAATAAACTAGCACGACTGTATCAAGACCGCGCGGAAATAGCAACAGGAAAGAATATTTCTCTCTTAAAATCACAGGACTGTCACAGAAACAACCATCGTTGGGGCACTTTGATCACTGTGCCTATAAAATAAAACTCCACCTTTCAGCATGTCTGTGTCAAAGAAACGTTCTGCTTTTCCACAATGATTGTGGCATTTCTGTCTATTAGTTTGCAGTAATTACTCACTGTCGACGACCTCCCAAGTGCCATGAAATTGGATGTCTCTGATCGAGTAGCGAAGAATCTGAACGGGGAGGTTGAGCAGGCAGAAGTCGTGGTGCACAATGGCGCCAGTGACATAGCTAGGAAAAAGGATGAAGATCTAAAAAGTGATTTCAGGGAGTTAGGTTTGAAGCTAAAAAGCAGGACGGGCAGCAAGGTAATCTCATGATTGTTACCAGTGTCACGTGCTAGTGAGGTGAGGAACAGGGAGCAACTGCAGCTGAACAGTGGTTACAGGGCTGGTGCAGGAAGGAGGTCTACAGATAGGTAGGTAATTGTAGTAGCTTCTGGGTAAGGTTAGACCTGTACATCAAGGACGTGTTGCCCTTAAACTGGAGGGACACCAATACCTTGAGTCGGAGATTTCCTCTCGAGCGTCTGGACGGTTGAAACTCTTTTGGCAGGCAGATGATAATCATAGCAACATAACAGAGGAGAGGATAGTTGTTGACCGGGCAGAAATAGAAGGCAGAGAGTCTGTTAGGAAGGATACGCAACTGATAGGGAAAAAAAGTTCGGTTAAAGTGGGTCTGCTTCAATTCAAGGGGTGTCAGGAAAAAGAGACATGAAAATATATCATGGATCATTACTTGGAACTACGATGTTGTTGCAATTACAGAGACATGGATTTCACGGGGTGGTGGGGGTGGTGTGTGTGGGGGGGGAATGATTGCTGGATGTTCCACGGTTTAGATTTTTTCAAAAAAATCAAGGAGTGCTGTAAAATGGGAGGGAAGTAGCATTGTTAATTGAAGATGAGAATGCTGTGGGGGTGGGTGGGTTGGTTTGTCGACTGAATCAGTATGGGTGGGCGACAATAATAAGAAAGGAGCAGTCAGTTTGTTGTGTGATTTTTTTACAGACCCTCCCAAGCGGACCAGAGAGATGAAAGAACAGATTGGATAGCAGATACTGGAAAGATGCAGATGTAACAGACTTGTTGTTATGAGTGACTTCAAATTCCCCAGTATTGATTGGAATCTCCTTCGTGCTGATGGTCTCGATGGAACCGATTTTTGCAGGTGTGCCCGGAAGGATTCCTGACTCAACGGGTCGATATGTGGACAAGGGGTGGCCATATTGGATGTGGTTCTTGGCAACGAGCCAGCCAGGTCTCAGATCACTCGGTGGCAGAACATTTCGGTGAAAGTGGCCACAACTGACTCACCTTTACAATAACTGTGGAGTGGGCTAGGAGCAGACAGTATGGGAAGGAATTTAATGGGGGATGCGAAATTGTTCTTTTACTAGACAGGAACTGTGGAATACAAATTAGGAACATTCTATGTGATACACAAAACAGAAATGTGAAGGCCGTTTAAGGAACCCTTATTGTGAGTGTTGGATAACATTGTCCCTCTGAGACAGGCAAAGAATGGTGAGGTGACTCAGCTTTGGTTGGCACGTGAAGAGGAGATTCTCATTACGAGGAATGAGGAAGCTTACTTAATATTGAGGAAGAAGGCACTGGCAAAGCTTAAAAGGGTTACAGGGTATCTCGCAATGAACTCATAAATGGACACAGGTGAGCTAGGAGGAGCCACGGGCAAGCCTTGGTGGGAAAATTGCGGGAACATGCAACGTCACTCTACACTTACGTGAGGAATTCCAGAAAGACCAGAGAGAGTGTCAGGCCTATCAGGTATCGAGGAGAGAAATTGTGCCTGGATTGTGTTGTCATGATGAAGCCGAAGGCTTCTCTAGAGATGAGACGTGAACGCTTGTTGCGGCACTTCAGAGTAACATGTTAGCCAGCAAGGACAAAAATAGAGAGTTAGGAAGGGCATGGAGGGGACATGAGGAATATTTGGCTGGTTGAATCAAGGAAAACACTAACGATTGCAAGAGATATGCCAGGAAAAAAAGAATGGCTACATTAACCTGGGGGGCAGTCAGAGACGCTAGTGGAAAGTTGAGCGTGGAGTGTGAGGAGATAACAGAAGCAATAAATGAATAGCTTTCGTCAGTATTTACACTGGAACATGACAATGCTGTCGAGGAGAAAGATGACATACAAGCTAGTAGACAAGTTGGAATTGATGTTCTTAAGGAGGAGCTGTTAGCATTTCTGGAAAGTGTGAAAGTAGATACGTCCCCTGGGCGGGACGGTATTTATCCGAGGATTCTCTGGGAAGAACGTTAGGAGATTGCAGAATCTTTGGCTTCGATATTTATGTTATCATTTTCTACACGGATAGTGCCAGAAGACTGAAAAATAGCAGACGTGGTCCCCTGTTCAAGAAATGGAGTAGAAACAACCTTCATAATCATCGACCAGTGATCCTTACTTCATTTGCGTGTAAAATGTTGGAAAGGATTATGACAGATAGGATTTATAATAATCCAGAAAGGATCGTCAACAAGGCTTAGTGAAGTGTAGATAATGCCTCACAAATCTTATTGTCTTCTGTGAGAAGGTGACCAAACAATTACCTAAGGGTAAAACGATTGATGTTGTGTATCTGGATTTCACTAGGTTACACTCGGTTACAGAGGGACCGAGATAAAAAGTAGATCTGGACTAAGCCGTGGAAAATACAGTTTAATGTAGAAACGTGTGAGGTGATTCACTTTGGAAGGAACAAGGCTTGAAGGCTCGAAGGTTAGAAAAGGTTTGATAATGAGAAAGTGAATATGCTGTATATTCTGGGAAGCATATAGGTAGACTAATTCCCAGAGCCGGACCTGGTAGTTGCAAGGTTAGTGTGGGACGTGAACAATGAGATTGTGGTGCCATTGGTAATGGGCTTTGCATCCTCAGTCTCCACCAGAATCGTACCAGATGATTGGGGGGAGGCGAATTTGTTCCTCTATTCAAGAAAGGGAATTGGAAACTGCCCACGAAATACACACCAACCAGTCTTACATCGCTGTTAAGTCCGTTACTGGATAAGATTCTGTGTGATACGGATTATGACTATTTGGAAAAACATAGCTTGATTATAAACAGTCAAAACGGCGTGTGTGGAGCAGGTGATGCCTCAGAAGCCTTATGGATTTCTTTGAGAATGTGATGAGACAAGTTCACAAACGTCGAGCAGTGTATGCCTTGTATATGTATTTCAGTAAGACATTTGACAAGGTTCCTCACATTAGTAGATTCAGAAAGGTAGCAGGTCTGTTGATAAACAGAAGCTTGGCTGTCTGGATACAGAATTGGCTGGCACAAAGAAGGCAACGACTGGTAGTAGATGGAAGGTATTCTGCTTGCAGGTCGGTGACCAGTGGTGATCTGAGGGGATCTGTTCTTGAGCTTCTGCGCTTTGTCATTTTTATACATGACTCGGATGAGGAAGTGGAAGCATGGGTTAGTAAGTTTGCCGATGATACAAACGTTGGCGGTGTTGTCGATAATGTTGAAGGCTGTTGCAAGCGACAACAAGACACTCACAGGATGCAAAGCTTGGCTGAGAAGTAGCAGATGGAGTTCAACGGAATGACCGTCAAGTGATTCATTTTGGAACGTCGAATTTGAATGCTGAATGCGGGAGAAAGACTGAATGTTTGGCAGTGTGGAGAAACATGGGGATCTTGGGGTCCATGAACACATGTTGCTGAACAAGCATATAGGTTCGTTGAGAAGGCTTATGGTGTTTTGGCTTTCATGAACAGGGGGATTGAGTTTCAGAGCAGCGAGGCTTTGCTGTAGCTCTATAAAAGGTTCGTTAGACTACATTAAGAATGTTGTGTTCAGTTCTGGTCACCTCATCATCGGAAGAGTGTAGATTTTATCGAGAGTGTGCAGCGGAGATTTACCAGGGTGCTGCCTGGATTGAAGGGCTTGTCTTATGAAGGGAGGTTGAGTGATCTGGGGCTTTTCGCTATTGAGTGAAGAAGGAAGAGAGATGAATTGATAGAGGTGTGCAATGTAATGAGAGAATTACTTAGAGTGAAAAGCTCGAGACTTGTCCTGAGGACAGACATGGCTGCCACGTCCTGTCATACATCGAAGTTGATATGAACAAGGTATCGGGGAGATGTCAGATGTTGGTTCTTTCGTCAGTGAGTTTTTGGTGCATAGAATAGATTGCCAGCGGTGGTAGCAGAGTCAGAAACAGTAGGATTATTTAAGCGACTGCTGCCCAAGCACATTGATGGAAGTAAATCGGGGGCGTGTAGTTTCATTTGATCTTAAATTAAGGCGCAACATCGTGGGGCAAAGAGCCTGTGCTGTGCTATGTTCTACATCCTGTGTTCTTCACCATCATTTCCTTCAGCAAAACGCAAAAAAAAGTTTTACATTCAGAGATCTTTTTCCTCATTATGACATTACCATGGAAAGGTCCATAAAAAAAGGCGTGTGCACCCAGGAAAACTACGCAGAACATAATACTCTTTTTCCAATTACATCGTTTCGCTTCTATGTGGTCAGTATCCCTCTATTCCCCGCTGCTCATATATCAAGCAATGTACCTCTGGATCTTTGCGTTTGTATCTGCCTCCACATCCGTCTATGTAAAACAAAAAAGTCTCTCAGGTGTGGTTTAAATTTACCAGTTTTTTCCTTAATCCTGTCCAGCTAGTAAATGACGTTTCTAACCTGTGTTTAAGAAAATCACTGACTATCCATTCCCTTCGCGTAACTAATAATTATGCTGTCTTCATTCAGTTTGCCATTCATCGTTCGACATTGAAGAGCAACAAACCAAGGTTGCCCAATCTTCCTTCATTACGAATACCTGCAAACCAGACAACATCCTGTTAGAATGTTTCTATACCCTTTCCAAGACTTCTAAATATCGCCAAACTAATATTGCATGCAGTTCCAACATGATTTGCTCATTATAGACTCGATGCCTGGACTGATGAAGTAATGATGCTGCATACCCTCTTGTCTACCTTATCAATTTGTGCTGCCAAATTCAAAGAACTGTGCGCCTGCGCGCCTCGATCCCTCTGCATTTAATAAGAATTCTGCTGTACAGTTTATTGTGTTTTTTTCACCGATCTGAGAATTTATGTTGCATACGTTTCGTCCCCTGTCTATGTGACATGCTCAGTGCTTGGGAGCCTCATTTGAAGCACTTCTGTGATGTTTACTCCGGCGTTTGTAGTGATTTGTGTCTGCCGTTTCCGTCTGTCAGTTCCAGCTGTCAACTGCAGTGGCCGGAATATTGGGTCCAGTTCGATGTGCTTATTGATTGAATCTGTGGGTGAGTGCCATGCCTCTAGCAATCCCCTGGCTGTTTTCTGTTTGGCTTGTCCGATAATAGTTGTGTTGTCCCAGTAGAAATCATGTTGCTTGTCATCTGAGTGTGTGGCTACTAAGGATAGCTGGACATTTTGTTTCGTGCCTAGTTGGTGTTCATGGATGCGGACCGTTAGCTGTCTTCCTTTTTGTCCTATGTAGTATTTTGTGCAGTCCTTGCATGGGATTTTGTACAGTACATTGGTTTTGCCCATGCTGGGTATCGGGTCTTTCGTCCTGATGAGTTGTTGTCTGAGAGTGGCTGTTGGTTTGTGTGCTGTTATGAGTCCTCGTGGTCGCAGTAGTCTGGCTGTCAGTTCAGAAATGTTTCTGATGTATGGTAGTGTGTTTGGTCCTTTGTGTTCTGGCATGTCCTCATTCCGTTGTCTTTCCCTTAGGCATCTGTTGATGGAATTGCGTGGGTGTCCGTTTTTTGGCGAATACATGGTAAAGGTGTTCTTCTTCCTCTTTTTGCAGTTGTGGTGTGCTGCAGTGTGTTGTGGCCCTTTTGAACAGTGTCTTGATGCAACTTTTTTGGTGTGTGTTGGGGTGGTTGCTTTCGTAGTTTAGGCTTTGCTCTGTGTGTGAGACTTTCCTGTATACCTTTGTGGTGAATTGTCCGTTCGGTGTTCTGTGTACCATCACGTCTAGGAATGGGAGTTGGTTTTCCTTTTCTTCCTCTCAAGTGAATCGGATTCCTGGGAGTGTGGCATTGTTGATCCAGTATGTGTTCTCTATTGCTGTGTTTTAAATGGTTTCACCCATATATCTGACCCAGATTTTGGATTGAATTTAGGGTTAGGCTGTTTGTACTAACCTTTGCATTACCGCTTCTGCTATGAGTCCGTATTGATAACAAATACTGATTCCCACGTTTTGCTGTACGCAGGGATCTTCCACATTCAATTAAGACCGTTGTTAAATATTCTTTAAATGGGTAGGACTGCAGGCGTGGGGATTTAAAAAGAAGCTGGCATTATTACTATTTTCACTTTTCAAATTAATGGCAAAGTCTCAACTGCTTTCTTCTGCCATCCAGGAGAGTAGAAATTTTTTTGTATTTGAGCTTGAGTTTCCTTTTCCCAAAATGATTTTCTACTGGCAAGTCATGCGCTCCCCTCAACACCTCCTTTCTATAACCGACTGGTAATACAACTTGATGCATTTCTGCCCATTTTTAATATGCCTGATATTTGATGGTCTTCATGTTGTCATCAAGGCATCATTTTAAAATAGTAACATTCAGGGATGCATTCAGATTATTTTTCTGTTCACACTTTTTCAGATAATTGACTCAAATTTCTATCCTTCCTTTGCTTTCGTCAGTTAAATTCTCTCAGCTAAAGATATGCACTTTGTCATCCACAGGTTCATTTTTGTCTCAAACATTTGATTGAACGTCGTGTCTGTCAAATCTATTTCAATCATTTTAAACTGTATTGTTTGATTTCTCCTCCTTTTTCAACTGGTGACTTTGTGACTTTTACCACACAGTCAGGATAATTCCCAGAGTATAATTCCTGCAATAAACCTGATCCCGAATTTTACACTCGTATTTAAAAAACGGAAAGCAACACTCCTCCTGTGACTATGTTATATCATTGCCAAGGATAAATTGTATATCTGGTGTCAAGATTTTTTCCAGTAGCCTGCTACCAGAGATCCATTTTTATCTGGACAATCCACGCTCATCGGCCATCATGGAACACATTTTGTCTCACCATGAATTCCACATACTGTGACGTTTTCAGACAATAATCATACTGTGTTACAAACCTCCCCACCTCGCAATGTGAAATATTAACATAATGACGGATCTCTTAATACTGTAACTTCTTTGTCTGTATTTCCTGATTTATGTGAGTAAACGTTACCTTCGCATATAAATGGTGTTGGAAGATCTGGCACTTCCTCCTGACATAATGTCGACGACTTTATTGCACTGAAAACTCCGGAGCTTTTTAACTTCAATTTCCCCGACATGGGTTTCCATCCCACTTGGTTGTAAGCTACCTTGAGTATCTTAACCGAAATCGACGGTTCCCTTACCACGTGAGGATTTCTCTTTTCCCAAAGTTCTAGTCCTCACGGACTGATTTTATTATTGGAAGTCAAAATTTGATGTTTGATCCAGTTCAGAATCATCAGCCATTTCACCTGCTAATCTTCGTTTTTATTTAACTTTTTGCTATTCTGCATGAGCTGCAATTACCACAGGAAGGGAATTTTCGATTTCTTCCAAAGTAATTATCTAATATCGTCATTTGTTTGATCGATTGTATTGCCCTTTCCCGTTTTGCAAAATTGTTTTGCTTCACCTTTGGAAATTGTGTCGCTCCCGCAGCACAGACCCGCTCCCCCGCCCCCGACAGTGCAGTGCTCCCTTATCACTCACTCTTTGACAGTGCAGGTCTACATCAAAACTGATCTTCCAACAATGCAGTTACCCCACAGAACTGCCACCCCCAAACCCCCAACCTTTCTCAGCAGTTACCCTCCAAGTGAAACTTCTTCACCCAGAGAGTAGTGGCTGTGTGAAATGCTCTGCCCCAGAGAGTAGTGGAGGCCCTGTCCCTGGATCCATTTAAGAAAGAGTTGGATAGAGCTCGCAAAGATAGTGGAATCAAGGGTTATGGAGATAAGGCAGGAAGAGGATACTTATTAGGAATGATCAGCCATGATTATATAGAATGACAGGCTAGAAGGGCCGAATGGCCGACTCCTGCACCTATTGTCTATTGTCTATTGAGAAACACTCCACCCATAGTACACTTGGTGAGATCCTTTCCAGAAAACTATGTGTGGTTGTTTCTTCCAGGACTAAGAAGAATGTTATGGCAAATTAAACAGTACCATCAACGGTTACCAGAACGACTCATTGTATGGCAGAACTAATAAGGGAAGAGATATTTGACAGTTTAGGACTCGGTTCACCGGCTTTCATAGGAATGATCGAACCGAATCTTATGAAATTTTGTTGGGACACAGCAGAGGACAGGAAGTGTGTTATGAATGATGAACAGTCGAAAATCAGGAAGTAAATGACTAAGGATATTTGGCTAAGCATTTGGCACTGAGATAATGAGAAATGTTTTGACTAAGAATGTGGTCAGCTTGTGGAATTCTGTGTCAGGAAAAGCATTAGAAGCCGAAATATTAAACTTCTGTTAACTTAAAAAAATGATTTAGATAACCTATTTTAGGAGATTGAGATCAAAGGGCTAAGGTGAGATAGTAGGAAAAGTAGACTGACATGGATTGATAGCCATGGTCTAATTGAATCTTGCAACTTCTGGAAGGTTTGAGTAGCCTTCTTCTGCCTATAGTTTCAATGATTTTACATTTGTGGATGATGTCAATAGAGGTGGGAGATGATTGGCTTTAACAGAACGTGACTACATTCTTTGAACTTCCAGCCAGCGTAGTGTCTTCAAAGGATTTCCACTGACCAGCAATGACTGACGTCATTCTGAGACACAAGCTTAACTTCCATGAAATGTGTTCAATCTCAACTCATCTCTCCAGTGCAATTCTCTTCATCTTCCGACAACGTTTTCCAATTGCAGGTGGATCTGAAAGCTCCGTCTGGATATCATCCGACCATCAATGACTTGTAACTGCATGGGATTAATGGCTTGGCCAATGACATTTTGCATCTGTTTGTTCGGGAAGGAGAGCGGCCAAGTGAGAGATGGGAATTGATGTAAAGTGGTTATAATTTTTCTTTGCTTTATTCTGATCTGGCCCCATGCGATGTATTCCCGCGATTGTGTCTCTGCCAGTGTTAATGTGTCGGGTGCAAGGACTGTACTGAACCGATACAGGCGCGAGATTCAAGTTTTAGATTTAGGATACTGTGACAAAGATTGCCAATTGTCAATGTCTTCAGTGGTTTGCTGATCTCAAATGATATGAAGAAAATTGACTATAAATATGCAATTTTTTATATTAGCAACTGAGGAGTCTCCGATGGATCATCCTCTGTACACTAACTACTGAACACTGTGCATGCAGCTTTATCCTGGGCTCCAGCGCTGATGTACCGATCAGGGATATTGTCTGTGACCTGCATGTTTGGCGAAATGTCCCAACTGTTAATGGTTAATCTGATAGCATAAAAAACTCTCTTCAATGTGGATGGACTGCAAATGCTTATGGATGCCAACGATTGTGTGATCACTTGATGACCTTCCTAGATGATCGCACTTCCGTTCAGCTTCAGAAGCAAGGTCCCACATCTTCATGAATTCCGATTGCATTGTTATAAATATTGGATCAGAAGTGCTTTTATTGTTGCTTAGAAATGACAGGGTGGAACCTGAAACTGCTCCCCCTGAGGTAGAGGGTCAATAGCGGCCTCTGTGTGCTGTCATATTATGTCATCAATACCTTCGCTATTTCTCTCAATCAGGACATAACTCCCAAACGTCTTGTCATTATGTCACAGGGAGGTCTGAGTCACCTACTAAACTGGCAGCATTCCACGGCTCACAGCAGATGGCGAGGCCCGATTGGTATGTCAAAGATTCCTTTGGGAATCGATCAGGGTTTCTGAACAACAATTTCCAATGTGTCAACATTGGAAAAGCGTTTTTTTTTTCCTATGACCTTAACTACATTTGTGAGAATCATAAATGGGTGCATTTAAATTTGTGGCTGTATTATTTGGGTCACATGCTACAAAAATTAATATCCCGCTCTTGCTATTACTTGGATCCTGGGTAAGTTTCTCAATCAGTGAGAAAACCGTGCCTCACTGCAAGAAAACTCTTGTCATTAACAGTCGCATCTGACTGGGGTTCGTGTGCTTTGGGGAAGCATTTGAGTACAACTATGAAATGTCTGTGCTGTGGCCAGCACGCAGCCTGTTTACTATATCATGATCCTGCTCACTGGGTGTTTGCCTGATCAAGACTATATATAATCTCATCATTCCCACTGATACGAGACTGAGTCCTGAGCCAAGACCATGACTGAACCAATCCAGCTCTCAGTTACCTCCACGTCAATACCCATCTCCTGCTCGCCTTTAACCTACTGTGGTGTAAAACACCTTGTGGGTCTTTGGCAAATGTTGCTCCACTTCTCTCTTGGCCACACTAAAGATACCATTTTCCATCAACTGAAGATCATCAAAACTGATCAGTCACTCTCGAAATCACACGATGCGCTATTGTATCACCTTGATGTGCTGCTGATAGATATGCAGTCCTTGTCGAATATAGGATCCTACCGTTATGCTCAGATCAACCCATGATGGCACACTCTCATTGAAATCACGAATCTGCACTTTGCGCGAAGTGTTGTTAATTCCTCTGCAAGTTTAATTTCCTCTGACCTCTCTCTCCCTTTCTCTCTCTCTGTCAGTCTTTCTAGATTGCATTGTGTCCAATTCCCTTAAATATTTTTCACACATACATTCCTTTATTTCTGGATTTTCTTATTTTTGATTAAATATTTGCTTGAAGATACTGACTCTGTTCACAAATTGAATGCTCTCATGATTTACTTGCTTCAACTATTCATCGATTGTGGATACGAAATTTCGTGACACCCCAGCAAATTGTTGTTAATACAGTCTTATTATCAAGCCTGTAATACTCATACTGAAATTTGGAAGTTTAAAAATTTCAAAGCTCTCCCACACAAAGTCTAATCCCGACATCCTTCCGCATCTTTCTACCTGTTCATTGTCTCTGGCTAATCCATGCTGTTTTCATCCTCACTATGCCTTTTAGGGCTTTAAAAATTGCTGGCAACGATGTCTCGTTTTTAACCTACCTAATAAATCTTCTGTAACAATGTCCATATTCACCTCTTTTATCGCCAAACTTCTGTCGAAATCTCCAATTGAAACGTTGTTGGATTTTTCTGTTCTTTATTGCAATAGCACACTGGCCCACCCACAAACATTCACATCATACTGTCCTGATCCATGCTTCAACTTCAGCATCTTAGGTACAGCAAACATCACAAGGTACTTTCTGAATTGAATGCAAACTTTCCTGATCTGCACACACCTGCAGTTAAAAGAACAGACATTCAAAGTTTTCATCTCAGTCAAATAATTTCCGAACCCTTGCTCCTTTTTCATTGCCTCTCTCCCTTCCTCAGATTACACTTTCTCGATAGTTATTTGAAAACTTCATTGAGGTACTGAGCGGGAAATCCAGCCCTGCCATTCCCGAGTGCGCCCCAAACGGTAATGATTTTTAAAAACATACCCAGAATATCGTGCTATTTAGATCCAAGGTGACAGACAAAACGGAGGAGGTTCATGTTCCTGAAAAATGTACTTAATGGTAAACCGAATCTAATTACAGGAAAGGAATATTAAATCATTGGTTTAAAACTCACAAATAAAAAGAAGAATTCTCATGTAATCCGGATTGCTACACACAGTCTCATACAGTTGAAACAAGCGTGGTTGTTTTGAACGATGAGAAAATTGGGCAAGCAATTCAGTAAATTCGGATTATAGGATCAGACGAGTTGGTTCTCGAGCTCCTTTTTTTGGGATGAAGTTTGTTTATTGGTTTACAAGTAGCACAGGATGTCTGGCACCCCATTACTGACGGTCTCTGTTTTTGTCATTGAACCTCACAACTCAGAGCATCGGCTACTAAGAAGATAAATTGCTTTAATTTGTTAAGTTAGGCTGTAATGCAGGGAAGGGTTGAGATCCTCAGCTTCCGAGGTCTGACAATTTCTGTGGATCTTATTCAGTGGGTCAAACTTTCTCTGCTATGTTACAACTAATCATATAGTTTCTGGTAACAGAAGGCAATTGTGATCGACAACAGCTCCACAGAATATCCGGTTATTATTACAAACGAAATCTTTAGTCATAAACAGCTTTCTTGCTCTAGTTCATCTGCAAACTCCACTTCTACTAGTGTGAAACAGCAACTGTATAGAGAATGTTTCCAGTGAGCACCAGGTTAATTGCTTTCAAAGCATCAAATAATCCACTAGCAGTCATAAATATAAAAACAGTTGTGCACCCTCCATGATCCTATCCTGATGCCTCAATTCTCGCTTCTTCCTAGAAATAAATAACTTGATTTTTCCAGTTCTTTTTTTCTCGGGGAAAATTCGTCATATGTCACTTTCTCCCTTGTGGCAATCTCAACATCGGTTAAACTGGTAATTATCTTTGATCCAATATTGAGACACAATCCTATCATTTATAGGGAAAATGTTCTGTTGCTGAAGACTCTCCCAATATACAATATTCACGCTGCTCTACCTTATACTGTCACACACTTGTTCAACGTCAATTCCATATTGATTGAGTTGTAGCTATTTCCGGTCAGAAGTTGTAAAGGAAATTTCTCATGAAGAAATCAGCAAATGTGACTTTCGCGGTCGTGATTGCGATGAGTCTCTGAATGTACGTTGCCTGGCTTTTGATGTTCCCGAGTCTATAGTGCTCGCTATGCTCCTTGGCTTTGTGTTGATCCAAGTAGCTATATAATTTCTTTGGCATGGACAACTATCCAGTTCCTGCAACATACTTTAACGCCATGGGTTCATTTTATTCTAATTCTAGTTCACAGCACTTCTACTAACAGAAGCATCTTAGTGACCAGCACAGACCAGCACAGTATACTTTGGGCTCGCAGCAGTGGGAAGGGTTCCAAAGACCCGGATATGGAGAATTAAAGGAAGTCATTCAGTTTGTTGCTTGTCATCTCAGGAAATGTTTCCTTATTATGGAGAATGTTGCTGCTTTACTCTCTGTGGAGTCATGTGTATTTCTTTGTCTACAGATCCATATAGATACATGTTCTTTTACATGAAATTGGCTTCGTGGTGCAGTTGCAGAGTTGCTGCAAAAACTAGCATGTATGCCGCGACCCAGACCACGTTCAGAGAACAGTGGAAGAAAGTGCTGAAGTATGTATTTAATCTCATGTCAAATGAATTGAACAGAGAGAAGATGCAAAGCATTTATCGTATATGAAATCCGGCTTCTCATTGTGTGCCTCTTTTTTCACATTGCAAAGCAATCATCATATACCATAAAAATGATGCAGATTCTGTCTTCAGTTGATTTTGCATCAAGTGTCCACTTGTACACATATTATGTCACAAGCAATGAGAAGTCAAAATGTGTGAAAAATGTCTCTCTGCAGTGTTAGGATTAAAAATATCTTGAAAACAGACCAGTAATAGCGAGTTCTGAGAAGATGTGCATCTCAGGTTGAAGATTTGGATGTAGGTTTGCTCCCTGAGTTGGAAGGATTGTGTTCAGACGGTTCATCACTATACTAGATAATATCTTCAGTGAGCCCCCGGATAAAGCCTCAGGCCCCTCACATTCATAGTCGTGCTATCTGCAAGACCAACGTACAGATTGGCCAAGAAGCTACACCTTGGCCTAAAACACTTAGTAGTAGACTCACGTCACTCCATCCATTCCATCCAATAATTCCAGAAGACACCAAGATAAACTGATGAAATAATGGTCTGCTTTGACGTAACAGCCCTGTTCATATCCAGGAACATCAACCTGGCCAAGGAAATACCCAGTACATTATTAGAAAAACCAAATACACATACACCAAACGCCACCAACTTCATCAGCAAGGACAGTACCGTCAAGTTAGTAGGCCTATGTCTTATCAGCCATAATTCGGAGATGTCGTTGTTGGACTGGGGTGTACAAAGTTAAAAATCACACAACGCCAGGCTATAGTCCAACATGTTTAATTGGAAGCACACTGGCTTTCGGAGCGACGATCACCTGATGAAAGACCGTCGCTCGGAAAGCTGGTGAGGTTCTAATTAAACCTGTTGGACTATAAACTGGTTTTGTGTGATTTTTAACTCTTATCAGCCACTTCACCTTCAACAACAAAACTTACAGACTAACCAACAGAACACCATGTAATCACCGATGTCAGGGTTCTTAGCAGAGGCAATAATGCGAGAATCGAACAAACAGCTCTGCCAAACATCCAACCCAATCTTCGGGTCCATTACCTGGATGACACCTTTGTCATCACGAAACAAAACAAATTGGAGGAAACCTTCAAGACCATCAGTGATATTCTTACTGGCATAAAATTCACTAAATAGGAAGGAAACAACAATAAACTGCCTTTCCTAGATGTTGCAGTCGAGCGAATAGCCAATGTGGAACTTCAAACCAACGTCTAGAGGAAAACAACAAATACAGACCAAATATTAAACTACAGAAGCAATCTTTCCAACATCCACAAACGAATATGGATTATAGCACTACTTCAACGAGCCATCACACACTGCAACACAGAGGAACTACGCACAACAGAGGAGAATAACCTACACAGTGTATTCAAAAAGAACACAGTCCGCCTATTACTCAGCAATCAACCCAACCAAGCAAACACAACGCATCCAGAGCCCTTAGCCAAGATCCCCGACATCAAAGACATCTCGGGAATGACTGCAAGACTATGCAGGCCCCTTGACACCATGGCAGCCCACAAACCAAATAACAGATTCAACGAGCACCTAATGACCTTGAAAGACCCTGGACAGACAACGAGCAAAACTCATGTCATTTACAAAATACATTGCAAGGATGAACAAAGACTACATTGGACAAGGAGGCAGAAAACTAGGCACCAGGATACATGATCATCAACTAACCACAAAAAGACATAACCCATCTCACGAGCATTCTTACGTATGGACGAGTAAGGGCACCAGTTCGACTGGGATAAGACATCCATCAAGGTACAAGCCAAACAGAGACACGCACGAGAATTCCTAGAAGCATGGCATTCCAACAAGAAGTATATTAACAAACACATTGATTTGGCTCCGACTGATCACCAACTGAGTAAAAGAACCGGAAGTGACATCGCCATATCAAATGACGTAACCACAGGAAATAGCATCACCAACCCAAGGGAACTCAAACATATAGATAGAATTCGAGCTACACCAATAATGATTCGTCCAGAGGCTCACTGATGATGTTACCTCGTCTGGTGATGAAACATCTGAAAATGAAACTTCCATCTCAGCGACTAAACCTGCGTCCACAGATCAATAATGATTCATTCTTAACAGTTAATTCGATATGACAACGTGACCAAATGAATAAAGTGGAAATGTATACGAGAAGCAGGCAGAATGCGAAAGCGTCTTATTTTGACAGAAGGATCACCGTGTCATACTACTGTATGTTACTATGGGAATTGTCCTGCTTTGACATTACACAGACCCTCTTTTGACAATGGAATCTCCGGTAATTTAGTTTGTGACTTGCTGATAGCTCACAATGAATTCTCACCTCTCAGCTGTTGATAATGCGGCATTAAGCCATAGAAACATCATTAAACGCTTATGGGTAATGATTTGATTAAATTTTGTTCAGAGAAGCAATTTTCTCTGAAGGTGGCAAGGCACAAAAAAAGCGTTTACCATTCGTCAGACCAAAACTCAAATATGTGCGATTATTGCCGCATTTGGACATTGAGTCATTCCGTAAAAATGTGCCAATTAAAAGCTCTGTTGTTCACCAGCGGTTCTAACTGCACTTGCGAAATGAAACCTCTCAGGCTTGGCTGATGCCCTTAAATATTCCATTATGTAATGACTAGAAAGACCAACACTCAATGATAAATTCCAAGGCGGAGTTGTACGATCTTTTCAAATATCTGCGACAGAACATTTTATACCAACTGACATTCGCAGCATCTTTCGATGTGGAGTTTGTACGGTGCTCCCTCAATGCTGAACCCAGATACTGTGGACCCACCACAGTATTGACTCTTTCTACAATGCGGCATTCCCTCAGTGCTGACCCACCGACAGTGTCGTCCTCCTTGAGCAAATCCTGCCTGGATGGCGCTCGATGAGCGCTGCCTCTCCATACGTGTGGGACTCCCTGAGCACTGACCATCCAAGAACATCCGCTCCTGAAGGACTGACCCTCCGACAATGCAGGGAGCCTTCAACACCAAGCAACAGGTTGAACATACCCCTCCTGCGGTAACAGATTGAAGTGTGATGGTCCCTCAATAGTGACACTATGGCAATAAGTGTCTCATGTTGTATGGAACACGCGATGCTTCCTCAACACTGACGCACTGACAATATCCTGTACCTTGCGTTTGAACATGTGGTGGCATCATTCTTCTTTCAGACTGTCCCCGGGAATGGAATGGTCCCTCAGTACTGACTTAGATTATGAAACGGAGTTTTGTAAGTAGTTTCGAGCACTTTACACAAGACGTTTGTCATATTGGACAGGATTTGAAAATGATTCCTTCTCAGAGATAAGTGTTAGGATCCTAGCATTTTCTGATTTAAATAAACGATTTGGAGATGTGTGAGAGGGCAAAGTTTCGAAAGTTTAGAATGATAATGAGCAAGAGGCGAATAGTGAATTATGACTATGCCGCTGAGAGATATTGGTAAGTTGTTCAAATAGGCAGAGACCTGGCGGATGGAATATAATGCAGAGAAATGTGAGTAATATACTTTGCTGGAATAAAGATGGAGAGACAAACATGCTCAAGGTTACAAATTTGAGGGCAGTACAGGAACAGAGGGACCTCGCCGTTCATAGACATGGTTCTATAAAGATGGCCCAGCAATTTGGCACTGTTAGTATGACGAATTAAAATTTCACTGCATTCCTTTCTCTCACTGTACGGATTGTTTTTCTGTTTCTCTCGGAGCACATGGCGTTTAGCTCACCCTTTATTTCTACCAGCTGATGAATGAGAATTAAAATAGCAACAATTTAACTGAAGGAGTTCGAAATAGTACTCAAGGTTAAGGCTTATGACTACATGCTCAGGGGGTATCTTCTGTTCCAATGATCCTGCAGTGCAGTGAGGCAGACATTCAGCACCAGAACTCAGAGTTTGATTCCCACCATAGCCAGTAATGGTGAGTGACATTTGGTGGGGCATCCACAAATAACTTGAAAGAAGATGGTAACAAGGATTTATCATTTCTCTATTCACAACTGGCACAGTCAGTTGCCTGGCCCTTTCGCACGCTGAAGGTGGAGGCAATGCCCACCGTAGCTGAGTTATAATTAAACATTGAAACTTCTATAGAACATAGAACAATAGTGCACAGAACAGGCCCTTTGGCCCACGATGTTGTGCCGAACATCTAACCGAGATTAAGCACCCATCCATGTACCGATCCAAATGCCGCTTAAAGGTCGCCAATGATTCTGACTCTACCACTCCCACGGGCAGCGCATTCCATGCCCCCACCACTCTCTGGGTAAAGAACCCACCCCTGACATCTCCCCTATACCTTCCACCCTTTACCTTAAATTTATTTCCCCTTGTAACACTCTGTTGTACCCGGGGAAAAAATTTCTGACTGTCTACTCTATCTATTCCTCTGATCATCTTATACACCTCTATCAAGTCACCCCTCATCCTTCGCCGTTCCAACGAGAAAAGGCCGAGAACTCTCAACCTATCCACGTACGACCTATTCTCCATTCCAGGCAACATCCTGGTAAATCTTCTCTGCACCCTCTCCAAAGCTTCCACATCCTTCCCAAAGTGAGGCGACCAAAACTGCACACAGTACTCCAACTGTGGCCTAACCAAAGTCCTGTACAGCTGGAACATCACTTCACGACTCTTGAATTCAATCCCTCTGCTAATGAACGATAACACTCCATAGGCCTTCTTACAAACTCTATCCACCTGAGTGGTAACTTTCAAAGATCTATGTACATAGACCCCAAGATCCCTCTGTTCCTCCACCTGACTAAGAACCCTACCGTTAACCCTGTATTCCGCATTCTTATTTGTCCTTACAAAATGGACAACCTCACACTTGACAGGGTTGAACTCCATCTGCCACTCCTCAGCCCAGCTCTACATCATATCTAAGTCCCATTGCAGCCGGCAACAGCCCTCCTCACTATCTACAACTCCACCAATCTTCGTATCGTCTGCAAATTTACTGACCCACCCTTCGACTCCCTCATCGAAGTCATTAATAAAAATTACAAACAGCAGAGGAACCAGAACTGATCCCTGCGGAACTCCACTTGTAACTGGGCTCCAGACCGAATATTTACCATCTATCACCACTCCCTGACTTCGACCGGTTAGCCAGTTTTCTATCCAATTGGCCAAATTTCCCTCTATCCCATGCCTCCTGAATTTCCGCATAAGCCTACCATGAGGAACCTTATCAAATGCCTTACTAAAATCCATGTACATTACATCCACTTCTCTACCATCATCCACATGCTTGGTCACCTCCTCGAAGAATTCAATAAGACTTGTAAGGCAAGACCTACCCTTCACAGATCCGTGCTGGTTGTCCCTAATCAAGCAGTGTCTTTCCAGATAATCATAAATCCTATCCCTCAGTACCCTTTCCATTACTTTGCCTACAACAGAAGTAAGACTAACTGGCCTGTAATTCCCGGGGTTGTCCCTATTCCTTTTTTTGAACAGGGGCACAACATTCGCTACTCTCCAGTCCCCTGGTACCACCCCCGTTGCCAGTGAAGACGAGAAGATATTTGCCAACGGTACTGCAATTTCCTCTCTTGCTTCCCACATAATCCTAGGATATATCCCGTCAGGCACGGGGGACTTGTCTATCCTCAAGTTGTTCAAAATGTCCAACACATCTTCCTTCCTAACAAGTATCTCTTCCAGCTTAATAGTCCGTTTCACACTCTCCTCTTCAACAATACGGTCCCTCTCGTTCGTAAATACTGAAGAGAAGTACTTGTTCAAGACCTCTCCTATCTCTTCTGACTCAATACACAGTCTCCCACTACTGTCCTTGATCGGACCTACCCTCGTTCTCGTCATTCTCAGGTTTCTCACATACGCATAAAATGCCTTGGGGTTATCCTTGTTCCTATCCGCCAAGGATTTTTCATGCCCTCTCTTAGCTCTCCTAATCCCTTTCTTCAGGTCCCTTCTGGCTATCCTGTATCCCTCCACTGCTCTGTCTGAACCCTGTTTCCTCAACCTGATATAAGCATCCTTCTTCCTCTTAACTAGACATTCAACCTCCCTCGTCAACCAAGGCTCCCTCACACGACCATTTCTTTCCTGCCTGATAGGTACATACATATCAAGGACACGTCGTATCTGCTCCTTGAAAAAGTTCCACATTTCAACCACATCCTTCCCTGACAGCCTATGCTCCCAACGTATGCTCCTCAAATCCTGTCTGGCAGCATCGTAATTTCCCTTCCCCCAATTGTAAAATCTACTTTGTTGTGCGCACCTATCTCTCTCCATAACCAAGGTGAAAGTCACAGAATTGTGGTCACCATCGCCAAAATGTTCACCCACTAACAAGCCCACCACTTGTCCCGGTTCATTACCGAGTCCCAAATCCAATATGGCCTCCCCTCTGGTTGGACAATCTACATACTGCATTAGAAAAGCTTCCTGGACACACTGCACAAACACCGCCCCATCCAATCTACTTGATCTAAAGAGCTTCCAATCAATATTTGGGAAGTTGAAGTCGCCCATGACTACGACCCTGTGGCTTCTGCACCTTTCCAAAATCTGTTTCCCAATCTGTTTTTCCACATCTCTGCTGCTATTGGGGGGCCTATAGTAAACACCCAACAAGGTGACTGCACCTTTCCTATTTCTGACTTCAGCCCATACTACCTCCAGAGGCAGATCCCCCTCAAACTTCCTTTCTGCAGCCGTTATACCATTTCTAATTAGCAATGACACCCCCCCTCCTTTTTTACCACCTTCCCTAATCTTACTGAAACATCTGTAACCAGGAACCTCCAACAGCCATTCCTGTCCCTCATCTATCCACGTTTCTGTGATGGCCACAACATCGTAGTCCCAGGTACCGATCCACGCCTTAAGTTCACCCACCTTATTTCTGATACTCCTTGCGTTGAAGTATACTCACTTGAGCCCATCTCTGTGTCCGCAAGTAGTCCCTGTCAGTGCTACCTTCTCCACAGCCTCCCTACAGTCTTGGGCATCATGACACACAGCTAGCTTACTTCCTGGACTCCAAGTCCGGATCCCATCCCCCTGCCAAATTAGTTTAAACCCCCCCCCCCCCCGAAGAGTGCTAGCAAACCCATCCCCCAGGATATTGGTGCCCTTCTGGTTCAGGTGCAACCCGTCCTGTTTGTACAGGTCCCTCCTTCCCCAGAATGCAGTCCAATTGTCCAAATATCTGAAGCCCTCCCTCCTACACCATTCTTGCAGCCACGTGTTCAACTGTACTCTCACCCTATTCTTTGCCTCACTGTCACGTGGCACTGGCAACAACCCAGAGATGATGACTCTGTCTGTCCTAGCTTTTATATTCCAGCCTAACTCCCTGAGCTCTTGAATGACCTTCCCACCCCTCTTCCTACCTGTGTCGTTGGTGCCAATGTGTACCACGACTTCTGGCTGCACACCCTCCCCCTTAAGGATTCTGAAGGCACGGTCTGAGACGTCTCGGACCCGAGCACCCGGGAGGCAACAAACCATTCGAGAGTCTCGCCCATGTCCACAGAACCGCCTGTCCGTCCCTCTAACTGGAGAGTCTCCTATAACTAGCGCTCTCCTCCTCTCCCCCTTTCCCTTCTGAGTCTCAGAGCCACAGACCCCTTCACTGCAGCTTACACCTGCAAGGCTGTCACCCCCAACAGTTTCCAAAGCTGTATACTTATTTTTTAGGGGAACGACCACAGGGGAACCCTGAACTGCCTGCTTCTTCCCCTTCCCACCTCTAACTGTTACCCAGCTACCCCTGTTCTCCGGCGTAACTATGTCCCTGTAGCTTCTATGAATCACCCTCTCAGCCTCTCGAATAATCCTCAGTTCGTCCAACTCCAGTTCCAGTTCCCTAACTCGTTCGGTGAGGAGCAGGATCTGACTGCATTTCCTGCCGACGAAGTCGGCAGGAGTATCGGTGGTCACCCCTACCTCAAACATCCTGCAGGAGGAACATTCCACCACC